>NC_090925.1:580197018-580889102 GCF_040938575.1 Ambystoma mexicanum
TGCAAAAGACTATGGAACTCTCCCGAGACCCCTCCTCACCTGATGCTTCAGACAAAGTGCTCTGTGTCGATGAGATCTCTCCTCTTCGGGATGTTGTCTTTTTAATCTTCTTCTTCTTTGTCTTTATCTTCTTGTCGTGTAGATAAGGTCGAGCGCTACTGGAGGCCACCTTGGCAGAAGGGGAATTTCGTAGCCAAAAAGGACCCCCACGGAGCCCGCCACAGATTCAGGGAAAAAGCTTCTTCGGCTCCAAAAAACCCTGGACGGCGTTGACTGCACGGAGGCAAACTCCGCCCTGGACTAGGTGGATTTCTTGGAGGCAGGCGGAGGAGTTGTGATGGCAACCTCATAAGTGTGAGTAATCCAGTGAGGATCTGCCATGAGCAGAAGTCCGGTAAGTATCTCCCGTGAGCAGAAGTCCGGCAAGTATAAGGAGTGTAAGGAGTAAAGAGAGGAATATGGAATTAAAGGTGGAATGACTGGCCAGAATGGCCTTTAGTGCATGCAGGCGCACAGTATAGACTGAAGCCACGGTGCATCCGGAGGTGCGCCGTGAAGAGGGTAGCGGAAGAAATGGGGCAGGGCAAAAGCAGTCCGGTGACCCGGAGAAAAGGAGGGAGCGCAGGGAAGGCTTGGGAGGAAGGCAGCGGCGAGAAGCCGCGGGGAGAGAAGGCGAAAAATACTCGCTAGAAGGATAGCGGCGAACAGAGAACTCTGAACGCCAGCCAGTACTAGGAACGATACAATGCACTGGGCGGAAGTGTCAAGGCATTGTTATAGAAACGCCGTAAGGTGGCGGCCATCTTGGGGGAAGGCTGGACCACGCTTGGCGCTTCTAGCAGTGCTCACGCCTTGCAATGATAAAAAGTCCATCAATGCCATATCTTCCAGGGCTGGGACATGACAGGTTCTCAGAGGAGCACCTCCATAGTCCTCTGGCTTGAGCAGGGTTCTGTCCACCACTGTCATGCTTGTCACATTGTCTCTCAAACCAGTAGAAGGCTGGCCATTCAAGAGGACACTTCTCAAAAACCTACGAGTGTTCTGTGAGATAGTTGCCAGTACTTCTGCGTACTGGTCCCAGGCCCCAAGGGACACTAAGGAAATCTCTACGGGAGCACTGAATGTGATCCCAGTAGAAGACGGGAGGACAGTGGCATCCACCTCAGGTACGGAGTAGGGGTAGGTCAGGCTGACAGCCTGGACTCCAAGTGCCTTACCCTTACACTTGGGGTCACCCCTTCGGTGATCCAGAGCCCCACAACCCCAACAGGTTTCAGGAGTGCGGGGTACGGTACTGGGACCCTGCTTTGCAGCAGACGGACCACTACTCTTACTCCCACCCACAACGGATTTATCCCCACTAGGTTTTTGGGTCTTAGGTGAGGAAGGTTTTCGTTTACCCGACTGTGATTGCTTCCCGGACTCCTTAGCTTTCTGAGAGGTCCCCTTTTCTTTGTCCTTGTCCTACCCACTGGAGTCCTTAGGGGACACCCGGTGGGAGACCCACTTGTCAGCCAACCTAGCCAGCTTAAAAGGTCCAACATATTCTGGTCAGCAACAAACTGACACAGCTCTGGTGAACAGGCTTCCAAAAAATGCACAAAAAACGAAAGGTGGGGCAATTCAACAAGCGTTTCCACTTTGTAACAATCAATCCGCCCCATGTTCATTTGCCTAGCACTCACCCAGTCAACCCAAGACACATTCTCTCGTTTCTTAAAATCCCTGAACCTCTTAAGGTATTGGGTAGGAGTCTTGCCAAACTTGGCATTCAAAGCAGACTTTATGCACTCATGCTGACCCGTTTATTCCACACTCAGTTTCAGAATACAGTCATGTCGTGTTAGAGGCACTCTGCTTAACACACACTTAGCCCAATATTTCTTATCAACATCATGAATTTCACAAGCCATTTCAAACGCTTCAATCCATTGGAGGATATCAGATCCCTTCGCATACACACCAACCAACTCTTTCATAAACTTGGTTGCTGGGGACCTGACACTCTCGACTGGTTTAGCTGAAGTCTCCACTCAAGCTTTCTCTAACTGGATTCACTGACATTCAGTGTTCCGGTTCTTGAGTTCAAGGTCCTTATCTGTGAGTAAAAGATCCCTATCTTTGAGTTTAAGGTCCAGATTCTTGAGCTCCACTTGTTGTGCCAGCTCCTCTTCCTTAAGCTCCCCATCTATTTCCAAGTTGCGATATTCAAAGGTCAATTTCATCCTTAATAACTCAAGTTCCAAGGAATGGCTGGGGTTTGGAACAGAGGCAGCAGGAATGGTGGCATTCCCAGAATCAGATTCAGCAACAACCCCAGGGGCAGCGTCCTCATTGGTTTCGTGCTCCCTTCTAGAGTTTCACCATCAGCCTGGTAGTCCACCAGGGCAGCTATCAGCTCAGCCCTAAACTTATCCAAAAAGTCTAACTCCCTGGCTTCAGAAGCATCCTGGAGAACCTCTAAGCTCACCCGAGTCAATTTACTATTCACAATAGATTCCATTGCTTGTAATGTAGTTATCGTGTACATAACTAAACCTCAATTTAACAAAGTGCAGATATCCTTGTAAGTGGCACGGTTATACACTGATTCTTCAAACCATAAGGATCCCACCGCAGCCACCAGTGTAAAGACCGGAGGGGGGTCTCTGTACTTCTGCTCTCTATATGGTAGAGGGGAGGCACAGAGGATCCCAGTCAAGATTCTCTATAACGTAGCAACGGATGAACAATCAAGGCCTAGCTTCTCAGGAGGTGGTGCAGGCTGGTTCTTAAGTACAGTGTAGTCCCTAAGCACCCACAAAGGAATGTCCGCACACTGTATTAGTTAAAACACAGTCTTTATATAATTAATGTTCAAGGTTATGTACAATATCACAATAAGTCCTTTCGTACTCAGTTATCTATAATGGCAAATATACAGTTCTACGTGGTACCACAATTACTATTAGACCTCTTTAAAGTGCATGAACTGTATGGTTAAATGGCACACAAATCAGTTTGTAACGGAAACCAACAATAGCTATGAGAGGAAAGCAGGCAGTTAGAACAATTGGCAGAATACTGGCCCCGATACCTAGGCAAAGTTCTGTGTGGAGATGAGATCCCCCCGCCTGGGCAACCTGTACAATAAAAATATATCACAAGCCCAGTCCATATATTGTTCACCAGAATATTTCCAATAGTTCTGCAACCCCAAAGTACCTGGTGCTGTAGCGTTCCTCGTCGGGGAATCAACAGCTCTTCTTGAGTGCCCTCCCTTTAAGGCAGTAGTCACGGGTCGTCGAACGTCCAACGGAGAACAGGGTGAACTACGGTGGTGAAGTGGTAGTTTGTTTCCTAGCTCATCGACGTGGAAGCATAAACATCCTGCAAGGAAGAGGCATGCGGGGCACCTCAGTGTCGATAGTTCAGGACCGCAAAGAGTTTGAAGAACTGTGGCCCAGCAAGGGCGTCGAGCCGTTGGCGTCTCTGTGTTCTTTGTGTTGTGGAAAACCCACCGCCGGATGCCCTTTGGCATGTCGATAGCCTGGGCTTCTCCGGCGGGATAAGGCGGGCAGTGGTGCGGACGTGCGTGTCCGTGAATTGAACGTTCTTAGGCAATGGGAGCACGGCGGCTCCGGTCGGCGACGGCGGTCATCGACAGTGGTGGACAACAGTCCGGGCGCTTCTCTTTGGGATTCCGCGGCAGTCCCTGTCTCCGTTCGGCAGCCTATCGTAGGTCTGTCTGCCAGGGAGCTTTGGCAAAGATCAGCTAGTGCACAATGGTCCCTCGTAGCTCGGGAAGAGTGCGCCTTCCCATGTCCTCTCTGGGTCAGTCCTTGCAGACACAGCAGCTTTCAGATTGATGAAGAAAAGCAACCGCAATTCTTCTCTTCCAGAAGGGCTTCAAGGTCAAGCTTCAGTTTTACTCCAGTTACTCTTTGTTGTTTGGACTTCAGCTTCTGAACACTTCTGAACATGATTCCTAGCAGTGAGAGGTCCCCAGATATACCGTTGATCTCCCATTCATTCCGCTGGGTCACACTGAAGCATCCAATCACTGTGAAGGGCATTCATGCAAGCAGGACGCCAATCAGGTGCATAGTGCATTCAGGCCATTCACTTCTCTCCAGACACTCACAACAAGTTATGTGTATTGGGACAAGTACCCAGATATTCAACTCTCCACACTGCATTCATACCAGTTTCGGGCAGGGCTGTCTCAGTCATTGTGTCAAACACCAGAAACTAGACATCCACAACAAGAAGTGCATATTCGTCACACACTCCATTTACCCAGGTCCCACCCACTGGCGTACCCACAAAATACGGTCGTTGGGACGGCTCCAACCAGTCTGGTCGCCACTTCCCCACATTAACATATATGGAAATTCCACCCAATAGACGGTTAGGTGGACAGGTGCCCAGGTGCAGTTTCCTTGTCCTTGGTTGCATTTCGTACTCATTTCAATATGGCATTGGCATGGTGGCATTGCATGTTTTTTGGTTATTTGTTTGTGGCCACGCAACAATGTGCAGTGTTGACATGTACATGTGTCATGACTGTGATTCACTACTGACATAACACTCATGTGGCCGTTGTCATGCAGACTGCATGGGCGTGCTGGTGTGTGTGTGCTGGTGTGTGTGTGTATTTTGTGTGTGTGTGTGTGTGTCAGTTGCTGATTGACACATGCTGCATGATTGTTACTGTTATGTTGTGTATGCCACACATGTATTGCCATGGATGAATGATGTCAATGTCCTTGTCCGATTTTCAACAATTGCCGCAGCTCCTGAAGAGGGGGGATGCCTTGCTGTAGAGCAGAAGAGCAGGGACCGGGCCTCCAGACCCAGACGCACACCCCAGTCAGCCCCCATTGACACCACCTCTTCTGAGGGAGAGTTGCCTGGGGGAGCGCCAGTTCTATCAGGCGGAGATGCTAGTGCTAAGTACCAGGAGGGGTTGTGGTGGGGATTACTCAACGGCTGTGGTCCAGGGTGCGAGGACAGTGAGCCATCAAGGGAAGAAGGCTTTCAGGAGTCATCCAGGGAGATGGAGGTAGTGATGGAGGAGGAGGCAACTGAAGGCCAGCACATATGGTCTGGTGGGGGATATGTGATTCCAGCTTGAGACGTTATATATTGTACCTGCGTTTAAACATCTTAACAGTCTTCGGATATATAGGAACTTGCAAAGGCCTCCCTCGAGAAGCAAGAGAAACATGAAACAACGTGGAACATATCAACACAATGTCCCAATTTGTGTGAACACTATTGGAAGGGTTATGCTGATCTGACGCCTTCTATTTAGCTCATAGCCACTGATCAATTTTGGGTCAATATTTATTCAGAAAACTCTTTGGTTATTACCGCAGCCTCCCATTATATATGGAAAATTGCAGTAAATCGTATCCATTGCCTCTTATTTTAACTTCATGTGATGTTAGATCTAACAAACAAGTGTTTAATCAACTTTGAAACACAAGACATTTTTTTGCCTTTTCACATGCTGAAACGTAATTTGGATAATTGAAATGTATTTCATGGTTTATTAATGCTGTTGATTTACATATATATATAATGTAATGAGTTTCTTTTTTTAATTACTGTGCAAAGGTTTGTATTAAACAAAAGCACATATATATTAAAAAATAAATACAAAAGCGAATTTTGGGAACATAAGAATGACCCAAGATTTTTATATTTGACAAATATGTCTGATTCATGGTTGAATCCCTAATACATGATGAAATTTGGGCTTGCTGCTCATTTGTCACAACACTCACGCTAAAACTGAAATGTTTGCAACATTGAACCATACATATTGATTTGGACAGCCCTAGCATTTCAATGTAAGGAAAAAATGGCTGGCATATCAGTCACAGCGTTGGGCAGAGACTTTTTCTGCCATGCACAGCTCGTCTCATGGTAAGCATGGCTGTGCAGATGCTTAAACGCCAATGCACAGACACCCCTTGAGAACTACATATATACAAAAAACAAACACTCAAAAAACATGTCTGTGTTAGTTGGGTCATGCCGCTTGGGTGGCAGGGCCGATTGAATGTGCTCCTTGATTCCTTGGAACCCGCCAAACATCTCATTGGGTATGCTCATCAGCGGAAAAGGGCCGACCTCGCCCACTCTCAGAATTAGTCATAGTACATTGCCAGTTGATGGTTTGGTTCATCAAGTAGGCTTGAAATGTTGTTACTGCAATGAAAGCAGATTCCTTAACAGTATCCTGAAATAAACACAAAGTCAAACCGACAAACCTTGTTAATAAAACCAATTGTCAGGCTAAGTTGGAAGTCAGGCTTTAAGTTTAGCTCAATATCTATAACCCCAAGAGTAACTGAGTTAGTTGAAGCATGCATTGCTCTTCCTGAGTATAACTAGAAAGATGTCCCCTAAATGATATTGTTTACATGAGCTAGGTAACCCTATCACTGTCTTCCTCTTTCATTACATTCTGTCCTCCCTCTGCAATCAGCCCTGACCTATTATTCCTCAGAGGTGATGGTGTTGGAACATGCTCCAGAGGCTCACATGGGTGTAGAACATATCCATAACTGCCTTGTTGTCTCTTCATATGATCTCAGACTATGCTCCACAGTAATGAGCTATGAAAGGGGGACCCATCTTTTCATTAAAAGAGAGGGTGCCTTGAGGAGCCCCACAGTCGCAGCCTAGTGCATGGCCCACTCTCATACTTTGTCAGGATGTTGGATTTCTGCCCTTCTATCTGTCTATCTCTGTCTCTCACTCTCACTCTCTCTATCTCTGTCAGAAAAGTTAGGGCTTCTTCTCCTTTAATATTGTGTATGCTCTGACCTCCTCTCCTTCATAGGATCCAACCCGCAGTGTTATGTCACCGCTCCATGGTTCTCAAACACTCCCAACCCATCAATTTCTCAGGGTAGGTGATGAAATATATTAAATGTTGTGCAGATAAACATAAAACGTTGGGCAACACTGTGTGCTTTTTACACATAGCAATCAGGCAGATATCAATTTTAGAAAAAAGTCGTGCTAACCTGCTGCAAGGAACCTATGTCCTATTTCATAAAACATACTAGGGAACCCTTAAGGGGTGGGTACACACAGATTTGAAATACCTTTAAGGTGATATGAATCAAGATGGTGGGCCGCCCCTGACTGTAACGGACCGCAAACCAAGTTAAGCATCCAAGTTAAGGACCTGAGCAAAGCGAGGTCCCTTAACGCAGGTGGCGGTTCTATTACCGACATGGTTGGCCCAACACCCAGCTTGATATTGCCATTAACAGCAATGCTACGCTGGTGCTAAGGGTGTTTCATATTTGTTTTAAACATACTTTTCTATGCTGAGCCACTCTGTAGTTTCTGAACTCCGTGGTCTATGTTGATGAGTGTGACATGAACAAAGAGAAATCAAACTTGGGAGACTACAGCTCTGTATCACGCCTCAACTTTCTTTTTTTTCTTAAACTCTTGTAAAGACCGTAAGGGGGTGTCTGTACTTCTGCTCCTTATATGGTAGAGGAGAGGCACAGAGTACCCCAGCCAAGATTCTCTATAAGGTAGCAATGGACAAGCAATCAAGGCCTAGCTTCTCAGGAGGTGATGCAGGCTGGTTCTTAAGTACAGTGTAGTCCCCAAGCACCCACAAAGGAATGTCCGCGCACTGTATTAGTTAAAACACAGTCTTTATATAATTAATATTCAAGGTTATGTACAATATCACAATAACTCCTTTTGTACTCAGTTATCTATAATGGCAAATATAAAGTTCTAGACCTCTTTAAAGTGCATCAATTGTATGGTTAAATGGCACACAAATCAGTTTGTAACGGAAACCAACAATAGATATAAGAGGAAAGCAGGTGGTTAGAACAATTGGCAGAATACTGGCCCTGATACCTACACACAGTTCTGTGTGGAGATCCCCCCACCGGGGCAACCTGTAGAATAAAGATATATCACAAGCCCAGTCCACATATTGTTCACCATATCTTTCCAATAGTTCTGCAACCCCAAAGTACCTGGCGCTGTAGCGTTCCTCGTCGGGAAATCGACGGCCCCTTCTTGAGTACCCTCCATTGAAGGCAGGAGTCACGGGTTGTTGAATGTCCGACGGAGAACAGGGTGAACTACGGCGGTGAAGTGGCAGCTTCTTTCCTAGCGGTGCTCCTCGATGGGGAAGCGTAAACGTCCTGCAAGGAAGAGGCGTGTGGTGCACCTCATTGTCAATAGTTCAGGTCTGTAAAGAGTTTCAAAAACTGTGGCCCAGCAAGGGTGTTGAGTCGTCAGCATCTCTGTGGTCTTTGGGTGGCGGGAAACCCACTGTTGGATGCCCCTCTGTGCTTCGATGGCTTGGCCTTCTCCGGCGGGATAAGGCGGGCAGCAGTGTGGATGGGCATGTCCGTGAATTGAAAGTTCTTAGGCAACGGGAGCACGTCAGCTCCGGTAGGCGACGGCGGTCGTCGACAGTGGCGGACAACAGTCCGGGCGTTTCTCTTTGGGATTCAGCGGCAGTCCCTGTCTCCGGTCGGCAGCCTGTCATAGGTCTGTCTACCAGGGAGCTTTGGCAAAGATCAGCTAGTGCACGATGGTCCCTCCTAGCTCGGGAAGAGGGCGCCTTCCCAGGTCCTCTCTAGATCAGTCCTAGGAGACACAGCAGCTGTCAAATTGATGAAGAAGAGCAACAGTGATTCTTCTCTTCCAGCAGGGCTTTAAGGTCAAGCTTCAATTTCACTCCAGTTACTCTTCGTAGTTTGGACTTCAGCTTCTGAACACTTCTGAACATGATTCCTAGCAGTGAGAGGCTGCGAAGGGCACTCATGCAGGCAGCCAATCAGGTGCATAGTGCATTCAGGCCATTCACTTCTCTCCAGACACTCAGAACAAGTTATGTGTATTTGGACAAGTACCCAGCCATTCAACACTCCACACTGCATTCATACCAGTTTCGGGCAGGGCTGTCTCAGTCATTGTGTCAAACACCAGAAACTAAACATCCACAACAAGAAGTGCATATTTTTCACACACTCCATTCACCCAGGTCCCACCCACAGGTGTACCCACAACATATGTTCGTTGGGAAGGCTCCAGCCAGTCTGGTCAGAACTTCCCACACTACCATATATGGAACTTCCACCCAACAGCCAGTCAGGGGGAAGGGACAGAGTCATGGCTTCCCGGGACTTTGGGAAGATCAAGGTAACAGGCGATGGAAGACAAGCGGCCATGGGGGCTATCTTGTCTCCGTCAGGAATCTACTGATTCTAATGACAGGGCCTGGTCAACCCAAAATGGAGGATGCTCAGGGCATCAGTCAATTGAGCACGGAGCTGCCACCAGCCCATACCCTGCTCTGTGGGCCACACACAGGTGCCCAAAAACATACACTAGGGGCACAGGGTTGTGCCCCCACCCATGGGTGCCATAAGGGTATCCCATGGGTCTGTTCACCAAACCCAAAAGCGAGAGCTGCACCACCAGTAGTCCCACATGAACTCCTGCATGTAAAACACGACAGAACACATGATAAAAAGCAGTAGAGGACAAGGATTCGGAGGCCCTGTCCCTCGATGCATTTCCAGCATCACAGTAGCCCCCCTGAGAATGAATTTAGGGTGCCTAATCTCCCATGAGATAGACACCCTCATCCAGATGATCAACATACCTTCTGGAAAGGCTATTTGCATTATTGTGACTCTTCCCTGGTCTATACTCTATGGTGAAGTCTAACCCTTGCAGGCTGATATACCACCTGAGCAGCTTCGAGTTTTCACACTTCATCGGCATAAGCCACTTCAGGGGCTTATGATCTGTTTGGACCTTGACGCCTAAGGCTCCAAACTATACTAAAACATTCCTTTTCAACAGTAGCCCACCTAGGTTCTCTACCCTTAAGTTGTCTACTGATGACTATGATTGGATGTTCTCTTCCTTTGTCATCTAACTGGGACAAAACAGCTCCAACTTCGGTGTTGCAGGCGTCGGTTTTAACGATAAAGGGCTTGATGTAAATAGGGGCACAAAACACGGGTGCTCTACACAGACTTTCTTTAAAGCCATCAAAGGCCCTCTGACAGTTCAGTCCAATCAACCATCCTAGGTTGTTTGGGTGAAATTAGAGCTGTCAGTGGTGCAGCTATGGTTCCATAGTCTGCCATGAAATCGCGATAATACCCAGTGAGACCCAAAAAGTCTCTCTCCTGCGTTTGAGTAGGTGGAGTCTCCCAGTCATGTACGTCCTGTACTTTACTGGGGAGAGGTTGGATATGACCCCCTCCTACCTCATGATCAAGATACATGACTTTCCCCTGAACTATCTGGCATTTGGTGTCCTTGATAGTGAGGTTAGCCCTTTTCAAGGCCTGCAGCACCTTATCCAGATGTGTCAAATGCTCTTCCCAGGTGGAACTGTAGATGACAATGTCGTCTAAGTAGGCCATACAAAAGGCCTCCAGCCCACTGAGCACATGATTGACCAATCGCTGGAAGGTGGCAGAGGCATTCTTCAACCCAAAAGGCATGACCCTAAACTGGTAGAGTCCCTCTGGTGTTGACAACACCGTCTTTTCCTTGGCATGGTCCGTCAGAGCTATTTACCAATAGCCTGAGGTAAGGTCAAATGTGCTCACAAATTTGGCAGCACCTAAGTGTCCACAAGCTCATCAGCCCTGGGCAATGGGTGTGCATCCGTTTTGGTGACGGCATTGACTCTCGGTAGTCCACACAGAACCTCCTGGCTGGGAACTGGCCTTGGGGACAAAGACCATTGGACTGGACCAGGGACTGGTTAAGGGTTCAATAACACCCAGATCCAACATCTTGGCGACCTCAGCTTGGATGTGGTTCTTAACTGTATCTGACATACGGTAGCACCTGCTTTTGACAGGCATGCTGTCACCAGTGTCAATTTTGTGCCTTCACCATGGTGTAAGGCCTGGGATCAGTGAAAACAGAGAGCCATACTGCTGGAGCAAAGCCCTGCAGGCCCTCTGCTGCTCTGTCGTCAGATCTGGAGAGAGATGCACACCCTCCACTGAACCTTCCTGCAGGTTGCTATGCTGCAAATCAGGCAGGGGCTCACTCTCATCCACTTCTTGCCCTAAAGCTAGCAAGAGACATGATACATCTGCTCGCCTGTGGAAAGGCGTGAGCCTGTTAACATGGAATACCTGAGGGCCTGCCCCAGGGAGTCCCTTGTCAACCACATAATTGACTTTGCTCATCTTGGAGATGATCCTGAAGGGTCTAGTCCACTTGTCTGCCAAAGCTCTAGGCTTGGTAGTCTCCATCACAAGGATTTCCTCTCCCTGAGTCCAATCCACTTGTGAGGCTTTTGGATCATGCCAGTACTTATTAAATTCCTGGCTGGCCTTGAGATTTGCTGTTGCCTGACCCATCATCCGTGTCATACTTCGTCTGAGGCCTAACATATATTCCCCCACTTGCTTGGCCGGACCTGGAGGGGTGGCTTCCAAGCCTTCTCTGATCAAGGCAAGGGGCCCCCTCATGGGATGTCCAAAGAGTAACTCAAAGGGGCTGAAACCAACACCCTCTTGAGGTACCTCTCTGTAAGCAAACTGCAGGCATGGCAGGAGGAGATCACATTTCCTCCTTAGGGGCTCTTCCAAAGTGCCTAGCATGCCCTTGAACGTTTTATTAAATCTCTCAACCAGACCATTGTTCTGGGTATGGTAAGAGATGGACAACTTGCAGGTTACCCCACACCCTTATGGTTTTCATGTAACGAGACATGAAGTTGGATCCTCTGTCAGAGACAACCTCCTTAGGGAATCCAACATGGGTGAAAATGCTCAGGAGAGCCCTGGCAACCACCTTGGCAGTAACAGTCGAAGGGGTATAGCCTCAGGGTACCTGGTGGCATGATCAACCAAGACCAGGATGAACGGATGTCTGCCTGAAGTGGGAGGGTCAAGGGGACCGACAATGTCAATGCCCACCCTCTCAAATGGTATGCCAACCATTAGCAATGGCTGCAGACATCTGACAATTTGGCCAGGTCCTGCAGTGGGACTCCACTTCTACTCCCATCCGGGGCCAGTAGAAATGGGCAGAGAGCCTCTGCTTAGTCTTCTTGGTACCAAGATGACCAGCTAAGGGCACCTCATGCGCCAACTGCAGCAGGAAGGGCCTGTAAACCTGGGGTACCACCAACGTCTTGAGGGCACCAGGTTCAGGCTTAGTGGGCTCACTAACAAGTAGTTCACCCGCCCAATGGATCTGGAATGTCCTAGGCACTTCTCCTTGTGCCTGGGACAGAGCCTGTTTTCTCAGGCCCTCGAGAGAGTGGCACTCCCTCTCTGACCCTTACACAAGTCCACCCGGGAGGGTCCCCCTTCAGCTAACACGCATTGAAGGTCGGGGTAGTCCTCCGGGTTGAGTACCTCTCCCACAGGAAAGTCTTCGGGCACGTCTCCTACAGGAGTTGAGACAGGGTTTACCACTGGACCCAGCCTGTCTGCAGCCTGGATCCCAAAGGGTGCTGTCGGAACAATAGGAAGAGCAGGAGCCCCCTCCACAGAGGTAGCCTTCTTACTCTTCCATTTCCTTCCTGCCTTGGGTTTCCCCATCAGCGAGGGTACCAAGCTCACAGACGGACCCTGTGTGACCTGCGATCGAGTGACAGCCACAGCAGCCATGGGAAGACTATCCATGATCATCCCCAACTCGACCAAATAATTTCCTCACAATAAAATTGTAGGCACGTTGTCCTGAAGCAGGGCGGGAAGCTTCGCTGTCTTGTCTCCAATCGTCATGTTGACTAAGGCTACAGGCGATAATTTAGGAGGCCCACCAGCTAACCTGGTTGTTCTGTCGTTGCTGCAAAAGACTATGAAGCTCTCCCGTGACCCCTCCTCACCTGATGCTTCATACGAAGTGCTCTGTGTCAATGAGATCTCTCTTTTTCGGGATATTGTCTTTTTAATCTTCTTCTTCTTTGTCTTTATCTTCTTGTTGTGTAGGTAAGGTTGAGCTCTGCTGGAGGCCACCTTGGCAGAAGGGGAATTTCCTAGCCAAAAGGGACCCCCAGGGAGCCCACCTCAGATTCAGGGAAAAAGCTTCTTCGGCTCCAAAAAACCCTGGATGACGCTGACTGCACGGAGGCAAACTCTGCCCTGGACGAGGTGGATCTCTTGGAGGCAGGCGGAGGTGTTGTGATGGCAACCTCGTAAGTGTGAGCAATCCAGTGAGGATCCGCCATGAGCAGAAGTCTGGTAAGTATCCGCCGTGAGCAGAAGTCCGATAGTATAAGGAGTGTAACGAGTGAAGAAAGGAGCATGGAATGAAACGTAGAATGACTGGCCAGAATGGCCTTTAGTGCATGCAGGAGCACAGTATAGACTGAAGCCACAGCGCATCTGGAGGTGCGCCGTGGAGAGGGTAGCGGAAGAACTGAAGCAGAGCAAAAGCACTCCGGTGACCCGGAGAGAAGGAGGGTGCGCAGGGAAGGCTTGGGAGGAAGGCAGCGGCGAGGAGCCGCGGGGAGAGAAGGTGAAAAATACTCGCTAGAAGGATAGCGGGGAACGGAGAACTCCGAACGCCAGTCGGTACTAGGAGCGATACAACGTACTGGGCGAAAGTGTCAAGGCGTTGGTATAGAAACGCCGTAAGGTGGCGGCCATCTTGGGGGAAGGCTGGACCGCGCCTGGCGCTTCTAGCAGTGCTCACGCCTTGCAATGAGAAAAAGTACATCAATGCCATATCTTCTAGGGCTGGGACATGACAGTATGCCCCTTCCTCCTCAGGGGTCCCCCTGGTTTGCCCGGATGTTTTCTATGGAAAATCTGTAAAAGGCGAGGAGCATGAATGTGATTTCTGGGTTCCCAAGTCCGTTCGGCCACTGGATACCCCTTCCAGTGTACCAGATATTGCAAGGAACCTCGGTGGTTTCTAGAGTCCACAATATGAGATACCTCATATTCAGAAGGTTCTGAGGGAGATGGAATCTTCTGCCGAGCTCTGGCTCTGTGGTAAGGCTTCAGTAGAGAAGTATGAAACACCGGATGCAATCTCTTCATCTTCTGTGGGAGTTGTAGCCGGTAATCCACCGGGTTGATCTGTTCAATTATCGGGTAGGGCCCCAAGTATTTAGGGGCGAATTTGTCTAGATGTAACCAACGGGGAAGGAATTTGGTTGAGAGCCAAACCAAAGTGACTGGAGTCCACTCAGGATTATTTCATCTGTGTAGATCCGCTCCTAACTTCTTGTACTTGCGGCTTTCCTCCAAGGCTCTTATAGACTCCTTTTGGGTGGTTTGTATAGCTTCCAACAAACTGTCCACCGTTGGGGTATTTGAATTTCCCTTCTTCATCCCAGGTACATGAGAAGGGTGAAATCCATAAGAGCACATGAAGGAACTCATTTTGATGGCAGAATGATATTTATTATGATACGAAAATTCTGCCAGAGTTAACAGAGATGACCAGTTGTCTTGCTTCCAGTTACAGAAGAATCTGAGGTATTGTTCAAAGGTGGCATTGAACCTTTCTGTCTGGCCATTGCTTTGAGGATGAAATCCAGATGAAAGTGCCCGCTGTATTCCCAGCTGATTGCACAAGGAAGCTCAGAATTGAGAGGTGAATTGTGACCCTCTATCCGACAGCACAGTTCTGGGTAGCCCATGTAGTCGAACAATCTCACAAAGAAAGACTGCTGCCATTTCTGGAGCAGTAGGACATCCTGTAAGTGCTGTGAAATGGGCCAACTTACTAAAAGAGTCTACTGTAACCATGATGACTCGTGATCTTCCGATAGCGGGAGATCCACTATAAAGTCTGTTGACACGTGCTCCCAGGGCTGTGAGCGAATTGCCGGTTTTTGCAACAGACCCAACGGTTTTCCTGATTGGGACTTGCTGGCAGCACAAACCGGACAGGAGGATACGTATCTCTTAACATCTTGAGACAGAGTCGGCCACCAGAAGAGTCTTTTCACCAATTCCACTGTGTTCCTTAAGCTCTTATGACCTGCCATGGGAGACTCATGGCACCACCTTAGTACCTGCTTCCGCAGATCGTACGTCGGGATGAAAAGAGCAGACTCGTGGTACAACAGCCCATCCTTCAGTAGTAGGTTAGGATCACTCCTGTCTTCGATCTGGGTACCTACTTGGATGGCTTGAAAAAAACTTGAGAATACCAAAATAAACTTCTTATTAGCCAACAGCAGCTCCCTTCCAGAATGGGTTTCGTGGGTAGCCTCCCGGCTTCTCGATAGGGCATCAGCCAAGGTATTTTGGGAACCTGGTAGGTACGTAAGATAGAAGTCAAACTGGGAGAAATAACACGCCCACCTAGCATGGTGGGTATTGAACACTCCATCTGTTGGACAACTCAGAGATTTCTATGGGCAATTCTTATGATGAAAGGCTCAATGAACCCTTGCAGTAAATGTCTCCATTCTTCACATGATCTTTTTATAGCCAAGAGCTCCTTCTCCAACACCAAATAGTTCCTTTCACTTGGTGTCAGAGATTTGGAAAAGTAGGCTACTTGATGTTCCACACCGTCCTCTGCGTTTTGGAGCAAGGCGGCCCTTATAGCACTATCAGAGGCATCCGTTTCCAGAATAAAAGGACGCGTCTGATCTGGTTGGACCAAAATGGGAGCTGACGTAAACAAGTCCTTGAGATATTGGAAGGCCTGGATGGCAGAGGAGTCCATGTGAAACTTGACGCCCTTCTTGAGTAAGGCTGTGATTGGGAGGACGATCTTGGAAAAGTGAGGAATAAATCGGCAATAGAAATTCGCCAGGCCCAGAAACCTCTGGACCTCCTTGACACTCTTGGGTTTGGGCCATCTAAGTATAGCTTTGACTTTCCCAGGGTCCATCTGGATACCTTCGCTGGATAGAACAAATCCAAGATATGAAACCGATTCTGCATGGAATTGACATTTCTCAGGCTTCACAAAAAATTGGTTCTCTTGTCTTCGTCTGAATACTTCTTTCACCACCTGAATGTGTTCAGTGGGATATGAAAAGAAACTAAGAATGTCATCTAGGTATATGACTACCGACAAAAATAGTAGATGGCATGGGATTCCTATCCCGACGGGTAATCCTATTGAGTCCTCTATAGTTGATGCAAGGCCTCAGTTCCGAGCTTCCTCTCTTGGGGATGAAGAATAATGAGGCTCCACCAGATGACCTTGATTCACAAATGAGGCCGTTTTCAAGGTTTTCGTCAAGGTACTCCTTAAGAGCCTTCCTTTCTGGAAGGGATAGAGTAAACATGCTCCCTCCTGCAGCTCGATGGAGCAATCTTTGGGTCTGAGAGGTGGTAATAGGTGGGGTACTTTATCTTCAAACACTCCGGCAAAGGATTGATATACCAGTGGAATGCTCGATACCACCTAAGACGGTAGAGTGCAGTCCTGTCCCACCTGTTCTTCTTGTGGCGAATGTCTGAAACAGTTCTCAAGACAAAACCCTGAATCAAAACTTAATGTGTTAAGGGACCGGTCTATGTGGGGGTTATGTCTCTTAAGCCAGGGTATACCCAAAATTATGAGGAAGTGAGCTGCTCTGATGACATCAAAACAAATCCACTCTCGTTGTCTTCCCATCTGCATGTGGGGTTCAGTCTCTGACACAGTGGGACCAGACGTGAGGGGAGAGCCGTCTACTCCCTCTACTGGAATCGCTCAATACTTGTTCTTTGTGGGAATCCCCTGATCCCTCGCCCAGAAACTGTGCACAAAATTCTCTGCCGCTCCACTATCCAGCATAGCCAGTACCTCCACAGACTTCTTGGAAGTTAGCTGAAGTCAGACTAGGAAAACCATTAATCGGGAATTCTCAGTTAATCCTGTTGCTTGAGTGTGGTTACAGGGTTTTCGGTTGTCTCCCCCGATATCGCCCCTGCACAGACTCGGGGGGAAGCGTTTCCCTTCTTCCTAGGAGGCACGTCAGGACAATTGCAAAGCAAGTGTTTAGAGGACCCACAATACATGCAAAGCCCCAAATCTCTTCTTCTCCTCCTTTCCTCAGGAGTAAGAGGGCCCCAAGCCGATCTGCATGGGCTCTTCCGATGCAAGTTCTCTCTTGAGGACATCCTTGGTCGAAGGAGGGTGGGTCATGCAATGGAGAGTATCCTCTTTGCCTCTTCTTTTCTAGGCGTCTCTCATTTAGTCAGAATTGAATCTGTAAAGTCAGGGTGACTAATTCCTGAAAAGAACCTGGTCGGGGTACTCGTGCAAGCTCATCCTAAATATCTTCTTGAAGTCCCCTCCTAAAGATGGTCTGTTGTGCCGAATCTGGCCAACCAGAATTGGTAGCCAACTTCTGGAATTTAGAAAGATACATTTGAACGTCCGAGCCCCCTTGGTTGACATCTAGCATGGCTTCATAGGAAGAAAAAAACACCTCAGGTCTGTCAAATCTTGCTTGAAATTGCTGTGAGAACTGATCAAAATTGTGCAAGGCTGGGTCATTATCAGTCACCAATGGAGTGGCCCAAGGCAACGCATTTCCGACCATATTGGAAATTAGAAATCCCACCTTAGCCTTAGCAGTCTGAAAGGCTTTCGGTCTGAATGTAAAATACACCCTACAGGCATCCATAAATTCCTTCCAAGTCCTGGGATTTTCGTCATGCTTGCCAAAAGACAATGGCATCGGAGGGAGATCACTTCTTTCCTCACTGAGCGCGGCCACCTGTTGTCTCAAAGTGGTGTTCTCCGCCTGCATATTCTGCATCTGTACTGTAAGTCCTTGAATGGCTCCTACTAATTCCTGATATTGTTCCAGGGTAGCCATGGAGATTTGTGCGCGTTGTATACTGTTGTGGCTGCAAAAAGACTATGGAACTCTCCCGAGACTCCTCCTCACCTGATGCTTCACACAAAGTGCTCTGTGTCGATGAGATCTCTCCTCTTTGGGATGTTGTCTTTTTAATCTTCTTCTTCTTTGTCTTTATCTTCTTGTCGTGGAGGTAAGGTCGAGCGCCGCTGGAGGCCACCTTGGCAGAAGGGTAATTTCCTAGCTAAAAAGGACCCCCAGGCAGCCCGCCACAGATTCAGGGAAAAATGCTTCTTCGGCTCCAAAAAACCCTGGACGGCGCTGACTGCACGGAGGCAAACCCCGCCCTGGACTAGGTGGATCTCTTGGAGGCAGGCGGAGGTGTTGTGATGGCAACCTCGTAAGTGTGATTAATCCAGTGAGGATCCGCCGTGAGCAGAAGTCCGGTAAGTATCCTCCGTGGGCAGAAGTCCGGTAAGTATAAGGAGTGTAAGGAGTGAAGAGAGGAGTATGGAATGAAAGGTAGAATGACTGGCCAGAATGGCTTTAGTGCATGCAGGAGCACAGTATAGACTGAAGCCACGGTGCATCCGGAGGTGCGACCGTGAAGAGGGTAGCGGAAGAAATGGGGCAGGGCAACAGCAGTCCGGTGACCCGGAGAGAAGGAGGGAGCGCAGAGAAGGCTTGGGAGGAAGGCAGCGGTGAGGAGCCGCAGGGAGAGAAGGCAAAAAATACTCGCTAGAAGGATAGCGGCGAACAGAGAACTCTGAACGCCAGCCGGTACTAGGAACGATACAATGCACTGGGCGTAAGGTGGCGGCCATCTTGGGGGAAGGCTGGACCGTGCCTGGCGCTTCTAGCAGTGCTCACGCCTTGCAATGAGAAAAAGTCCATCGATGCCATATCTTCCAGGGCTTGGACATGACAGGTTCTCAGAGGAGCACCTACATAGTCCTCTGGCGGCTTGAGCAGGGTTCTGTCCACCACTGCCATGCTTGTCCCATTGTCTCTCAAACCAGTAGAAGGCTGGCCATTCAAGAGGATACTTCTCAAAAACCTACGAGTGTTCTGTGGGATAGTTGCCAGTACTTCTGCGTACTGGTCCCAGGCCACAAGTGACACTTAGGAAATCTCTACGGGAGCACCAAATGTGTTCCCAGTAGAAGAGGGGCGGACAGTGGCATCCACCTCCGGTACAGAGTAGGGGTAGGTCGGGCTGACAGCCTGGACTCCAAGTGCTTTACCCTTACACTTGGGGTCACCCCTTCGGTGATCTAGAGCCCCACAATCTCAACAAGTTTCAGGAGTGGGGGGTACGGTACTGGAACCACTGGGAGCCTGCTTTGCAGCAGTCAGACCACTACTCTTACTCCCACCCACAACAGATTTATCCCCACTAGATTTTTGGGTCTTAGGTGAGGAAGGTTTTGGTTTACCCGACTGTGATTGCTTCCCGGACTCCTTAGCTTTCTGAGAGGTCCCCTTTTCTTTGTCCTTGTCCTACCCACTGGAGTCCTTAGGGGACTTGTCAGCCAACCTAGCCAGCTTAAAAGGTCCAACATATTCTGGTCAGCAACAAATGCACAAAAAACAAAAGGTGGGGCAATTCAACAAACGTTTCCACTTTGTAACAATCAATCCGCCCCATGTTCATTTGCGTAGCACTCACCCAGTCAACCCAAGACACATTCTCTCGTTTCTTAAAATCCCTGAACCTCTTAAAGTATTGGGTAGGAGTCTTGCCAAACTTGGCAATCAAAGCAGACTTTATGCACTCATGCTGACCACTTTATTCCATATGTAAATACCGGCATCATTTAACGTTCCGTTGCATTCTGACCCACAAACCCGGTATTAACGGCACCGTTATTTACTGTGCCATAAATAGTAGCATAGACGCGTACACGCGCCTCTTCGGGCAGGAAATACCGGCATGCCGGTAATAGGTGCCAATTACAACCCAAGCAAACATGCAAATACCGGCATTGCGAACCCGGTAATAACGGGCTGCATGATGCCGGCAAAACAGGCATCGCGGACCACCCGCAAACAGCAACCAAGATACAAGGCAGCTGCCACAGGTGCAAACAATCCCCACAAGTGGAGTCAAAGGAGGCTGTGTGTAGAGTGGCCCAGTACAAAAGGAGCACACCTACACACCACACCCCTTCCTACACCAAAATGCTACCACTAGCATTTGCAATCATGGCGCAGGAGGACATGCCTATATTGCTACAACTACAGCAACAACAGCAACAACAACTACAGCAGCAAGAACAGGCAGCACAGAGGAGATGCAGGAGGAGAAGGAGGGTGAGACAGGGCCAGCAATGACCACCAGCGCAGCCACCAGCGCCTCGTAGGCAGCCACCAATCCCTCGCACCAGACCCAGCCCATTCAACCTAACCCCTGAGCAGATCCACACTCTGTACCGGTTGGACCGTGACACCATCACCACCATAGTGGACATGATACAGAACGACATTGCCAGCCACGTACAAATACGCACTGCCATCCCCCCACTACTAAAGGTGGTGTCTTTGCTACACATCCTGGCCACAGGCACCTACCAACACAGAGTGGGCCAGCTGCCTGGCATTTCACAACCACTATTCTCACGCATGCTGAACCAAGTGCTGGATGCCCTCCTGAAGCACGCAAGCACCCACATATCCCTACCACGGACTGCCCAGGAGATAGCCGAAACCAAAGTAGGCTTTCATGCACTGGCAGGCATGCCCAATTGTGTTGGTGCCATCGACTGCACCCATGTGGAATTGGTAGTCCCCCATGCCATAGAGGCAGTGTACCGCAATCGCAAGCAATACCACTCCATCATTTTGCAAATGGTATGTGACTCCAGCAAGATCATCACCCATTGCTGCGCCCGATTTCCTGGATCCACACATGATGCCATGGTACTGCGCAACTCCACGCTACCCCGTCACATGGAGCGACATGCCAGACCATGTGCCTGGCTGCTCGGTGAGTTGCACAACAGGCCCATGGCCATGCTGTGGGGTACTCATGTGTGTGGATGCAGACGGGGGGGCTACTGCACCCGGGTGGGAAAGGGGGGGATACTTCACCAGGGTGGGAAAGGGGGGGGTTAATAGTACACCTGGGTGGCAATAGCCAGTGAGTGGAGAGTGAATGCAGAGCTCCTCACCTGACCCAGCCAAACGGTACATGACACTTCACTGGGCCACATCTCACAAATAATGCATATCGATGAGAACAAGTAAGAGGCACAACCAGGCCACCCTGGTGATGGCAAGCAATGCATGAATGAACAGGATGGCAAGTGTGACAATGTGGGCATTGTGACCATGCATTGTAAATAATGAACAGCATGAATTGGAGTCAAAACATTGTTGCACTACCACATCATATCTGCCTCAGCATGCATGATTACACCCTGCATCATCTATTGAACGCCATCCAGACTACCACACCTCATGACAGTATAGATTGCACCTAGATAACATTTTTTCATGCTTACAGGGACATGTGCATGGCCACACCAAATAGCTGCTGCCATGACTGTGCTCCCTGAATGTGGCAGTTCAGAGTGACACACACCTATTTGAATCTGCATGCAGGTGATGGAGGATATCCCTTGAGGCCGTGGCTACTCACCCCTGTTCGTAACCCGCAGAACATCCATGAGGAGGAGTACAATCGTGTGCACACCCGTACCCGAGTTGTGATTGAGCAGACCTTTGGCCTGTTGAAGGGGCGGTTCCGCTGCCTCAGCAGGTCTGGTGGAGCACTCCTATATAGGCCTGAGAAGGTGGCAAAGATTACCCTGGCCTGTGTTTTGCTGCACAACATGTGCGTCTGGAGAAATGTACCACTGCCACCTGACATTGACATGCATGGGCCGGGTGAGGAAGATGAGGATGGAGATGGA
Organism: Ambystoma mexicanum; assembly: GCF_040938575.1. NCBI lineage: Eukaryota > Metazoa > Chordata > Amphibia > Caudata > Ambystomatidae > Ambystoma > Ambystoma mexicanum. Next base: position 580,218,682 of record NC_090925.1, read on the forward strand.
GGTGAAATAGCCCCCCTGCCAGTACGTGATGCACGGGATGGCTATGCTGTACGCCAAGCACTAATTCCCGAATACTTCTGAAATACAGGGACTATGAAAGACTCGTGTCAGTCAGACACTGGGCCAATGTGGAAATGCACACAGGGAATGTTGGGAGTTGGGCACTGAACACAGTACCACATTAAATGGATGCACACAAAAATAACAATGTCCAGCCATGGATTTTTCTTATCACAACGTGTGTATTATTTACAACAGCTACAATGTGCCCACTCCCCCCTCCCAGACTCCCTCAACAAACTCCCTGACCCCCCAACAAACACCCAGTCCCCCCAACAAACTCCCAGTCCCCCCAACAAACTCCCTGACCCCCCAACAAACACCAACACCCCCAATAGACTCCACAAGATGCACCCCTTCACCCCCAACCTTGTGTCCCACTACCATTGTCCCCCCACACTACTTCTGTGACTTCTTCCTGTCTAGAGGCGGCATTTTAGTGTGCCTTGCTCTCCTACGTGTGTGGCGCACTGGGCTGGTGGGGACAGATGAAGCTGGTGTGGAGGTAGTAGGTGATTCACTGGCAGGTTCCACACCTCCTGCAAGCTGTGGCTGCTGCATATGAAGCAGCATTGAGGTCAGCACCTGTGTCACCGCCCCCAGGCAGTCCCTCATTAGCCGAGCCGATGCATTGACAGCGGCTGCGTTTGCTTCGATGGCCGCTGTGGTCCCTGCAATTGCTGTGGCAATACCCCGCCTGGTTTCCTCCCTGTCTGCTATGTACTGGCGGAGTAGGTCTAACATGGCCTCCTGTTGGGCCTCCACCATCGACAATCGTGTCTCCAGGGTTCTGGAGGGGGCTGGAGTGGTGGGTTGTGCAGTCACGTGGATGACATTTTCGGGACTGGACTCTTCAGAGGTGGGTAGGTCACAGTCACGGAGGCAGGGATCAACTTCACTGCAGGTGGGTGACTACAGGTGTTGGGGCGAAGGGGTGGGCACGGGGCGCGTGGTGGCCAGGCATGTCACCTCAGTGTCTCCCTCAGGCTCCACACTGGCATCAAGTTCTTCCCCAGTGGAGGCGGGTGCTTCCAGGGACTCCCCTTGGAGAGGTGTGGGTGTGGCCTGCTTGTCTCCAGCGGAGGTGGTGATGGTGGATGCCCTCTTCTTACAGTGTGAGGTGGATGCCCTCGCAGTTGTCTCCTGGGTTGCTTCTTCCTCATCAGTGCCTGGGGGGGTAGAAGAGATGCAGGGCATAAGTGATGGTGTGACATGGCAGTGGCGGTGCTGTTCATTATTCATTTGATCATGCTTTCATGTCTTACAGGTGTGTCACGCAGGGTATTCAGAGGGGGCATGTAAGCATTCACTGCATGGCAGGTGGCATGCCATTGATTTTGGGTTTGTGTGAAGTATCACATGGGCAAGCTCCCGGTGTGTTGGCTGTGTGTTGGTTAAGGGATGGGGACTCAGCATGCATTTCAGTGTGGCAGCGTTTGGCCCACCATCTGTATTTGGGTATGGTCATGTGGGTGTTGGGAAATGCTTTGCCTTGCCTAGACTCTCTTCAATTGTGCTACTTCATGGTCTCCCCTACAGGGATCTGCAGGGTCACTCACCTCCTTCCGCGGTTGATGCCGCACCCGTCTCCATCGCGCATAATCCCTTGATGGACTCAGGACTGATAAATCTGCTGGCCGTCTCCTCCCAGGGCATCAATTTGGCAGGGGGGTGGGCATCCCCGCCTGTGGCCATGGCCTCCCTCCGATTGGTGGCCATGATATTGCGTACCCTCAACTGGAGGTCATCCCACCGCTTCCTGCAGTCCCTCACACTGCGCGGGGTGGGACCTACGGCTGATACCTTGCGGGCTACCTCCTGCCAGATTTGCCACTTTTGTTGCTGCACCTCCCGCTTCTTGTCGTGGGATTGTATTGTCTCTGCATGTGCAGCTAGAGTGTCCACTAATATGGTGAGCTCTGCGTCTGAGTAACGCTGTTTACGCAGCCGGGGGGTGGTCTTCCTGGTAGCCTTTGACATCCTCTATGGATTTCCACTGTGCTCTCCGAGTATCGGCTGGTGGTTATGGAGGATTGCAATGGATTGTGTTTTTAAAGATGGCCGCCAGCCCATTTCCCGTTCCTGCGCGATGACTTAATTTCCGGGTCAGTTTTTTGCGAACACGGTATTACCATGCCGGTATTACCATGCCGGTATTTAGGGGTTGGTATGAGGCGGTACAGCTATGGGCGGGTCCCGCGATGCTGGTATAGGGGAGTTGGAGGCCCTTTAGCGTCATGGCGGTATTGCCACTACCGGCATGGGGGGACGCGCGTGCTCGCGCACTCGTGATCACCCGCTATTAGCGGGTTCATACCAGCACAGACCCACTCATTCCGGCATGCCGGTAATGAACCCGGTTTTACCGGGCAACTCGTAATGAGGCCATATATGTTTTCGTTTTGAAGTAGATTTTCATTTGAATTCAGCTCCTGCACTGGCAAGAAACAATTCCTCGTCAAATATTTGCATTCTTTTAGCCCATTCGATTTAGGTTAAAGCGAAGATCCGTTGTCCACATTGTTTCAGCCTCGTATATTGTTTTGCAAATTATCAAAAACCTCTCAAATGTGATAGATGCAGCACTAATCAGTGTGTCTTATGGATTTTTTGGCAGGCAGAAACCTTCACGTTTTTTTATTTCTCCATTATGGCTATATGTTGTGAAAATAAGTGAACCCTGTAAAGTCTGAATATTGCAAAATGTCCTTCCACCCGTCTTTACTATTGGGCTAAATCCTACATAAACCATGTGTTTCTAGAGTGGTCTGTCTGGTAATGTGTAAACTAACAGATCACTGTGTTACGCACACCTATTTGACAAGAAATAATTTGAGAGTTTTAAAGGTATTGTGAAATGTTTTAGAGTAATTTAGAGGGCAGGGAGAAAATTACAGATTTGGTACAGGAAGCTGATACTTGAACAGAAACAAAAAAAGTGTCCTAAAGTGTTGGACACTCCCATCCCCTGCCCAACATAAATACTGAACTGCGTTAGTCAATAACTGATTGTAAAGATCAATACATTGGGCCTCATTACACGGATGGCGGTAAGGGTTTACCGGTACCGGTATTTTACCGGTACCGGTAAATCCTTACCGCCTTACTACGAGGTCCCTTTGCGGGTTGGGGGATTTAATGCCTGCTTTTTGCAGGCGTTAAAAACCAACCCGCAAAGGGACCCAGGGAGCTAATTACGGTACCGCAATTTGCGGTACCGTAATTAGCGCCTTCCCCATACCCATTATGCCCTATGGGCCAAAAATGGGAATGGGGAAGGGCAATGGTGGAAGGGGGAATTACCGCCCCGCCAACCTTGGAATGGGGCGGTAATTCCCCTTTCCGCCAAGGCGGTGCCGGTATTTTACCGGCATGAACCATGGCGCTAATAGCGCCATGGTTCTCCGCCATCCGTGTAATGAGGCCCATTGTGTTATTAAGGTACATGTGTGATATAAATGACAATATACTAAAGACTCTGTCTACATTTACATCATCAATTTAATAAACAAAAACATAGTAAACATACTAATATTGTGAGCTCTACACGTTTCAAAATCAACCCTTCATCAGGAGCAAAATATCTTTGCATTGATTTATAATTCTTCACACTTCATGAAACATCTAAAGAATAAGTAGAAGTGAAAAAGTGTACATCAACAGAAAATAGGTAACTTGATTTATGTAGTATTAAAGCATCTATGTTCAAATTATTGAAGACTACAATCTTAATAACCTGGCTGACTCCATGAGCACGTGTGTATTGAGAGTCTTCTCCTACAGTGAAAGTCATTAACTTATCTGTTTTCTCCAAGTTTCTTACCATCTAATAATAGGGTAACACAGAATAAGACTCAACGTGTGATTCCTATCTTGTAAGTCACTTATCAATCTAGTATTACTCTAACGATGTCTGATTCAGAATGTCGACTGAATGCATACCTTATGGATCAAAAATAAAACAGCCCTCAGCCCACTTGAGGCCTGCAACGTGTCACTTCAAAAATAGAATATGGTCATAGTGGCAGCAACACCTGTGTGATAAAGAACAGTAAGGTGCAGTCTATCGCATTGAGATTTCACACTCTGGGCCTCAGTACAAGTTTGGCGGTAGCCTTGCTGGTAAAACCGGCAGGCTGCCGCCAAACTTGCACATTTTTCCGGCCACTGGCAATGGGGAAATACAGTGCCATTACAACCTTGGCGGACCCTGTATTTCCCCATTGCAATGGGATGGAAACTTTTACTCCCATTCCCATTTGAGCCCCATAGGGTTCAATGGGAATGGGGAGGCCATATGCACCAGCACCATTCACAATGGTGCTGGTGCATCCGACATACTCTGTTCGCAGGTGCTGATCCGCCCGCCAGGTTTGACCTGGCAGGTGAAAAGGCACCCACGAGCAGAACTCGTAGTTTGCCGGTCCGGTAATTACAGTACCGGCAAGCTTACTGGTCCAATAGTTACCCTACCAGCAAACTTGTAATGAGGCCCTCTGTCTGGATTAATTTACTGACCTCATGGGTTGTGAAATGCTATTCCCCGTGACACCTAAACCACACATGATTCCTTCAGACATGTGAGATGGTCTGAATAAAACTCTTTTATTCTTTTTAATTCTTAGTTGGAATAGGCCATACTAGCCTGTGCACCTACTCTACACGTCTTATTAATGTGATGGTAGGAGTTATCCATACATTACTGCATTTACATAAAAGAAATTGCTGAATCCGTGAAGAGAGTAACAAGTATGTTTACAATTCCACAGTTGCGGGTGGTGACTTTGAAAGGTGGTGGGGTGTAAATGGTTGATCTTAAATTCACTAGTGAATGTGGTGAGCAAACCTGACACCACGAGCAGTTTCAGAGTCTAGGGGACTTTCTCCCCCTGAGGACATTTTAGAAAAATAGTGCAATTTACAGCACATTTCACACACACATTGCCTAAATACCATAATGTTTCAGTTGCTAATGATGGTAAATTATTTTGACGTTTATATGTGCTGTGGTGTATTTAAAGTAACTTGCAAAGTGTACAATTGGTACCACAATGCTGTATGCAAAAACAAAATTTGCCCTGCTTCCCAAGTTAATACTAATGGAAAACCTCTCAGCTTGCCTGCTTGTTAGGACACCTCACAATGTCTGTGGCATGCAAATCCTTCTTCAGTAAGCCAGAGTAAACCAGAGGGTAGTATTTGGTGAGTCAATATAGCATACTTTTAAACACCTCAACTAATGTATACCATTCTGGTTTCATTAGTGGCATACGTGAAGCACAAAGTAGTGCAACTTGGAATTGGCATTGGTTTCTAGTGTATTCAGTTGTAAAATAAGAGTTTTAATAATGGGGTTCACCTGATAAAACATCATCATCATTCTGAGACTGTTCTTGATAGCTATTCAGGAGATGCACAGAAATGGTCCTTGATCAACTAGATCTAGAAATAACCATATGGAAATAATCTGTTATAATTTATATAGGGGCACCCTGCCTTTAGCTGAACTGCATAGAATAACAAATGCTTATTTTAGTAAGGGTGGGATAGTTTATTTGGATTTTTATGGATCCAGATGCTGACATATGCTTTGGCAATCAAGCAAAGAAAAATTGCACACATACACGCACAAACACTAACACACATACACAGACCTGCACATTCTTCCAGGCACTGGTGGATAGCCAAAAGGCAATATAGTAGCATACGTTGCACTTTATAAATGCTGTGTGACATTGCATAAATTAGATACTGCAAATAGTAGTATTCATGTCCACTTTATGAACTCAACACTTCAAATGGCAGACTTCTTTGTTCATCAATTTCTTTTTTAAATGCATTGGTTTAGTTTAGTTTGTTATCTGGTTTTGGCTGTTGTCATGCTGAGGTAAAAATCATTGTTTTAACTGCAAATAAAAATAATATGAAGTTAGTAATGTGAAATTTGTAGGAAATCTAGTGTGTTATATTTAGTATCTTTTGGTATTTTTAGGTATTTTGATATGGTGGTATTTTGTGGTATTTCTTAGTAATATATTGTGGTAAACATTTTGGGGTATTTTATAGTGGTGAGACTAACTTCAGAACACTGCCTAATAAATATTTCATCAGGGTCACTAACGGTAAACTTAGTACATGCAGAATATTAGCTCATGCTCGCCTGTGATATTTTATCTACAATATCACTCTCAAGCCTTTTTGGCTGTGTTTCAAAAATATATTGAACATTAAAATGAAATACAAAACATTCTTTCAGCCTCTCAAAGTAAAACAATTTACTGTGGCTACCTTTGCTTTGGGATTTTTCTTACTGCACGTTTTACATCTCTATGCATGCCAACTCAATGAGACTGAATCCAGAATAAATACACTGGCCCTCATTACGACCCTGGCGGAAAGTGACTGACCGGACCGCAACAGCGTAAATAGCGTTTCCGCCATTGCACGAAGGAGCAAAGTGCGGCTAATTACGACCCATCGGGCACGAGCATTACGCCATGGCGGAATCCGAAAGGCTGCGATGGCGGAAATGACCCCAAAACGGCCCTTACCGCCGCCGTACGCTGCACCAGGTGCAATACCGCCACCCATCTTAGCGGTCACCGTAATGAGCGGTCACCGTAACGAGCGGGCACCGCAAATTACGGGCACCGTAAATATACGGAAACGGAAGTAAAAGCATGTGGCCGGAACGGGAAACAGCACGCCGCACAACTATAAAATCCGAATCCCCACACAACCATTAAAAATCCGACCCTGACACACATCCCAACCCGTTAGCAACCCCAGTTAAAAAAATTAATATGGGAAAGGTAGCCAAGAAAGCGTGTGACCGCAAGCGGCAGGTACACTTCTCCCGAGAGGAACTGACCGTGCTCACCGAGACCCTCCAGGAAAATGCCGCCGTCGTCTTCTCCAGTCAAATGACCAGGACGGCCCTTGCCAACAAGAAGGCCATATGGGCCCTGGTGGCACAGCGCGTAAGTGCGGTGGGGACAACACCCCGCACGCCACAGCAATGTCGCAAGCGGTGGGACGACCTGCGGATCCGCGTACGCAGCATACTTTCTGCGAACAGGAACATCGCCACAGCTACCGGGGGGGGTTCAGAGTCGCCCATCAAGTTGACCCCCTGGGAGGATATCTGCGCCTCCACCATAGGAATGGAGAGCATAGAGGGAGTCGGAGGGATGGAGAAAGGAGTGCCGACATCCGGAGAATCAGGTAGGTTGGCCAAGAGAAACAATGCGAAATCCACAAACCACGAACATGTGCAGTACCATGTGACCCCATAGTGCAATACATACTTTGCCCTGACAGCGCCCTCTAAAAGTCAGAATGAATAAACAAATCAATCAAGATGCCATAAACAACCCCTACATGTGCAGCATGCACCCCCTAACTGCAGGCAGCCAAATGAATGCCTCCTCAATCCACACGAAAATGAGACCACCTCCAAGGCCCAGTCCCAAATCAGCCTCATGTACCACCCCAATGCATTTGATACGTTGCCATTCCAAATCCGACAGACCCATAACTAACGCTCGCCCCTCTTTACTCCACCACAGGGTCCGATACCAACGACGAGCTGCAGGACACCCCTACCAGCACGCCTGCAAAGAGGGCCAGGACCAACGTCCCAAGAGCCTCCACCTCAGCTGCAAGGATCAAGACACGGCAGCAGCAGGAATCAAGTGGCAGCACACTGGAGGGGACTGCAACAGGCACCCCAGCAGCCAGCAAGTCCACAACCCCAGCACCACAGGTCCCCCCAAAGAACGTATCTGATGGCACTGCCTCTGGTGGTAGCAGCACCATAGGTGACACAGCTGTCATGCCAGCATGCTCCGACACGGAAAACAGTGCTGGCGACGTAGGTACCATCCATGACCTTTCCCAATCCCCCTGCATGTTCCATCCCCTACACCATGACGAAACCACGCAGGGGCACCCTGAAGACGACGACTGGCCAACCCCCACAAGTCCTGTGCCAAGGCAACATGTGTTGAGCAGCCCCCCTGTCACACCACCGCAAATGTCCATGGCCCAGCAGAGGCAACAGTCCCTCGACCTGCTGATCGAGCAACAGCAGGAAGTGTCCACGCTACTCAAGGACCATGCAAATGAATGCGGGGGTTCCAGGGCAGCCATGGAAACATCCACCGAGACACTCAGGGCACAAATAGAGAAAAGTAGTGAGAGCCTCAGGGGAGAAATGGAGAAAAGCACCGAGAGCCTGAGAGCACAAATGGAGAAAAGCACCGAGAGCCTGAGAGCACAAATGGAGAAAAGCACCGAGAGCCTGAGAGCACAAATGGAGAAAAGCACCGAGAGCCTGAGGGGGGAACTGCATGCGACGTCCAAAGACGTTTGTGCTGAACTTGCTGCTGTGCGCCGTGTGCTCTCGGAGCTCTCACAAACCCTCAGAGACATGCATGGACGCGAGCAGGCAGAGACATCATCCGTGGCAAGTTCCGTCCAGGGCAGCCCCCAACGCAGATCTGGCAGGAACCTGCGCTCCACGGGCAGGGGTGCCCCTGATACCCGTAGAGGGGGCTTGCAATAGCGTCCAACCACGGACAGCATGCATATTTGGACACTGGTGTTGGGGGGGGAGGTAGTAGGGTGGAGGGGGTGTGTTGGGCTTCACTGGGTGGCGGGTCCATAGGGTGTATAAATCAAATCACATTAACAATACAGCATCTCATTATCATCCAATGACATGTGTGGACATTGATATTTGCGTACGAGGCCTTCATAGGCGTACAGTCCACAATGTGCCTGTACTACACACACACAGTGCCACAGGTCCCCTTTCCGTGTAATAGGCACCATGCGTGGTTGCTAGAAGCATGCATCTATGATGCTCTGTCGGATTGCACGTGCATCCTGTGCCTCATGGACTCCTTGAGGTGCCTCCACATCCCCACCCTCATCATCATCATCATCTTCAGGTGCATGCAGTACAGCGTCAGGGGGCATGGGCACATTCCTACGTATGCACATGTTGTGCAGCATGACACATGCCATGACCATCTTAGAAACCTTCTCATGGCTGTACATGAGTGCCCCGCCAGACCTGCTGAGGCTGCGGAAACGAGCCTTCAGTAGGCCGAATGCCTGTTCAATGACCACACGGGTACGTGAGTGGGCATGGTTGTAGTCCTCCTCATGCTCGTTCTGTGGGTTCCGGATTGGTGTAAGGAGCCATCTCTTCAGTGGATACCCGGCATCACCTGTATGAGACGAATAAAGGGTGTCAGTGGAATGATAGTGCTAAGTAGCCCCCCCCCCCTCCTGCAAGGTCATTGACGCATCAAATGGGCCACGATGTCATGCATGGAATGAGACTCACCGAGTAGCCAGGATCTGTGCCCTGCGTGTCGCTCCATGTAGCGTGGTATTCTTGTGTTCCTCAGGACCATAGAATCATGGGTAGATCCTGGAAATCTGGCACAACAATGCGTAAATATCTTGTTGGAGTCACACACCATTTGCACATTGATTGAATGAAATTGTTTCCGGTTGCGGTACTGGACCTCCATGGCATGTGGGACAACCAATTCAACATGGGTGCAGTCGATGGCACCAATGCAACCCGGGATGCCGCCAAGTGCATGGAATCCCACTTTTGCGTTGGTAATCTCCTGGTACGTGCGTGGTAGTGTGATGTGGTCGTCGGCGTGCTTCAGGAGGGCATCGTGCACTTGGAAGAGTGTCCGTGAGAACAGTGGCTGTGAAATGCCATGCAACTGTCCCACTGTGTGCTGGTAGGTGCCTGTGGCCAGGAAGTGGAGTGCAGACACCACCTTCAGTAGGGGTGGGATGGCGGTTGGGCTATCTATCATGCTCACGAGGTCAGCATGTGTCATGTCCACAATGGCGATTATGGTGTCCCGGTCCAAACGGTAGAGGGTGTGGATCTGCTCAGCAGTGAGGTTGAACGGATCGGCTCGGAGGCGTGGGATTGCGGGCCGCCTGCGTGGTGGTAGTGGCAGTGCTTGTGGGCCTTGCTGACCCTGCCTTGCCCTCCTCCTCCTCCTTCTCCTCCGTCTCCCCTGTGCGCCCGGTTGTTGTACCTGTTGTTGTTCGTCGTCTTCTTGTAGTTGTAGCACTTGCAGTGCTATCTGGTCCCCCAGGCCCAACATCGCTAGTCCTGCCGGTAGCATTTTGGAGTGGGAGTGGTTGTGGGAGGGGTTTGGGTCTGCTATATATGTGCTGTCGGCCTGTATGGCCTCCACCTGTGCTGATTGAATGAATCTGTGGCAGATGCAATCCCTTCTGGCCGAGCACGTCCCGCACGTAAGGCTGCATTTGGCCGCATGGCATCTTGGGATTGGAATCATGTATCAAATCCCGATGGCAGTGTGATGTACTTTGACTGATTTTCATGCTATGCTCCCATTGTTACACATGCTATGATTGCAGCCGCTTACATACCTGTGAAGAGTCAGTGGTATGTAGGGCTCGATCGATGGCCGACCCTCATGCAGCACAGTAACGTACTTCACCGACGGGCGTGGCGTCCCATTTGTGATTGCAGCCAGTTAGCATTATGACACACAGCCGCACTACATTGATGTAATTGTGAATGCAAGCGTTCACAGAAGCCTTTTCGACGTAATGTTGCAAGTGAGGAATTCGAAGGCCAGCATTTTTGGTTTTGAAGTAGCGGCGAGGATACGCCCACAGGTCTGGCTGGAAATGTAACGTTCTATTGTAGAATGTCCTTGGGACATGGCCCATAACGAGCAGGCAATGAATGATATGAATTGAATGGGATGCGCAATAGCGTAGTGGACGATAAGGCAGGACGTTCCCAAATCCATCTTGCTTCACAACACTACAGATCCGGCCAGGAGCACAGTGGTTTTTGCAGACTGCATTACGCACAGACGCGATGGAAGTTTCACATATTATGTGAGTGAATATTCATGCGTTTTCATTGCGGGATGAGGGAATGATGAATGGATGCATGGACTGATGATTCCGTTTAGGGTCTGCCATGTACATGGGTTTTTTGAATCACTCCCCTTCCCCTGCGCTATGTGATGCAAGGCTGCCATAGTGGGACTTACGTCTATCTGCCCTTGTCGGATCCTCCCTGTCTCGACGCGCCTTCATACACTTGTGTCTAGGCACGTTACTAATCCCATGTCATGGGTTCTATCTTGACGGACGCATGCACAGTAACCGACGTTGCCAATGGTGTATTTACCTCGATTGATTTCGTTATGATTCGATACTGATTTAGGGGTGTGTATATTCCTTTGGAGTGGGCTAGCATGCATATGGGTGTGGATTTGGTGTGTTGAATGAAGATTGTAATGCATCATGAGTCCCGTAATGCAATCGGTTAATTTGTGTTTCTTTTGGGTGACAGGTATCTCCTGCCCTATTGCAGATGCCATCTCTACGCCACTCCTCCAGATGGTTTTTACTCTCGACTCCTGCAGCTTCGGGTGAATCAGTGGAGCACCATTTCGATCTTATGGGACGATCGCCAATGGGCCACATGCCCTTACGCTGTACTGGTGGCTAGGTGCAACATTTCGGCCTTTCAGCTCGACTAGTGCCTGCCTCATGGGACGGACCTGCGGTTCTTGCCGCTTCCATGTTGCCTTTTGGAACGTTGATGTAGGCCCTGTGTGCCATGATGGTACAGGGCGTCACACAAGTGGAAGCTGGTCAATTATTGCAGATGCAGCCCTCGGTGATGATGGTTGTTTTGGTGTTATTTTGCAAATTGCTGTGGGGCCTTTGTCATTTGGATGTGCATTTAAATTGTATTCCGATATTTGTCGTGTTGCGTTGTTCTTTGCAGGTGATGTGGCGATTTTCGATTTGTGGCGGTATGTATTGCGAGATGATCTGCATTGTGTTCCGCCTTCTGAGTTGAGTTGTGTGGTACAGTACTGGCCGCGTTTGCCTACGTAGCACAGTATGGTCACGGATAGGGGCTGCCATTGTGACTGTTTACATGATGTGCTGTTCAGGGGCGGGGGATTGGCTTTTGGCCGACTGGTGCCTGTCAGCCAGGTCGATTGGTGGAATGATGGGATGTTCAGAATGTGGCTGGTCACAGGTGACTGTGTTTGCGTGCGTTTGTTGGAGGGGGACTGGGGTCATGTCCATTGGAATAGCTTCTGTATTGATGCCATCTGTGCCCTGCAGCTCCCATCGGCCCCTCTTGGGATGAGCCTGGCTGCTCAGTCACTCTGCCAACTTGTGTGGTACATGCTTCTGCTGATGGTTGGTTTGTTTACTGGCAAGAGTACAGGGCTGGTGCAATCCCCCTCAGGATGCTGTTTTGGATGTTGCCTTGCGCTGGTGGCAAGCGATGGGGGACTACTGTTGTTTTGTGTCATGTGTTCTTGATTTTCATTTTGATGTATTGTACCTTCACATGCCTGTGCTGCATCAGTACGGCTATGGTGACATGCCGTACATGGATGCCCACTCACGGGGCGCTTTGAGCCCCTGCATGCTTTTCTACGTTGGCATGCATGGGTGAATTGTAGATTTCACTGGTTGCATAGTGTGAGTACATTGCGCCTGCCAGGAGTTGTGCAATGTGGCCAGGGAGTGGAGTACAGGCACTCAGTGGGCCATTTACGGTTGGTTCACGATGCCGTATTTCTCGCCATGGCGGAATGGTACTTTACGACGTGCTTGATGGCGTTCAGTACATGTCCGCTAGGGTCAGAATTCGCGTACCGTTGCGCCATGGCGGTGATTCCGGTTTTGCAAGGCGCGCGTGCGCGTACTTGGTGCAGTTAGCGTTGCCGTTCACTGCGGTGTCGCTAATGGCATCGTACTTTACGGTGACGGGTCATAATCGCAACGAGCGGTGTTCGATGGCGGTATTGCATTTCCGCCATCATTTTTCCATTTCCGCCAGGGTCGTAATGAGGCCCACTGAGACTAAATTACCTTTTCAAATTATTATTCTTTATCAGCAACCTGAACTATGCAAGTTACACAGAATGACATGTGGGCCCACATTGTAAATTCATACATAAACTGCGATAAAGGGCAGAGCTCTGCATGTTGTCAACCTTGACTTCGGCACAAAGTTGGCAGATTCTGATTCACTCTGAAACGCAGCAAAACTTGGAGAAGCATAATCACAGCTTTACATGCACGTTTATATCCTTAGTATTAATGCAGCGCCTAAAATTAACAGACTTAGTTAATCTGTGCTACATAGTATCATATATCCACTTTAAAACTCTTCTCACTTAACATCATAATTACCTAGATTAAGCTGGCGATATTCCCCGACTCAGTTTAGCAGTAACCACAAATTCCTTCCCCAGCCTTTCTGCTTGCCGCACTCAGGGTCAATCACAGATAAGGTTGCTCGAGACTGCAGCTCTTCTAAGGAATGCCAACCCAGGAGACAGGCAGCTTGCAAGAACACGGGAGACTCAACCTGCGTAGGATGTTAACTCTCTCCCAATCTTTCTGCTTTCTTCATCAGTGAGTGGTTGAAAGACCCAGCCCTCTCTGCCTCAAATTGTTTTCACAAACCCCTCTATCACTCAAAAAGCACCTCCCCATGACAACTCGTTTAATTAAAATTGCACCTGATTTCCTTTGTGCCTTTGCTCGAGATACAAACTTCATTGCTGAAGAGAAAATGTTACAGCTCTCCGGCGCTTCCTGCCCCGAGTAATGTCATGTCTTTAGCAGAACGGATCTGACATTCCACATCTTACAACACAGCACAGTTGTTGAGCCTGCATGTTTAATGTGTATTTTCCTTTTCCAATTCCAGAGCATCATGCATTTCCATCAACCTTCATCCAGTTTATCATGGATTGATTTGCACTACATGTTATTATCGCAGTTATATGTTAAATGTATTTGGGAAAATGAGTATGTTATTTTCATGTTAGTTTCATTTTTTCTAGTGCAACTCTGCCCATTAGCATTGTGGCGCAAAGTGATTATTTTCTAGCATGTGTTCTGTGCATTGGCATCTATTTAGCTTTAGCCTGAATCATACCCTTGAATCACATATATGAGTCTCACACCCTTGGCCCTAGTTAAAATTCAAACCTTTGCTGAAATGCGAATGATGAAATGCAGAGTCTACATTCCGCCGGACTCCAATGCAGTTTCAAGAACAAAGGAATGCAGATCACTCCCCTGCATGTTCAATAAGCTCAAGACACTCTCTCCACAATTAAGGTCACGAGTGAACACACTACAAGGCAATACCTAATGCCAAAAGGGAAGTGACGATGAAACCTAAACCAATACACCCCAACTGATTCCATCTGAGCACCTGAGGAAAATAATGGCAAACAATGAGCTCAAAATATTAGTATTTTTTATAATTTTTTGTTTACTAAATTGAAGATGAAAATATAAACACACTCTTGTATATTGTCATTTGTAGCACACATGTACCTTAGAAAAAATAACACAATTCATCTTGGTGCTCAACTATTGACTGACACAGTTCAGTATTGATGGTGTGCAGGGGACAGGAGTGTGCACTACTTTATAACACTTTTTTTGATTATGTGTGGTAATGTGGTAATTTGGGAAAAGACAGACATGTTTGAAATCCTGGTTAACTCAGTATACAAGTGAGCACACGTACATGAAATTGGACTTCAGGACAGCCCTGCGCACTTTTTCTAGCTTAAGAGTCAAATCACGATTTTGTATCCTGTACACGTTGGTCGTAAAACGGTTGTTTTAAGCATATCCATATGGTTCCCCATCGTTGTCATTGCTTAGACATTACGATATATCCCTATTAAATGGCCCTTCACAAGTTAAAAAATAAATGCTGTTTGTAACCCACCATTGGACCTGTTTGTGTGTTCAGTATTCCGTTAGTTCAGTAGAGCTCTTCATGTGCAAATACCTCTGATACATTTGAGAATCATGTCAGTAGTCATTATTTTGCGCATTTGAAATCTGTTATGTGTTTGCAATCAGCAAGATTCATAACAAAACAGAGATTTGACGTAATGTTCATAAAATAAAAAGCCTAATATTCTTTACAAGCACTTTGAAACATTATTTGCAACTAACACAATAGAACATTTGTGTAAATGCATATTGGTTTGGTTGCCATGTGTTCAAACGTATGACTGCACTGTGTTTTTGCTGTGTATCTTCTCATCAAAAACTGAATGAAAGAAGGTACTTAATTACATTACTGAAGGAGAAAGCACTGGAAAATAATTAGAAAGACACTGCATTGTGTAAGTGTTTCCTGCCGCAATACATCATGCATATGTAATATATTGTGAACTTCTAGTCCAGGAATAGAAAATGAGAAAACAATGATTTATTTCCCATCTCATTGAACGTTGTTAGTTGAACACTGCGCCAGTGATCTGTCACACAGAAAAATTCAAATGCGATAAAGCTTTGCTACTCGAAAACCCATTCTAGGAGGGAGGCGACACGCAGGGACGTCAATTAGAACTTGCCAGGGGTCGCAACTGCGACCCCTGATGTCTACCTTGCTACCACTGTAATCTCCCTTGCTACCCCTAAAAAAATAAAAAACTGTCCTTTTTTCTTTTAATGCAAACTCCTGGGCTGTGGTGTGCGCCATGTGGCTCTTTGCTTCTGGAGTGGCTGGCTTTCTTGTTCAGGCAAAACATTTAAAAAAAGAAGAGGCTTTCCACAGGTCTAACACTTTCAACAGTGACCCTAAATAAGAAAGAATAGGAATACCAAATTATGTGTCTTACTGGAATTCTATACAATAATTGCTAGACTCATTAAAGGTTTATTTCAGGCACACTTCACGGGGTTAATCACTAATTTAGTCTGCTCTTAAACACCTCAACTCATCCTTTCATCCTTCTGAGGCCGTTAAATGAGTACCAACATAGGTTAGGTGATATTGTATGTACATTTTTCTACATAAAGCGCTTAAGCGTAAGTGCTATATATTAACACATCATTATCATTTGCCCATGGACGTCTGCTTGCATTCACAGTAATTTGATAATATGGGCCCATAAACACTGATCTTAATGATACATATGGTGAACCATTCTTGTATGAAATGTATATCACATTATAGTGATATTATAACCATATTTTTCATAGTGTACTTAGGAACAATACTATGTGATGCCGCTTCCTGTTTTGTCAAGGGGTGAAAGGTTGTGTTCCATCCTTCCTGCAATTTCACTTCGGGGTGGGGTCAAATAACATCACTTCCTGTGATGTTATCAGAGGTCAAGGGTCCTGTGATGTCACTTCCGCTACCCCTGGCATTTTGGTGAAATGACATCCCTGTCGACACGAGTTATGAATGACACCACCCCCCTTGACTAAGATACAAATGGACAGCAAGATATAAGATTGAATGTGAGAAGATAATGTCTACATGAGACAAATATGCTCATCTGAACCAGCCAAGTGATGACAAATGTACCCTGGTCCTGACAAAAGTGACAGTACCAGTGAAAGTCACCAAAGCCGGCCGACAAAGCCCAGATGGTATATGCCTTCTGATATGAGATACCTTGATTAAAGAAATAAACTGAAAACAAAAAAAGGTTAGAAATGAGAAGAGCAGTCAGAAAAGCAAAGCGGTTTCCATCACCGTCCAACAGCATGGAGGCGTCCATAGCCATAAAAAATACATAAACTGTCTAAAAGGGTATCAGATCACACTGTACCCAGCAGTCTCAGAATGCATGCTAAAAACTCTCAGCGGTAAGAAACCTAAAGCATTATGGGTGCTGATTTCTCCAGGTAGAAGAAAATCAGAAAACTCGCTAACTAGCAGCGTGTATGAAAAAACTTAGATCTCGCATTTTTCTGCTCTATTTGGTGGCCCTGGACCAGCGAGACAAGACGCAGTGAGTGGGGCACCAAGGTGGAAAATCAATCTGGACCGCACACTCATTGAAGAAAAAATCATCAAGCTAAAGGCATCTAGAGCGCCTCGACCAGATGGTATATGAAACACAGACTTGAAATCAAATCCTGGCCCATGGTCCTTGTTAATTGCAGAAATCTCAAAAAAACCTGCGTAGACACATCCTCAATTCCACCATCATGGAAAAGTGCAAACATCGTGCCAATCTACAAAGGAGGAGAAAAAGGGAACCCAAATAACTATCGACCGATAGCACTCTTAGATTGCATCAGAAAAAACTTTGGATCATTACTCATGGACAAATTGAAAGTGTGGGTATCAACATCAGAGGGATTTGATCACTTATAGACAGGATTTACTAAAAATCTTTGAACATCGCCAATATTTTCATCATTAGCATCCTGAAGGCAAAAGTTCTAGAAGGGGCCCCATGTTTAGTCCTGGCTTTTATTGACCTCTCAAAAGCTTTTGACAAAGTGAATTGAGAAAAGCTATGGAGCAAACTGACGACCTGGAAATGTCCGCCGGCTTTATTGGCCCCTATAAAAGAACTTTACTCCGGGACCTCAATGAGAGTTCATCTAAATGGAGCAGGCCTTCTCTCTAACAACATCTTTACCTTTCGTGGTGTAAAGCAAGGATGCCCATTGGCACCGGTGCTTTCTAACGCCTATACAGGGGACTTCCAATATACGGAATAAAACATCAAGACCTTTCCTCCAACCTTGGGTTCTGAAAAAATAAACAGGTTGCTGTACGCGGATGATATTATTCTCATCGACCAAACAGTTATTGGCCTTCAAAGGAAATTGGACAACCTACAGAAGTACCTAACACTGAACGACCTTGAGATAAACACAACAAAAACCAAGGGAATGGGCCTCAGTAAAAAGCAAGGGGGAAAGACAAAGCAGCTGGGTACTACAGAAAGAACGCATCGAAAAAGTCAAAACTTTCATATACCTTGGGGTCACCATCAGCAACAGTGTCTCAGAAGTCCCAATGCAAGAAACTCTGAAACAGAAAACAAAAATCCTGACAAACCAGATAATCCTGATTGATAGGAAGTACGGTTGCTTCTCTTTGAAAGCAGCTCTAACCTTTTATGAATCAAAAGTGGTCCCTGCTCTGGTATGTGGTGCCGATGCCATGCCATCCATCTCACAAACTATCTGGAACAAACTGGAAGGATCACTATGGAGGAAAGTGCTCAGAGTCCCTCCCTCGACATCATTAGCACTTATACGCAGAGAACTAAGTCTAACATCACTTAAAGGCACAGTTGATCTTAACAGCTTGCTGCTGTACAGGAAAAGCCAACCACCAAGCCAAAAAGTTCACGTACTCATTAGAGAAGAAATAGGACAAAAGATCAAACAAGATGCTAAATGCCTGGTCTGGTAAAAACTAGGCGCTGCTAGTAGAAAATGGAAGTACAGAAGAAGAGCTTCTTAAAAACCCGACGAAAACAGCAACAAAATGTAAGGAAAATGACTGGTGTAATACCCAGGAGAAAGCCTGGAGCTACAAACTTTCGCGACACCTGCCAGCATACACTCAAAAGTTGAATGAACCGCAAAATTATTTGGTAAAATTTCCAAGCAAAAAGATCCATACAACCTTTTTACGAGCAAGGTTAAATATTTTGAAAACAAACGAGATCTTGGGCATTAGAAATAAATCAAAAGAACATTTGTGCAGGTTCTGTAAGGACCCACTCATAGTCGAAACGCTAAAAACATCTGATCCTGTCCTGCTCAGGTCTATCAACCAACAGAAGGACTCAACTAAGCCGCCTGTATACCAGCTTTTGTCAGCTGGATGAAGATTACTGGGGTCGTATGTTATGAATGGGGAAAAAGAAAGCCGGTGATTGCCGATGGAAATTTCCTGGAGAGTCTTAACCTGGAAAAAATATATCTGACCAAAGAGTGATGTAAGGACAAGAACAATTTTCAGGAAAAGAAAGAATTAAGAACAAAATAAGACTTAAAAACAAAAACAAAAAGTAAAATAAAAGCAATTTATTGACGATTCAAATGTAAAACCCAGGAGGAAGAGATGAAGTTTATTTGATGAACTTTATTTGACGGACCTTTGTAAGAGCTGGTAAAAGACATCTAAATAAAATAATAAAAAATAAAAAAATTAAAGAAATAATGATAAACAGATTTTTGTAATAGATACCAAGGATGCACAACCTAGATAGAGCTGCATATTCACCAGTTGGTCAAATAAAACTCAAACATCCCCAGGTGCAGCGACGCCAACATTATTGGCAGAAGAGCGCTATATAAGAGCACTTTACATTACATTTTGTGAAGATCAAAAATCCAAGTCATCTACATCAAGACATGTTATGCCTTTAATCATTTTTATAGTTTGCTGCAGGTATATACACCTCAAAATACTATCTATTTAATATATCATCCCTTTTATTTACTTTATGATTTATTCAATTGATGTTACTTCAAAGGGAAAACATATGACATAATAAAACATCTGCATGGCACATAATTTGGTGACGTGCCATGCCAAGAGTTAGTGTAAATAGCATTGTATGACATTCCCAATTGTAAGATATCACATTTGTATATAATGCATATAGTCCGTTTGACTTGAGCTTTGAACACTAGTGTACTGTAATTAGTGTTATTATAACCCAATATATAGGACTAAGAAAGATGGACAATTAAGTTGGTCCTGCTGGTATTCGAGCATGTGATTTACAGCATGGGGTATGCAGTTATCCATAAATGGCTGGGTAACTGCTTAACTTGATGACCTGCACTGCTATTCACATTGAGTACTTCTTTGTGTGGGATCTCAAACCCCATGCCCTCAGTACGACAAGACACAGACCAATAGGGTTGTGTAGTGCACGTTCTTGTTTAATAATCACTTGGAACAGGCTGGTAAGTAGGACATGAAACATATTTTAATGGATCCTTTTGCCACATCACAAGAATGGGTAGTCACAGCCGAGAAGTTTATGCGCTCTAATGTATATGTTGTCAGCCACTGTTATTTGAAAACCTGTTATGCTCCTGTAAACCACAATGTTAGGCTTGCTCAAAAAGGTTTTAGAAACAAGCAGTAAGAAACAAATAGAAGCCTTTCCGCGATTTAACCAACTCAACAAAGCTTTTGTAAAGGTTTATTTTGAAGACTGAATTGGATAAAAGCCTTTTTCAATTGCAAGACCTTTTCCTGAAGCACTCATTGAACAGAAGGGGCTGTTAAGAATATGAGCTTTAGAAGGAAGGAGTTTGAAACCACCATTATGATGCTAAATATAAAAACTGTTGTGATTCCATTTGCAAGTTTGTCAAGAGAGCCTCAGAAACTCTGTAACAGGTCATGTGGACGTGGTTTTTGGGCTCAGTCACTTTATGATATTAATCTGCTATTTAACTAGCACTTTCTCAATAGAACCAATCACTGAGCATTAGTATAGCCCAATCAAAACTGCTTTCCTTTTAGAACGAGAAGAGGAAGTTGTG
Source organism: Ambystoma mexicanum (assembly GCF_040938575.1). Taxonomy (NCBI): domain Eukaryota; kingdom Metazoa; phylum Chordata; class Amphibia; order Caudata; family Ambystomatidae; genus Ambystoma; species Ambystoma mexicanum. Next base: position 580,239,115 of record NC_090925.1, read on the forward strand.
AGTGAACTTGCCATGATCAAAACATGTGATCTACAGATATTGTCAAAATGTCGGCGGTAAGAGATTAGGGCCTGATTCATGGAATTTCTTTGCACAGTTCAAAGTGACTTTGCACTGCTGAAAAGTGACTTTGCACTGCCGGCATTTGTACTGCAAAATTGACTTTGTACTGACTTTGCACTGCAAAAATACATTTTGCAGAGTTCCAAGAATCAGGGATTGTGTCAGCAGTGCGAAGTCAGTTTGAACCGTGCAAAAAATGTCATGATTCAGGCCCTTAATATTTAATTGTGTACGAGTCTACCTGTGTTATTGGCTCTCCAGCCGGGCTTGTCGGTTTCCAACTGGTGTGGGACAGCAGCCCATTGGTAGCTCTGTGAGAGAGTGGGAGCCCTTGCTGCCGGCTGGCACGTTGCACAGCTGGATGGCATAGGGGCAGTAGATGTGGCAGGCTTCTTTCACGGACAGGTTTTTGGTGGTGTGTGAGAGTTTTTGTTCCACTGTGGCGGTTTTGTCGTTAGTGAGGGCCCGGCTGGCTTGCTCTGTGTAAGGAGTGGGAGCTCTGATTTGCTGAAAGGTGCAGTGTGAGCGCGGTTTGGCAAGCAGGCCACCAGATGGCAATGCTGTCCACCGTTCTGGGAGCTATGGCTGTTGTTTTCAGTGCATCCAGCCCACAGTTTACTAAGGTTGAGAGCCTGAGTATTGGGGTGCCCTGAGGGCAAGTGGGGAGAAGTTGGGGGCAGTCAGCAAGGGGATATTAAAAAAAAAAAACATGAATAAAGAAAAACATGAATAAAGAAAAAAAAGATAAAATAAAGAAAGAAATTGATAGATAGGTAGAGCATTTTAATGAAGAAACGTTTACTTATATTGGAGGACGCCATCTGGGCCAACTTAAGGAAAAGGGAAAAAGGCACAGGTCACCTGCATCAGGGTTACAGGGTAAAAGGGGAACACTGTTGTTCCTTGGAAGGGGAGATGAGAGAGTGGGGGTGTCATGTTTGGGGGTACTAGTGAACGCTCAGCCCGTGTGGGAGGCACTGAGTTTCATCAGCAGGGCATCAAGAGACCAGATGGAGGGTGTAGTACAGGAGATCACAGGGAAGGGATACATGGGAGGAAGGCCCCAGAGCAAGGTGGCCTCGGACGGGGCCCTCGCAGCGGTGGTGGCTTGCAGTCCATATGCTGGGATTTATGAAGGGAGGGGTCAAGAAAAGCAGGGTGGACATGCAGAGGAGGGCAGGTAGAGTTACAGAGGTGCTAGGGAATACAGGTAGGGAGAAGGAAGATGGGCAAAGTGGTGGGGGTAGTGAGGACGCAGGTTTTTAGGGGGAATTGAAGAAGGGAGCGGGGGATTGTGAATAGGGGTGAAGAAGGGGACCGGGCATGGCAGCGTTAAAAAGGGGGGAAGGAAATCAGTGCAGGGGGAGGAGTCAGACACTCACTCTGGTAGATGGCAGAAGAGGGGGTAGTACTAGGATGGTCTCCCTGGACAGTGGTGAGGAGCATAGAGGGAACAGAAAGGTCCCTGATGCAGCAGATGATGATGAGGGAGAGGGGATCAGGATGGTCCCTCCCACAAACAGTGATGAGCAGCTTAGGGGGTGCAGGACAGCCCCTAGCATGGTATAACAGAGGGTGGAAGAAGGGTCACCTCTGCCACAAAGAGCAGCATAGGGGGGGGGTTGGGGCGGTCCCTCCAAAAAGACGACACAGAAGCATTGAGGTGGATGCCCCTTGCTGGCATGAGGAGGACCTTACTGACCCAAGTGGGCTCACAGACCCAGAATGGTATGACAGTTGAGATGGATGTGGGGGGAGGAAGATTGGATAGTATGGGAGGAGGGAGGTCATGGGGATTGGGGAGAAGAGTAAAACAAGAAAACGTTTAGTAGGATGGTGCAGGAGGATGGTGGGGTCGTAAAACAATGGAATGGAAGCCATAGAGGAAACGTGGTCTTAGGGAGGACCTAGTGGACCGTCTAACATGCAGAGAAGATCTGCTGATGTGTTTGCTCCTGCAGTAGTACCCCATCAGGAAAGAAAGGAGAAGTGGCAGTGAAGCGGCCAGGATAGCACGAGTGGGCAGCATGCACAGACCTCCAAGAGGTGGGCAAGGATAGGAATGGTCAGCTGCGAGGGTCAGGTTGGGGGGAAAAGTGGGGATTGCAATGGGGAGAGGACATGGGGGAGGAAGGATGATGACGGGACTGCGGGGGAAGTGATCACATTGGAGGTGACAATTCTGGGCACGGTACAGGTGCAAACAGATAAGGTACGATAGGAGGAGTACTGGTGGGTGAGCGCAGATGGGGCTAAGGAGAGTACAGAGAAACTGGAGAAGTTACCATATGTGGGTATTACAAAGACGCTAGGGTTGCATTTAATGGCAGCTACAAAAGAGAAAAATGCGGGGGGGGGGGATTTGTGGATGTCTTTAAGCTTCTACACAGGGAAGTGAGGGGAGGGCAAAAGAGGGAACAAAGGAGGAGGAGAGGGAGCTGACATGAAAGACGGAAGTGATTGTGACAATTGATAATTTGACATAAGCCTTTTCGAGATATGCTAGTGTGTACTGTGAGAAGTACCCAGAGAGGAATGTGGGGTTGTTCAGATATATGGATGTCATCAGGAAGCATTTGTCAGTTTTGGTGGTTTTGCATGGGTGAGGTATGATGAAGAGTGCAGGGCAAGGATGGGCGAGGAACACGTGGCAGTGTAGGGTTACACTTTGTGGTTACAGTGGATGGAACACAACAATCAGGCAACCTGATTAAATGTGAACAATAACCTTAAGTGTTAGGTACAACATCAGATATATCACATAAGAACACTTGTAAAAGCAAATATAAATGCTAGTGATACTAGTTTATTTTTTTTTCATTGAATGTGTATGCTACAAAAGTCCCTAGACGGAAGGACACCCTATACCTATAGAGTGCCACTATCCCTAGGTCGGAGGAGGTACGCTGCCTATCAAATAGGAAAGGAGAGAGAGGTGCTGTCCCTGCATATAAAATGTATACAGTTACAGTATTTGTGAATCAGTAAAACAGTTGAACCAAGTCCGCTTTGCTTATATGGACATTCGCTGGAGGAATTATTTTCCTTAGGGCACAATGGCCATATTCTTAACAACAATCAGATGGTTATGCATGGTTCAACACAGGATTATAAAAATCAATAGTGATGATTAAAAAAATATGTGTGACTTAAAATTACGGGACCTAAAATTTCTTGTAGACTAGGTACTACGTTTTCAATATTGTTATTTTACTCAAAGAGAGTATGGCGAAAACCACCAACTGAAGGGGGGAGAGAGTCTACACTAAAAGATATTCCTTAAATTCCTGTATCCCATTTTTCCTTTAGGGATATCGTGCATGGAGGTGGTTGACCGGTTTTGATGACATGCTGGTTTTGGTCATCTTCTTCAGGACCTGTAGTGTGGGTACGTCTTTTTCTGATCGCCTTGTCCATCAGAAATGTTGGTGCCCTACATCCTGACCTAGGGGGCGGGGGGAATTTCAAACAGCTATTTTGGCCTTGGTATATTTAGCATCCATTTTTTCTACAAGCAATATGCAACAGCTATTGTTTGAGATCGCATGGATCTATTATTCCTCTGTCTGCTGCCCCATGGGTCCACAGCCCCCCATTCATGCTGGGCATGTTCTATGCATTATCTGTAATATTCTCAACACAGTAAAAAAAAGTTGGTGACATTGTGCTTTTTTTAGTTTTTTACCTTGAGCCCAAATGCAAGGTAGATCAATCTTGGCTACTTTCACTCGTTTATTCTGATTTGCTTTTGGCTCGCAATGTTCAGTGAAGGACTCAGGAGTACTGGTTCATGACCAGATCCCCTAAAAAAAGGGAAAAGTGCCGGTATTGTTTATTCACTCACAAAGGTTTGTGTAAGGCGTACTGCTGGCTATACACACATTTCTTTCAACATATCAACTTCATTGTATAGCTTGTTCATGATTATCTAAATTTTTACTGTAGCCAATGCATCTGGCCGATGTGTTTCGATGTGTTTTGTATTAAAACACGAGCTCTCTCAGATCCCGTTTTTTTGTATATCGGTTGATCGCACTACACACAGTGCTATTCACATTGTTCTGCTGGGTGCGCCAGTTAGAAGCTATATAAACTCCCCTCAGTGCTTAGTCGTTAAATTCTACTGGCTGTGCGCGCTTTCACCTTGTAAGCTGTTCATTATAATTCGCTGACTCCTTTTACGTAGTCAATTCATATTTTGAGAGAAAATATTTCAGCATGCAGCATCCCCTTGATGGCCTCTCATGCCTTTATTGTGCCCTTATGCTGTGGCCAGTATGTGCATTCAATGACTTCCGCTAAATTGTTCTATTTTGTGTTCCAATAGATGCCATCTGCGTGCATAATCAGACCCGGATTAAGAAAAAAAAATACATATACATATATCACCTGACCATATTGTGCATGGTGCTGTTCTACAATCTAGGGGTGATGTGCCTCTTAATGTGAGATTGCGCCTGTACTTCCCCGATGTACCATTGAAGGCGTGAGCGTGAGTCACAATATTTCTTTGTGACAGCACCACGTGTGCGAGTGATCGGATTCTTATATAATGTCCCTTGGACCGTGCTGCATATGTCAGGATTCTACTATCTTTGAAACCAACAGAACAAAATCTTTTTATTGAATCCACTTACTATAAGTGCCGGGAGCTCCTCTGGACACTGAGTGTTGCTGTGGTCTGGCTCTTCTCTGCCTGCACAACAGAAAGGTTTCTAAGCATGGAGCTGTTCAGCACCGTCTTTACTTTCGCTGGCTACATCACTTCCAGTGGCAGAGCCTGTATTTTCAGGTGGCCATTTTGTAAGGTGTTAATATTGCCCACGAGCAGGCTTCATTCAAAAAGAGGAAGAACAGGTGTTGGTCTCTTATGTACAATGGAAACAAATTAGTTTCCATTGATTTCATCACCTTTTTTTTCGTGCTCTGGCATGTTGAGGTATTCCACAAGGATTACTCAATGCTGATTGCAATCCACAACGATTGAGTGGCATGGGCAATCCAGGTCTAGGTGTTACTTGTTTTCCTAAATAAGTATCTCCAGGCGCTACTAGGATGGCAAATTGACTTTAGTGTGTTCTTCTTCAAGATGAGTACAGTAATTTTGTTTGTCTCAGTATTGATAGCCAGCTGTAATGTATGTGTGGGTATGGGTGTGTGTCGCTGAACATATGCAGTCTAACCCTGTTATAGATTAGTGATCATATGTTTGATTCTTTTAGTGGCTGCACGGTGGTGTTTTTAATCATGGCAGTGACATTGTATGTGTGATAAATGTGTTCACTCTGTGGGGTAACTGTTCACCTCTTTTATTGTTTGTATCTACCTACATAGAGTGCAAGTACAGGGGCATGCATTAGCGGTTGTGCGAGTTCCCAATTAGTGAAGAGAGCTCATCCATAGATCAGCTGGTGAACCATCCATGATATTTTACTTCTGTGTTGTTATCTCTGTGTAGTTATCTCATTAAAGCCAGTTCATGCAATTGAATTTCTTCATTCAGGCTGTTTTTGACAGTATTAAGTAAATTATTATCAGCTGGTTTAATGGTGATCTTGTTATTGCAGGATAGCTCTGCCAGGGCTGTTAGATGATCTTTTGTGCAGTTGTTATGCACAAATGGTAAATTCGCCTCCAGTTCTTCAAATTTTTTCAACAGAGCTTGTTTGAATGTAATTCATTCTGCTGTGTTGCTATGAGACGGAGGGTCACGAAAAAGGTTTTAATCATCACTATTGATTTTTATGATCCTGTGTTGAACCATACATAACCATCTCATCTGCACCACATGCACACACTCCTGTTGTTGGTGAATAAAGTAAGAATACAGCCATTGTGCCTTAAGGAAAAAAATCCTCCTGGGAATGTCCATGTTAGCGAAGCAGATTTGGTTCAACCGTTTTAATGATTCACAAATACTGTATCTGTATACATTGTAGATGCAGGGACAGCCCCTATCTCTCCTTTCCTATTAAATAGACAGCGCACCACCTCCGACCTAAGGGTAGTGGCTTTCTATAGGGGTAGGGTGTCCTTCCGCCTAGGGACTATTGTAGCATACACATTGAATGAAAAAAAGTTAACTAGTATCACTAGCATTTATTTTTCCTTTTAAAAGTGTTCCTATGTGATATACAGTGGATGGGACCCAGGTGCCCAGCGCCCGCTTTACACACAGCAAGCAGTTTGCGTGTGCCTTACCATCCCTTTTCATGTTCTTCTTCCTTGGACAGGGTGGGGAGAGGAGGCAGAGCATAGCCATCAGCAGCATGCTGTGCTTTCAAAAAGGAGGTGTGCTCCAGGGTTGCCCGTAAGTTCAGGCACAAGTGCATCAGGTGTGTTGAATAACACCCTGTATTGCAGTGTTTCGCAGTGGGAGACAGAGGGTGCGGCAGGGGTGCAGGTAGTGGGGCTGTGGGGAAATGGCTTGTAATCCAGTTAAATTGGAACACTTGGGGGAATGGCTGTATTTTTACCCTTACAGGGAGGTGGCAACGATTTTGGGGAAAGTTTTTTGGGAGGGTATTAGGTTCGAGTATCAGGGTGCTACGGTGTGGAAGTTGGTGGAAAACCTGAAGTCTGAAAGGGATAGGCTGGACATTGCACGATTGACGTTGGAGAAAGAGATGGCAGAAGGGAGAGTGGTTGGACCTGTTGTGTACTTGCCGGATGATTTGGTGGTGTCTAAAAAGGTCAAAGGGGAGTTCAGATTGATCCATCATTTATCAGGGCCAGAGGGCATGTCAGTGAGCAATTTAATTGCCCAAAAGGATTGTCTGGTGTCCTATGCTAAAGTGCATTAGGAGGTGGAGCTCATGAGAGAGAAAGGAATGGGAGCATTCATGGCCAAGTGTGACTTCAAGTCCACGTTCAAGCTTCTGCCGGTGGATTCGGAGGATATTTGGTTGTTGGGAATGAAGTTAGATGACCAGATTTTTGTGGTCAAAGTGTTGCCTATGGGACCTGCAGTGTCTTGTGCATCATGTGAGTGCTTCAGCTCTTACCTGCAGTGAGATTTCAGATACAGATTAAGTTTAGAAGGAGTGCTGCACTAATTGGATGATTTTATTTGTTAATCAGTGGAGCTGGGAGAGAGGAGTGTCAACAAATGCTAGAGGTTTTTCAGGAATTGATGGTGCAGTTGGAAATTCCTTTGGTGGAAGACAAAATGGAGGGGCTGTCAGTGGTTTTGACCTTTCTGTGGATTGAATTTGATTTGGTGGCAGACAAGGTGAGCAAATTGGTCCAGCTGCTGGAGAAGGTGGTTGGGGCGTATACGATGATGCTGGTGGACATGCAGAAGTTGTTGGGGCACCTGAATTTTCTGTGCTGTGTAATGACTCTGAGACACACATTTTGCCGGAACATGGAAAGGTGAGGGCTAAACAACCACACCAAAGAATACGGGTATCCAGGGCTGTCAGGAATGACTGCAGTATGTGGTTAAGTTTCCTAGAGGATTTCAATGAAGTGTCAATGTGGCTGCTAGAGTACCCAGTGGCTTGGGAGGTGCAGGTTGTCACTGATGCGTCAGGGGTAGGAGGTTTTGGGGTGTACTGGCAGGGGAGATGGTTTGCAGAGATGCTGTCACTGCACTGGAGAAAAGGTGGGAGGAGCATTGCATTCTTGGAGTTCTTTCAGTTGCTGGTGGCTTTGGCCTTATGGGGCAGTGTACTGGAGAACAACATGGTGAACCTCAATGTAGACAATACAACAGTGGTCAATGTGGTGAACAGACAGTCTGCCAAGGATCAGAGGGTGTCCATGCTCTTGAGGGAGTTTGTGTTGCACTGCCTGAGATGGTATATTGTGTTTAAGGTGACACATGTGCCAGGAAATGATAACAATATTGCTGATCCATTATCTCTTTTTCAGATGCAGAGATTCTTTGGGTTGGCACCAGAAGCGGAGCTGGAAGGGCACAAGATCCCAGAAGGGCTATAACAGCTAGGAACGTGAGAGTGCTGCAGTGAGTGGAGAGTTTACTGGCTCCAAGTTCACGGGTGGCATACAGGATATCTTGGTTAGATTTTTGGAACAGGGTAGCACAGAGCTGGAGAGGGAGAGGTGGTGCAGAAGAGAGAAGGAGGGAGGATGTGGTAAACTTCAAATTGTATTAAATAGAGGAAGCATGGTCTAGAGTGATGATAGCAGGGGAGCTGGCAGGTATTGCGGTTTATGGAAAGTGGTTCTGGGGTTTTCAGTCTAGTGGTGGGGAGATGGTGAATAGGATGCTGGAAGGCTGGGGAAGGGAGACAACAAGGGAGACAGGGAGGTAAAGAACAGAAGAAGGGCAGTAACAGCCCCGTTTTTGTGGAGGTTGTGTAAGGCGGATGGGAAAATATGCTGATCTCGGTGGGAGAGGGACATGCTTAGGGCATGCTGTACTTGGTTGTTTTTGGGGGCTTTCCAAGTCTCAAGATTAGTGTTGAGGGTGTGGGGTGGAGGATGTTAGTTGGGAGTATATATTTCTGTCAGAAGACAGTGTAGCTATTAAGATCGTACATTGAAAATGGAACAGAAGGGCAAGGGACTTTGAAATCATTTGGACAGGGAAGGTCGGGATTTGTGTCCAATAAAGGGTGGTTTAACATGGTGAAGGAGATGTCCAGGTAGTATAGATTTATTTTTCCAACATGAGAGCATGGATGGAGTGATGGAGGACAAGTTTTGGGGTTGATGAGGAGGTTTTGGCAGCATTAAGTGTGTGGGTTGAGGAAATTGGGAATAATTCTTTTAGGATTGGAGTGGCGTTGGAAGGTAGTATGTTGAGATTGACTGAAAGGGGTTTGAAGAGATTAGTTAGGGCAATGGAAGTCATCAAAATACAAGGTGTACATCAGAGAACTGGGGGAAGGGAGTGGTAGGGGGAATGTAGGTTATACGGGGTGGGTTGTCAATGGGGAATCTAATTTTCTTTTTTCTTGCAGATGCAGCTCGATGGAGCGTTGAGGATCCCCAGATATGGATCTGTGATGATTCAATGCTTAAATGTGCTGGGATATCGGCAGAAAATATAATTTCTTGTACCCAGTTGGGGTGCAGTTATGATGTTGCGTTGTTGATATGGTCCGGGCTGGGAGGTCTTAGGTGGGATCAGTTTCTGCCCATGTTGGCTGGTTTGAGGGAGCAGCATGGGGTGCCATCTGCGCTAATTTTGCATGCAGGGGGAAATGATTTGGTGAAGGAGCTAGGGGTTGCTCTGATAGAGAAAGTGAAGAGGGATTTGAGCTGGTTGAGGAGGATTTGGACGGTGTTTCCTTTGTATTGGATAGAGTTGATGCCTAGGAGGGTAGGGAGGGCAGCTATCAAGGAAGGGGTAGTTGAGCATACTCGGAAAGCGATCAATAGGGACATGGCAACATTCTGCAGGTCTGGAGGGGTGTGGAAAGTGGCAAAGAAGGACATTAAGTATGAGGAGTTTGATTTGTGTTACCAGCATGGTGAGCACTTGCCGGTAATGGGTAATCAGTATTACTTTCTACGATTTGAGGTTGGCGGTGGACAAATTGATAAACGGGTGGAGGTTAATGAGTGTTGGGGGTGGGGCAGAAAGAACACCTCAGGGAAGGGTTTTTCTGAGTGCCGGGGACATTGTCCTTTATAGAAGGGTTTGGGGAAGTAAAAAGGGGTTTGCATGGTAAAGGAGGGGGTAGTGCTGTATGCACAGACAGGCTAGCCCATGGGGTACAAGAAAGGTGACGAAGTATGGAAGAGGCAGGGTGTGGCCTTGGGGAGACAATGTGAGAGAAAAGAGGGAAGAAGGGGCGAGGTAAAAAGGCACAGTAATTCATGATGCATTTAATTAATTAATGATTTTGGTTAATTGCTAATGATCAGTGGTCTTTAAGGCCAAGGAGCCATGTTAGAATGTTATTGTAAGCTGCAGCCTGTCACATTACGGTGACCTTTTCCACTATATGCAAGTCTGGGGTTTTTGCAGAGTTTTAGAACAAAACGTCTACATTTTCTTTTCTGTGTCTCCTTCCAGCACACTGTGGGCATGCTGCATGGCATGACTCATCCCACGTAATCACATGTGCCGTGGCAGGTGCTTTAAGGCATTCATGTGCTATGTATCCAGGCACAGCTCCCTGCCCACCACACTGGCACATATTAATGCCACACAGGCATGTCCTTAAACAGCAGACCACATGCCAAATGTAAATGCTGTGCTTGACTGAACCCATGTGGCGCAGGTTCCACCCAGGCACCCAAAGAGGAAAACTGCAACAGGAAGTAGTTCCACTACATGAATGTGCAGGTTACGTGTGACAATGACCTGAAAATGACACACTGCTGCACCTGCTTTCCTTGATCCCCCCACGATGCCATGGTGCTGTGTAGCAGCACCCTGCCTGAGTACATGGAGGGCAATGGACACGGATGCTGGGTGAGTTCCATCACACAATACAATCTTGCAGCACCAGTTGAATGCCATGTGAAGGGGGTGGAACATTACTACTACCGATCAATGAATGCCCTGTCAAGGCCCTGTACATGCAGGACCTGCCCTCTCATGCTGCACATAAAACCCACTAACCCAAACGACTAGGCTCAGCAGGATTATGCAGTAGTATGACATAATTGCATATTGCCCCAACAAGTAACCCATGCACAAACAGAAGACTACAGACTACAGGAACTACAATGCACAGGGAACACATACCTACACATCCAATGCAAGTGCAACACTGAACAATGACAATGCAACACTGACAGACACTGATGGCATGTACACTGCAAACCATGTATATGAATCCATTGTGGCAGGAATGCACAAACCACAAACATGCATAAGAACAACAAATCACCCAGAACGGCACTACTTGATAGCACAGCACAGGCCCTACACAGTCAACATGCCCATTTTAAATCCTATCACAGGCCACGTCTAGCACAACTTGTTGGTGAGCTGTGTGCACAGTGTATCTCTAAGTAACAATGCACATGTACCAACATAGAATATCACACATCATTGAATTACTGGGAATGAAAACCAGGAAGTACATATGCAACATAAATGCATCAGAAGAGTGTAAGATGCTATGAAACTGCAATGCACTGTCACTGATATCTGCATCCTATTCTCTTGCAGGAGACGTTGGTTACCCCCAGCTCCCATGGTTGATGACACCTGTGAGCAATCTACGTAAGTCGCAGAAGATGGCCTACAATGAGGCACACACTAGGACCAGACTCTGCATTTAGCAGGCCTTTGGCCTGCTGAAGGTACGTTTCCTGTTCCTGGACCATACCGGAGAGGCCCTGATGTACAGGCCAGAGAAAGTTGGCCAGATGTGTGTTGCTTGTGCCATGCTGAACAAAATCTGCCTCAGGTGAATTGTCCCTCCACCCCCTGATTTGGAAATGCCTTCCGCAGCAGTCAATAATGCAGTGTTTACAGATGATGTAGAGGAGCAGGTAAATGCATTATCCCTAACTCCCCAACCCGCACCACTGTCATCCTGGAACAGTAGGAGAAGAACCTTATATGGGACTCGTGTTATGCATATACTGCATTGAGTGTACGAGAGACAATATGCACTGAGAGAACAGTATTGAATGTATCCTCGCACTGAGAGAGAGGAAGGATATCATGTGGAAAGATGTCAGCATGCACCATTGGACATAATGTAGTGCTGAGTGAAATCTGACGAGGGCAGAGTGATTTCATAAAGAAGATATACGATGAAATACTGAAAAATATGAAAATACTTAAGAGTGACGATGTAACTGAAGTGACAAGAGAAACATGTACAAAATGACAAAGTAATCATACAAAAAAAGAAGATAAAGTGACATGCTGACCAATAAGTGTAAATACGCAGCAACGCAAGGTAGATGTGACAAATAGAAGCTTGCTATAGACGAAGATATAGCATGGCAAGGACGGCCATGATAGGAAAACGGACATCGGCTCATGTAAAGATTCAAAGAAGCTACCTCAGAAACAGACCAGGGGTGCAAACTCAGGAGACGTTGAAGAATTAGCTTTATGTGTAAAACGAAGAGGTGTCTATGTTGACCTTGGATCAAGGATGCCATTTGAGGAATATCTACAAAGCACAATGAGAGGCAGACGGATAAGCCATGGACATGAGACACATTTCTCTTAGATGAAAGAAGAAGAAAACATTTGAGATCTTTATTGGTAATCCCATCTAGCACAAAAGACGCTTCAAGGTGCTAAAGGATAATGCAATGCTGCTGCACATTGAGTGTGAGGAAGCCAGGGACGGACTTCTGGTGTGGCAAGAACTAATAGAACATTATTTTTAGACACATTACTCTTCACAAGCATCACACTTTTGTACATACACACATTTTGAATGTATCACCTCCAGGTATTGTCCTCACATTTCTACCAGTAAACCTTTGGTCTGAATCCATGTCCAAAAGCCCTTCCAACCCACCACCCCAATCTCCAACAACACTCAACCCGGCCACGTCTGCAAAACCAACAGCCCAGCCCACCCACCTTCCAAATCCCAAACAGTCCTTCTCACTCACATCCCCAATCCCTAAAAGCCCTTCCCATCCACCTCTCTTCTGCCCAGTGAAATATTGGCATGTATATTCAAGTCAATTATGTGGCCTCTTGGCCTTGCAAGTCTGCTCGAGCAGTGTGCGGGCCACATTATGGAGGGATCAGCGAGTGAGCTTGCAGGCAGTGACCCCTCCATGGTGGTGATGGAGGTGGAAGGTAATGAATCCTGGCCCATATGTGTTGCAGGGTGAGGAGTATGCGACTGTGCTTACATTTGGCTAAATCTGGCATGCCCTCTGTGTGCTCCCTCTGGCCCACAGATTTGATTGCAACAGTCGCCATGGACAACTGCTGTATTGGCGGTCCAGTGACGTTGCTATACTCAGTGAGGAATCCTGTACGCTGTTCCATATTCTCTGGAGATAATGTACTTGCATCTCTGCAAGGTTTTCGATGGTAACCTGGTGGTGCACCATGACATCCAGCCTTGCCCAGATGGCAGCCAGTAAATGCCGTTGCACAGCCAGCGAACTATGGAGCAGGGGGAACTGTGTCTTCTACATCAGTTGTACCACTGCCATCACTCCCTATATCTGGCTCAGGCTGGTGACGGGAAAGGCTGTCTGCCTCGGGTTACTGACGAGGGAGAGTAAGGGGGCTAGTGGGTGGGTGTAGGTGCTGTGCCATGTTTGACACTGATCTCAGGGACCACCACATGTGCCAATTGTGGTGTGGCCGTCACAACCGCTGAGGTTGCCACACCTGCAGCTGCATGTGGAGTGCTGGTGGAGGGGGGCACGAGGCACACTTGTGGGAACTTGTGGGGACTGTGGCTGTCTCACCACTTTTCAAGGCTGACATGCTGCTGCTGTGCTCCATCCCTGGTGCCTCACTCCTACTGTTCCTCCTGCTATTCTCAAAGCAGCCTGTGCAGGGGGTGGAGGTTGCTGAGCTACCACCAGTGGAGGTCTTCTGGAATGTAGAGGGGCCCCCCTCATCAGCCTGAGTTGACTGTAAACCTTTTGGATGGTTACTGACGTGTGTTTGGTCATCACGCATAGCAACATGTGGGCTAGCGAGACACTCATGCAACATGATGAATGGTCATCGTACACACATTTCGTCTGATGGGCAGGGTCGTTGACAGGCCAATGAGTACTGCTCATGCAAGGTGGGAGTAGTGACTGCTGAGGGTTTACTTGTCACATGTATGGATTCTTTGCCTGGTGGCATGCCAGTAGGCTTATTTATTTATTTATTTACTTATGTATTCACATTTGTTGAGCGCACAGCAGACCGAAGGCATAGTGGCGCTTGTTACAGTGTTGCTTATACTTAGTTACATACAATTCACATCCGTAGGAGTTACAATGGACAATATTGTTTTGTTACATACATACATTGAGGGACAGGTAACTAGGAGAGCGAGGTTTGTTGAAAAGGGTAGTTTTGAGTTTTTTGCGGAAGGAGAAGAGAGATGTTTCAGCTCTGAGGTCAGTGGGGAGAGAGTTCCAGAGCTTAGGTGCGAGGAAGGGGAAGCCTATACCTCCTGCTTTTGTCCTGTTGATGCAAGGTATTGTTAGTTGATTTGTGTATTGTAATCTGGTTGGTCTGGTGGATTGCGATATGCATAGGGTATCAGATAGGTATGATGGTGCTGAGAGGTTGATGCATTTATGAGTGGTTGTGAGAATTTTGAAGGAGATGCGCTCCTTGACTGGGAGCCAGTGGGATGTCTTCCTGGCTTGAGTGATGTGGTCCCTTTTTGGAATGCTAAGGGCTGCTCTAAGAGCATTGTTTTGAGTTGTTTGGAGCCTCGATATGTTTTTTTTTGGAGGTGCCGGCTAGGAATGCGTTACAGTAATCTAGTTTGGCTCCTATGGTTGCTCTAGCTATGGAGAGGCAGTTATCCTTAGTTAGGAATGGTTTTATTGCATTGATGAGTTTAGTACTCAGTGCGGAGGCCAAGACTATGGCGCTGACTTGTTTGTCCATAGATAGGGTAGCATCTATGTGAACCCCTAGTGTTTTGACTGAAGATAATACTGGCCTAGAATGAGGATTTCGGTCTTGTCCCCGTTCAGGCAGGGGCCATTGGTGGCCATCCACGCTTTTATGGTGGTGTAGACTTGCTGTAGGGTCGTGGCGTCTTGATGATAATGTCCTGTAAGGGGAAGGAGAACCTGAGTGTCATCAGCGTAATTTTTGTATGTGATCCCAAGTGCGTCCAGTTTATCAAAGAGGGGCTTGGTAAAAAGATTATAGAGCGTCGGCGCAGTACATGAGCCTTGTGGGACACCTCACTGGATGATGGAGGGTGCTGCATGAGCTGTGTTAGAGAACACTTTCATAGCTCTGCTCTCTAGGAAAGAGGTCACCCAGGATGCTGCATCCTTAGAAAAGTGTGCTGCATGCGTTAGATGACTGGTAAGTGTGATGTGGTCTGCTGAAAGGTCAAGGAGAAGGAGAAGAGCGGGCTTGCCTTTGTCAAGGATGTTAATGATTTCGTTTTTTAGGTCTAGAAGGGAGGTTTCAGTTCCGTGCCCCTTGCGAAACCCAGATTGTCTTTTTCCTAGGATTGCGTTTGATTCAAGGTATAGTTGAATCTGTTTGTGGGCGGAGTTGTCTAGTATTTTTAGGAGGAATGGAACAGTTGTTATAGGTCGGTAGTTATTGGGGTTAGCAGGGTCTAACATTGTTTTTTTTTTTAAAAGAGGGTGCACCCAGGCCTCTTTAAGGCTGTCTGGGACTATGCCCGTTTTGAATGAAGCATTGATGAATGCAGTGGGAATAGGGCAGTGGGAATAGGGGCGAGTGGTTCAGCGCATCCCTTGATGATTTTAGGGGGGCACACATCACCTTTACATTGTGAAGGTTTGAGGTGTCTGAGGATGTCAATGACATCGGCTTCAGAGATTTCAGTGAAAGAGAATTTAGGCATGTTGCTTGTTTTTACATTTGGTTGTGACTGTACATGAGGACTTTGCTTAGGAAGAGTTTTGCAGTGTTGAGATATCTTGTTTTGGAGGAGGTTTATTTTTGTAAGCATGGCTGATTGTATGCCTGTGCACCATGCTTCGTCTTTGACAATCTCCTCAGGGCATGTCGGTGGTACAGTTAATTCTTTGAAGATACTGAAGAGTTCTTTGGAGTGGGAGTTGGCAGCGGGGATACAGTGGTTGTAAGTTTCGGATTTAGCAATGAAGATGGCGTCTTTGTATTTTTTGGCTGTGGATTTAAAGTTATCTTTTGTGGAGTCACAGGGATTGCACTGCCAATTTTTGAGCGCCTGGCGTTTGTCTTTGCGCAGAGTCTGGAGTTCCTCTGTGAACCAGGAATTGGAGTGGAAGGATTTTTTCTCTTTTTTGTTTTCCAATGGGGCAATGGTGTTGACAGCCATGGTAATGGTGTCTTTGAATATATCTGCGAGGATGTTGAGGTCTGAGGAGAAGGGGGGCGCTCAGCATGGCAGGTTAAGGTATGCACTGATGTTGTCCACAGTGAGTTTTTTGGCACTTCTGGCTAAGGTCGCCGGTGCTGTGGTAGGCACTTTGGTGCATTTTGAGACTGGGATGTCGACTTGAAGAAGGTTGTGGTCTGACCATGGGAGGCTAGTATTGGAGGTTATGGTTGTGTTATAATTATGGTCTAAGATCCAATCTAGGATGCGTCATTTTGCGTGGGTGGGTGAAGTGATTTCTTGAGAGAAACCTAGGTCGTGGAGGTCTTTGGCTAGAGAAATAGCAGTTTTGTCCTTGGGATCATTGAATCCTAGGTTGTATCCTTTAAGTAGTGATTTGGTGGCTTTCTTAATATTGTTTCCTAGGAGGTGATTGACTTGACCTGTGAAGTTGGCGGTGGGGCCAGGTGGACGGTATATGATATGAATATTTATTGTACTGTTTGGTGAGAGAGCTAGTTTGACTGATAGAATGTCAACATTCCCTTCCTCTTGGTGGGGTATGGTTCTGATAGATAGTGTTTCTTTGTGAATAAGGGCTACCCCCACCCCTCCTGATTTGGCGGTCCTGTCTTGTCTAATGGTGTTATATACTTGCAGTAAGGCTAGTGTGATGGCTGGGCCGGAAGCTTCGTTGAGCCAGGTCTCTGTGATAGCGAGTATGTCTAGGTCTTGGGTGGTTATTAAGTCATTTACTTCTAGGGCGTGGGCATTGAGAGAGCGTGCATTGATTAAAGCGCACTTGTATAGCATAGGGCACAGGTTCTTAATAGGTATGGTGGGAGAGTCTGACTTGGGTGCGGCTGTAAGTTGAGTGTAGGAGTTGCTGCTAGGTGTGATATGAGTGGGCTAAGTGCTGCGGCATATAGAGGTATTGTTGCGGTGGTGGTGTTTATTTGCTTTGGTGGTGCATGAACTAAGTCGGCGGTTTCTGTGTGGGATGAGTGTTGGGGTGGCATGGTGTTGGAAGGCTAGTTGATGGGGTGGTTCAGGGTGGGACCCTTTACAACTTGAGCTTTCACAACACACATGGGTGCATATCATGGCTCCTTGGTTGCGCATGCACATTTCCTCTTCGTTCAACAGAATTCCACCTCCACATGCACGTAGTCACGGTGCCTTTGCACAGATTGTCATTCCCCTGACCACAGGCCCACCTGTGCTGGTGGACACATGCTTTTGCACATTACATTCTCATGAGAGAGGGAATTTAAAGCCTCACCAGCATATCCTTTGCTTCTTGCTCCCACTTCTGCACTGCCAATACCCTCTATCTCTTCCATGTGGAAGATGCTGCTGGCCTTTTCCTTCCATGGGGTCAGAATGAGTGGATCGACAGTGCTGCCTACTGTGGCAGAAGTCTCACACCTGTGCTAGGAAATGAGACTGTGGACCCTGGCCTTGAGGTAGCTCCATCATTTGTGCTAGCCTGCACTAATCCATGAGACAATTCCCACTGCCACAACCTTGTTCTGGATGCTGGCCCAGATGGCTGCCTTCATTTTGCCAGAGATCCTCTGGTAGGCCCAAACACTAATTAGAAAAATCAATCCAAGGAAGCAATAATAGAGTGCACGATTTACAAGAATAAATGCTTTAATAGATGCAAATAACGTCCGGGAGGGTCAGTCAGCTCCTTAGAACTGAAAACTGGAACACTTGAGACCTGCCCACATTGAGGTACAGTATTTAAGGACAAAACCCACAAAATTTTAACACATTACCAATGTCAAGTACATGTTAATCCCACTGTCCCCATTGGCCATCGCCTACATACAAATCTAAACACAACCTACTCTACCACATTCTATTGGTTAGTATATTACGTGACCATCCTAAGTACAGCCACCTACGATTGACCTAATTGTGCAGTTAGTAGACAATACTCCATCCTGAATGGCGACATATATACATGTAACATTTACTAAAATGGCCTTCCCTCATTTGTCAAAGCAAATTCATGTAACTCCTGATGTGAAATCCCACCGAAAAGGCACAATCATGTAGTGAACAGCAAAGTCAGCAAATTACACACAGTAATATCCTCTCTCATGAGCTCAGCCAGTTTGGCAATCCAGACATTTCTCAGGCCTTTAAGTAGTTCACTCTTCAACACGTTTTGCAACTCCTGTTTTGAAATATGTTCCTATCCTATCCCTAGCACACATTCTTCCAGCTATCTCTTGGGAACCATGTGGCTTCATAAAAAATGTATTTTTGTAATTGAGGAAATTAATTTTTCATATTTATTTGGGATACTAAGCCATTCTATTGTAGACCAGTTGTTTCAACACTCCCTAGAGGGCAGTATAACCACAATTGAGTGTGATGCATTGGTAATGTCTCCACTCAAGGCTTTGTTTATACCGATATATGTACTTCACCACTATTGTACTTATATATCGTCAAGAACACACACCAATATTATACATTACACTACAAGCTCCTGAGAACAGCTAGGCCCCTCAACAATAACTCATTTGTTATTGTTGAAAGAATGTACCTCACCCTTCCTCCAAAAGTCTAGGCATGCTGAACACTCACTGGGGGAAGCATGAAAAAAGTTTAATTAAATGGAAGGACAGACACTGAACTGTGGCCTGGTGCTCTAAATGACAGAAATCTACACAATCTGGCAGGCCTAGTTCAAGATAGCAGGACTCTGGCTAATGTGGCGAGAGGCCCTTATGCTAATAGGGACCAGTAACAATATCTTTTTGCTGCTCCTCATTCCACTATGTACTCAGTAGCCTAGTGTTCTCTAGAATGTGGCAAAACTAAACCCAACTCAAAATGCTGCAAAAAGTGACAGAAAAATGGACACTAACATGATCAAATATTCATGCTAATAGAATTTCTGCAGCTGATACCTCCCTCCACATTTAGTTTCCCTAAATTTATTAACTATGTTATTTTCTTCTTTCATCTTGTAAAATCAGTGTTTGGTACCCATACCTCAATAGACATAATGCAGGTTACCTATTTGCTCTGCATATTCCTCTAGGGTATGCATAAAAGAACAAGCAACCCTCATCTCCTGTGTAGTCAACATACTCTTCCACCAATCAGTTGGTCTACTCTAACCATGCAATGTACAATCTCACCATTCTGTTTGTCTGTGTGTGTGTGTACATGTTTCAAAAGGGGAGTGGCCTCACATCAAAGGCATTCCCTTGGCCACTGTCTTTCTGCAGAATCCTATAACTAGCTGGAAGATACAAAGAGAGATAAGCAGCAGAACGAGGACAGGAATCAGTACCTTAAATATATTACCCATCCACAACGCTGCCTATGAAAACAGAGATGTATACCACTCTTGCTCCGTGATCCCCCTTCCTTCTCCATCCTAGTGTGTAAAATGTGTAGTGAGTGCATTGCTTCAGTTAGGGTGCCGTTGTCTGTGTCATTGGAAGGTGTTTAAGTACAACGGGAACTAACTATCTTTGTGTAGATGCCACCCTCCATGGCAGTGAGTATGTTGAGTACGTATCAATTTTAGGGTGTGATCAACCTAATGGCTCTTAGTTCCACCCTAACTGCGTCCATTCTGGGCTCTGTTTCAAATTCCAATGGGTTATTTGGAGACATTTCACATTCACCACTGCCTGTACACGGGGAGCAAGAAGAGATACAAATAATGTTTCAGCTTTACTACACAGCCTAAACTCTTTGGGAATAGCATTTAGTCTGTCACTGGAGTCATGGGAGAGCTAATTGCTGTGTTGATGATGTTGCAAGCCCAAGGAGCCCGCTGATAGGACATGGGGTGCTCACTGGTAGTGGTGAGATTGACATCTCAGAAAACAAGCAAGGGATATTGCAGGCCTGACCCCCACAAATCCCATATACCTCCATGAGGGCTGATGTCCCCCCTTCGATGGCTGGGAGAAAAATGGTCATGTTACACTGTGTGCTAGACCCCACATGCATGCTGCTGTTGCCTCTGAATCATAAGGATAATCATGTACATGTCAATATGTGGGTGTCTTCTCAAGCTAGTTCATCCAATCCAATTTCATAACATACTCCTGACTTGTTCTCCACATAGACCCTTATTGTATTAATGGACATTTCAATCTCCCTAAGATCGCCACTGCCCATTATCTAGAAATTGGCTGATCCTTCTCTGACAACTTTGCAGGTGCCCTTCACATCCCCATGCAAAGCAATTCCATAGGTTCAAAAAAATCTACTTAAAAAAGAAAATATAAATAAATATTTTGGAAAATAAAGCAATAATCGTTAGATGCTTTTAATGTAAAAAAAATAATCACACACAAGGATTTCATTATTTCTGTACAACTTCTGGCAACCTCATAATGTAGTTGTGGTTTACATATGAGCAAAATTGGAAACAAAAATGAAAGATAAGTGAACTAGTTTTATAGAAGAACATTTTAACATGGGATAGCCTAAACGTTATATGCACACAATTAAATACGTACATACCTAATTGTCCATGAAACAGGACAAAAAGCAAAACACACAACCATTTTACATATATAAATCAATGAAATCACAATACACACATTAATATATCATATATGTACAAAAACTAAAATAACATAAATCACACATTTAGTTAATAGCAGATATTTTACTACACATGAAAATGAATACAAATGAGGAAGGACAACTTCAATTCCAGCTATCCATAGGACTACAGCTAAACGGGTCAAGACTTCATCAGGACCAGATCTACACACATTGCCTCATTATAGGTTGTGTTCTACTCGCTTGTGCCATTGCGGCTGACAGGTCTGACTTGGAGGCCGTACTGGCACCCACGAGCAGAGCATGTCAGATGCACCGTCACCATTGATAACGGTGCCGGTGGTTCCGGCTTCCCCATTCTCATTGAGCCCTATAAGGCTCAATCCCTACAGGGGAATGGGGAAGAATTCTTTCCTGTGCTCAGCAATGGGCAAATACTGCATCCGGCATGGCCGTAATGACCCGGTAATTGCCCATTTCTGGGCCCCTGACAAGTAAATACCAGCAGCAATAATGTAAGGCCTCGTAATGATGCCTGCCATATGACGTTATAGGCTATCAAGTCTGAAATTAATCAGAAACAAGAATATAGGAACACTGGTCCAAACACTCCTATGTTTCAAAATGTGTGCCTGCAATGAACAAGGACTACCAGTGTATGGTAGGCTTGTGAACCTTGATTTTCAAGGCAAGGCTCTGCAAAAATCAATCATGGACACAAACCATGAACATCCAACACAGCCAGGAACAAAACAGGTATCATAACGGTAACATACGTAACTAAATAGCATGTTTAAATTACTCCGTAAACATCCCACACATAAAATATGTTAGAGGCAAAATCATCTAACAGCAAAAAGCCAACCTTAAAGATGTGTGTGTTGGGCCAAGCCCATTTTGTATTATGGCCAGACAAAAGATTGTGTGTCCCAAATTCTAAATTGTTCCCAGCAGTCACACATCACTAGACCGATTGAGAAGCTGAACAATATGCTTGTTAAAATGGAACATACAAATGGGCAGAAATGGAGGTGAGAAATCTATGAATGAATGTGGCGACTATTTGACTGAGAGATAGAATCCTCTCTCGGTTCCACTGTGAACACACACCCACATGCAAGGCCAAATGTAATAAATATAATAATTTAATAAAATATGCGGGGACAGACCAGTCACATGAAGTGAGAATCAGTTCCCAAAGAGATCAACCTAAATTGAAGTGAGATGTCTGCAACAGCGCTTACACGAATACGGCATTTTGATGTAACATGATTACATGAACGGGTGTGATCATGCGACAGAATCAAAAATGACGTCAGGGGGCCATATTGGATGAAGATTATATTTATGAAACAATGACATGTATTCAAAACACTGACTCACATCGCAGAGCATCTGATGAAGCTCATTTAGTCCTGATGCACCTGACCATGCAGCATTGTGAATGGCTCTGTTTTTCGGGAGCAATCAAAAAAAAAGTGGCCAAAGGTAAAAGGAACATTGAATGTTAACACTTAAAGTTGGAAAACATAATGGTCCAACTTTATAATATGTATGCTGGTGCAGATATTAAATTCATAGATGGCGATAATCATCAATTTTTCAATAATATCAACAACTATTTCTAACAGTAGGCACTATCTGAAATTATGTATATGTACCTTATATCAACAATGTCCATGCTAGATGCTCTTTGAACCCGACAAAGTAACTGCCAAGGATTAGGAATACAGGTTTTTCTTTACGCTAATTTATGTTATTCTACCGAAGTTGGAAAATCCCCGCTGTCAGATTGTATTGTCCAACATAAGCCTCTATTTGAATGTTGACAATGGAGAAAATGTTGTACAAGTAGAGCTTGTAGGTTATGTCTGTGAATCTTGAATCCATGCTCACAAATATATACATTAATTGACCGAGCATCCATTCAAAAATTAATTTGATCACATTGCCATGTAATGCAATAGACTGCATTTTTTATTTGTCAATTTGCATGTTGGGAGTGCTTTCAGCAGAACCCATCATGGATTAAAGTGAGACTTCTGCTTGTAAATTAACAAGGGGAGCAGAAACCGCATAGCTAATGTGGTATGACAGGCAGATCATTCAAATGTGATCTTTCTTCATGAACACAAACTGAATCTTGAATATGTGCCTTTCTTCAAAGCAAAAACAAGCCAATGAGCATTTTCATTGTTTCTTTGATTAGATGGCAATATTTTACTTTTTTGATGTGCATCATATGTCTAAAAAAGAGTGCAAGATTTGGGAGATCCTCTTAGGATGGGGTAGTACATGTACATCCATACTACAGTAGGTAGGTTGTACGCAACAACAATTGATAGAAACTCCCTTTGTGGCTTTGGGAAGGGGATTGGATTAATATATGCACACATTTGGGTAGATAAATAATGATCTGGCGAGGTAACATAGGAAATGGGGCGAGTTAACAAAATATCTGGAAAAGTTTACAAATACAAAGAAATGATATCCCAATAGGGAAAAAGGCTGAGTGCACCCTTTTGTCAGAAGAAAAAGAGCTTTATTGTGTATTCAAAAAGGCGCAGAGCTCTCCCACTTCTTCAAAGGGAACAGCATGTTATAACTGGGTAAATTGTCATTCATGACACTTTCAATATACAGTGTTCATCTCCCACCCTCATTGGCTACCGCCTATTTACATGATAATAATCACATATAGAGCCCAATTGTGTTGGCTGTGTCATCTTCTCCTCCAACTTCTTCACATGTGGGCCCCGATTTCTTCACCTTGGGTTGTTGTTAAATGATTGGCACTGCCCTGCCTAAAACCTAATCACGAGATGTGCACCTGGCCGTCAACATAAGCTCAGCGGATAGCTTTGAGATCTGTCAGGCAATTGCAAATAAAGCAACTCTTTTCTCATTTCAGACACACAAGCACCCCCACATGCCTACCTGTCGCAATCTTCTAACAGTTGGAATCACCCTTTGCTCTCCCTGGTACAAATTATGGGCCTTGTAGTGCTTGGTCCCCCCCTTTATCAACCACTCTTCCCAAGGGGCAGGTCTGGGTTTCTAAAAAGTAAAGGATTTAAGAGTTGTACTCAGAAGCATCAGAGCATCAGATAGTTCAAATGGGACAGCCATTATTCTGTGAGGTGCTAGTGTCCTAAATCTAAACTTGCATTTTGGCAGCTCAAGACCTCTGCCCTGGATCCCATGGGTTTGTCCTTCACAACTAGCTGCATCCTTTGCTTGTGTTAGGCCCTTCACATTCCTTTCTAATTTTGCAAAGCTCTAACAAGATAAATCTGTGCGTATGTCTGCGTTCTCTATCTCGCCTGGGGTGGGGGTGGACTTTCACACGCAGGGCCTCATTGTTTTGTGTTTCGAACACTGCCTATGAGGATTCAGGCCTAACTTCAAACATAATACCACTTCTATGTTTCTTATTATTAAGATCTATGCTATGCACATGTTTTGTGTGCACACAATATATTTGCCTATTACCATATAGAACTTATCATTTGTCTTCCTTAGATGTGAGTAAGATCCTACAGCAAGCATGCCTTATACAATTCAACTATGCCTCACCAGCTCCTCCATCCTCGCTGTGTCCTCCCATATGCATTTTCCGTGCATTCATATATTTTTCGCAATCTAAATTGTTTGGGAGGGGCTGGAATCTTTATGTGCATACCGACATCCCCCCCTCCAGTTAATACTCCATTACCTAAACCTTCCCTTTCTCTCTCTCTATCCACTCCATGATTTGGGATCCACACCTTGCATACATGATGTAAACTTTCCTCATCTCAAGCATACCTTTCTGGGATGCACTTAAGATAAGTACAACCTCCATTGCCTACTGAGTCAATCTAGTGTCCTCTATAATTCTCTGGGTCTGATTGGGGAGAAGTCAAGGTCACCAGGGGATTTATTGGCCTTTCAATGCTGACCATGCAAGGCTTTTTTAAATCCTCTGTCTACGCCTGTCTATTCTTTGTGACCGGGAGATCGATGCCAGCCCCACTGACAACCATCTTCATAGCACTATTCGAGATGGTATTCGTTCAGCATTGAAGTATCATTTGATACATGCAGAACAACAAAAGCAGGAGCACTCTGATCAGGACCACATTTTCACCACTGCTCCAAGCCATATTGGTGCCCATGTGATCAACGATTCAAACCAATCTTTATTCTGCATCCCTGCTTCACTTTCCATGTCAGTCTTAAACCTTTGCAGGGCCCCTATAATGTATGACTGGGACCCATTTTCTGGATCATTTGGGGGTCGCATGTACATCAAGACAGTCCTATTTCTTTGCATACGCCCCCTCCATCACCGTCAGGAGATACAGAATATACCACTTTTGGACAGCCATCAACTGTATTGCCCTCAATTCACTCTTGATGGCATTGAGGCCTTGCTCAGTATCATTTGCCAACTGGATGACCACCCATCTCACAGTTTGCATCCATTTTGCATTTGCTTCAGCATGGACCCCTCGCATCAAGAGAGAAGCAAAGCATGTTTCCGTCTTGGTGTACAAAAAGTATTTATCTGGAATTGCTTTGAGGAGTTTCAGCGACTCTTCTGACAAATAGTTCATCTCTTCTTCTGTATCTTCATACGAATTCTTATTCCTCGGTGCCCTGGGGGGTTAGGTTTGGATTTGGATCTGATGTGGTAAACCATGCTTGGATTCAATTGTTAGATGAGCTTCAGACACCAGAAGAATAGATGGGTGCAGGGTTGTTAATGGACAGGTTCCCCGCCAAGATGGTGGAAGGTGTAGGTATGCTTGCTGAACACACACCCAGTAGAGATCCATAAGAGCTGCTGTTCATTTTGCAAGATCTGGAATGAACACTTTTTTGGTAAACTTGATATTAGTGCCAACAGGAACTAACCCATGCCCTTGAAAACAGAACTCCTATTCTCCAGCTGGTTGAACCTTCACTGGAGTTTCACGTGTCACGATCCATTTCAATTTTGAGATATGCATAGTCTATATTGTGAATCAGTTCTTATTGATGTTCCATATGACCTCTTCTCCAAATCCTTTCAATCCCACCACTGCTCAGCTCACTACCACTTTCTCCCATCTGTTCAACACAACTCTGTCCAATTTTAACATAGGTCGTAACTTGCATTGAGGCGTGCTATCTTCTTTGTCACATTTCTCTTCATCTTTGTCCATTAGTACAACGTGTACTTTGTGCCCTTGGAAAAAAATGTGAACATGGCACAGTGCCAAATGAACCACACACTGAGCTTCCAAAGGTGACATTTTCTGGGGCACTAACATTTTGAGGGCCCCTGGCGCATCTCAGATGAGGGAACAGACATAGCAGCTCCCATTATACCTCTTCTTCCCCACTGAGCTCATGTGGCTGTACCACATGCATATTACTAAATTCCGAATGGTACACATGAGACATTGTATCAAAACAACTCCTTTATACTGATCATGTTAATTTTCTTCTTCTAATCCCCTTTTAACCCACAGCTTTTATTTCCATACTACTGTGTCCTGTACTCACATTCTTTAACATTGACTAGAGTGGCTATAAATTGAAGTGGGAAAAGGGAACAAAAGGCTCCCACCAATCCCCTCTCACCCCTGGCCTAGAGGATCACGGCCCAGACACCCGCCACGAGAGGAGTTTGCCCATCTACCAGACGACCAAATACCCTGGTACAGGAACATACGGATGTGCCCACTGGCGTGCCCACCCGCCTGCCCACCAGCCTGCCCTGCACATGCCGACACCTGCGGCATGGATGGACTCGACTAAACCATCCAGCACTAAATCAACACATTGTTAGAGATGCCATGACGACCTAGCCAACGGTCAGCACACCCGTGCAAACATGCACACTGGACACTCCCACACCAATCCACACGAAGAACATACTCAGTTCTATGACGTAGGTGACGGACACACCCACGGACGTGCATCTTTATTATTTTTCACATAGGCTTTTCAAAATGCAGAAACGCAAGACGCACAATGAACTCATCTAAAATGCTTGCTCACGCTTCTCCTAAACCCATGCATTACAATGAGAAATATAACGAAGACATGATACTGGGGATAAAGCAATATGATACCATAACCTAAAGCACTCTGTATCAAACGGTTCCACCTATGCACCAGGCCCAAGTAGGCCGCAAGCAAGAGCTTCCATGAACATTGAATGAGCAAGAGTTTGGTTGCTGACCCTGCAGAATGAGCCCGGCGAAAGCAGACAGTCAAGGGCACAATGTTGCAAACTCGCATACCGCAAGCCGACGCCAAGGTCACACCTGCAAATTAAGCCAGGCACACAGTGGAAAATGCAATATTAATTGTGCAGAATTCTGCCTCAACCACGGTCCCACCTCACGTGACCAAGCCGAACCTGACAGGGTGCCAAGCCCAGGAGGAGGGAGGCGCCTGAATCCCCCGTCTCAAGACACAGGCAGATACAATTAAGCGACTCAATGGACATCTGCGGCGGTGGGAGTAGTCGGCCTTCCAGCATATGAATAAAACGTCACATTGTCTGCACATACCCATAGTGAAACATTGTTGCAAATGACAGGTGCACCGCGAGCTGGGAACAGCGATGGTCCCAGACTGGGGGGCTCGCGGGTGGACCAATCAGAACATGGGGCTCTTATCACTGACGCCATTAACATTGACCAATCCTCAGGGGTCTTCATGTAACAATTTTTATGTATCAAATTGAAGGGACAACCCAAGTATACCACCTGACTGACCCTCAACCACTAACAACGTTCTCTATACGTATGCTATACTAACCCTACCACTCGGGGAACCAATCCAGAGTGGCAATAGGTTTTTTGCTAACTTTCCCAGGTGACGCAAGTAGCGCATCATACTAAGGTAAAAAGGGCCTGCGAGCCCCACGATGAGAAGAGAGTGTCAGGACGGACGCGTACGATCCTTGACCCATCCCTCCCGTTTTGTTTAATAAGCAGCAGAACCACCTTGCTTCTTGCGTGTGTCTCATACTCTATCTTTTTTGGGATATACGGGAGGAGTTGGGGCCTCCCTGCCCAGAGGTCCGCGGACGGCCCAGCCGACCCCGGGAGAATTTCCCCCCGACAAAATCATGAGGTACTGTTGTAACATCAGAAAGGTCTTGATTTGCACATCCCCTTATATTACACCCACAGTCCCTGTTACATGCCCAAACCATACAACCTTGCTGGACAAATACAAATATATACCAAACAAACACCCACACAAAATAATTTATTAAAAAAGTACTTTAATATGGTGATGTCTGGAAAATAACCTGAATGTGTTAGAAGAAGAAGAGAAGAACCATGTAAAATTGATAACGGAAGTCATGTTGTTGGGATAATACCAAGTACTCTAAGTAACAGCGTAAGAATGGTAAACAGTCAAACAAAGGGCACACAGGTTCTTAGTCAATAACACACTGATACAAATGTGTAAAACACGTTAGAACTAACTAACGTGGTATCTCCATAATTACTTTCTGTCATCCATTAATTATCTACAAAAATCACTCTGATAAAATACTCAGAGAAGGAGGGGATGTCTGGGGTGCTTTTCTAACATCGGAGAGGTGCACCCAACACCATGACTCCTTTACTTTGACTGAAAGTTGAGTGGCGTATACTACCGTATGAGGTCCATTGTTGCGTGGCTCGCTCCACCTACGGACAACGTTTTTCACTTTGTCAGCACTCTCACCTCTCTGTTTTGAGGGCACCACGCATGCTTGTGCGACCAGTAGCCACCTTCCGCTCATGCACGGTGGAGACGGCTTGGGCCCTTCCCATGGCAATGCCACAGTATTTCGACAGGGCAATCGCTGAAAGTAGTGTGTTGCATCCTTTCGCTAGGGGGAAACGCTGCTGAGCTCTGCTCAGTCCTACCTGCCTGAGCTCTTGCCTTGCCCTTGCCTTACAGGAATTCTGCCTAGATGACCAGTCTGGTACTCTCTCTTCTTCCTTTTCTCGCTCAGATATTGGCGCTTCAGTATCCTTTACCCCTGCTTTGCTTCTGCATTTCTGGCTTCCCACATACAGTGCTTTGCACTGCCTGGTACCAGGTGAATCATTGAAAGTCCTCTTACGTGGTGCGGGGACCCACTTCCTATCCCTCACTAGTTGCCATCTTCTGGTTAGGGGGAGGAGGTGGATTTTCACATCACACTAGTCACAGGACCGGAAGAATGCTACCTTCCAGCCCTATCCTGGACCGCCAGCAACATTGATGCACAGGTTTTCAGGAATCATGGGGAGCTTACCATGACACATATAAACCTTGGCCCCTGGATATAACTGCAGTGGTGGTGAGCTTGCAGAATCTGATGCAGCACTATTGTTTCCTTCTTTTGTCTGTGATTGCACAATCTATTGAGAAAGGTATTGTATACATTTTGTCAACTGTCAAGTATGAATGAAATTCATCTCATAAAATTGACGCAGCCCTGTATGGATCTGACATACTGCACACAGGAGATAGTGTAACAAACAATAGGGGTGCCCCTTTGTGCGAGCGTGAGTGGGGGCAAGAAATACTGCTTAAACAGAACTGACAAAAGGGTACTCACGCTATGGACAGTCCTAAATTCTGTCGATTATTTAGGTAATATCTCCATAATAATTCAAGGATAGTGCTTACAGAAAAAGTCACTGGGGGTAAACCAAAGAAGAAGTCTAGAGAGTACTGGCAATAGATTTATTGTTAAGAGCACAGTTTTTAGTTATTCAGAATTTTTACAAAAGTTAAATGAAGCAATTGAAAAAAACGAAGAAAGACATGAAACATAACATTCATCATATATATAAAATACAAAAGAACAACATGTTCATCAAATAACAAATTGGATTGTTGGGGAAACTTAGAACAATCCTTGCAGGATACCAATTGTTCCTACAACATAAAGGCTACCAGGGTGTATTCTTCCAAGTCTTCCACCATTTTCCACAATTCTACAATGTCCTCCCTATGTTTCAACTTCTTCCCTGAGTACTTAGCTGCCAGCAAAGTATACATATGGCTCAGATTGTCTTTATTGTTTGTTCCGTGTTCTGGACATTGCTTATACATCCCTACTTTAGCCTCTGCTAGCCATTCTTTATGATATTTAAGAATTTGTTCTTGATACAATGCAAGAGCTTTGCACTTGTACTCCAACGGGGTTGCCGCTCCATTGTAGCCACCCCTCAATCTTCTTGTTACAATATGTCTATTAACCACACCCTGAAACAGCGTGACTATTCTCACTGGTTGCCCCGTACCCTCATGCAGCCAATGCCCCACTCCTCTACCTTCTCACAACCTTATGTACTGCCCTCACACACACTCTCACACCACAAACAAATAATTTCTCATGCAACAACATCAGGCCTTCCCTCAGCCTCCCCTTGTCACAATAAAACTGTTGTATTGTGTATTATTATGTAATGTTGAGCATCATATATTTTTGGATACTAGAGGTCCTGGAAACTGGGGGGTGCAATGTTTATGCTGGAAGCCCAGTAAAGATTAGGAATCAGGCAACTCCTCAGTGATGACACTGCCAAGCAGGGAAAGACACGCTCAAGCCTGATAATGAGAAGAAACCGACACTAGACTGAGAATGTCTATCGGGGAACTAATGTTCCAAACCTATAAAATAGACATGGGGGGTCATTACAAGGTGGGCAGTAAGGGATACTGGGCACTGGTAAGGAGGCCGGTGCCGGTAAGCCCTTAACGCTCTACCCGAAGGTCCCTTGGCGGGGGCCGTAAGGAACGTGTGGTCTGACCACACGTCCCTTACGGGTCCCGCTAAGGAACCAGGGCTCTAATAACGGACTTGCAAGTTGTTGCAAGCCCGTTATTAGTGCCCTCCCCATTCCCTTTGATCCCTATGGGGGCTCAATGAGAATGGGGAATGGTCTGTTCAATGGGACTTACCGGTACCGCCAGGGTCAGACTACACCGGTAAATCCCCATTGAATGAGACCGGACATGGGCACGGTATGGGAGGCAGCCATGGAGTTAATAGCTTCATGGCTACCACCCATCTTGTAATGAGGCCCATGGTCACCTAAGCAGGCACTGGAAGGCAATCAGGAACAAAGGTCTGCCTCCAATCCGCACAAACACTCACACATACCAATATTCTCACTTTCTCTTCTACACCAACAAACAAGAAAATGCACCAACACCCCTCAATCAGTTCGGCCTAGCTGCACACATACCTATACACCTCCATGAAGACCTCAGCAGTCCTTTGAATGCAGCTATACCCCATGAAAAAATCAGCCGAGCTGCACACATAATCTCATACACAAGCTCCACCACTGCCAGAATGCAAATACCCAGGTCAATCAACCTTACGGCACATATTCTCCTAAAATCACACAACCACTGCACCATGCCTAGCATCAGAATGCAGCAGCACACTACATAAACTGCACTGGCTGCACACATAAGGAGTGCACCCAAGCACTCTTTGCTACCCTACTCTCTCCACTGACCAGGACTACCGTCACCAAGGATACTGAACCCACAGCACTTTGAAATCATACCAATGGTATATAAGGCACTATACAAATGCACAATAACATAACATAACAATTATGTTTTTTTCCACTTTGTATTGCAGGCACAGACTATCAATTGCTTTGATATATGAACAAATGTTTTCTTGATCTCTCCTAAAATAATAATTCCTTAGAAATAACTAACTGACTTTCCCCTCATATTACAACAACCTATATTTTATAAAAGAAAGCAATTGCAGGCGTTACTACTAAACAAATCCATGCCTGGGGATTTCGGTCTAACTCTTGCATAGTGTCACTCACTCTATAGAATGAGTCAAACGAGTAGTCACTCTGGACCAAAAACGCCTGAAAACCCATGAACATGGCATTACAGCAACATTCACCCTTTCCAGAGGGATTGGACTTGCACTGAATTGCAGGATACACGATACTATGCAGCAGCTTGTATCGACGCCACTGTGTGTGTTTACTCATTTTAATGTGATCAAGTTGAAGCAGTTGAAACATTGGTGTGGTGCAGCCATGTGTGAAGGTTTGTTACAAGGAAATAAGGGGTAGTGAGAGCAGGGCCCATAAGTTACTGCTCGGCCCTCAGCGTTCAGGCCAATGAAGACACCTTTAGACCAACAAGGAAAGAGTTCGGACTTATTTGCCTGTATTCTCAGCAGGCTCAGACAGGCCATAGGGCAATGCCACATCAAAGCTATTTATTACTCTTCCTCTACGTACATTAAATGACTATTAATTATTTGTTTATGAAATGTGAAAGGTCGTAACAATTCTAACTAAGTTAAAAAACTCTTAGCTCACTTAATAAATAGAAATCATTTTTTGCCTGCATACATGAAAAACAGCTCTCTGCTGAAGAAGCTGGCAATTTAAAAAGGACATGGATGGCTAAATAATTCTTTATAGCACTTGAGATGGAAAAAAAAACAAGGTGTCCATTTTGATCAATGAAGCGCATTTACGTTAAGACATGTGATAAGCTAATGGTATGTTCTCATTAAATTCCTTTGAGGTACTTAAGAAGAATATATCTATCACACGTCCTGCAGTCGTGTAGTCATGGTCCAGCTGCTCAACCCATAGGAAGACGACTTTTTGGGTGGCTTATAACTTTGCCACCCCTGGACGAATCCTTACAAAACATTGCACAGAAAGTAAATGGCCCCGTCAGATTTATTGTGCAAAGTTTGTTGTGGTTTCGTGCAGAGGGGAAGAGTTATGGGGCGGGGGGGGTAACAAAAGTTGTGATTTTTGCCATAGACACAACTGAAAACAATGCTTGCTCATGCCTACAGCCCAAACCGCTGAACAGATTTTCACCAAATGTGTGGCAGGAGTGGAGGCTAGGTCCGGAAAGCTGGTTTTTGTACATTTGGTGTAAAACCATCCAGTAGGTTTTTTTTTAAAACAACCATAAAGTAGGTAAAAAAGAATTTGTGATAGCTGGGTTTGGTCTGCAGACTCACTTCCCTGTTCGGTCTGTGGACGGTCCTCCGATTGGTCCAGAGGACCACGTGATGTCCACAGACACCGACATGCCCGCTGATTGGATGGTAAAAAGCATGAGGTGCGTCAGATTTTGGAAACACCCGCCATTTGCATTCGCAGACAGCGCATATTGTCCGCAAACATTGTAGTAAAAACATGTAAAAAAACACAACATTGTACTTTTCAAACTAATGAAACAATCTCTGGAGAGGTGAAGGGTGATGAGGATGGGATGGTATATGGCCTTAAAAAGCACATAAAACAGGTTTTGTTTCAACTCTGACATCCACGAACAGTCTTGTTCGAGGACATCTATGCCTATTTCTGCATTACAGGGTTGGTGAAAAGCAGTTTTTGGATGGCTTATTACTTTGGCGCCATTCAATGAAACTGCATGCAACTTTGGAATGTCATATTAGACCTGACTCTGAATGGTTCTGCAAAATGTGGTGCTGTTTAGTCAAGAGGGAACTCAATTAGAGGGGGATTTCCAAAATATTTTAAAGGCTTATTAATGGTATCCAGTGATATTACCCCCACACAAATGGTCGCCCTACTTATAGTCACCGGAAAGAGGCAGTAGCGACATTATGCATGTTGACCATTTGTGAGGGAAGCTGGCTGTTCCCTGCTTGCCTAGGGTGAAAAAAAAATAAATTAAAGTGAGGTTGCGTGGGTTTCACATGCAGGTTCACAGTTATAATGTCGACACAAACAGCTGCCGCGACCACATCAACGTTCTGTAGGAGCAGCTGGGTCAGGGCATGCATTCAGTGCACCAACCATTTGCAAGGTGAGCACACCTGTGCCAAGAAGACTTTGATCCTGCAAAAGATTGGTACATGAGATTAACATTAAATCCGACCACCTCATGCCATAATATATTGCTATTTTGAAGCTGCCTGCTTGTTCAATGGCCGCCCGCTCTTTCACAGCACTCGAGCGAGGCTGTTTGCTCCGTTGCTAGGCAACGGCTGTAGCATTTGAAAGAAGCATTTCCGCCGGCAGGCGGAAGCCGGCCCGATGCGGTGAAGACCTGTGTAGGAAAAGGCCCTGTTTGCGCCTGTTTGTGCATCAAAGCGCACAACTGGCCCACACCTCCCCATGTAGTTATCCTTTAAGGTAGAACCTCTAGAACCTCCCGCCTTCCACACTGTCCACTTATTTGCCCACAAGCCTACTCTTTTTGTGCGACCATTGCTCCCTTCATGTCCACCTATGTCAAAAGGACTCCAACTTTATCTGTGAAGAAGAGCACTTGACTCCACCCACCGCTGTTGTGGCCCCACCGTGAGACTCGCCCTACATAATGATCTTCACATAACTCTTCAATGATACGAGTCCACTAACATGACCTCACATTATTTTGTCAATGCAAGATTACCGACTATGCGCCGTGTGATTTCTAGCTCTATGCTGAGATCAACCCGCATTCGGAGCTCTGTACTAAGGCCAGCTTAACTGTTGCCTATATTCTAGCATAACTGCTTTGCTGATAGAACCTGACCCTTGCTGTACTACATCCTGCACCGAGCCTAATGTATAACTATGTTGCCTGCACCTTGCCTAAACACGTAACTGTGTTATCTGCACCTAGTCTAAATGCATAACTGTGTTGCCTACACCTAGCCAAAAGGATAACTGTGCTGCCCGCACCTAGCCCTTTGCTCAAACTGTGTTGCCTGCACCTAGCCCTTTGCTCAAACTGTGTTGCCTGCACCTTTCCTAAACGCATAACTGTGTTTCCTGCACCTAGCCTAAATGCATAACTGTGTTACCTGCACCTAGCCTAAATACATAATTGTGCTGCCTGCACCTAGGCCATTGCTTAACTGTGTTGCCTAGACCTACCTTTATGGTGCACGCAGCCCATTGCTCTACCTCTAGTGTAGAGGTGATCACAAGATTACTTGTGCCCCGGCACCAAGCAACTATTATACCCCTAGCCAGCCCACACACTATCTTCATGGCTTCCCTATGGAGAGTCACGCTCACCATGGTGACCCTCTAACCACTATTTCACTCCATAGCACCTACTACATTCCTTCCAACCCTCCAGACCATACTTCCATGCCCTACACCTATCCTGCAAACAGTCCCCTCCACCAATGCAATCCCCATTTCCCCAGGTGAATGGATTGCCTGCTCTGCCACACCACCCACACCCTGGCCCCATGTCCGCTAAGCTTGAGAAACATGAGATTAGTCTCTTGCTTTCCCTTAAGCAAGATCTCTCATAAAGAAACAACCTCTCTTGACAACAACAGGACCATTAGTTCCCAAACGACAACCCCGTTGCCGACGCACCTGTGCAAAAAGGCCTGCCCCTCTGCTCACTCTAATCATACTCATGGTGCCACAGACAAAGACACTCCTACCCTTAAAGTGGCCCTTGTGAATGCATGTTCTCTGGTCGCCCAAACACTTGACATTGTCAACCTCATTACATCCAACAATCTGAACTTCCTTGCTGTGACAGTTACCTGGCTACATCCTGCAAATGGTCCATCCCTATCTCTGGCCATCCCGGACAACTACACAATCACCCATGCAGAAAGAAGCTCCGGTAAATGTGGCAGAGTTGTCTTTATAGCCAAATCCCATATGAACTTCAGAGAATTCCCAAACATAGGTTTACCCTCAGCAGAACTCCTCTCAGTGAAATTACCGCTCTCTGACTCTCACACTCTCTTATTTCACCTCTTCTGCCGACCCACAGGTGCTATCTCCTCCTTTGAGGAAAATATCACCCATCTCCTAACCCAAAATACTAAATTGGGTTTGCAAATTATTCTCTCAGGAGACTTTAATTTAGGCCTACATGACACCAATGATACTAATGCCACCACATTAGACAATGCAATTACACAGCTGGGATTTAAGCAGCGTATTAATGAACCTACCCACTCCAAATACAAAACACTGGTTTGGCTGGCTGACTTTAACTGCTCCACCACTATCCTCAACAATGTACAGTGTACATGGTCGGACCACCACTGCATCACCTTCTCCATCCAGAAAGACACTCACAGTTTCAGCCAGGCCGCCCTTACCCCGAAATCTTCGTCTAGGAACAAACGCAATATAATTCTAGACAGCCTTCTACCTTTGCCACAGCTCATCACTGGTCTTCCTCTGAACTCAAAATTGGAGCCCTCCTCTTTGGTTGGCCTGTACAACGGTACCAAAGAACATGCCCAAATCAAATGGCACCATTGAAACTGAGAAAGGCTAAACCGGTTGCCCGCTTAAACAAATGGTTTACGGCTGAACTAAAAGCATTACACAATGTCAAAAGATTATCTGAAGCCAATTGGAGAGAATCCCCATCACCATCTAACAAGGAAAGCCTCGCTTCTGCTGCAGCTACATACAAAGCTGCCATTACCAACACCAAAAGAGAGATCTAAAACACCAGGATTCAGAATTCTAAATCTGGTATTAAAGAGCTCTTCTCTATCCTAAGAGAACTAGTGTCTCTTGCACCTCCCACAGAGGATTGAACTAAAGACAAAGCCTGGGGTGCAAACATCCAGAAAGCTTTATCAGACAAACTAGTCTTGCTACAAAACAAAATCGAGACAAAGAACAGTCTCGCTTCTAGCATCCATATACTCAATCCGCATACACCACAACAGCCCCCATGCCTACTTTCCACTACTTCCCAGTATCCAGTGAAGAAGTGGTAAACATAATTTCAGGCCTCAAATCCTCTAAATGTCAGGGAGACACTTGCCCTAATTCAGTCATTAAGGAAGGAGCAAAAGAATTGGCACCATTCATCACGGCTTTGATTAACTCGACTTTAAAAAACTGCATAGTCCCTACCAAACTCAAAGAGGCATGGGTCATGCCTCTCCTCAAAAAACCCAACCTAGATCCAAACACTCAGACACATTACAGACCCATAACAACGGTCCCATTATTCTTAAAGATAATAGATAGCGTAGCATATGTTCAAATTCAAAAACATTTCGAAGATAACAACCTCCTCACCTGCACCAGTCTGGCTTCAGATCCAGACATGAAACGGAAACAGCCCTTCTGGATTTAAAAATCCAAATGGACGAAGCCAAAGACAAAGGCAATCTTGCCATCCTGCTGGATTTATCAGCAGCATTTGACCTTGTGGACCACCGAATTGTGACTGAACATCTCTTCTCTGTGGCAGCATTTTCACCAAATGCCGCCAGTTGGATCCAATCCTTCGTTACAAATAGAACAACCAGAATCTTTGCACCCACTGCGGCCGCTGAGCCAGTACCCATCCACTGTGGAGTAACCCAAGCCTCTTGTGTTTCACCTACGCTTTATAATATTTTTACTAAGCATCTCTTTGATCGTCTTGACAACCTGGGTGTCACCTACACAAATTATGTAGATGACACCCAGGTCCTCATCACCCTCACTGGTTGCTATGAGAGAGATTCTGAAAAGCTCAATGAAATCTATCCCACAAATCAGGCCTGGATGGCCATACACAGCCTCTGCTTACTTGACGACAAGACGGAGCTCTTGATCGTCAGTACTCAAGCCCGTCTGAACAAACTCGACCACCGGTAGAAATCCTTTAACAGTGATGGCAATATCATCAAAGTTGCCAAAGAGGTTAAAACCCTTGGCGTTTATTTAGATTCCACCCTCTCACTTAAAAAACAAGTAAATTCTTCAGCTTCCACCACCGCATATACTAACAAATGAATCAACGGCTGCACACCTTTTCTATCCACAAACAGTTGCCTCACATTAGCTAGGGCCTTGATCTTGAAAAAACTGGATTACTGTTACACCCTATTCCTAGGCTCCTCTGAACATAACCTCAACAGATGACAAGTTCTCCAGAATAACTCCCTTCACTGTGCCTTGGACATACCACCCTCCAGCCATATCTCGACCATCAGACGTGATTCTCACTGGTTACCAGTACGCAACAGAATTAAACTTCACACATTAGTCATTACACACAAATGTCTGGCAAACCCAGCCCCCCAATATTTGTCAGATAAATTCTCAAGGCACCAATCTACTAGAACTACCAGAGCTACATACCTGCACTGCCTCAATATGCCCCAGTATAAATTGAAAATGCAGGGAGGTTGTGTTTCCCAGTGCTTGCAGCTGTCATGACCACTAGCTCCATGGGAAGCTCCTACCCCAATCCCTGCACATAAGCACATACATCAAAAAACGCCATTGGGTCACACAGGCTTCATAGGCATTATTTGAGGGCTCATGTCTGTTCAGGTGTAAATACTAGGAAGCACAGTTGGGTGCATGCTTGGCGCATCTGGCGCCACATCCATTTCCAATGGGTAAGGTCAAGGATTGATCACTTCCTGTCTGCCTCCAACATGGAGAAGGACTGAACAAACAGCATTGAATGCTACAGACCAGCAATCGGTGTGTCTGAGAGGTTTTGGGCGTGGTCGGGTGTGGCCAGCTATATAAACCACACCAAGACCAGTTCTTGCTTCTCATTATTCTGGTTGACAGCGTGACATTCACCGGTACCAGCTCTTGCAAGAAAGAAGAAGGAAACATTATTCAAAGGACCTGACCAGCGTTCCTGCATAATTACCTGTGGATTAATCCTGCGAACGATCTTGAACCCGCAAGTCTTCGGATACAGCTCCGGTCTGGAATAGCCACAGCAACCTGTGGAAACAAGAAAGAAAGAACAGTAAGTGCCACGCACATACAAAGCCTGGAATATTGCGCACATACAAGTTTGCACCTAAAAAAGAGCATGAAAGCCATTATCAACAAGAAAGGCAGCAGAAAAGGCACAGAACCAGCTTGCAAGGAAAGAAAGAATAGAAAAACACGTGCAGGATGAAGGAAAGCACAGTAGCATACAGCAAGGTAAAATTCTACGCAAAGAAGGAGGACGATACAGAAAAGAAAAAAGACAGCCAAGGAAAAGCTTGTTCAGTACAGAAGCATGCACTGTAACATTGCATAGCATAAACAATAACTGAACATTAGAAGGAGTAGTGTGCACAACTCAGAAGCACGCATTGAGACTGTGGCAAGGACTAGGTGGGATTATTGCCACGTTGCCAGAAAGCAAACCACACCGCAGCAGGTCTGGGCTGGAGTCAAGTCTACTACCAGTGAGGTAACTGGTTTTCTACACGCGCCCCTGCTTGAAGAAGAGGCAGGAAGAAGAGCGCCCTTATTCTATAAAGAAGGTGAGAATAGTCCCTAGGGTTTTGGTTCCCAGGGAGGGTGTGGGGAACTTTGTTACACTGCTCCCTAACCTTAGTGTTCCTACCACAGGGGGAGTTCCCGTTCATCAGTCGCAGTCCTAGGAGGTCCTTGTCCAGATCCTTGAGGGAAGAACTTACAGGTGCTCCTGCAGAGCTAAGGTGAGTGTTACAGCAGCCAAAGGCTGGAACTCCCTCCCTTCAGTTATTAGAGCCAAAACTTCCTTCTGGTTGTCCAGATCTAAAGTGAAAGTATGGTTCCTCGCCTAACTACTTCAGCAGCCACACATGAACTAAGACAATCCTGGATTATCTCTGCATGATGACTTCTTTGATACCTTTTGCCACTGCATTATTTTTACTTGTCTTGTTATCTACTACATTATTCACTATTTTCTCTGTTATCATTTGCCTATTGCACACATCTTGACCTGCACTTATGGGCCAGTACGTTTCTGGCTGAAGTAACACTGTTCACTTTGTATCTGGGACTGCTAGTCCCTAGACCTTTCTGTAACTTGTGCTGTCTATCTCATCTCTTGCCTTGTGATTGTTGCCATTACCACTCTGACCACCTGTAACCTGGTCTTAAGTACTATTTTGTATGCTGAAGTGCCCAGATACCTCAGGGTTAGGCGCCCTACACAAATAATAAACTGAACTAAACCACAGCCTTTTTGTGGCAAATTTTTGCCACACAGCCTTTCTGCTGGGACATTATCACATGGAACCTTATAAATGTGGTGCTATTTCTCGAATCTGCACAAAACTTTGCAAAAAGATTTTAGACCTAGATATGAATGTGTTTGCAAAGTTTAGTGGCATTCTGTCAAGAGGGGGGAAAATTAGAGTGGGGGTGTCAACATTTTTAAAAGGATTATAACTTTGTTGCCTTTTGGCAAATGTGGACAAACGTTTTTAGGAAGATTATAGAGCCAACCTTGAATGTTTGTGCAAAGTCTGAATAGATTTTGTCAATTGGGGGGTAGGTTATATGACTATATTATGTATGTATATTTTTTGACACTTTTCAAAACATAAAACGTGGGTTGATTTACAGCAAACTCATGTAAGGAGCATTGGCAAGGACCTGAAAGCATGGTTTTACAAATGTGTCTGTGTTTTATTTTTTGGAAAGTGTCATAATATAGGTACAAAAAATAGTGATATACCGTTGTTCACTGAGGTATAGCCATTGAATATATATATCAAAGTCACAAGTTGTGTATGGTTTTGTTGGTTTGTGGCGCAAAGCGTTGTTCATTACACAATTCCACACAGTTTCACCAATCTGCACCACATTTTGCATACTTATCTGTTAGGACCCTCTGGACATTACTGACTACATGACATTTGGACAGCCCACCCCATGACCCGGATTTCAGCATGAGTCAAAATGTGTTTGTGGGTTTGTGGCTTGGCAAATGTATGTTCCTTATACAATTCCACAAGTTGAGTGACAAACTATGTGTGGTATGCCCTGCGAGATTATGTGTGCACAATAAAACAAACCTGTATGATGCTATTGTTGCCAATAAAAAGAAAGCAACGCTAAGGGTAATACGCAGTATGCAGTGCAATTGGAAACTCATGCATGACGACAGGTTGGCTGAGTGTAATAAATTGTGAACCAATTGGCGATTTCTACTGTCTCTCCTTCGCAGTGATGCAGTAATAATAATAGACATTTCTGTGGTTATTATAGATCCCATCTTGTGGCAGTATTACCTGTCGAGGTGAACCCTCTGTCTAAGACTTAATGGGTGAACCATGTTAAGGACCTGTATCAGACAGTTCAGACGATGTATTACGGTGGCTTTGACTCTAGCTTTGTGCAGGGCTTCGAATATGAAGACATATTGTTGTCAATACGTAAGTGCAAAGCATCCCAGGCCCCTGGCCCCGATGACCTAGCTAATGCTGCACTTAAACCTTGCCCAGAAGTATGGGCCCAATTGTTTGTATCAGCATTTCATCACATTCTGAAGGACAGGAAAGTGCCGGCAAACTGGTGTAGTTCAATCTTAATCCCAGTGTTTAAACGGGAGACCGCTTGGATCAAGCAAATTACAGGCTATTGGCCATGCTGGACTGAAACAGTGTGATTTGGGCCTCTCTTTTGTTGCGGAAGCTTCATTCCTGGGTAGATGAAAAGGGGCAGCTAATAATAAGCTACATACAGGATTCAGGCGGGACCATAGCACTTCTTTCAATATTCCTGCCCTCCAATATATCCTTGCAGAGACTATAAAACAAAGCCATCATTTACTCCATATATGTTTCATAGACTATGCCTGCATGTTTGACTCTGTCTCCTGAAATATACTTTGGAAAATACTTTTTAAATGGGGAATTGATCC
The DNA here is from genome assembly GCF_040938575.1 of Ambystoma mexicanum. Lineage (NCBI taxonomy): Eukaryota > Metazoa > Chordata > Amphibia > Caudata > Ambystomatidae > Ambystoma > Ambystoma mexicanum. The sequence goes on from NC_090925.1 coordinate 580,280,220, forward strand.
CCTTTCATTTATTTTATAGAAAGCTTATATACTGACACAACATTTGTCGTCAGAACTGATCAGACAGGACAGGTAGCACAGCCTATTTTAACGACTTAAACAGGGATGCATTTTAACACCCCTACTTTTCAATGTGTATGTATCGGATATGGACCAGGGTTTACGTGCTTGCCGCAGTTTCCCATCTCGTATTGCAAGTGAGCACGTACCCTGGTTAGCACCTGCCGATTATACTGTTTTACTGGATCGCACACCCATTGGCCTACAGTGCTCATTGGATGCATTGAATCGAAACGTTTGCGCTCTATTTTGGGGGTACCACGAATGGTCCCGTTGGAGGCACTCAGATGTGAGCTGGGAGTGACTTCACTCAAGGCACTTTGGCAGCTTAGATGAAGCATACTTTGAATTATGCTCAAATGGGCCTGATCTGGTAACGGTCCGATATTGGGCTTAATCGTCCCAGTCACTAAAGCTAGTCCGCAAAATAAGCTGTCTGTTGATCTGAAGGCAACGATGCAGTGGCATATAGAAGCAATTAGGTTATTTCCCCCTCCAGACGAGTATTGTCCTACTTAGCTACGTCAATAAAAATTCAAACAGCGGACTGGAATTGCTCGAAAAATATTGATAGCCTGGATTTGAAAAAGCAATAATTGGAATATGCCAAATCTGTTCTATTAGGGGAAGCCCTCTATAGTATCTGATAAAGCTGTGCTCCTCTTTTATCAGACGTTTTAGTATGTATATGCGTTTTAATATTTTGCCCACTAGTGAATACCATGGCACATGGGCTGGCATCCCAAAAGAACTTAGAATATGCTGCCTATGCAGCCAAGTGGTAGAGACAAGCAGGCACTTATTTTTTAGAATGTCCTATGCTGGGAAACCATTATTTTAGAGCATATCAAAAGTTAGTTCCATCCATGGATCAACTTCACACCAACCAATTTTGGAGTACTAAATTTAGTGCATCTTCGGTAGTAGTTGTGTGTGCGGCTGCAGCATATCTTTGCAAAGAGGCTCTTTTAATGTTAGAAAAAAAGACACTATAATAACATATGCTCAAAATGTTTTGCTCTTTTATGTTTTGCTCTTTTATTGTCTATGTATAACTGTCTAGCAATTGACACGATATTTTTAATATGCTGAGGAATTTATTTCTACATTTTTAATGGATACATTTAATCAATTGGAATGTTACTCATTTTTTTTAAGGAACTGATCTTTTGACAATTTTGTAACTGAAATGATTTTTATTTGTATCTCTTTTTATAGTGCAAATGTTTGATTAAACTATAAGCACGTCATAAAAAAATCTTTATAAATTCGATTTGTTCACTAAAAATGAAGTAATCGATAGTTGAAAAAATAATCATATTTATGCAAAAAATAAATCTTTAGCAATCAATTTGAACATCTAAACCTGGTAGATAAAAGAACCTACCCCAATTTATACTGTGCCAGATTTTCAGATTTTTCTATTCATTTGACCTCCTCAAAATCAGCAAAACATAAGCAACGGCATTATACCTCGCCTGTTTTGAGCGTATGTGTTATATTCTTTTGTATGAAGATGGGTGTTTTTTTTATTTTTATTGCGATACAGTTTATTAACCTGTTCACTGCAAAATAAAACTAAACCAAAATGTCCCAAAAGATGATGGGTGTACGAATTAATAAGTGATGGTAAACTCTTGTTCACTTATATGATTTGCTCACAGCCAATTCATGTTAATAGTTTAAACATTTCTATAATTTGTGACGTAAATAATGCAAGCATGGTTGTTCCTGCTCATAAACACCTCCCATAACACAGGACCCGGTGGGTAAATAATGCAAGCATGGTTGTTCCTGCTCATAAACACCTCCCATAACACAGGACCCGGTGGGGTAACCACCATCCCTGCAGAGCATAACACACCCACCCTTAAAGATACCAGTGACACACATTCACATAACAGGTGTTTCACCTGCAGAGCATAACACACCCACTCTTAAAGATACCAGTGACACACATTCACATAACAGGTGCTTCACAGAGTACACTTCCCCTTCCCCACAAAAGTGACATTCCATTCCAACTTGTTTTTTGTGTCTGATACCATGCTCCCACAATTTCCCCAGTACTGGCGGTGCTACATTTTGATTTGAAGTAATCCCACACTAGCTAGTTACCCAAAAATGGTTGGATCTATGAGGGTATAGCCTTTCTTGCCAGGATGTAGGCCATGATCTCAGTGGCAGAACTTTGTGTGTAGAGGTTCATTTACGCCTGTTCATGTCCATGATTAATTATGAAAGATGTTCATGGTTCTCTTAAATTGGGGGTATGGAGAGCTGAGCAGATTCCCCAGAGCTTGTGTTAACCATCCATTTTTTTATTTTTTATGTTTCAAATTTGTTTTGTTGCATATACAATACATAAAATACCTTAGACAACCGTTTCAATCAGATTTACATAATTAACAAACCTTTAAAATCAACTTATGAAAATGCCTAAAATTAGAAACACCCAGGACAAGGTTCACACACCACTTAGTGAATCAAAGGAAAGAACATCATCTAAAATATTTGTATCAAATAATTCAGTAAGTATAAAGGTAAAACCAGAATTGCCAATAAACTATATTAATAATGATTTACACCACTTCGCTTAAAAGAGCTTCTCCTTGATCATAGAAATTGATATTTGTTCTAGTATTTGTTTTAAAAAGTTAACTAAAGCTAAAGACATTTGTGTAATTGTCATAAGTCTGTTCCATAACAATACACCATTAACATTTTCAGTTGATTGCACCAGAGATTTCAAATGTTTGATTCTGTATTTTGTTAGTCCAGTACAATCAATAACTAGATGAAAAAGTGTATCAGTGCAATTTACTGTGAAAAGTCTGCAGGATCTAAGTTGATGCTGAATAGTCAATTGAGATCCTACCACTTAAAGTGTGGCCAGGCAATTCAATCAAAATTTCTTATACGATTGCCGGGATACGACAGATGGGAATTTTCTTAGATAAAGCTTTAACTTTCTGGCAGGGATGTGCATTGTCCCTGAATGTGCAATTTCCCAAATTCTTTCAAGAACCATCTATTGGATGAAGTGCACAGCTTGGCCACGTTACTAGCATCAACAGAGCTCTGGACTGAATGGCATCAAATATCAGAGCCAGGAGGGAGCTCGCTGGGGCGTTATTCAACTTCCAAAACGTAGTCAAACAGCTCACGTAAATTATAAACAGAATAGGCATCACCCTGTACTTCAATACAACCGTCTCGATCACTGTGCATAGAGGAAGACGTAACAGGCTCTACAACAGACATCTTTCCAAGTTGGCCACTTCATCTAGTCTTGACAGTGACCAAGCTTCAGCACCATAGAGCACAAGGGATACCAACTTGGCTTGATAAAGCTGTACCAAGAATCCCGTGCAAACCCCCCTCCCTTCTGGACAAAGAAGCGGATGCCCCAGAGGGTCACATTATACCTCAATCTAAGTTGCTCAAAATTGATTGCTCCACTCAGAATGGGGTCCAAGTGCAACCCCAGATATTTATAGGACATCTGTTTTGCTGTAGAGGTTGGCTGTTCTCTTCTGTTAGTATCTTTTGGAGTATTTGTATGTACATTTTGTAAATGTGTGGTTGTAGATGTTGACGTATTAATGGTTGCAGCGGCGTGGACGAGGTTTTACCTTGTCTGTAAAAGCAAATACTAGGGGTGCTCAAATCCACCAAATATTAAACCACTGCAAGGTCAACCATTTCCAAGTGTGGTTGTCTTGCACTCTGGGATTCTTGTGGGTTTCACTATGAGTCAAACATGACCTGCTGAACCCAACAATTGCATAATTGCAACTCTTGGTAAACAGGGAGAACCCCAAAACACACTCATGTTTGCAAATTTGGTGTAGCAAGGAGAACCCAAACACTGCACAATCGTTTTTCTACTCGGGTGAATCTTATAATTACCCCCAGTACTGTTTGTCTGATTCCATGATGGCATTACTGTTGCTGTAAAATAATGGGAGGAGGACTCAAAAACAGAACGTTGGAAAAAACGAGGCAGAGGGACTCATACTATTGCAGTCAACATCAGTCAGTCACTAGATCTATGGCACAGTAATAAATGGTTCCAGTTTGACAATACAGGGTAGGACTGTAGGGTGACTGGATGGCGGAGAGGAGAATATGGTGGAAATCTTCTATGTTGAACTCTGCCCTATGCATGGTTTTGTCTCCTTTGGCACCACAAGGATGTGGTACATAAGTTTGTCCATGCCCTTTGGAGGCACAAAGTATTCCTAAGGAAAATTCAGTTGGTGAGATGTTATTGTTCTTTGTGCTTTAGTAGGGCAACTGATGCAGTGAACTGTCTTGGTGTGCTAAGAGGTGTCCTACAATGCTCCACTGGCCATGAAGGCTATGAAGGTAGTGGTTGCAGGGTTGGATGTGGCGGTCACACATCAAAAATGTGCATGTTCAGTTTCTCACGGTTATTTTTGAGAAATCCTGTACACATGTGGAGGAGTTGCTTAAGCTTTCATTCCTACCTTTTCAACCATGTCTTCGTCCTTTGTTCTGGCGTTGTGGACGAGTCTGTTAGTTGTTTGTAGTGCTTGTGCTATTGTGTTTTGTGTTTTTAAACCCTTTTGTTAGTATTTGTTTGCAGTTTTTGTGTATCGCTGCTACATTCACATTTGTGTATGAGTTTCAGCCCCGCTCTGTAATCTTCAATTTTTAGCCATATTTACCCTTGCTCCAACATAAAACAAATATTCCATTTGTGCTTCCTCCTGCTCAATGCTTTTCTCTGTCACCTAAAAAAGGAGGTTCCGTGCACTATTCCCTGTTCCTTTTTCCCTTTGTGTTACCCAATAAAAAAATGAAAACACAATGTTTCGTAGCACATTTCCTTTCCTGTGGAAAATAATTATGTGAACCCGAGAAGTTTTCCTTTGATGTGTGTACTAGTCAGTATCCTTCGCTGTTGTTTGTTGTGTTCTGAGAAGCATATCCCATTGTGTTAGTCTTTTGTGATTCGCTTTGCTTTGTTTTGTAACTTGTTTAGTGCTGTGCTTTGCACAGTGAGACCGTTTGTACCATGTCACTTTATTGGAGGGAGTGCCAATGGGAGAAGATGAGGAACTGAACTAATTCTTAAATCCTGTGTTGGAAGTCAAGGTGGTCAGCCAGAAGTGACAGGTGGGAGTTCAGTGGGGCCATACAAAAGATGGAGAGTGGTTCAGACTCAGTGATTCTGCAGGGGGAGGATGTGGCTGACAGTAATGAGAAACATGAGGTAGTAGCTGCAAGCACACTCAAATAATTCTCGCAGAACTTTGGTACCACAACACCAGAAATGAGAGGTTGCCATTGAGGAGCAGGGGACTGAGCAACAGAAGTGATGGTAAGAGGTATTGGTGATGCTGCAGGAGCCTGAAAAGAATTCCATGGATGAGCTAGCGGTAGTCCCACAGAAGATGGCTCAGGAAGAATAGTCTAGCTCCATTGCCCCGCTGCCTTCCCCTGCAGAGAGGGCAAACGAGGCAAAGGATTTTCTCAAAAGGTGGAAGGTGGCTAAGAAACATTCCCATAATGCCCATCTTCTCACATGTGTGGGGATACATCAACCCATCAACCCGCTGGAGGATGTGACTGTCAGGGGTGAACAATAGTATAATATGTATCCTCTGCACGAAAACAGGGCAGAAGATAAACCAGTTAAAAACAATGATAAAACACTGCAGGCTGTGGCACAGGGAAGAATGTGGAGAGCGTGCATAACATGCCACCTATCCCACTACTACTGGCAGCACCATCCTCCTTTGCTGATAGGTCCAACAAACAATTGCTGAATGATCATATAAGTCATCAACAGTCATGCTTTAGCAACCAATTTCCATTCCCCCTGACTCTGTGCCTGCCCAAACCTCTTCCATACCCCATTGGACAGGAAATGACAGATCAGAAATGCATTCATACATTGCCAGTAGTTTCCATTGTTAGTTGATTGGAGCTTTATTTGACGGCACTGTTGGCTGGCATGGAAAAAATCGCATGATCAAGAATGACCAGCCTTTTGTAAGTGACTGGGCAAGTGGGTAGTGAAAGGTGAGACATGGAAAACTGGGAGAGCCCCGTGAAAATGCAGGAATGGCTTTGCTGGTAGTTAGAGTCAACTGTCTTGAAGCAGAACATCCAGTGTGTGGGAGCTGTACTTGGATGTACAAAGTGGCTCCACTGGTTGCTAAAGCCAAATCGGTTCAGGCAGAACTTCCAGAGTGTGAGTGTGGTAATATGACGCGGATAGTAGTCAGGATTTAGCATACATGATTTAGCTTTCCCCCTAACCCACAAGTGCCCTGTGGCCTTTGATTATAGTTGTGTGCTATTCCTAGTAAAGACTAGCAGAATGACACAACACCTCCCATTTGTGAGCTGATACTATGACGTAAACAGTTGCTCTGCTGGATGGCAGAGATAAAAGGATTGAGGTACATCCTCTATTTTGTGGCCAGGAATCATAATACAAGATGTAACTCTTCCTCCTGTCTCACATATTCTCTGTGCACTCTGATTATATTGGCGAGTTCCTCCTGGAACATCCAAATGAATTGAGGCAGAACCTCTGCTATTTTTCGAGCATAGCACTACAATGTAAGCAGTGGCTCCACTGGTTATTAGGGTTATTGAGACGGCCCACATACTGAATCCAATGTGGTTGTTAACTCTGTGAAGAAGACTAACAATGTGGCACCTCTGGAGGATGTTCTGAGGCTCTGCTGGCTGGCAGAGGCACAGAGATCCAGATACAATCTCTAGTTTGGGGCATAGTACTAGGACTTAGACAGTGCCTCTGCCGGATGGTAGATTGAAATTAGCATGGAAATGATTTCACTAAAATGGGAACTGATAATACCATACTTTGCAAAGTATTATGTTTTACTGTCCAAATTATGATTATACTGTATGTCATGTATCTAGATAGTAGAGTCAAAATCAATTGACGCAGACCCAGCATCTAGTGAGTGTGGGACTGGTATTTAGATAGTTGCTCCAATAGTTGGTACTTGATAGAGCCAAACAGAAAGAGGATGAAAGAAAAACTAAACTTCTACCGGTGCAATGCTCTCAAATGCATCAGAGTATCAGACAGGGCAAAATATTGCGTGATTATGGACATTTTCATATCAGCTACTATTGTCAGAGTCAAAGTCACAATCATGTTTCCTTGTTACCCAGCATATGTGTGACTGCAGCTGTCTTTTCCACAAATATTAATGATCTGAAGAATCTGTTATGTTGTCTTCTAAGATATGGGCCTAGTGTTTCCACCTGTCCTAGCCTTCAGATATATACTGCTTTTTTTTTTTTTTATAAACGTTAGTTCTATCACAAGTGTCATTGAGGCCTCTTTTTGGCCAAAAACAATATCCCCAGCAGTGGTAAATACCTTTCTACATATCACACAAACATTCACTGATAATTGAACTAGTGCAGATGGCAACACGGGCTGCTTGCTAAACTGGGATTTCATGTGGATCGGCATTACGTCTCAGTTGGGATGTGCCAATAACATAGACATGAACCAACTGGTCGACATGCACCCTGATGATGAGGACTCAGATGTACGGAGCAAGCCTGAGTCCATTCTACAGCATTTCACATTTTTACACTGTGCACATGTTCATCAGGGTGCTAGTGTGAGAAGCTGAGGAAAAGGAATGGACGCTGTAAATAACCACCTTTGCAGTGGTGGAACCCCGCAATTGGCTTATTATCTCTAACCATTAGTTCTGTTTTCTTCTTCCATCAAGTCGTTTTACTGTTTAATTAGTCCATTCTTACTACACACATAGGTAGCATATGCATTTGAAAGTACCAACCCACTCCTTTATTTTCCTCACGCTGTTTCAAATTTGCCACCGTGACTTTAAACAATGGGTTAAGAATAGTTGCCAAATATTACTCCATATTCCCCTTCATCACAGTAATGTATGGATCTTTTTGTAAAGGATGAGAGCGGTTTCATGGCAGGTTCCCATCTCTCTGCATCAGCAGACTCTCCATGCGTATGTATTAAGTTGGAGAAGTCCAATTACAACAGAGACACCAGAGGCAGCACCTCAGTGACTGAGGGCCTCATTACACTATTAGCGCCATGGTTGCCGCCGGTATTTTACAGTGTCCGCCTTGGTGGATGGCGGAATTACCGCCCTACTCCAAGGTGAGCGGGGCAGTAATTCTACCACACCGATATGTATCTTCTTCATGGTTCTTACTTTTAATGCGTTCATTAAATGATACATTTTACACCTGTTGCATGTATTTATTAATGATATATTGTTGTTTTTTTTATTTCCCCCTGCTTTTCTGCATGTTATTTTATATACTTTGATATTTTAGGTGCAGATAATAAGCACCGAAAATAAGCATGTGAGAATGTGTGCTTTGTTTATTGTTATATCTTTATTATTTATTATTTTTATATATCCCTTTTTTGTTTTTACATGCATATTATATTGAATGCACGGAGCATGACACGCTCGCGCAAGAGCAGTATTCAGTTGAAGCTGCCCTCACACTCTCCTCCCCTCCTCCACTTGTGCACGACTGGCAGAGTGCCCCAGACTGCAGTTTTGACCATATTCAGCATACAGTACTACATGCAGTGGAAACACACCTGGGACCCGGGTTTCAATCAAATACGCCCTTGTTGTCTTTAATGTGTTCATTCAATATTATGTGCTCTTTTATTCCATCTGTTTTTACATACCCACATGTGTGTATTCCTGCCTTTTACAATAAACACCAGGAAAGGTCACAGGTTGGACGGAATGGAATGCAGGTGAAGGCTACCTCTTTACTTTATTTTGCTTGTATGCAGCCTGTGCTGCTTTAACTATGCATATTGTCAATAGTGCTTTAAGTGTTTCTTGTTTTTTTACGAGATACAAACGCTTACAGAAGCATTTCTCCACACACCACCATGAAAAGTGCTCAGGCGGTACAGAATGATGGACAGTACAGCCCACCATTATCAGATGGTGCACACTGTGCCCTTTTCTGCCCTACCTATTCACAATAATCTGACCAACTGCTGCCTTTGTCAAACCCTCATCACTCTGCTGTAGCTGCAGCAGTGCTTCTGAGGGGAACCCTCCCACTACACTCACTGTAAGAATACATCTTCAATGTATTTCATCGATACATTAATCTCAAAGTTGTTTTTAAATGTGATGTACTTTTAAGGCATGTGGCGAATAAAGTTTTATGACTACAATTTTAATTGTTTCATTGAGTACCATAATATATACAGCCGTTAACACTTGGCACCAATATGCAATGTCTGTTGACATTCGCAATGCTCGAGTGACAGAAATTAGTAAGAGGCGGTATCAAGTACAGGAAGATGCCATCTCGGTATCAGTAGTGAGCAATCAACCCACAGCCACTAAAACGCAAAACTAAAGGTAAACAATGAAAACCATAGTGCATATGTCAATAGGCACCAATAAACCTGATAGTGGGAGAGGTTCCACGACACAAAATAATTGAAAGGGAAAGCATTTAAAAAAGTGGCCCAAAGTGTTTGTAATGATAATTTTACCAAAATGCAACACGCAAAAACACTGTCGGTTTTTAATGGAGTTCCACACGTACTGAGTTCTGTACTATTTGATCCAAGGTGGAGCTGTCAGAAACCTTCACGGGCATTTAATTGGATGGGAGCTTTATCTCTAGTTAGCACTTGAACTCATGGAACCCTTGTTTTCAATTAAGTCGCAAAATAAAATGTTAATCTATGCATTAATAAACTGTGACCCATACTGTATTGTCTATGGCACCAAATGAATATTAAGCAGGGTACCGATGTCATTTTGATTCTGTTGTTCTGTAATTAGAACAATGTCACTGCTTGTGAAGAGGACACTGAAAAGCATTGGTAGGGGTTGGATTCGTACCAGGCTGACTCGATGTCAAGCCCTTCCTTACATGAGCTGGCCCGCTGGTGAATGGCTGTCTGAGGCTGCTGCCCCTGGCTTTGCTGCAGTAAGGCACTGGGGACGGTGATGGCCATAAAATCTGTGCCTTCAGCACTGGTCCACATGCCCATTATCATGACCAAATTACCATTTGTCAGTTGGACTTTCTTAGATGCACAGTTGCCCGGTGCCATTTGCACTGCTTCCACGGCATGGTTATAGGGAATGATGCTGGAGTTCATGCATAGCTGTACAAGGTTTGAATTTCTGAGCTGGGAACAATAGGGCAAAGGAGCAGTTTGAAGCCATGGTTTACTACAAAGGATGGGAGTAGTAAATATATTATCAACATTACACAAATGCCATTAAATAGACTAAGCTTTTCAATTCTTCTGTGGTGTTTTGCAACATGCTCAAAAGACTGTGTAAGGATGGACTGGCACATTAGAGCTGATTTTGGGCTCTGTGTAACGTGAATCAGCAGTGTAAAAGACTTGCGTAAAAATGTTACACTGCTGATTCCCATCAAAGTTCATTCTTGTCCATTTTAATGGTGGACAGGAGGGGCCAAAACTTGCGTGTCCGCAGCCTCCCCTTCTCTCTGCCATAGGAACACACGCTCCAGCATTTACGCCGGCATGCATTGTCATGCTCGTGCAAATGCTGGGGATCCCTGTGGAAAATCTGTGAATCAGCAAGACCCTGGTGCAATGGTGGAGGATATTGCTCAAAATGTGCCCATTGCCTGTGCTGGACTGAGAGGCTGACATGTTGGCTTCTTTCTTTTGCCAAGTCTGTGGATGGTGCCATCTGAATCCCAGAGGGACGACAGACCAGTATTGCATTCCAACTCCCTCGCAAAACACTTTTCTTTAAATATGTGGCAGTTGGAAAGATTTGCTTTTTGCTTTTCTTTTAACAATCGCTCCTCGTGCACACTATCTGCTAACTCATATTTTGCAGTGGATGCTGTATGGGTGCTCTTGACTGACTATGGAGTCTGTGTGGCAATGAGACTAACTGCAAAGTTGTACTAGTATATTTATTTCAAGGCAATTCCGGAACCATCAGTAAACTAACACATGGAGCATGTCTATAACTTGGATCCTTTGCACAGTACTTGTTCTAAATAATTCCAATGGATCACCCTCTCTCTTGTTCAGCCTTTGAGGGTAATTCATAGAATTTAGCGCAGAAGTGGCGCATGCAGCTGGCGCACAGACGGAGCGTGCGCCAGTCTGCACCAGCACGTGCGCCGATACCCATTTTGACGCACAGCGTATTCTTGGATCCTAACATCCATAACCAGCCATGGTGCAGAGTGGCGCAGCGACCCTGCAGCCACGCCAGTTACACCCCCAACCCCGCCCCATGTGCGAAAAACATCGAACAAATCCCATACATGGCGCAAAGGCCAGTGGACCAGCATACAGCCCCCCAACCACGAAAACGCGCTAAAAACGCCACACAGCCCTCACACGCCAGCGCAATCCCATGTAAAACTCTCCACGCACCCCTCGATTACGCGTACCCAGCTCGTGCCAGCAAAATGGCGTGGAAAACTCCCCGCGCACCCCTCGGAATACGCGTACCCCGCTCACGCCAGTGAAATCGCGTGGAAAACTCCCCGCGTACCCCTCGGAATACGCGTACCCCGCTTGTGCCAGCAAAATCACAGAAAACTCCCCCGTGCACCCCTCTCCATGACCCACACGCAGTCCATCACCCCTGGGCATGCCCTGCAGGCTGCCTATCACCCCTGAGCATGCCTCGCAGGCAGCCCATCATCCCTGGGCATGCCCTGCAGGCAGCCCTTCACCCCTGGGCATGCTCCGCAGGCAGCCCATCACCCCTGGGCATACCACGCAGGCAGCCCTTCACCCCTGGCAGCCCATAACCCCTGAGCATGCCCCGCAGGCAGCCCATCACCCCTAGGCATGCCCCACAGGCAGCCCTTCACACCTGGGCATGCCCCACAGGCAGCCCATCATCCCTGGGCATGCCCGCAGGCAGGCCACATGTCACCATACACTTGGGAGCCCCGACTCATGTCCCCCACCCCACCCCCTATTGACAGGCACCTGCCAGCAGGCCCCGGCTTATGCCCCCCTATGCCCCCCATTGATGGGCACCTGCCAGCAGGCCCCGACTCATGCTCCCCCACCCCCATTTACGGACACTTGCCAGCAGGCCCCGATTCATGCCCCTTCACCCACCCTCCATTGACGGGCACCTGCTAGCAGGCCCTGACTCATGCATCCCCCCAAACCCCCCATTGACGGGCACCTGCCAGCAGGCCCGACTCATATCCCCCCACCCTTCCATTGACCAGCACCTGCCAGCAGACCCCGACTCATGCCCCCCCACCCACCCTCTATTGACAGGCACCTGCCAGCAGGCCCCGACTCCTGCCCCCTCCACCGTCCCCCCCATTGATGGGCACCTGCCAGCAGGCCCGACTCATGCCCCCCCACACCCTCCATTGATGGGCACCTGCCAGCAGGCCCCGACTCATGTTCCCCCCATCCACCCCTCATTGAAGGGCACCTGCCAGCAGGCCCGGACTCATGCCCCCACCCTCCCATTGACAGGCACCTGCCAGCATGCCCCGACTCATGCCCTCCCACCCCCCCATCGACAGGCACCTGCCAGCAGGCCCTAACTCATGCCCCCCCACCCACCTCCCATACACGGTCACCTGCCAGCAGGCCCCAACTCATGCCCCCCACGCCCCACCAATGACGGGCACCTGCCAGCAGGCCCCGAATCAAGTCCCCCCCGCTCACCCCTCATTGACAGGCACCTGCCAGCAGGCCCTGACACATGGCCCACCAGACACCATGTCATAACAAAACAGACCCATGGCCCTAATGCCAACCCCAACCTCCCCCGCCCCCCAGTACAAGCACACAACCATCCACTGCATCCACTCCCAAATTACCCATGCCATGAGAGTATGAACACAACCCGCATGGCCATGAATAAATGTCCAACAGAGCCACACTGTGGCAGTGGCAACACATGACTGAGGCAATGCTCATAGAGACATGCACAAAACCAATGAGAGTACACAACACCAATAATGAAGATATATGAAATGTGTTAAAAAACATAAACAATGACGTAATGAAAATCACACATGCAAATGAAGAAATAATGAAAGCGATACCAAAAATAAAGTAAAATCCAATGAAAAACAAAAATCCACGACATGAAAACTGAAAAGTGATCCATCGCCAACATCCATATAAAGTAAATAAAAAACAAAAGCACAAAAAACCATTGCTCCATGGGATGATGTAATAACGAAAGTAGGTACAAGTCTAGTACTATTTACGCTGAAAGTCAGAAGGGTCCATGATCCCAAAACAAAAGGAAACATACCAAAAATCCTATTTAAAATACAACTATATACAAAAAGTGGAACAAAGTCTGTGAACTCCAAATAAAAATATAAACCAAATGAAACCTAAGCCTAAATAACTATATGTAAAGGCGGTGGGCTAATACGATGGCTCACTGTTTGATGTTCCGGGCCAGGGCATCATCGAACTCCCTGTCGATGTTCCAGAGGCGGGCCTCTTGCCTGGCCTCAAGGTCTTGCAGGGATGCAGCCATGGCCTCCTCCAGCTCCCTGCGAGTTGTTTTGAGGCACTCAGCCCGCCTCAATGCCCTGTGCATGGAGTTCTCCACCTTGACCATTGTGAGCCGGGTCCTCTCCGCCCGCCGCCGCTCTGCACCTATTTGCTGGCCCAACCACTGCCACACAGAAGACACTCCCAATCCTGGGTCCTCTTGCCCAACGGCCGATGCCTGCTCCGATGATGTTGAAGGCCCCGAGGCCACATGCCTCCTATGCCGAGCCTGCTGCCGCCGCCTTTCTGCTGCCTGACGCAGCCACCATGACTCCCTCCGGGTAGAGGGCAACACCCGGGGATGTTGTGCAGGTGCCCTGCTTGAATGTGCCTGCACATCATCCATTGCCAGGGGACCAGTTGCTGGGGTGACCACCTGTGCTGGAGCTCTGACTCAACGACTGTGGCAGGGATGGGATCTCCACCAGCCTGGCTGCGTTGGTTGGGGCAGGTCCACAGGGGGCCCTGGTGTCACCTGGGCCGGAAGACGGCACGGAGAACAACTGGCATATAGTGTGCACAGAGGAGGAGAGGGCCGCAAGACAGAGTGACACATGGTGGAAACCCCCATCCACGAGCCCTCTCAACTGGACCACTTTGGCACACGCCTCTTCGTGATGATGTGCGTGGTCCCCCCAGGAAGCACGCACGTCATCACGAATTACATGTGTGCGCAATGCGACACCAATGAGGATGGACTCAATCCTGTCACGGGTCCCCACGTCCGCAGGTAGAGGAGTGCCAGATGACGTTGACCTCCCCCATATCTGCGGACGGGCCAGGGAAGGGGCATCCCTGCTGGTGCATAGTGATGCAGTCACAGTGTCAGGGACAGTGACGTGCACAGGCCCCTCTGCAGTGACGTGTGCTGCCTCCTGCCCCTGGAACGCACCACTTGCACCAGTGGTACCACCCCCTGAGGCCCCATATGCAGCTTGGATGCGACCTCCTCCTCCTCCGTACACACCGCCAACCTGGATGGCTCTGCACCGACTTCCGCCGTCACAAGCCCCTGTGTGGACTCATCCGCCCCTTCCGCTGCAGCTGTAGTGGAGGACGCGGCATCATCCCCTCGCTCCCGATGATGGAATTTCTTGGGAGGGTGACTGAGCCTTGCATCGCCGGCCGGTGGAGGCATCCCTGCCGCTTTCCTCCACAGCGCCGTCTCTGCCCTCTTCTTCACTCGCCACTGTGTAAAGGGAGACTTAGAACACAAGCATCAGGGTACTGTACAATAGTCCCCTAGACAGAAAGCAATAGCACATGAGTGGCACTGTCAAACGTCACTTCCATCATGTCCCCCCACAACACATCGGTCAGTGCAGGCAACACACATGCAGAAACAGGCATGGCACATGCAACAAACATTTGCATCCATGTCCAAGGCACTGTAGAAACATCCAATGGTGGGTTGAAACTCACATGCATCATGGGACATGCTGATCACATGCACACACATCACCAGAGAGTCATGCATCTGGCCTCGTATACCCCCAGACACAGTGGATACAAGGATGACTAGGCTGTACCAGTGAATCAACACATCTTCACTCACGGACATGTGTCATGCATCCATGGCATTTACCAGTCGCTCACACACTACTCAGACACACGAACATGTACACCATGCATGTCCATGACAGCAGTACCCATCTCTCACATCCCAAACATGTCCAAGTACAGAGACAGCCATGCATACATGTGTGCATTCCGCATGCTGCTCTGCATGGTGCATTGTACACCATCCATGTGGTTCATGCCTGACTGGATTCACATGCAGAACCATCATGTCCCTGCACACACACATCCACACATACAGCCAAGTAGCTAACTACCACCACACTGCAACATGCACTGTTTTACATGGCAATGCATGGGCACTTACTCCTCGACTCCAGACGGGCCTGCATCCTGAGGATCTGGTGGTGAAGCACTGGGTGAATGCGCTCCAGGACCCTCATCTGCTGGGTGGTAAGCTGGCCCCAGCGCCCCACTGCATCTGCTGCGTCTAAGAGGAGCCAGGCCTTCTTGAGGGTCCTGGACTTTTAGTCCTCCCAGCGCTTCTGTGCGTGTTTGATGTCGCGGGGTGCCACCCCCTCTGCGTTGATGGCACCCACTATGTCCATCCAGATCCTCCTCCGTCCTTCCTTGTCGGTGTGCCATGGTGAGAAGAGGGCATCATAATGCCCCAGGACTTGCTCCACCAGGATGCCAACTTCAATGGCTGTGAAGCTGGCAGCCCTCTGCCTCTCTGCTGGAAGGTTGCCACTGGTGCCGGATGGTGTTGGTTCGGACATGGCAGACCCCGAGGCAGGTGTGGGTGGGCAACTGGGTCCCGGTGCTGGGCTGTGAAGCGATGGAACACCAGTGGGGAGTCTTCTGTTCCAGTAGGGGTGGACACAGCAACTGGACCCCTGTAGATGGCTGAGGTGCAGGCGCCAAATGGCAGGGCACTGTTGGCAGCAGGCAGGCAGCAGTAGATGCCTTGTAGGAGGCACCCTGTGGTTCTGGGAGGGCAGGTAAATGGCCTTATGGGCAGGAGGGTGGTCTTCTGTGTGTTGTCCCGTGGCCAGCCTGATGCAGAGTGAATAGGCTAATAAAAAAACAGCACGTCAGCGTGTAATTCAAGGAAAGGGCCTTAGTGCGTAAGTGCGTATGTGACATAACACGTGCGGGCGCATCCCTCTGCACGGGTGCATAGTGATTCAGCACGTGAAAAAACAGCAGGTCCACGTGTTAATGCGTGTAATTCGAGGAAAGGGCCTAAGTGCGTAAGTGGCGTGACGTGCATGGGCGTTACCCTCAGCATGGGTTAAAGGTGAGCGGAGCCAGCAGTTCACTGTACGTGCTTTTCGTGGAGACCCACGCGTGTGTTGCTACTTTTGGTTGTTTCACGCGCCATCACTACTTCACAGCGGATCAAGGACGTATCTCTTCTTTCGGCGGGGTATTGGCTACGCATGTTTTTCATTACCACGCTAGTCAGACGGTGAGTCGCACATGCTATTTTTCCCACTGCGGGTCCTCCTGTGTATCGCGTACCTGTTTTTGAGGTCATAGCCTGCGTGTTCCACACGTACGTGTTTTTCGTGTAACTGGGTGCCACTGCATACTGCAGGAGGTTAATTCCACACACGTGGGCTACCAGGGGTTGCGAGCACGGTTTTACTGCAGTTGTGTGGTGCTTGAGCATTGCAAGACCCATCACTTTATCACCGGAGTCACATACAGCCTTGAAGGCGCACAGGAGTGCTGTTAACATCTAGTACCCCACCTCCTTCACCCCAATTGCCTAGGACAATTGTTGTGTACACCTCCCATTGGTACTACTACATCTGTGCCATGGTTGGGAGGCCATGAAAGGTGAGGGGCGCATCAGCTGGGTTTCCTCCATGTGGCGGGCATGGTCAGGGACGTGGCCGGGGTTCACCAGGGAGTAGGGGGACTCCAGGGTGTCCAGGGTGGCTGCAGAGGGGGAAGAGACAGGGGTGCACCACTTCGGCAGGATGTTCTGCCACGTGTTGGTACAGTCATGCCACCACCCCCTGTGGTTCCTAGAGATGCAGGTCTTGCATCTGGCACTGGCGCCCATGTGACCCGTCAGTCTGTTTCATCGACTGCCATGGGCCCAAGGGTAGTGGTAGGTGCAGATGCAGCTGTGGCCACCACCACCCAGGCTCAGGGTCTGCCAGCGCATGCTGTGTTGGCACCTGAAGAGTCCCAGGATGATTTCCAGGTGTTCAGGAGGCACGTGGTAAGTGCACACAGGGCTGCTCTGACTGAGGCACATGTCCCTGGGGCAGTGTTGTCATCTGCTGCCCCGAGCAGCCGGGTGTTGGCAACTGCATGGGCAGATGCAGCCAAGACCACCCCAGCAGTGAGTCTGCCATCCAGGACAGTCTCGGTCAATGACCTTGGCACAGCGGCTGTAGCTACACAGGGTCCAGTCAAGAGCACCCAGCAGCCACTGACACAAGTCAGGGCTTCTGTCCTAGTTCCACCGGCCACTCCCTTGGTTCACTCCACCATCGCCACTGTCCCTACTGATCAGGGTGGCATTTTCCCGTCAGGGTCCGGATCACTGCCCAAGAGGAGGAAGGTTCCACCTGCACAAGAGGCTGGGACCCCAGCCACGGCTCCGGCCTCTGGCACGTCGAGGAAGAAGCCTTTCTGCAAGCAGGAACTGGACTTCCTTGTGGGCTACATGTCGGAACACGACCGTGATATGCTACTGCTGCTGATTCAGACATGTTTCTTTGAATCAACTCTATCCAACAATAAGCTAGAACGCTCTCCTTTGGCATACTCTCCCGCTGACAAAATTCATGTCCTCATAAGAACGCTTTGGCATACTGCCCAAATTGTCACACTACGCCTGCCCAGCGTTCGGACCACTGGAAGCATGTTGTGGAGGGTGTTAGTTCATTCGGACATGAGGTGCGCACAGCTCAGGAGTGCAAAATGCATTCGGATGACCTCCAATGCTGTGCTAAGCTAAAGTGTGCCTCCAATTATGCCATGACTCGGGTGACTGGCAGTGGGCCACTACCCGAGGAGGAAGAGATGCTGGATTTTGATGCCCCATCCACTGAGTGTTTTTGCATGTTCGTCCAGGCCATGTGTGGTTTGCTTGTGCGATGTGTTGTGCTTGACTGCCAATACATGCTCTGTGTACATGGTTCTCATGTGCGAGTCATGCAATGCTTCACTAATGCGTGCCTGCTGTGCAGCATGCTGGACATGTAGTGCAGAAAGGGGCTGTCCTCATCACCACACTTGTTGCACCCTACTCACATGCTAGTCACCCGGCTGCCCCTCCAGTCCATGTTCCATCTCACTGGCCCTTCTGCATGTAGCCTGGGTTGTCTCTCCACTCAGCACTCGGACTATGTCATTGCATGACTGACGTGCATGTGTGTTCTTCCTGCATGCGGGTACTCCATGTAGGCATGCTCCCTTTCCCCTCCATCCCCCTGCACCACTATTACACCATTGCACTTGTGGGTAACATGTTGGACTACTGCAATGGCCTGTTCATTGTTCCTGTGTACATGCACACTTCCCCCTGCCAACCTGCCAGACACATATTGTGGGGTGCATCATTTGTCCTTGATGCAGTGTGTTTCACTCGGACTGTGCAAATGGTAGATGCTCTGCATGGACATGAGTGCCCATTCATGCTCCATGTGCATTCCATATATGCCCCTATTTGTCCTTTGCAGGATGATCATAGTAGTACGTGTCCAGGATGACATACATTTAATGGCTTTTGATCATCCATTCCATGCGGCTCAGTCCTGCATCTCGCACATGTTTAGGGTGTCATGGTCTGTGTGGGGCACAGTCCTCCCCCGGTTTCAGGCCCCCTGACTCGTTCCCACTGGTGTAGTGACTTTTACACAAATTGGTGTACTACAGAGGGTTCATCATGTGTCCTGCTTATTATCCCATTATCATCTGCTGTGTTGTCAGTTGACTCAGATGATGCAATTGACAGTACTCAACACTGTCTGCCAATTACACAGTTCTCTGGTCAACCTTTCACTGCCATGCTATGTCTCCCTGCATTTCTGAATTTGTGATGCCATAGCACGTGATGCCTGACCTTGCCCTAACACTGTCTTCATGTTTATTGATTGACATCATAATGTACTTGTTGATGTAGATTGTCGGTTACGTACACATGTTCTGCACTGCACCAACCCACTTCCTAGCCATGTTACACCGTTCTACATGCCGACTCACTGCTGCAATGTCAAAGTGACCTGGCATGTATGGTCAGATTGTCATCCCTTCACTGTCATGAAAGGCACGGGCACAGGTGCATCCTGTGACACATATACTCAGTATAGGAACACTCTAGCAGGTGTTTATCAAAGTTGATTGGTCAATCTGCGGCCTATACTAACTGGTATAGGCTGCAGATTGAGTATAGCCTGCCAATCGGGTTGTAATGACTGTGGAGCTGCCTCCATGTGTGTATGTGTTCACTTTCACATACATCAAAGCAAGTAGTGTTGTAGCTGCTTGCTTTGTATTTTGGATGCTGTTCATAATCAGCACATGGGTCTATTGGACACAGGTGTTTTTGAACAATTTAACATGTACATATGCAAGCAGCTTCAAATTTTGTAGTGCAACATTGCGGCTACTCACTTGTGTGTGTGTGATAGTGTTCATTTACACATATGTCCTCTGCAGCTTTTTTGTTGAATGACTCATATGTAGTTGATTAACATTAATGCTGCTGAGATTTCAGCATTGCGCCCGTTATGTTCAACTGGCACAATCCTGAAGGTGCACTGTCGTGCACTATGTGTACGCCAAGGCCCACTAAGCTATTCTGGTGGGGCCTGGCCGTGATGATTTGACACACTGAATAATGGTTTAGGGCACAATCAATACACAATGTGCTCAATCAGGCACTGAGGGGTGTCCTGGAGGCTTTGTGGCTGGCAGCTCGGTCTGTACTAGGTATTATGGTCCCTCTTGCCTGGTTGCAGGCCCTCGCTTTGCTCGGGACATTGACTATGTCTACATGGCCCATGACGCCCGGTACGGGCTGAGCTGCAGATGGGTGTAGCTATATTGGTGATGATGATTTAGTGATGCATGTGTAAAGGGATATTACATGTGGATTCACTAGCAGCTGTGGGCATTTGGGAGTTCAGACATGCTTATGGTATGTGCCATCTCTTTGTTGCCATCTATCATTTCTGCCTGTGACATGTGCCTGACAGAGGTGGTGTGTGATGGAGGTGATTTACTATTTTCAGTACATTTGTAGGCTTCGTTATTTACACACATCCATTTCTGCATTTGGGATGTGTTTGCATATCAATGCCACTGGATGCATGCTGGAATTTCATTTGTCGGTGACATGTCTGCTTCATGTGTTGGATGTCAATGTGTTGTCTATGTGTGTGTGGGTTATGTGCTTCTGACATGTGTACTCATGTTTGTTTTTTCCACATTAGAGATGATGACGCGATGGAGCCAGAGGATGGTGATGTCATTCCTGACATGGGGTTGCTATCACATCAGCAACCCAGCACAAGTAGGGGTTGTGGGGTGCAGTGGCGCCCCCAGCAATTTTTCATAGGGGTGGCCTGATGAGGCCACATGAAATCTTGGGGTGGCACACCAAAACAAACACATAACTGAATTTCAGGAAATCTCTTATGGTGATGTAGTATATAGTCCAGTTGAAAACTATGTGTATATGAGAGAACGAATTGCACATTGATATAGTTCCATGTATTATTTAACAGTTAACTAATTAATGTATCTGATGAGCATAGACTAATACCAGTACCACATTCAAGCATGCGCACAATCCCAAAATACAGCCCACGAGACACCAAAATCTAAATATCCTTATGCTACAAGCAAAACACTCCACACACACACATAGACCAAACAATAAACTAAATTATAACAACGCTTGCTACCACTAATAGGGAATCCACATAGTTTCTCCTCTTGTATTCATGCACAGCCCATCCAAAGTGCAAAGAAATATGATATGCCATATGTGCAACTAGTCAGCGTGAATTCACTAAACATAACGCAAACATACAGATGTTACATGTTGCTATCACACCAGGAATAGACCAGCCAAATCTGAGTGGCTACTCAAGTAGATGTACTTAGTCTACAAATTAAGTGTGGAGCCACTAAAGACCCAGCTAGCAGAGAATGTTCCACGTGGAGTAAAGATCGTGGAAGAGAACAGCTGAATTATCCTGTTTTGTGGAAAGGGACAGTTGTAGAAAAGGAACAAAGAATGGCGAATCTGGGAATAACACCTCCAGCCAAGTTGTTGGACAGACCGGGAGAACCCATTACAGAGTGGGAAGACTTGTTCAAGTTTTATTTAGTAGCAATGGGTGGCAACACATTTTCGGATGGACCCAAACATACCACATTAATGAACTGTTCGGGCAAAGAGGCAGTAAGTAAGCCTTATTAAGAATACCTTGGATCCACTTCCAGCAGCGCAAGCTATAAAAGCAGTGGTGACCAAGAAGAACAAAGCTCCAAGTGCTCGAGGAAGTCCATTAGTGGGAACAAGCTTCAAATGTGCTTGTTTCCTGTATGAATTCATAGGTCACATGGTGTCGGACCCAGGTTGTTCAGCAATAAAAGGGGTGTGCTGGAAATATAGCAGGAGAGGACAGTTTGCTTAAGTGTCACAATCATATTATTCAGGGAGGAAGCAACCCGGACAGAAAGCTCGAATAAACATGGATGAGGCAAGAGAATATTCTATGGTGGTGGTCAGGGGAGTATCCAGCAATTGCAAGAGTGGGGGTGTGAGCCACTAAAAAAGTCCTGCCACTTTCCCCCCAAATGCAGTGCGCGCAATTCTGTATGGTCTCATTCGCACCCCCAATCCACCCACACCTGCCCCAATCTACTTTTTTGGTAACATTAGTGGCAGATGGCATTTTAACACAACAAAAACAAGAAAATTGCAGAATCATTACAGATGCAGGGAACTCATCTATTAGAGCTCTGTCCAGGCTCTCTGGGGCAAAATACATGCAAACCTCCAAATGTGCATAAGGATTGCACCAATAGAAATGACTTGACAGAAATGGAAATTTCAAGGAATATCATCAGTCTTTGATACTTGGAGGCACCATGGAAGTGTCTTTAGAATAAGGTGCCATAAGCAAGCACTTGCAACCACACCAACAGATATCCACATCATGACAGCTCTGCTGAAATGGAAAGAACTGTACTCATGTTTGTATTAAGTAAAATGCATATCGTCGTTACAGAAACATTATTTTCAATTCAACAACAAAATAAAACCTCTACCTTTGGCGATGGTGAACCGAAGACGTAAACCACTGGCCAGACCCTGCACAATTGTTCCTAAAAGCCTTTTGCGCACAACAACCTACATGCAGTCTAGTCGAGGATGGAAACTCGGAAATAAACACAGCCTGGCTGGAAGCATGAGCCAATGCAGAAATGCGCACATCCAGGCTCAGGATGTGTTTATTTCCGGGTGCGTATGCTGCCATTTTACTAAGGCCTGCGGTCTGCTTGTCTGCGTTTCTGCAAGATGAGTGCCCGTTCAAGTGTTCTCACCTTTCGGCTTTGTTTAGTGTCACAGTGGCCTCTCATGTTCTGAGGATCTAGGTATGCACAGTGTGCTTATTCAGATACTTATTGGGAAGCTTTGCAGGATAGTGGCTGTCATGGGTAGGCATTGCATGCACAGCCATGTCTGCAGTGAATGCAAGGCTTGTTTCCTGCAGCCATCTGTGGGTGGAAGGGCAAATTCCCAATTTTGAGATATACTGTACAGATGTTCCAATTTTTAAATGGAATTGAAATGAATTGCTTTATCCCTCCTATACATCTTAACCTGTGTTTGGGTCAGTTATTGCTTATAAATAAATCAACAAACATGCATGCATTTTTCCTAGTACGTGCAGTGCAGACGCAGCGTGGTAATAAACATGTTCTTATAGTGCTCTCAGCATCACTCTTTGTTTCCAGTTCTGAACTGTTTTCACTTGGGTTCCCTACCCAAACCAGTTAAAGAATTAAATATCCATTATCCTTCATGATGGACAGGTACTGCATATCTATATTGTTTGGGGGATAGGAAAAACTCTATAGTAAAATGTACTTTTTAGTTTTCATGTAATGCTTGATACAGGGTTTAAGTTATTTTGAATGCTCCCAATTGTGCCAATTTAGGGGATTTAGGACAAGTGATATTTTGTAGATAGGTAGGTGTACAGGGGGCCTTCACTACATGTTGAGTTGTAGTATTCGTGCTGAAGAATCTTTATGGTCCCGTTTGGCAGGGTAGATTGCAGTTTTCAGTGCTTGTGACTAATGGTGCCTCCCCTGTTCAATGGGCTAAAGGTTTGCACAGCTGAAGCAATGACGACCTGCTCAATGCGTGTGCGTGAGTGTTTGGAGGCAGAGGTGCATGGGGGTCTTCACTTTTAATCTTTCCTGCTATAGTCATTTCATAATCTTTCCTGCTATGTTTTAAAAAGATAGTTTAAAACCTGAGAGGGAAATAGTCCACGTGGCCATGGTGCTTGCGCCATGCAAGGGCCTGTGTCTGGATGGGATGTCAAAATGGCCTTTTGCCCAGAGCAACAACAAAAACGTTCACTGCCACAGCTCCAGTGCTTATTCTCGTGTGAACTCAGTACTAACAATAATGTGTAGCGTGGAGTGAAGGGTTTCATGTTCATACATCTCTATGTAGTGGGCTGAGAGAAAGAGAGTGTTCTGGAAGGACATCATAAATTCAAATCTCAGCAAGTTTTTTGCTTGTTTGTTCAGAATATAGAGGGACCCAACTCGAAAGGAAAATGTAACTAATTTAAGCCGTTACTTGGATGGAGTGGGGACAGTCACTTTCCCTGCTCGTGCTTTCTCTCCCCCCCCCCGCCCTCTGTAGTCGCTGAATCCCCAGTCCACTTGCTCTTGCTTCCTCCCTCTCATCATCTTTTGTGTCCTCTCTCCCACATGATGCCTTTCTACTTCTCCACCTCAGGCCCTCACTCGGGGTTCACTGACTGAGCATGTGAGATCAGTCAGTAATGGGGCGGCCACCATCATACGTGCCACTCTAACCCTGTGGCAAAAAAGCAAAAAAAAAAGACATTTCTTTTCGCACCGACCGGTGCATGTTATTTGTCCATGCACAGTTCAGTGCGGAAAAAAAAGTATTATTTTGTTTGCTTTTTTGCAGGGTGGCCAATGGGGGGGCCAGCATTTTTATAAGGGTGGCCATGGCCCCCCTTGGCCACCCCCTGGGGGCGCCCCTGGTGGGGTGGTAGGCCACAAGAACCGACTTGTGCTCCAGACCATCGTGTCCAGGGCTGCCAATCAGTCTAGCTCGGATGATCACTCTGACAACGATGTTGAGTTGGATGCGCGTCATGTCCATTTGTCAACAGTGAGTGATTCTGATGTGGACGATCTTCTGTCCACGACACCTGCACTGAGGGGTCAGACAGTGTTGGAACCTCCGCCTGTGGTGGATGTGAACACACGGTCACATTCTACACCAGTTGCTGATGTGCCTGGTGCATCACGTCAACGGAGGGATGTAGTCCTGCAGCCACGGGCGGTGCCAATCCAGCAAGGACTATGGCTCCTTGGGCCCCGCGGGGGTCAAGTCCGGCAACGCGGTGGCCGTGCACCACTGGGGTATACTGAGTGGGAGCAATCCATGTATGCCAATTCCAAATAACAGGGGGCAGCTATTGATAAGATTGCTCAGGGCATGGAATGTGTGGCCCAATCCGTGCTCCCCCCGCTAGGCAGGTGTATCTCCAGCAATGGGCAGCACAGTCCATGGCCCACTCGCTCAGGCTGGGAATGGCGGCCTCAGACAGGGCGCGCTGGGCTGAAATGGTGTCTGTGCATCAAGCACTTGCTGCTCATGCAGAGGCACACAGGAAGGCCCTGAGGGATGACCATCAATCCCTCACATCTACTCTGGGTGTGCTCAACATGTCCCAGGGGAAGCGATCAGAGGAGAGGTTAGAGCAGATTGAGAATACCATCTCGGCTGAGCCACGTGCATGCCGGCAGGTGCTCCGGATGTCATGCGAGGCCATACAGGAATAACTCTGTGTTACACGTGCTACCTTACAAGAGGAAGCACACGTATCACGTGAGGTGCTGCATGCCGCCCTTCGTGTCATCGCCGCACAAGACAATGCTTTCCAGTCCCACAGACTTGCTGCCGACGAGGGGCAAGCTGCGCATAGGCGTGGTCAGGGTACTGTGCCACGTCCACCTTCTGCTTTCCATCCAGAGGGTGACTCGGACGACGACTTATCTCCCACACAGGTCGGCCCGTGCAGGCGTTGAGCCCATGGAGTTTTTTTTTTTTTAATCTCAACATCAGGCATGTGGGTGTTGAGGTGCCCCCTTTACCCCCCCTGGTTGCCCCCCCCCCCGGGTCGTATGAGGCCATTTTTCATTTTTTTTTTGTTTCATTAGTTAATATACTTTAAAATTGCTTGTTTATTGTGCATTCATGTGACAGTGTTTTGCTTTGTGGCTTTTGAAAGAATCCACTGTCTATTCCAGCTGGGCCCATTCAAGCTTGTCTCTTGTATGTGTTTGTGACTTGGGGTCCTGACATATATGTCACTCCTGCTTCCCCTCTCCATGGGCTTGCAAGGATGGTTCGGTGTGACATCCATTTACACAAGGGCATTGGACTTTCGTCATATCTTGATGCACTTAATGCTGTAGACGGTAGCCTGCACCCTTTAGCTGTCAAAGTCACACTGATGGTGGGAGGGGGCCAGGTGTTGACAATGTCAAGCTGGTATGTGTTGAGTTCAGCCCCTGGGGATTGTGTAAAAGGAGGATGCATTAGGAATGTGACCCAAGAGGCACTACTCATGGTCCAGTCCTCACCTGAGATGTACGCCTATACTACTACTAAGCTCTGTTCCGTTTGGACGGCACGTTGTATCTGTCTTCCCTATTGGAATTTGATGCTGCCTGACGGTGCAGTTTTCGTACTGGACTACATCTCTTTTACTTGTTTTTCAAACTCTGGTGCCTTTAGTCCATGTTTTTCTTCCTGCTACTGTCCTTTTTGTAGATCTGTCCACCCGTCTCTCAGACAGTTATTTCCACGTACTCGTACACTGCCTCGGTTTGCCTCTGTACACTTCTGTTCAACAGCATCTCTCTGTCACTCCTCCTGTCTTTCATCTATTACATCCATGCCTTTATGTTGACTTTTGGCTTTAAGAATGCTATTCAACTGTTGTGGCTCTTCCATCCAGTTGTGCCATCCTCCTTGGTTATTTTCTACTCAGGTTCCAGCTCTACCTGTCAGGGTACAGACCATGGGGTTGTGTGGGAGGAGGTCGATGTAGGTCTCCGACATGGACCAGTAACAACCAGCACTAAGACACACACACGGAAAAGATTCCAGCCTTATGAAAAGCTTTTATGCCCTTTCTGCAGGAAAAGGAGACTCAAGACTACCTTTGCCGGCAGATACCGGGCCAAGAGCTACAAGAACCCTGGACACGTTGGGTGGGGCACATGTGCACATGCACGCATGAGCAGAAGCACAGGGCTTGTGCTCAGATGTCCGACAGAAGCAGACGTGTTTCCAGGAGCTCTGACCAAGGTGAGCAGCACAAGGGTAATATGCAATTAGCCATGTGTGCTGCCCATAGAAAGCCACAGCTGGCATAACGCAACTTGTACTGAAGTTGCACCTCGCCACACGCGGCTAGCACCACCTCCAAGGCCCGTTCTGTCATTTGTGATTCTTAACACATGGTCTTCCGTTTAACGTGGGGCCACGTTCGGCTACCTTACTGAATTAACAGTGTATAAACCACCACGGTGGCAAGCAAAACTATACAAATGAAGCAGCAGACAAGAGTGCTTGTTTGGGGAGGAGTCACTAAGTTAGAGGCATGAATGGTGTTATGTGTGTCTGGGGAGAACACACACAGCATAGTAACTCACGCTCTCTTTGCAGCATTGAACTGTTCCTGTTACTGGACCTGAGAGTGCGCAGGCAGGAGTAAATGAGGGAGGGCCTTTTGTTGTTGGACAGTACGCTTGGGCTACAGTGTTTGGGCACTCTCTGACATTCTCATTGTGGCGTTCTATGTACATGATGTGTTCTGCTGCTCAATGGCTGTTCCTGTGTTGGGTTTACTTTTCAGGTGTCAGGGGATTGTTGTGGTTTGACATACTGGGGTTTACACACGGCCAATGTTCACATGAGATGTGTACAGGACACTGAGGGTCACTTGATTTCACATGCATGTATTGAGTGCATGTCCCTACTGACACACACACTTACACAATGCTCCACCACACATACAACCACCCTTCCATGCCCACACGTACACACAGATTGCCTTCTCTGGCATGCTGTGTCCCTGCAGCGCATGATCACTTACCATTTGGGGTTCATGTACATGTGTCACTGGGTTATTTTTGTTGCTTGTCCTTTTTATATGATGCTCAAGGTGTATCCCCAGCACAATGGCTGCTCACAGTGCTGTGTGCTGAGCGGTGTGTTGCAGGAGACACACACAGCACACAGGTTTGGGATTTGCAGATTTCGATTGGCCAATGTGCATGCCAACATGCATTCTGTCTTTTGTTGATGGTACTACTGGTGGTATGTATTTGTTTATGACTTTGTATGTGTGGGAGGTTGTTGGTCAGTCATTTCATCTGATTCCATGTCAGGTGTATTTGTCTCAGGCCTCTTTCCATTTATCACGTGTCACTTTGTATCTAATTGGTCATGTGTTGTGCTTGTGGTTTGCTCTTTTGCTGTTGCATGTCATGTCATGGTGTGGCCGACAAGGGTGATGTGGGTTGGGAGGGTTTGGGTGACATACCACTGATTGTCATGGCCTGTTTTGCAGGGGGGTGGTGTGATATACACCTTGCATGTGTTCCTTTCGGTCACACAGGATTGGTTATGTTTAAGTAGCTAGGGTTGCACACAATGTAACACTTCCGTGGCAACATTCTCAGGGTGGTAAGGTTGTGACAGTTGACTGTCTCTTTGTCATCATCGATTGTCACCTTTTATGTTCCAGGCCTGTGTGCACTCCGCAGGGGTGGAAGTTTAGGTGAAAAATGTGGCCACAACCTGGGTCTGGGCTGCCTCGCCACGTGCCCTTTCCCCTCCCATGAGAAGCGCCTGTGCCTGTGGTTGGGGATGTGGACGCACCACCATGTCCACCGGTACGCCCCGCCGTGTTGCAACATTGTGCAGGACACATGCTGCCACAATGATCCTGCACACTACTCGGGGTGCATCTAGTAGCTGCCTGCCAGAGCGGTCAAGGGAGCGGAAGCCTGACTTGAGCACTCCGAATGTGCGCTCCACTATGCCCCTAGTTGCAAAATGGGCAGTGTTGTATCTTACCTGGGGTGGTGTGGTGGGGTTCGATATTGGCGTCATCATGTGGTTGCTCAGAGGGTAGGCACTGTCCCCTGGGGAGGTGAGGATGGTTGTAATTAGTTGGGCTTGTGTATTTGTCTGTGTGTGACATGCAAGCATGTGCACAGACATTTGTACTCACCAATGAGATATGTGTCGCCATGCATTCCAGCTTCCAGGTCCCGGCTCAGGGCAGACATTCTGTATATGAAACTGTCATGGGTAGACCCAGGATAGTTTGCATAGACAGAGGTGATGATTCCATGGGCATTGCATACAACCTGTACGTTGATGGAATGCCAGTGCTTGCGGTTTCAATAGATGTGCTCAGTGGCCCTAGGTGGACGTAGGGCCACATGGGTGCAATCTATGGCACCGAGCACTTTGGTGAAGTGTGCCACCCTGTAAAAGTCCTGGACCACGGCCTGCCTTTCTGCGGGTGTTCTGGGCATGTATATGTACCTGCGGACTGAGGGGCGTGCAGTCATGATTGCCAAGACCTGGTGTAGGCAGCGTGACTGGATGGCCTGTGAGCCACCCCCAATTATGGCAGTTGTCCGCTGAAATGACCCAGTGGCCAAAAATGCAGGACATTGAGCACCTTTTCCAAGGGGCTCAGTGCTTGAGAGTACAAGGTGGGTGATGTGAAGTCATCCTCCCAATCAGTGACCAGGTCTAGGATGATACGAGGTGAAAACCTATACCTGCCATAGACCTCGTCATCAGGCATCCCAAAAAGGCTGGTCCTGGGAAAATAAATGTGGGGCCTGGCTATTATCCTCCTCCTGCGGTGTCCCACAATCAGTGCTGCGAGAAATGAGATATTCATCGTAGCTGCATATACGTGTTTGTTGTTTGCGTGCACTTTTATACTGCGCGGGGACGCTTCCGCCTGCCTTGTTTGTTTGTTTGTTTATTTGTTTGTAATGCGCACCTAACCCAAGGGTAGCAGGGCGCAGAAGCAGCAAGAGGATTGTGAAGCTTAGTTACAGTGGCACCATAGATAGATTCCAACTGAGGTCACATTTTTGGAAGCATCCAAAGCAATGAGAGCCAATACAAAAAGTTATGGTTATAAAAGATATAAGATATACACTATTTACACGTTATATAGTAAGATGAGACATAGAAGATCAGTAGATATACATAGTTATACACAATTTACAGTAGTTATAGTGAAGCACAGTAGGATAGGCATTAGGTGTCATGTTCCTTGAGCCAATGGATGGTATTGGATCTGAATTGTAAGTAGGGGAGGTCTTCCCTAATGGCTGGAGGTAAGGAGTTCCAAAATTGAGCCGCTTTAACAGGAAAATTGTTCCCTCCAGACATAGTACGTTTGAATATTGGCACTATTAGGAGATTAGAATTAACCTTTCTGGAAGGGCGGCAGGATACTGGTCTAGTGAATCTTGTTATCAAGTATTGCGGGGCAGCTTGGTGTAGACATTTGTGAGTCAGAGAGACGGATTTGAGGAAGATTTTATCTTTCGTTGAGAGCCAATTAACAGCTCTTCTATTCTCTGAGATGTGAGCTTTCTTTGGGAGGCTTAGAGCAGCTCTTAAGGCATTATTTTGTCAAATTTGAATTTTGTTCGTAATATATTTGTTACTGCCTACATAAAGAGAATTACAATAGTCCAGCTTGGATCAGAGCTCTAGCTAGGGTGATACAGTTGATGGGTGAGAGGAATAAGTTTGCAAGTGTAAGATGTGGCAGATGGCATAGCATTGACTTGTTTTTTAAAGGTAACTGTGGAATCTTGGTAGAAGCCGAGAGTTTTGACCTCATTGGCTATGGTAATAATGTTATTGTCAATGACAAAGGAAGAATAATTTTGGCCGAGTATGTTAAGTCAAGTGGCACAGCGAGTAGAGCGCTCGCTTTGACATCTGTGCAGAGTCTGCTAACGCAGGTTTGAATCCCGGCTGGGCCAAACTCAGCCTTTCATCCTTCTGAGGTCGATAAATGAGCATCACACACTTTGGGTAATAATAAGCAGCGCTCAGATACCTGAGGGTTCGTAGCGCTACATAAATGCCAAATTATTATTATTAAGGTTATGTGTAGTGCCTAGGATGTTCTATTTTGTCATCATTCAGGCATAGGCCGTGTGAGGCCATCCATGCCTGGATGATGAGGTACACTCTATTTACAAAGGCCAAAGCCTTGTCATAATCCCCCATCAACGGGATGAGGATCTGAGTATCTTCAGCATAGTTAGTGTAGGTGATACCCAGACCATCTAGATCATCGAAAAGGGGCTTTGTGAAAATGTTGTACAGTGTAGGGGAGACACAAGAGCCCTGAGGTACGCCACAGGTGATGGGCGTTTGGTCAGCGGCTGCTAGTGGGGAGAAGACACGCATGGTGCGGTTGTTGAGAAAAGATTGTATCCAGTCGGTTGCCTCTTGAGAAAAGTGGGCTGCCGATTGTAAATGATCACAGAGTATCTCATGGTCAACCAAATCGAATGCAGCTGAGAGATCAAGAAGTAGCAGTAGTGCAGTCTTACCCTCATCTCTCAGCTCATCTATCTGTGCCCTAATGTCTATGAGTGCAGTCTCAGTTCCGTGCTGGGGTCTGAAGCCTGACTGTCGGACTCCTAGAAGGTGGTAATGTTCAAGGTAGTGTTGGATTTGTTGGTATGCTATTTTATCAAGGATTTTGAGTAGGAACGGCACTGTGGAGATGGCGCGGTAATTAGTTGGAGTGAAGGGATCTAGGTTGGGTTTTTTAAGGAGTGGGAGGACCCAAGATTGTTTCAGATTATTGGGTATGGTGCCTGATGTGAAGGATGCATTTATTAGTTTGGTGATGAATGGTGCAAGTTCACGGGCTGCATCTTTTATCAATTGTGCAGGGCAAAGGTCCCCATGGCAATCCGAAGGTGTGAGCGTAAGGATGACATTTTCAACTTCTTTAGTGGATACTTTATGGAAGTTGAAGTAGGGAATCGCCGCAGGAGGTGGCGTCCCGGTGGAATGTGACATTGAAGAGCTAGTGTTGCTAGATTTAGTGGTGGAGAGAAGGGAGTTTTTTTAATGCTAATCTTCGTTTGCAAGGAGATAATTTTGTTGGTTAGGGTGTTTTGTATACCCGTACACCAATTTTTATCCATGTGGCAGGAGTCAGGGGTCTGTACAGGGGATTCTACTCTTTCAGAATTATAAATAACTCTTTAGTATTAGATTTGGCTTGAGAGATTCAGAGATTGTAGGAAGTTTGTTTAGCCATGATAATTTCTTTTTTATACTGGGAGGCTAATTTGCTCAAGATTTCTTGTTATTTTCTGAAGGATCTAACCTCCAGTTTTTTCACAATGTAGTTTCTCCTGTCTGATGGCCTTCAGATGAGGAGAGAACCAAGTATTCACATGTTTACGTGGTTTGCTCTTTCGCATCTTCAAGGGTGCTATGACATCAAGAGAGGATAGCATTACTTTGTTATACAGGTCTACCATGATGGATGGATCTGTGTTGTCTGGAATAGTGTTAAGGGTAGGTAAGATCAGAGGGATAAGGTTTTCAGGAGTAATGTTTCTTTTATTTCTAGTCTGGACAGCTGGAGCTATACTGTCAGGTGACGATGAAGTAGCCTCTGAGGAGAACGTGATCAGGTAATGGTCAGTCCAGAGTTGTGGCATTATAGATGAGACCAAGATTGGGCAATTATGCACTGCTAACCAATCAAGTGTTCTGCCTTTAATGTGGGTGGGGTCGGAGATCTTCTGGATAAAACCTAATTCCTCTAAGGTATTGTTGATTCGAGTGGCATTAACATCTGAAGGGTCGCTGAGACCAAGGTTGAAGTCTCCTAATAGGATGCTTTGGGAGGAGTTCTTGAGGTTGTTGGAAAGGATGTTTGTGAGGTCTTCTTCAAAGGATCCTAAAGGGCCCGGGGATCGGTAGATAAGGTGAATAGATACAGACTGTCTATTAGAGAGGGTTAATTTCGCCGTTAAGGATTCACATGATGCTGTGTTGAAGGGTGGAGAAATGTTCAATGTTAGTTTCGTTTTAGCTATTATGGCGAGACCGCCACCTCGAGAAGTGGTACGATCAAGTCTTAATAGGGTATAGTCGTCTGGTAAAGCTAACATAATTGCGGGACCAGCTGCTGGGTGGAGCCACAATTCGGTGACAGCTAGGAAGTCTAAGTCTTCATTGTATACTAAGTCGGCTATGTCTGTTGCATGGGCAACCATAGAGCGGGCATTTATGAGTGCGCCCTTGGTCACAGACTGTTCTGTATTCAAGAGAGGTGGCTGGAATAACTTTCGAGGCGCGGATGGGCTCTCGGAAGATTCTACTATTGAGTTGAAGAGGATGTTGGGCGTGACTAGTATTGCAAGGCCTAATAGAGGCATTGCTTTGCACTGATTTAGTTAAAGGGTCATAAAGCCTTGGGAGCCTGGCACATAATTTGAGGTTCCTCTGTGGTAAAGTGCAAGGTATAGTGATCATGTCGATCAGTTTGGGGAAGTTAGGCGTTGGCCCTAGTCGAGGTATGTTTGGTAGCATAGTGGGACGTAGTGAACTAGCGATATGTAATAGTGATCTAAGTAGGACTGTGTAAAGCATTGGGAGATACATTATGTACGTGGAGCTAGTTAGGAATTATACAATGTGGCTACCGGCAATTAGCATACGTGATGCTGTAGGATGCATATAGGATGGGGTTATGCAATGGGGTCTAAGCACTACCACATAAGATAAGGTAGTCCAATGCATTGAGAGCCCAAAATGCAGCAGTTCACTAAATGCACAGACAGTGGTATACCTAAATTCGACTTTTGCAATGGGGCCAAAGAGGAAGCAGTTCAAAATACACAGACAGTGGTAGACCTAAATTCAACTTCAAACACGTCCCCTTCACGTGATGAACGTGTTTACGCCTGTGCGTGTCTTTTGGCGTGCACGGGTTGCCTGTATTCGATTCCATGATTATGTGTTGTTCGCGCGTGTGTGGGCGTCCCGTGTATTTCTCAGCAGTACTTCCCCAGTTACACCTTAATTTTCACGCGTTGTTCCCCATTCCGCATGTTCCGTCACCTTTTTGGTGTGTGCGCTACACGTTGTGCACTTTCTTTGTGCGCGTCACGCACAGCATTTGGGATGTCGCAATGACATGTGCACCCATGTGTGCCACCCGGGGATTTGGCACACATCCCGGGGAAAACATGTGCAGGGCCTTCCAAGAAACGCACCCGTGCACATGCGCTTTCTTTTTCACGCTTGCGCCAGCTTGCGCCACAAATTTCGGCACACATTTGTTCCATGAATCGGCCCCTAAGTATCTCCCTCCTTATATGTAGTATCCTGAAAGAAGAGTTGGTTGAATACAAATCTTGAATCAGAGGATAGAACATAATCGGTGTCATGCTCTTGTTACTCATTCTTTCCAAAGGAAATCAGTGTAGGGAATTTTCGGAAATCACATTTTTTTTTATCATCAGTAGATTTCTCTTTTTTCTTCGGGGTTTGATGTCTGCTCTTTCTCTTTGCCTCAGATGGTTGGTGCTCAACTTCATTCCTTCCCTCCCAAAAGTCATGCTTTCTCCTCAACTACAATTGTAACCAAGTAGCATACACAATTACATTTCTTCCCAGTTCACTGTATTGTTTTGATGCAGATCTCCCTGTTCTTTGCACAGGAAGTAAGAAGAGAAATGTATCTAGTGAGTGATCACTGGAGCACAGAACAAGGTAATACCTGGTGAAAGGTCCTGACAGATGCACTTTTCCTACATCCCCTACTATGTCAGCTACCATGTTTGACTACTGCTGCTGATTCAGACATGTTTCTTTGAATCAACTCTATCCAACAATAAGCTAGAACGCTCTCCTTTGGCATACTCTCCCGCTGACAAAATTCATGTCCTCATAAGAACGCTTTGGCATACTGCCCACAAAAAACTAATTTCTGACTTAGGCTACTTTCTTGTTCTCCCCCACTACACTATTATAGTGTGCCTAAGACTCCATTGGAATACATCTCACCTACACAATTGATATCTGCCTAAGATTGCATTGGCAAACTCCCACATCTACAAAATGAATGTCTGCCTAATACTGCTTTGGCATATTCCTCTGTCTACAAAATGAATGTTGGCTGAAGACTTTTTTGGTGTACTCTGCTGCCAGCAGACTTCACATCTGCTTGCGACAGCTTTGATGTACTCCAAATACACAAGTCATGTGTGCCTAAGACTACTGTGGAATACTCCTCTGCCTAGAAAATGCACATATGCCTGACATTGCTTTGCTATGCTAACCCGCCTAGAAAATTCAAATGTGCCTAAGAGTGCTTTGACATCTTCTTCCGCCAAAACAATTGATATCTGCCTAAGACTCCTTTGGCATACTCAACCATCTACAAATTTCAGTTACGCCTAAGAATACTTTGGCACATTACTCCACCTACAAAACGCATGTCTTGCTACTGTTTCCTTAGCATACTCCTCAGCCTACAACATTTGCATCTGCCTAAGACTTCTTTGGAAAAATCCCCGACGTACAAAATCCATCTGTTTATAAGACTGCTGTGGAATACTCTTCCACCCAAAACATTCACATCGTCATAGGACTGCTGTGGCGTAGTCCTTCATCAGCCTAAAAATCGTGTGGTCTACTCCTCTACCATTAAAATTCATACCTGCCGAAGACTACTTTTGCTTACTTCCATGACTACAAAATGCATGTTTCCCTAAAACTGCATTGGCATACTGCCCCAGCCTTTTACTTGTTTATGTGCCTAAGACTGCTGGGCCATACTTAGCTCTACTCCTAGTCTGCCAAATTCACATGTGCCTTTGTCTGCCGTGGTATATTCATTGTGTCATGGTATTTGAGCACCTGGTCGAGACAATGCTCTCTTGTAAGTTAAATAATGAGTTCATTAATGTGCATTTTTGTTCCATTACTACAGAAAAAAAAAACATTCTCTCGAAGCAGAGCACCTGTTGCATTGCTTGATTACAGAGAAAAAAGTAGTTTAAAGTGATAATGTTAAATAGTACTAAATAGAGCCTATGATCCTATTTCCTAATGGTACCATATTGGAAACGTCCACGACGTGTTAACAAAAATAACTGTGCAGATTATATACGTCATATGGAAAGCCAAGAATGGTTGATATGTATGTATTCCTTTCACTTTAAGTGGATGTAATGAACACACACTATTAGCGACCTTTTATGGGCTGACATTCTCGCACACTATCATGCCATGGACTTGCTGCCATTGCCTCCAACTACCTGAGTCTTGGATTTCCATGTGCAATCTGTCGTCACTCCGCCCCCTATTCCATCATCAACCTCTTGTTCTGTTTTACATTTGGCTGATGGCCAAATTCCCAATACCTCTCCCTCAGCATCTTCAAACACTTTTCAAGTCTCTTGGGACTCAGTGGGAGGATATCTCCCTTCTAACCTACACCTACAGCACAAGACCTACCTCATGCTGTCCTAGAGTCTGTGGTTGCAAAAGTACTTATGTGTCGTCCTCTATGCCGCCAGTTACTTTCCATGCAGCCATCGACCTAGAGGGTGTGTGATGTCTTGATTTTTTTCCCCCATCGCCCAATGTTAGTTTCGGTTTGGAACCTGTGATATTTGAAGGGACTAGACAGCTTGCATGTCAAAATACTGGCCAATTACAATGAATATTTACAGGCCAATCCTTCATTCTTAAACATTGCTTTTTTAAATACCTGCTCACTAGTTTAAAATAATGCTGATCTGTTTGATCTCTTGATGGGAGAGACATTTGATCTTTTTGCCTTTACGGAAACATGGCTGCATAAAGCTGCCATGGTTGCCATCACTCTATACGGTAGATTGAGCTTTGTCCAAAGGTGACGAGGTGCCACTTATTTACAAGAACTCTTTAAAGAAACACTCCACCAAAGTTATCTCCCATGACAGCTGTGAGGTCCTTCTAGTAAAACTCAGTTTAAACCCCACTACCACAATTCGTTTTTTTTAAATTATATATCGACCACAACAACATATGCCATTTTAAAAAAAAAATGTTTCCTTCTTCACTGTAACGAGTAGAAAAACATCATCCTGGCTGGTGGTGTTGGGAGACTTCAACTACTGGGCTGGGAGTGATCTGGGTGTGGAAGCTATTTCTTTGTCCACTGCCCTTGAATCCATGGGAATTTATCAGCAAGTACAGTGTCCCACTCATCATGATGCTAACATTCTATATTGAGTATTGACCCACAATGTTGATATTACCTATATGGAGGTTAATCCATGCCCATGGTTGTATCATGATATGATCCTGTTTAAGCTCAACTTGCCATTGAATAACCCTAGTGTGACCCGCCTACCTAAAAGAACACAAAACAAAAGGAAAGAGAAAAAGCATTAGAAGCTCTTGCTCTCCCTGGTTATAGAAATCTCTCGTCGTTAATTGTGGGTGATGATTTAGCTGAACAATTTAAAAAAAACATGTATATGGCAGTTGTTTCTCTTGACCCCGTGAAAACCAAAAAGCATAAAAAGAGATACTAATAAACACACTTGTTTAGGAAGGAAACATGGTCAAAAAAATGTGAATGGAGAAATAATCCATGCCTGAAAACTCTGCTGGATGATAAAAACGTGGTTGTGGCCTATGAGCAAGCTATTGGTGCTGCCAAATGCCTCAATCATAACTCCAGAATTACTGAGGCCAACTCGAGTATGAGTGAGATGTTCAAAATACGACATGAACTCGAAGAACCTGAAAAAGCATACATGGTGCCAAGCTATTCAGGAGGAATGTTCTAGGAAAATCTCTGCACATCAAGAAAACATTACATTTCATCAACACATGTTAAATGCCCTCCCTCCTCTACATTTAGCTGTCCCACAGCCACATGTAGATAAGTTAACATCTATGGATGGCCCCCTTGTGGAGGATTGTCCCCTTTTCTCTTTTCATCAATTGATGGAAAATGACACTCTTTCCATTTTAAGGGGTATGAAAGCCATCTCTTGCCTTGGGTGTGCTTGCCCAGCAAGCATCATTAAGGAGTCTGAGACCCTTATTCCATGGGTTACAAGGATCAACCACGCATCCTTTGCTGAAGCCTCATTCCCTGCTGTATTGAAAGAGGCCAGGATAATGCGGCTCTTCAAAAAGGACACCTTTGAACCTGCTATAGTGAGATACTATTGCCCTATCACCAGTGTTCCCTTTACGTTTAAGATCTTGGATACAATGGTGTACT
Source organism: Ambystoma mexicanum (assembly GCF_040938575.1). NCBI lineage: Eukaryota > Metazoa > Chordata > Amphibia > Caudata > Ambystomatidae > Ambystoma > Ambystoma mexicanum. The sequence goes on from NC_090925.1 coordinate 580,318,014, forward strand.
CCCAAATGCTAGCGTTTTGTGAAACCCAGGTGATGTTAGGGACTCTTCAATTAGGCTTTCGGCCTACATATGGTACCAAAAAGGCTCAACTGGACCTTAAAACAAACATTATCGACATCATTGATCTTGGTCATATTGCTTTACTGATATTTCTTGATCTATCGGCACCTTTTGACCTTGTTGGCCATGCTCTGCTCACCAAGAGACTGGCAGATGTTGGAAGATGTTCGGTGTCCACTAAGAATTTGATAAAATGTGTATGGGGCCCTCTGAATGCCAGGGTGGCAGTGGGCGATTTCCAGGCCGCCCAGACCCAGATTACCTTTGGTGTCCCCCAAGGATTGTGTGTTTCCCCCATGCTGTTTAACATCTATACCAGGCCTTTGTTTGATCTACTGGATAGCATGGGGGTCTGCTATACTAACTACGCAGATGACACGCAGGCCCTTTTGAAGCTGAACAGCGATTACTCTCTGGACACTGTGGCTATTAATAACATCTATTCCTCCATTCAATCTTGGATGGCCCTGAACTCCCTCACTTTAAATGATGAGAAAACAGAGCTACTGATCAAAGACTCTGTCCCGAGGCTCGAGAAACGTGACACACTTTACAGTCATGTTTCCATTGCGGGATGCTCCATCAAAGTGTCCCCACACGTGAAGACCCTGGGTGTGAATGTTGACAGCCACATGACCTTCATTTATGGAAGGGGCTTCCCATCTCAGTCAGATCTTCTGCCTGTTTGGCTCATTTCAAAACATTTATCAAAACTCTCTTTTTAATAGAGGGGTAGATTAGACTCATTCTGGCTCCTGCATTACCTGTTCCCCTTGTTATCTGTTTGTTCTGTGGCTTTTGTGTGTGCCCTGAAGCCGCCAGGTGTGTGTGCACATTATAAAAACCAAAGTTAAGTTGAACTCAGTCTGTTTGTGCTTATTTAGACACTGGAGCTGTAGAAAGCAGTACCCATTGGCAAAGCCAACACTTTGCTGTAATAACAGAAGCATTGCTTGCATTAGTTGATGGTCAATAGTTGGCTTTGCTGAAAATCAGGCAATGTGTGCCAGGGGCATGAACCAGATCCCATGTATTTCATATTTGATTGTACTTTTCCAATGAATAATGATCTACACACGTAGACTGACATAATGTTGAAATAGAATATACATGTAAAAACCCTGATGCTCAATTGAATTCCTACTTTGTTTGGAAAACCCATGAAATTTCACTCAGCTGGCCCATAGAAATAGATATTTGTCTAAATGAAAGGGTCCACCTCTTATGAATAATGAATAAACTAAAGACTTCAGAAGTGTGTCTAAAGTGTGCAATAGTCTCGCATCAGTCTTGCTACAGCCTTGCCGTGAGTACTTTGTGCGGTGAAGACTGTGCTCTGGTATCGGCTTTTCTGACTGGGGGATCGGTTTGCAACACCTAGCCTGCGTGCACGGCAGTACAACTGCTGGGACGCAGTATTTAGCGTGTGCATCGAAAGTGTATCTAAAGTGTGCCACAGTCTTGCCTTAGTCTTGCTACAGATTTGCTGTGAGGAGTTTTTGAGGCGGAGACTCTGCTCTGGTATCGACTTTTCTGGCAGATTGGTTTGCAACACCTAAACTGCCTGCATGGAGAGTACAACTGCTGAGACGCAGCGCTTAACATGCGTAGCGGATGTGCGCCTAAAGCGTGCCAGGGTCTTGCAGTCTGCAGGGCTGGGTAGCTGGCAAAGGAGAAGCTACAGGCCAAGTAAACTGATCCAGATGGGCAGTGAGTTCTCCAGTCTCGATATTGTTCTTATAATTAGTATTGTGGTGGACACGCACAGTAAAGTCCAAACTTGGTGAGTGACTACATTATGATAATTATTGTTGAGACTTCTTGTACAAAAATGGAACCTGATAAAACCCGTACATGTGCACTTCATAGTAAAACCTGACGAGCATGTAAGAGTCTGTCTACTTGTGATTCACCGGTGCCGGTAGTGGTGCCAAATTCCAAAATGGACACACTTGATTATGCGCACGTAGACTTACCAAAAGTAACCATTTTTTTTGCTTCTCTGGCACCCACTTCAGTTCCTGTTGCACCCTTGGAGGCACTGCTTATTACCACTAATATTTTTTTATTTTTTTTTTTTATTATTTGTATATAATCTTTGTTAGATTTTTACAAAGGAAGTTCTCATGATTACATATAGCTTATTTACGCCGTCCAAGGTTTGTCAAAATTGAGGGGATTTTCTCGTTCGATATCAAAGATATCAGAGGTGACTACTTACCACTAATATTCAATTTGCAGCACCGACTGCGTCTCCCACAATTGACAATAATAATTTCCTATTGAATCTCTGCCTTAGACTCTACAGGGAGTCATTAGGTAACACGTTTATGGGAATTAAACCTAAGGCCGCAGAGGATTTTCACAACATCATTGGACAAACGTTTCAGTGTCACCGGACTTGGAAAAGATTGTGCGGGGCTCAGCATTGTTCCAGAGCGGCTATGATTCTACTGTTTTCTCTGGCGGGGGGATGTTGGGTTCTTTGGACAAAATGTTTACACCAAATTTGAGTGCTGTTGCTGTAAAAGTGGACTCTACTTTTGGACTATGTTGCAATTTGGCTGAAGAGCAACTGGAACTTAAGAACATGTTGGCCAAAGTTTTAGACAATTCTGAGCAACAGTGAAGAAAGTAACTTAGTGATGCTAGCCCTACCTCATGAGAGTGCCACTACACGCCTGCATTGGCTGCTGAATCCAGATGACTGAGGGTGAAGCTATTGATTTGGTTAGGGACAGTAGTCCAGAACAACCTCGACTCATACATAAAATGGGGACACGGAATACAATTGACTCTTTTCTGCAAGGTAATATTAAGATCGTGCTTTGCAACCCACCTGCACTGAATTTAAAAGATAAGGAGGTTTCTCTTAGTAGATTTCTAAGAAAACGATCCAAGTACAAACAAAACGAGAAAAAGAAAAACACAATATGGATAATAAACAAGTGCCTGCAAGCCAGCAGGTTCAGTTTGAAGAAAATATATTGGGGGAACAAGATTGTTGCCCCCAACCTCTAATAATGCTGTATGTTCATTTGGTAGGTTTACCGTATATACTTAGGGTATCAGGTAATAATGTCCCCATACATAATGTCTCCATACAAAATGTTGCTGGAAAAAGCCATTGGCGCCATTATATATGGTAGAGTAAGAGGAGGGTGGGCCAACTAGACCAGAGATGACAGCTAACTATTTCTTAAATCATAGTAGCATCATATTTATTGTACAAATACAGTCACAGTTGTGCAAGAAATTAACACATTTGGCTCAATAAACCAAAAAACCACATCCCTCCATGTACTATTCATTCATAACTTACACATGCATTCATCATACTCACTTACGTTGGGACAAACCAGTGATATGTCATTAATATCACAATTACTAATCAAACAAATGTCAATGTAACATTCTGTTATTTTACAATGTGACCCTCTGTTCGTATTCAGAGGTTAGAAAACTATTGTCGACATATGTTTCGGTTGAGTTCTCTCAGCAAGGGTAGAGGTCCCCTTGTCCGGTCATTTTGGTCAACCTTCTTCAGGATGGAGTGCAATTGCCAAATCCGCGTTGCCTCTTCATAACACAAAAGAGTGGGGGGGTGTGGCTAAAGATCCTCAGTTCTCCTCTGGACTTCCAGGGGCCGGTGAAGCGGTAATTGGAATCAATCCTGGCATGTGTGCTCCCACTTTTGGCGCCTCATGTCATGTTTGATGTCTATTGTTTTTGTTATTTTTTGTATGACCAGCTCTGTAGCCAAAAGGAACTGCCCAGTTGTCTAAGTTCGTTATTCATGCGCTTTAGATGGCTGCCTGGTTGGCTCAGTCGCTGCTGATGGGCGAGCGCAATGGACAATGCAGATGGCTAAGTGCAGCCAAAGTGGAAATCGATTCCTTTGGATGGCCGTTTGCTTGGCTTGGTCACTGCAGATGGGCGAGCGCATATAAGCGTGTTGTCAGGCTTCTGGCAACGTGTGATCAGCAATTGATTTCTGACGCCGGATGCAGAGGTCCGGGCGTGTAACCTGTGTCTTCATTATATATGGTGACATTATGTATGGAGATGGGTTGCGGGGATGTCCCCTGCTCCCATTTAAAAAAAAGAAAAAAACAGGGGTTGTGGGGGTGTCCCTGCATGTTCTATTTAATAATGTCTCCACAAAAAACTGTGACTTTTTTGTCAGGCGACATTTTACAGGGACATTATTACATGGAACCGTACTTAGCATGGTTATTCAGAAGTTACCAGCACATACTGACAAGATATTTCTAATACATTTATATGACCACCCGGGCGATATTATGTCGCCTATAATTCAGAGACAAATTGAAGGAACTATATCTGCCTGGGCTATTTGTATCTTAAAAATGATGTGCTTGTGGCAGGTGATTTAAACTTACTCTGTGAATCTCCGACTGAGTGTGATAATGAGCTTGTTGAAACTCCCACCCAAGAAATGTCAGACAGTTGGAGGGTGCAAACTTATTGTGCAAAATCTAGAGTGGCTGGCCAACGCTGGACTGAACTATTGAATGTATTTGATCTAAATCAATTGAGTATACAGGATTATAAGGGTTAGAAGGCTGATTATAAAAGTTTGCATAGCTTGGGTTTTCTCAAGGCTGGATTATGTATTTGATGGGGATAGGCTGAGGAAAATTACATCTATTCCTCTTGTTACTTTCATCAAGTTTAGGGACTTATGATAATGTGGTCTATAGAACTGGCCAGATAATCGCAAGGCGTAGGTGGTCTTCGCATATTGGCTTCCTTTAGAATGATTGTTTTGTATGTAAATATTGGATTTATATTGTGATAAAATGATTTTAGATAATCATTTTTAAGAAAAACAAATCACTGTGAACTTTACAAATGTAAAATTAATATATAATTTTGCTTGTGATGGAATGTATAAAAGCATACATTATCATGATGAAACTTATGTATATACTACTATGGAAGTTATGTATTTTTATCTTGTGTTTTGTGTATAGTGTGAATGTTTTCTTAGAAAAAACAGAACCACTTAATAAATATTGTTTATAATAAAGTAATTTTAGGAGGTTGGTTTGTTAGATGATCACCTTGTGGTGTGCTGAGTTTTTATCATCCAGTAAATCCAATGCTATTTCAATGACTACCTGTCAAAACTGAACCTCCTTATGAAGAAGAGACCCTAATGATGATGGGGAGTAAAGGAAGAGCTAAACACCATTTTAAATAGTATATATTGAGAATCCCATTTGCATTGGCATTGCTGTTGCTGTTACCAGGCGAGAAGGCTGGTTGGGGCATGCAGCAGGGTATGGCATAAAAAAGGTGTTAAACATCTAAGAGCAATGTCATAGGGAGGGTTGTTTTCATTTATGGTATTGGTGGTTGAAAAAGCACAAAGGCAAAGAGCAGTGCATGGGTTTTATTGGGAGAGATAACCTTAATATGCAGCTTCATCTTATGACAGACTGTTTAACTACATTGCATACCTGGAATCTGACACTTGAGATCATTTTATACGTGATTTTAAAGCCACAGCTAGTTGCTTTGAAAATCCCTAGAGAAATTGCTTCTTAGTACAAGGAGATACATCAGAGCTAAATGAACCTTATTCATTTGTAATCTGTGAAAATATGTTTTCTGCCGAGAGAGCTGGGGTAGACAGCCTAGTTGAACAGGATGAATAGCCTAATCTATGTCCACTTGCCCTGTTCCTTGACTACAGCGACAGTGCATTTGTTAGAATTAACCTAATGATCCGAATTTGTGCTGAGATTAAGTTGGAAGTTGCATTTTGATAATAGTTCTTGGCAATTGTGAATAATCTAATGGACGCATGTCGAAGTTGGTATTGAAAGCACGCAGAGACTATCCAAAACAACAAGGGGAGAGCAATACAGGCCAGCATGCCTGCTTTGTGGGGCACTTTGTGTAACCCACTCTCCACCATCTTTCTTTTATGTTCTTCGTTTCAACATGATGGAGAACCTGCAGGATTGCAGCATCATTCTGCTGCCTCACCACATACATTCTGCCCAATGGCGATAGGGTGGAAATTCATGTTTTATTAGTTTATTTCTTTGGCTTGAAGCCATAAATGTTACATCAAAATACATCACCAATTACATATTTAAGGCAAAAGACAATTCATGTGCAATATAAATGTAGGTACACACTCAACAATCAATAACCAAGGTTTTTTGATGCTAAAATATAGAAAGGAGCTTTAAAAATATGAACACTCAAACATGGGTCAATTATTTCATTAATCAGGGAGATTTATCTTGCAGCCCAATACAAACATTTCATGACGTTACGTATGTACTACCCCATGGGTTGAGTAACACCACCACTATTGCTTTAATCTCAGCAGCCATGCACAATGGAAGTTTTAGCGACTTTAGCAACAACAGTAGAGTCCGTGTATCAGTCAGACAGGCCATTGCTTGCACAATACATATGCCTCATGCCACACTAAGGATAGGCTTCAGATATAATGCTCTCAATGCTCTCAGGCTTGTACAAAAGAACAAGCAATCGTACATATATTCCAGATTAAGTTAGCATAACGAGCAAAGGCCCAAGCCCTCCTCACTCCATGATTTCGTAAAGCTGGCCAATCTAAGGGTCCCCATACGAAAATCTATATATAGACCAATTGCATAAGGAGGACCCAGGTAATCTAAATAACCTTCAAAGACAAATTCTACTTTGTGATCTAAATAGCGCGGACCCAGTTTCAATTGTTCACATTGGGCTATCATTTTCCTCCTACTGTAAACATGTATTCTTTCCTAAACTCTTCAAATAGAGCGTTTGTCAATGTTCGTCAGTCTCTTCCATAACTCCTGTTCATTCAGATCTATCAAGGTTTTTCTCACATGCTTGACCCAGGACAGACTCTTGTCTCCATCCAAATTCAGTATATGTACAAGAGCTTCTCCATAGGCCTACAGACTTGGTCTACACCACAATTTCAACCAGTATAATATGGATTTCATTTGAATTTCAATACTGATTTGGCACAAGTCAGCCTCCATGTGTATTAGAGCATTTGATGTCCCTTGAGTTGCATGATAATACTTTGAAAACACATATTTTCATCTTAAAATTCTGCAGCATTGGCATAGCCCCAAATTATTGCTCCATAAGAAGCAGACATATCTGCTTATTTTATGTATACATTTAATGCAGGAGAGAAAGCTCTTAATCTAACGCCTCTGCTGTACTTTTCAAGATTGGTTTGGGCCTTTACAACCTGCGAGATCCAGGTCCCTTTCACATGGAACCTGACCCTCTTCAAGTAGTCCTAAAATGTAACCTGTTCAAGCAGGTTACCATCCACCATCACTACTGATGTTTTGCAAATTTCGGCTTGAACACCAAAGACTTAGTTTTGCTTATGTTCAAAGAACGGTCAAGCTCCCCGTATTTCCTCACTATGGACTCTAGTGTTGCATGCATTCCCTACAATGTTGTTGACAGCAACACTGCGTCATCTGCAAAGAAATATGCTGGTAATCTCTCTGAGCCTTATTTTGGGGGCTCGTTGCAGTCCTTAAGCAAGGTTGCAATAACTCCCTGATATAAATTCAAAATAAAAGTGGCACACGGATGCACCCCTGCCTCATCCCCTTTGCAAGATCAAATGTGGATGTCAGCTCTCCTCCTAACTGATATCAGACCACCGCCATATTTTCAGTGTAAAGGGAACAAACTGCTACGAGAAGATTCTATGGCATATTTTGTCCTTGAAAAACCTGCCAGAGTATGTGACACAGGACTCCATCAAATGTGATCTTGAGGTCTACAAAGATGGCATACAGATTCTCTTCCCCAAGACCGCACACTACTGTACAATCATAAAAATGCAGAAGCTATGATCCACTGTACCCTTCCCCTTTTGGAACCGCGATTGGATTGTGTGTATAATAGTATAATGGTGTTCTGGTGAGCCCACTCTTGGATATGTTTAAATATTACAGGGCAAATCATTTTCCTGTGCTATCTAATAGGGACATAGGTCGATAATTGTCCGGATTATCTCTGTCCCCATTTTTATATATGGATATGCTTTTGGCATTCCACCAAGAGGTGGGAACTACATTTATATTGATACTTACCGCAAAAATGTTGCACAGGGTTGAAGCTCATACTACTGGCTCGTTTTTATATAATTCATTTTGCCCTGTGGCTGTGTACACCAGTTTAAGAGGAATTTGGGGAGATGCAGAGTAGACCTCTGGGAGAAACAAGCAGAACATGTGCCCCCTATGCCCTCCTGGATATTGCCTCAAGCTTTCCCCAATGCCCATTGCCAATGTCCATTGCAAATACCCATTGCTTCTACAGGCAGAAGTCCCAGCAGTCGCAGTAGTCCAGTGAGCATAGAAGCTGCAGCATGTTATCATGAGGTTTAAGGTGTCTTTTGGCCTGTCAACTGACACAGTGGGGACACAGTAGGGAATATAATATTAGCGCATATGGCCCTCAGATTTCTAGCAGCCATTTTTCTCAACCAAAGATTCTCCCTTCCTATAACACTTGCATGCAGTTTATGATAATGAGTGTAGTTTCAAAACAGCCCCCTTTCCCACATCGGTCAATTTGCAGATTCCTATGTTGTTGCACGTGGGGTATGATGTATCCATTTGAGATGGGCAGAGAAAAAGAGAGTGAAAGATAGAGAGAGCAAATTAAAGTGAGATCGACAGGGACATTATGAGACAGCGGAATTCAACCTGCCTGCATGAGGCTGATGGATAGTGTACAGGTGTGCAGGTTACAGGTTGTTTTGCCTTGAATGATCTCCTCACCAATGCCATGACTGAATCCCCTCTAACATCTACAATCTTTCACTACAGATAGCCACAACAGATCTAACCATTAGCACATTAACACTCATTGAGCCATGGCCAAGCTTTCCTCTTAAGCCTTATTGCACCATCCCTCTTTAGCAGGTAACCAGAGCCAAAACTGCTGTAGTCTATCACATCTTGGGCTCTTCCATTTGGATAACATACTCTCGGGTTTCTCTGCCAAACATACAGAAAACAGATTGGCACACAGGAACAAGGTACTTCCAAATTGCACCTATCAATATCACATGTTTTTATCTGCATCTACCACTGTCCCAAAAATGACTCCATCCCCTTTTTTCTTGCTGAGCCAAATGCAGTGTCACCATCAAAAGGTGCTGAATGGGACTATAGAAAACCTCTTACATGACCTTACATTACATTAAGTAAATACATGATGTATGTTTTTCAAATACCATTTTTAAGCAGGCACAACTGTGTATTCAAATCAGGGGGACTACATTTCTTACCCTCTAAATATCTTCAGGATGAAGGCTTAGGGTCTGTATCATATAATGAATTCTGATATTGTTTTTAAGAACTTTTGAGAACATTTTAAACAAACAGTTTCTTTAGCACATGGTATATGTTTAAAGTAAACTGTTGAATACATAATCCTATTTGTTTTTCTTTTTTCAAGTGTCAGATGCCCGAAGATGTTTATAAAGGTTGTGAATATGTTGTACAGCAGACTACTACAGGTCAAAATCGGACGCAAGTGTCTTGACACTTTTCTCAACAAAACTGAATGTCCTGTGAGGTGCTATTATGGTATTTTAATCCAATTAAGGTACTGCATGACTTTTATTCCGCACCAACAACCTCCTGTTTTTCTTGGCAAAGAGGTATAGCTGATGATCCTTCATCAAGGGGTGAAGATTCTTGAACCAAGAGGATTTAGAGCTGCACCAGTCACCCTCAGACTGTAAGCATCAGGTCAAAAAAGTCTTACTCTGTAGACAACACATTTGTCCCAACCCTAGGGTAGCAGGAACCCGATCATGTAGGACTGAATTGAATCACAGGGGGATTCAAAATGGAAATTGTGTCACTCCACCTTAAAAAAAAAATCCCCTTCTGCTTAGGTCTGCTTTGACATACTGCCCCATCTGCAAAATTCACCTTTGGCTAAATGGGTTTTAGTTACTTCTCACCTACACATTTCGCATCTGCAGATTCTGCAGATTCTGGATTTGGCATACTGCCACACCTACTGATGCTTTGAAATATCCCTCTTTCTACAAAATTCATGTGTGCCTAGGACTGCTTTTATTTACTACCATACCTCCAAAGGACATGTGAGGGTTCTCACTACGTTGGCCTTCTCCTGTGTGGATGTAATCCCTCTCCACCAACATATTATGGGCCCCCAAACCATTAACAGGATCCCACTTACTCTCCGAAGCCCTGCTATCGATTTAATATGGCTCTACCATAACCTATGACTACCCACACTGCACATATTCTGTTCCCTAACTAGCCAGAGCTCTGCAGTAATATTCATGTGTATTCTAACACCAACCTATGAGAGTCCCAAGTTCCTGCGTGCCTGCCTTTATATAGGCAGGAGGTCCACTCCAGTAGAATCTCCTAACTGATTTCTTGGGAAACACATGGCATGTTCACTCTGGCCGAACCTGTGGACATTCTAGGTGTTCAAGATTTACAGTAACTGTACTGCCCATGCTTAGCAAGTACCTTATGCTGCTCAGATTTTCAAGAATTTTTGCACCAGGGCAAATGTATCTTTTTTGCACTACGATCATTTTGTCCTGGTGCTTAAGGCATGCCAAACTGCACTTGTCATGGAGCAAAGGATGTCTAATATGTCCCAGTGTTTAAAAAAAAAAATTAGGGCATTCTTTGCCCTAGTGATAACACTGTGAGAACCTGGTCTTGCACATGAGCAAAGTTTCTGTAATTTGGCCCCTTTTGTTCCATTAGAGATCAAGGCAATAGGTGTGCCAATTCTGCCACCCCTTTCATTTTTTTGAAATGTCTTAAATGAGTTACCCCACATAAGGCATGCATCCCTGCCCCTGTACACTACATTACCCAGCATAAACTTCTATACAGTTTTCAACAGGTTCAACCAAGTGTATCCACAGTGTCATACTGTAAACTATGTGCCTGGAATAATGGCATCAGGTGTCTGTTCTCCAAAGTAAATAAATGTAATAGTGTTATAATTATTCATATCTCCACGTTTCCACATGTGTCACTGATAAATGAAGACTGCGAAAAGAGGACGTGGACCCTTCTGCCAGCAGTCACCTTTTATTTTAATTAAGCAAGTTGTGTATCAATTTTGAGAGGCAAGTAATTCAGCCTGCCGACCTAGCATGTGAATGATGAGATTAAGCAAATGTTCTTCTCTGCACATCTTGATGGCACAGAGCAGACAAAAGCTTTCCACATTTGCATTGTGCTGATTTCTAAAAGGCACAAAGATTATCTATCTGCATTTTATAAGAAGCTTTTAACTGAAAATTCAGACAGGCTCTGACTCACGGGTATTAGCAGAATGCGTTATCACATTTAAATATGCATCACAACGAGGGAAATATGCTTTTGTATATATTTTTAGCTTTGCATTTTTTATCAGCTTCCATCATGGAAGGTTTGCGGCTGTCGATGACAGGCGATCATTCTTGAAATGTCAAGATATGTGCAAAGCGATGTTTGCAGATGTCAATAAAGCGCAGATTTGTTTAAATTGAAGACCATGTGAGTCAGTCCCACTTTTATGCAGCACTGCGTTTAGAGTTCTCCGCTTGGAAATAAAATGTTCATTTTAAAATTAAAGTGCCCATGTACATGAACTGTTCATTGTATGAATAATTCAGAGCCGCCCTGCAGAAAAAGTTCACTATAACATGTTAACAGGCAATCTTTAGCAACGATTTCCTTTTAGCGGATCAAAAAGGGTCTCTTATTTCACAGTGCAAACTGAGAAATGTTCCGAATTTTCATTCCTTGGAAATCAGTTACAGGTTCCAAGTGCTTCATTAAGAGTTATACTGCTAAACTCTTTCACCATTTCTTAATGAGGTAAGCATGCAGCAACAAAAAGTATAATCATGGTTTAGAGTCACGCAGACTCTATCGTTTTCCCCAGGACTCATGAGGGTTGGTAATTACTGCATGGTGAATTTACCGCATGCAATAATGCTTTTTTATGGAGGTAACTTTCTCCACAAAAACCAGATGGTTTGTCGATTTTCACTCGTGAAACTCTAAATTGGGTCGTGCGGTACTGGTGACAGATATTGAATTCGAACACGTTTTGAATTTCCCGAACTGGCGCAGATATCTTAACTGAAAAATATTTTTACTAATTTGTACATCTTTTTCCATTCTGAAACCTGTTTTACTTATATTTTTGATAAAAATGTGTCTGACAATTGCATTGTCGAAAGTGTGCCCTGAGTCTTACACTCCGATGTACAATGGAGGACCATCTCCCTCAACTGTTTTGTGATCTTGTAGCCAAGATCTGACCGGGAGCACCTAAAATATCCTTAAAAATCCTTGATGACTGGAATTTGATAATCGAACCATTGGAAGCCCTGAGTGAGTCCCTAACCTCACTTAGTTTGTGAATATCCCATATTAAAATATTGTTCTAAATCAGGCCATAAATCAGGCACCTAGTATACCTAAGGGTAAAATATGGAAATCCAGTAACTATTCATGTATATATGGGACAAACATTTATTATTTTGTTAGGAGTGTTGTCTTATTGAACTAGCAACTAAGAGTAATAGCGCACAGTTCTGCCAGTATCGTACGGCACGTACATCTTTGCCCAAATATATAATGGCATATCCGAACCCCTACATCTTCAGAAGTTATCTTAAGATGACGTTTAATCAATGTGAAACACTTGTGGTACAAGGGGCGAGACTTGGGAGAAGCCAAGTAGAAAGAATATGCCACCTATGGGTGTCTTGAGCTGGAGACTTTAGAACATCTACTTGTATATTGTGACAGTCTAAATAAGATCTGCACTCGTTTTATTTTAAATCCTTTAACAACACAATTAAACCCAGTGATGTGATAATGTTATGGTGGAATTTTATGCAAGGAGATGATATCAATTTTGTGTTTTTTATGGTAAAATATCAGAACATTGTAGACATTTTTAGTTGTTTGACTTAGGTTGTGTTTTTTATATTATATGAATTTTATGAGATTTTATTGATGCTGTGATTTTATCCATTGTGTAGTATATGTTATGCTAATAGACATATTTAGGATATATGGATATGTTTTTATGTATGTATGTATTTTATGTTGTATATACAAAGCCGCTCGGCTATAAGTATATTACTTATAAATAAAAAATAGAAAAACAAAAAATGATGTTGTTAAAGGGAATATTGTGTTGAATCCAAGATCCAGTGAAAAGATCTGTCTGAGACAACTTGCTTCTTGTGACACTCCTAATGCTATATATGCTACATGCTCTATGTGAGGCATTTATTATGTGGGGTACTACATTGGGCCATGCAAATTGAGATGGAACAGGCATAAAGCCAATATACACCCAAATAGTTTGAAATCTTCATTTGCTAGAAAATCTATTTGGCTCCAAATTCTTGAACTTGAATTAACAATTAGACCACATGATAACATATGGAATAAGTGTGAACACAGAGAGACATACTGGATTGATATATTGGATTCTATCACACAGAGCATAATGTATGTGGATTGCAGGTTATCTTGTTACTTATTAGAATGATGGGATACTCCACTTCAAGAGATCTTATGTATGATATTCTTGTTTATCTTATGTGTTGTTCAGTTTCAAAATGGATTACTTTTTTGTTTAGTTGTTATGTCATGTCTCGGGTGATTTACTCATGTATTCATTTTGTTTGTAATTTGGCTTTTACCTTAGTGTTAATTTCAAATTATTTTTACCCTGTTAGTTTTCTTTACGCCTATTTTTTTCTGTGATGTGCTCAGTTGCCCTTGTTAAGGGTTTTTCTTTAACGTTTTCATCAACAGTTTTTTGAATAACCCTCCCTTGTTGATGCAACACAACACCTGCTTGAGCACACTGAGCAGGAGAACATAGAATGATCGACACTGGTCCATTTTGCTTGAACAGGGGCACTCACAGACAAAACAAGCATGATAAATTGTTCTAGGAGACAGTGAGTATTTGGTGAGGTGGAGAAATTGTTGGAGTTAGTGTCGATAACAGTCAATCGGCATATGGTGACAGATTGATTGGCTGCATGGTACAAAAGACATTGGCTTGAGCGCATTAAGCAGTAGGGCGGAGGAGGGATCTGTGGTGACCAGCTTGTTTTAACAGACCCCCTCACACTCAAAGCAAGCACATGAATTGCTTTTCAGGCACAGAAGAAATATGGGGGTGCTATAACCATTGTTCGAGATTGTGGTGATCAAAAGTGGTGGGCATTTGCATCAGTTTGATGTGTTGTGTGGCACAACACACCACACAGTTTAGCACACAGGAGGGATCTGTGCTTGGCAGCTTGTTTGAACAGGTACACTAACAAAAAAAAATTATTTTGGAGAAACAGAACAAATATGTAGATGCTGGTTGGATGTGTACCTTTGTCATGTTCATTGGTTATGGGATTTGTATTTTGTATTTGTATTTTATTTTATTTATAAAGCGCCTTAAGCCAAAGCGCTGATGCAACACACAACCTATTTGAGCACACTGAACAGTAGGATGAAGGAGGAATCTGTGCAAGTTGCTTGAAGAGGTGGACTAACTCACAAAACACAAAGTTGACTGCTTTGGGGAAAGGTCCTGGAACAAGTGTTGCAGGGGATATGATTAAAGACATCCGGCATTTGTGTCAGGTTGATTGGCTGTGTGGTATCACCACCTTGAGCACATCAACACCTTGAGCACAATGAGCAGTGAGATGGTGGAGGGATCTGTGCTAGCCCAGCTTGTTTGAATAGGCTCACCTACAGACAAAACAAACAGTTTAATTATTTTGGGAGAACAGACAAAAATGTGGGGTGCTGGAGAAATTGTTGAAGGTGTCCATGATCACAGCTGGTGATCATTAGTGCTGAGTTGATTGGCTGTGTGATGCAACACACCACCTGCATAAGAGCAGTAGGATTCTAGAGAAATTTCATCTAACATATTTGAACATGTCAGATACTTTCAGTAGTTATTTTGAGGTCAGGTGCAAAAGCATACAGCTCTACTTCCTTTTCATAAAGGTCTTTATCAGAGCTGACAGTGTTTGTTGTGTTTCAAACAAACTCCAAATTAGATGTTATCAGAGCAAGTGGAAACATCTGGGAGGAAAAGGTGAAAGCAGAGTTGAAATGTAGCACAGTTAACTCCATAAACAGTATCTACCACAATTGCTGGGTAGTAGAACAGAACAATGTCAATCAATAACCACAATATCATACATCTAACACTGTTAAACGAAGCACTTCATACATTTAAATTCCACCTTTGGTGGTAGCTACTAATCCTTCTAATGCCATCTCTGGCTTTGCTGTTTTGGTCTCTTCCTGCAAACAGCCCATCCCCCAACTTCTCGAAGATCAGAAATGTGAACCAGCAGCAAGGTATACCATGCTCCTGAATAGAGGGTCCTGACTCCCTCTTTTGGTCTTGGCACCCCGGGATCAGGAAAGTGAGGCAGAAGCACATCAAGTCACTCAGAACGGATTTCAAAGGCATCTGTTTAGTCTTCTCAGCAGAGCAAGACACAGCATACAGCATACTGAAGAACAATCTGCAACTCCCAACTTCCCTCTGCTCTCAGCCCCTTATATACAATCTTAAAAAGTGAGGAAATACAATGATCAATGTACAACCCCTTTTCCTGCATGTTATTAGTTGGCCTACCTGCCACTCAGACCCACTCTGAACAGGTTTCATCTAACTCATTCTACACCCGCGGACTCTTCATGAACTTCTATGAAAACACTTTATCCACTGACCTCATCATGACTAGCAGAAATCCACCATCTTATAAATTGCCTGACCATGCCTGGCTTATCACAAAATGGTGGATCAACCTATTCTTGATCAGGACTTATTACCTGCTCCAATTTAAATCTAGATTTTTAGTAACTTGTGATAAGCATGCACTAATTGACATACTTTCTATCACACAAGACTTTATAACCCCAAACAATATATGTCACACTCAAAATGTGTTTCTTGCCCTTATAAGCCTTACAAATCTGATTTTTGCACACTGGGGACTGTTGATTATCCTGATAAGCTATCTATATTCGGTTTGAGGGGGTGGGGTCTATTTCCTATACATTCAGGTTAAGGGGGGTGGGCGGCTTGTCCCTGTACACTCCCTTGCTACAAAATACCATTGCACACATCCAAGTTCCTCACAGATCTAGTGAGGTGCCAGCTGAAGAGACTGCCACTGAATCTATGACAGAAGGAGGAAATGCACTTCTGGGGTGGGGGTGGATTTGCAACTCTCTGTAAGAGATATGGGGCAGCAGAGCCATGCTCAATTACCCATGTTAGTGAAACAGAATGGTTCTCAACCTAGCACACTCACTACTTCTCCCAACCCTCGCACATGTTTAGCCTCTGATTTTGATGATGGCAATGGTGGTGATGATGATGTTGATGATGATGTTGACTACATACCCTCTTCTCACAATGGAACACTGGCCGAGGATGTTATGACTTCAACCACTCATACTGAGTCAAAATGGAGCAAAGGCCCAGAGGGATGGTTTATTTTTATTTTTATTTTATTGTTTAAAGCGTGGATGAAGCTTGAAATCAGCAGAACACTGTACAGAGGGTGGGTAGCCAGTGTTGGAGGACCAAACACAACCTAAAAGGTTGCCAATTGTCACTACAACCACTGTACCAGTTTAGAGTGTAGAAGTACCAACACAAAGCATTAAATATGTGTAGAGTCTCTTTGTGACCACTCAGAGTTCCGTAGGGAGCAGTTGTCTAAGTCAATCAATGGCAACACCTACCAGACCATCACAACAAGTAGCAAACTTCTTGCACCTGTGCACCTTATAGAGCACCATAACCCCTCTGTTTCTTCCTCTTCTTAACAGCGAATGACATATTCCCATCTGCACTCTACAGAAAATATGTGTCCCTTTGGGAAGGCAGGGACCAAAATGGACACACCATCATTGCTGGACCATATGAAGGAACATCATACACAGTAAAATGTTAGGAGCATGCTGGCTCCCGCCTCCCTTGTGAACCCAGAATTGGGAAGTCGGTCAGTCCTCCTGCACAGAAGTGTGTCTGCCAGTGCTATCAGCAGCACCCAAAAAAAGTAGAAGTAAGGGAACACTGTGCACCAGCCCAGCCCAAGCGATTTATTTGAGGCATTCAGAAATATCATCATCACCATCAAACTAATGGATCTGATGAAGGCTAAAATGGTGTTTACTTTTTGTTGTTTTTGTGGTTAAAAAATTCAACCTTTAAAATACTGATTCAGAAAAAAAAACGATTAAACAAATCTTCACATCAGTTCATCATTTCACATAGAGATGCAAAAAGAAAATAAAAAAAGAAAAACGAACATTATACACACATGTATCAAAATTAAAACTGCACTTCCATTCAGGAATTCAAATTCAATAGTCTAGGAAAAGCAACCACTGAGTTTACTACAGCAGCAGTAGACCCAGCCAAATAATAATTCCATATGGTATCAACTTAAGAACTACAACCCTTCCAAGAGCCTTCTCTCTGAGTAGGCAAACAGATTTACAGCACATAAACAAGTGCTTCAATGTTTTCTTCAGGGTAATGGTGATAATGCTGACAGCAGAACAATTTCCATATGCCTTTGATGAAAGCAAAGGTGTCAGAGAGCTGATGGCAAGTGTTCATGCTGCTTTGCAAATTGTCATCTGCAACTGCATTTGCTGATGCTGTTCTTACATGAGAGCGACCTTCTTGCACAGGTCAGGCAATGAGAAAGGCCACTTTACTATGGGTATGTGGACATGTGGGCAAACACTGATTGCTTAAATAGCTGTGTTAAAGAAACTATTTTATTAGTATGTCACAGATATTCCTGTGTTTTAGTAGACACATAAGAGGAAGTAATACAATTAGACTGTACCTTCCCAGTGTCATAAACCGTGATGTTACATTGAAGGCTATTAAGGAAATTGTGCCTATGTATTTTGACAGATAGGGTATAATCCATTTGAACTGTCATTTAAGAGACTTGGAAATTAGATTAGGGCTACCCTCTCCTCTATACCTTTACCAAGATAAGTGGAACACCAGCACTACCTCAGGAGAGACACAAGCAGCAGTGGGGCGGTTAGTTGTTTCCGTGAGGGTGGCATCATGAGTTTTAGGCCACTTGATAAAGTAAGTAGTGGAATTGAAGAACCTCCATCCCCCGTTTGTGTTTTGGAGCAATTAATGTGTGTTAAAGCTCCTTTGGACCTTTTGTGTGTTTTCTAACACAATGCGTGTGCCATATTTAGCACATTTTTGCCACCTTTTGGCAACACAATTTGGCAGCAATTGGATTGTGCATCATCTGAGGACCCTGCCTGCAAACCAAAGCTCCCTGGGACTACAACACCCAGGAATCGGTCTGCAAGTGTAGAAGCCACCTGGAGCACTGTGTTTGGCTATCAGTGGGACATGTGAATTTCTGGAGACCACCATTTGCACCATCGGAGGGTCCTGCCCTCAAAATGAATCTCCCTAGGCCTACAACACCAAGGACTCTGCCTGCAAGAGTGAAAGACATCTGGAGCCTGGAGCACTGTCATTGGTCCCAGAAGTACACGTGATGCACTGCCTTGCTTATTTAGTCTTACTACGGTGTCCAGCCAAGGCACCTGCAGCCAAGAGCCAAAATCAGCAAAGGGCAGCTTGCTGTTTGGGCCTGATTGGGCAGGAAAGGGCCTAGGGCCAGAATCATTGCTGAAGCCAGGACTTAGTCAAGCTCACCCTGTACCTGACTTCTGCTTCCACGTATAGGGATCCTTCCACCCATTGATGATATTTTCACTGAAGAGCTTCTGTTGCCTCCCCGGACCATGACACATTGTTATTTTTGGCTAGTTTACTGTATTCTGGTTAGCTATATCCCCTTTCTATCAAACCCAGAACTCACACCTGGCTCTTATCAGCCCTCCATCCACCTGTTACCTTTCTGATCACACACTCACCCTCTCTCACACATGGGTTCCACCTTCATTGTCTTCACTTGCCTATTTATGTTACCCTTCATCTTGCATCTTGACTTCATTCCATTCCTCCATCTACTCGGATTTCCCCTTCCCTTCTCTCATAGCCTCTAGCCTCAATGTGGTGTAACCTCTGCATCACTCTATGGCCTCCCATTGTCCTCCTTCCCCAAAGCACATATACATATAAAATAGAACTTTCCTATGCTCTCATGATCTCCAACAGTGGGCAGGTTTTGTGCATGTGCCTGGAGGCTGTGGGAGAATGGATGTTAATCAACTGGCTCAAGTTGACCGTGGAAAAGACTGAGGTGTTGGTGGTAAGTTCCTCCACGGCCTCCTCTTTCTGGACTACCAACTTCTGCCCTCCATCTCTTGCCCTGTTTCTGATACATGTCACCAATGTTAAAGATCTGGGGGTGAAACTTTCTTCTTCCCTCTTGATGGAATCCCAGGTTAGTGAGGTCTGTCAAAAGGCCCACTTTCAGCTGAAGCTACTTTGCCGGGTTCTTCCCTACATTCCATCTCACTTTCACACCCCGGTAGTATCAGCACTTGTCTCTTTTTCAATTGACCAGTGCAATTCCCTTTACCTGTCTCAACCAGCTTAAATTGTACAGCACCTTCAGGTCTTTCAAAACCCTGCTGCACGGCTAACCACTTCCAATCCCTGTTGCTCTCATATCTCTCCAAATCTGATTCAACTACATTTGCTTCAGATGATCAAGCACATTCACTTCTTGGTCCACTGTGCTTTTTATGGGTTTGAGGCTGATTATTTACAGGCAAAATTGTGGCCTTATGTCCAAAACAGACTTTACTTTCTGCTGATGCCTGCCTTTTGTCTATCCCCGCAGTGAAGTACAGCTGCATTTGGGGTCGCACTTTCTCTGTGGTAGCGAATTATCTTTGGAATGCCCTACAATGTTTCCTTAGATCTAAAGCCAATCATGTTGCTTTCCGCAAGGCCCTAAAGACCCTTCTTTTCTAATTGGTTTCTCATTCATTATCTTACTAGGAGCACCAAAATGCCTTCAAGGGAACACCATGCTTTGTAAATTGTCTATTAAATCAAATCAACGTCATCTATTTCCCTTGCCTATTGCACATCTGCTCCTCTCCACCACCTCCTTTCACTCTTGCCATTGGCATGCACAATCTCACTACAATAAGTCTTCCTACATCACTGACAACTGTGACTTCTTGCTATCACAGAAAGCTGGATCTCCCATTGTGAAATTGATTCACAAGCAGCTCTCCAAACAGACTGTTTTACCGTTTCCCACCCTCCATGACCTTTTGGGAAGGGCTTCTGTGTGGGGTTCCATATAGTTAACACCATCAACACTGCCCCTCTACCCACAACTGACATCAACTATTCCTCTTTTGAATATGCCACTATTAAACTACTCCCGCTAACTCCTTTCACTGTTCAGGCTCTCTATTGACCCCCTGCTGCTCTCAATTCCTTCTTCCCTGCTCTGACCCTTCTCCTTGAGTCACTTCTTACTGAAATTGCCATTATCATACTGAGGGACTTTAACCTCATCAGGCCCTCTGCAGCCACCTGTTTTGAACTTAACTCCCACCTATCTGAGCATTCCCTCTACTCCATCCATGACAACAGGCCAACTCCCTTGACCTTGTCTTTGTAATTCACTCTCGTCCACTGACCTCTCCATTGATCCTTTTCCCTTTGATCACTCCATTGCTCACTTTAACATCCCTGTCCCTCCACATTCTACTCCCGATTTGCCCTTTTTAAGGAAAATTAGGCTGAACTTTCTTGCCCTTTACCTTGATGATGTGGGGACCTCTGTCATGTCCCTTGCAATAGTCATGCTTCTTCTGGTTGTCCTCTGACTTTCACTATGCACTTATAAATCCATTTGGACAACACTTTCCTGCTTGCACATACACAAGTCATCCTCAGCCTTGGATCATCTCTACAATTCAGACCACCAAAACAAACATGTGCTCTATCCTGCAATGCTGGCAGATATTACGGACATCTACATTACTCCTACCCTAAACATTTTTAGATATTGTAATAGCCTCTACAATGGACTCTGCCAAATCCTCCTACTTCACAAACATAATCTGCTCCCTTCGCAATCACCCCCGCAAACATTCATCTTCCCTCCTATGTCTGCTCACACCTCCAAAGGCAATATCCATCACTTCAAGTCTTTCTGCTAATGACTTTGCTCACCACTTTTCCTCTAAAATTGCTAATAATGGCTACACTCTCACAGCCCTTCTCTATCTCCATCTCTAATCCTCCATCTGTCCATGACCTCTATCCCCTACCTCTTTTACTCCTGACTACTTCTCTGCTACCCCTCCTATTGAATTAGCTCCATCCTTCAGAGTGTCAAGCCATCTTTTACTCCTAGCAACCTTTTTGCTCCCACAATGGTCAAAAACATATGGGCCTCATTCCGAGTATGGTGGTAGGGGGTTAATGGCCACCGCCATATTCCGAGGTCCCTTAGCGGGTCCCACCTGTAACGGCTGGTCTGACCAGCCGTTCTTAGCGGGACCCGTTAAGGGACCATGGAGCTAATAATGGGCCCGCAATTTGCGGGCCCATTATAAGCTCCTTCCCCTTTCCCAGTGAGCCCTATGGGGGCTCAAATGGGAATGGGGAATAGTTTTCTGAATGGGGACTTACCGGGTCCTCCAAGGTTGGAATGACCCGGTAAGTCCCCATTCAGAGACACAGGACCCGAACCCGGGTTTGGAGGCAGCCATGATGCAAATAGCACCATCGATACCTCCAAACTCGTAATGACCCCCATAATCAAATCACTCAACCTTATCTCTCTGTGATCTTTAACTTCTCTCTCTCGACTGAACTCCCCCCTCCCTCTTTCAAATCTGCAACTGTCTTACCCCTATTGAAGAAACCCTCTTCTGATCCAAATCTCCCAGCAAACTATTGGCAACTTTCTCTCCTTCCCCATTATTCAACGTCTTTGAGGAGAGGGTCACCCACCAGATCAATATACTTGTGGATAATAGCCTTTGAGATCCACTTCAATCTGGCTTCCATAGAAAACACTCCCCTGAGACTGCACTCTTGCATGCCTCCCATTGTCTCTAATGCTCACCACTCCAAGCTCTCTTGTATACACATCTTTTTGGATCATTTTGCCACTTTCAACACTGTTGACAACTCCTCTCACCTCCTCACTCTCCAGGACCTTGGGTTTCACAAATCTGCTAGTGCCTAAATCTCCACCAACCTGGAAGGTCGATCTGTTAACCTCTCTTGGAAATCACAAACCTGTGACCCCACACCTCTCCCTATCTGTGCTCCCCCCAGGCCTTGGACCTCTGCTCTTCAACCTCTATAACTCTGCCCTAGGAACATTTATGTAATCCTTTGGCTTTCACTATCATCGTTTTGCTGATGAAAGTCCAATAGTGTTCTTATGTTCCTCCTTCAACCCAGACATCTCAGAATGTATTACAAACTGTCTCACTACAATATGTCAACACCACTGAATTGCCCTCAAACTCAAAAACAGTTAGCACTACTTGATCCTTCAGAATTACTGTGGGATTACAAGTGGGGGTAGGGTGGTGTTAATCCCCATTTTTGGAGTCCATAGCACTCCAAGGGGATTTTGTCAGAACAGCTGTAATTCTGCTAGTGGTCATTTGCAGCGGTATTGTCAATTTCTGGCAGTAAGGATGAGGGTTTACCTCTAGCTTTTGCTGGAGGTAAGTTATTCACCTTACCGCCAAACATGTAGTATAGTGGTGCGGTAATGCAGAAGTAATGCAGGAGTGATGGAAATACCAGTTGTACCCGCACTGCTGTGCATTTAATGAGGCACAATGCATGGTATGACAACATTGAATACAGTGAAATAAAACAAAATTAGAATTACACTTCACTAGTTGTATCGTGGAGACCCCAGAGGTGAAGTGTTGCTGTCTTCAACAATGTTGGTAAGGTGCACAGGACATCAAGTACCAGGCACCATCTCTGTGTCGGTCCAAGATTGGAGGGCAGCAAATGGCTTTATAAAGTGAAACCTATATTGTATGTAAACAAGCATTTGCAGGGCATTTGCTGAGAACATGACTTATCAGACATGAAGTAAATGTAAAATATGAATACCTTACCTCTTCATTTCCATCCTCATAGACATAAACAATTCAATTCCCTGGCATGACTTTGCAGAAATATACACTTAACGTCAATACTTTCTAATGTATCTCTAATAATGGGCAAATGTACTACATTGGTTATAAGTGGTTTCGGGAAAATGCTACTGTTCTGCTAATGGTAAATATCTTCTTTTGCATGTTATATTCCTGGTTGCAACTAGTGATTATCAAAGAGTTTCACCTCAATGGATGGTGCAGTGAAGACTAAACGTTCATAAGACACAACATGATGGAATGGTAGGTAAATCACATGTGAAAATCCTTCACAGTGCTTGGCAGTTCACAGCATAAGTTCATATACATGACCACATTCTTCCGCGCTGTCTCCTGGGCTGTTGACACACACGTCATGTTGGTCACAGTTTGAAATGGTAAAGTCATGGTCAAATCTGCCTTTCTCTTCCACTCCACCATGGAGGCTACATATCTTAACATACATGGGTGTACAGGTAATTAGCACGTCCACCAAAAGTAACTTCATGTTCCTGGAGTTAATCTGAGGGCAGAAACGACAATAGGACCATCAGAACCATAAAATAATACAATATATGTACTCTGCCCTCGCTAAAAATGTCACACACCTCAGGCTTCTGGAAAAGGGTGACTTACTAAACAGTCTTTGGTGTACTACCAAACCACTCCGCTCTCGGTATTGACAGGAGCTTTTCCTGCTATCCACCACTTGGAGTTGTGTTGCTTGCTCACAAATCAATTGGGCTAGCCTGCCATGCTTCTGTAAATTTACAGAAGCTGGCCCCTCATTGTGAAAGACCACTTTAACTGCCTCTCTATGATCTAGATCAATCACAGCACATCATGCTAATTCCTTTAGTGGCTAAAATGGAGAGGGGTGCAATTCTTCCATCGGTTCCTAGAAGTATTTGGGGAATTGTATTCCTATCCCAATGTAGACAATTTCACACTGGCCAGTCTCAATTGTCTCTGTTTGGGATAAACAAGTCCATGCTGCGTGCAAGGGAAGTTTGAGATCGGTCACCAGTGTCCAGATAATCCAACTAGTTTTCTATTTTTATAGTCATTCATTTTTCTTTTTTGTTTTGTTTTATTAGACAATCATTCAGAGTGAATAGGGCTTGGTGCAACTGCTTTGACAACCCTTCGGCCCTGTGGTGAGTTTCTTCATCTGCTCATTACCAAGCCGTTCATTCATTCCTTTAACGTCCCCTGATGCTTTTGGGTAGTAACTGATATGCAGTGTTCACTTGAGTCTTTGTTTTCGTGCCCACATGTGATTTTGTCTGCAGTGAAGTGGGTTCCTTAGTCTGTCTGCATTTCTTAAGAAACTGTTGTAATATGCACGGGCTCGTGCATGGGCACTTGTGGAATGTTGATGCATGTTGAGAGTCAACATTCCACAGTGGCCGTTAGGTTGAGCAAGCTGAGGTAGGAGGCCTGTGGGGTCTCGCAATAAAGCACTAATAATCCTCCTACGTTTGTCTGGTGAGGCTTTGTCATTGGTGACGAGGATTTTGCTTGACCCGGTTCCATGTGTGCGCTGGCTGGTTGTCCTGCGCTGCATGCCCGCCTCCAGCGTCGCGGATCGGCCTGTGTCGGATCGGCCTGCATTGGATCCCCTTGGGAGCGGGTGACCACCTACCCCTTCGTCGTTAGGGGCAGTGGTGGTCACAGGCGGGCTCCGCTGTGGGCGTGTGGTTCCCCACGGTGGATGGCTGCCAGGTGTCCGGTTGGGGCACAGCAGCAGGGCAAGCCGATTCGGTGGGCGACGGCTCGCCATCCCACATTCCAGGCACAGCGACGGTTGCAGGAGGGCTCCGTCGTTGCGGTTGCTCCAGTCCTGCTGCTCGGGGTCCGGTCGGGGTCTCGTAGGAAGAGGAACAGTTGTAACGCTGCGCGCAGGCCTGCATCCTGCGCCGTGTTCGCAGTAGGGCCCTGGGCGCCGGGCGGTTGCTCCGCCCCTGGCAGCGTAGGTGTATCAAGCGGCTTGGAGGAGGAGCGGAGCAGCCATAACGCTGTGCGCCGGCCCACATCCCTGCGTTGTGTTCGTAGTGGGACGCTGGGTGCCGGGTGGTAGCTCCGCCCCTGACAGCGCCCACGCATCGAGCAACTCATCGCTGGTCTCCTGATGGAGGGAGGCTGACTGCTGATTTTCAGCTCTTCAGTGGAAGCAGAAGCCTCATACTAACGCAGTCCACGGACACCTGGGAGCCAAAGTTGCCACAAGTCATCTGCCATGTGCTACTTAGGAGGCCATTGGTGGTAAGGTTGGGGCACGTGACTGCTGTGGAGCCATGGCAGGTGAAGTTGGGTGCATCTGGTTTGGGCTGTGATCCTTGGAAGTTTGCCTTTGCTTCACTTGATTTGTGTTGGGGCATATAACTGCTGTGGAGCCCTGGCAGGTGAAGGGGGTGCATCTGATTTGGGCTGTGATATCTGGAAGGCTGCCCTTGCATCACTTGTTTTGTTGTGACTCACCCAGTGCCTACTCACGGTTGTACTGCAATTACGTGTGGGTGCACGTGCACAAGGTGACAGTGGGGACATCCACCATCTCGAGGGAACAGCAAGTGTTGAGGCTCTCACAGTGGTGGGCAAGTTCTTGTTGGGGGCCTAAGGAACAAGGCTTTTCATCCAGCCATGTTGCATACGGCTGCCAGGCCTCCGCCTGCTTTTCTGCCAAATCCTGGAGAGCCTGTTGCTCCGTGGGAGCAGTGGGTGGATGCCTTCAAAGTATATTTAAGGGCTGCTGGTGGGGCAAAGTTCAACGATGATGAAAAGGAGGCTGCGTTACTGAATTGTATTGGTACTGAAGGGTTGAGGGTTTTTCGTCACCTGCCTGGGGAGAATGTAATGGTTCAAGGGGGAGGTGAGGGAGGAATGGTTGTTAGTACTTAAGAGACTGCTTTGAGGAAATTGCAAATGCGTTTTGGTAAAAGAGTTAATGTGGTCTTAGAGCGGTATAAGTTTTTCTCTAGGACGCAAGGTTCCACGGAAAGCATAGATACTTATGTTACGGTACTACGTGCATTCATGGCTACATGTGGGTTCCCCGGCAATGGGGGGGAACACATAAGGGATCAGGTTATGATGAAAACCTCCAATCAAAAAATCAGAAAAAGGTTGTGGATAGAGAGGGATCCTTCACTTGATAGGGTGTTGGAGATTGCCAGGGCAATTGAAGCTTCTAAGACGAGCGTACAAATTGTTACTGAAAGAGATATCAATAGGGAGATGGTACATGCCGTAGTGTCAAGAAACAAGAAAGGTTTGGATAAAAATATGGTGCAAGGGAGTAAAGTATCTAAGAGTAAGGAGGGGTGCAAAAATTGTGGCTGGTCGAGTCACACTGCTGATTCTAAATCCTGTCCTGCTTGCAATGTTGAATGCAGGAAATGTAAGCGTTTGGGCCACTTTGCACGCATGTGTAAGGGGATGGTCGCTAGTGTGGCTCAAGAAGACTCTAGCATGTTGTTAGAAGGGGCATCAGGTGGTGGCTCTAATCAAAGTGTCATATTACATGTGGGAGGAAGTGGGCGGAAGGGTCCATGGGTGTCGGTATTGGTAGTTCAGCACCCTGTGGATATGCTGGTGGATTCGGGGTCACCTTATACATTGGTGACCCCGGAAGTGTATCAAGAAGTTTTTGGTAAACATATTTCTACTTTGCTGGCTCCGGACATCAAACCATGTGCATATGGGCAGAGTCCTATCGACATACTTGGCTACAATTGGTCACATTTTTCTTTCAAAGGGAGGCAAACTTTGGGTAAATTGTATGTGGCTTCAAAGGGGACAAGTGTGTTGGGCTGGGATGAGCAGGCGGCACTAAAAATACAGATTCATCCAGGTGAGAAGGAACCGGTTCTCAGTGTCATGGAGAGAGCGGGACAGAATGACATAATGGTTACCCTGACTGTGCTCATGGGCGAGTTTCCCGAGGTATTTTCTGACATCCTTGGTAAGCTCAAAGGTTTTACACATCGCATTGTTTTGAAGAAGGGTGCAGTTCCCAAAGTACATAAAATGAGAGGAGTGCCAGTAGCGGTGAGGGAGGCATTCAAAGCGGAGTTGGCTAAGCTGCAGTCAGCAGGGATAATCAGGCCCATTGAGTCCTCAGAGTGGTTGTTTGCCGTGGTTTTAGTTAAGAAGGGTGACGGGAGCATCAGAATGTGTGTGGATCTCCGGGAGCTAAATTCAAGCATATGGGTGGATAGGCATCCCTTGCCGAATATTAACCAGTTGTTGTTGACATTAGGAGATGCCAGATTTTTTTCAACGTTTGATCTGTCAACGGCGTACCATCAAATTGATCTGCACGTTGAATCTAGACCCTTTACTTCATTTGTGACTCCGTTTGGGGCATACAGATTTTGTCGCATGCCATTTGGCCTTGCTTCGGCTTCGGCTGTGTTCCAGAGGTTGATGCAGCAGATGTTTGGAGGGGTATTGGGAGTCAGCTATTTTCAAGATGACATTCTGGTATGGGGCAGTAGCAGGGAGGAGCATGATGTCAGGGTGAGGAGGGTCATGCAGATTCTTAAGGGCAAGGGTTTGACTGTAAAATTGGCCAAGTGTCAGGTAGGAGTGGAGGAGGTCACATATTTAGGACATACATTGAGTTCACAAGGTGTGAGCCACAGAGGGGAGTTGGTACAGGTGTTGAGGGATACACCAGCTCCGATCAACAAGGATCAGCTAAGGGCCTTTCTGGGCCTTGCGGAGTACTATGTTAAATTTGTATCCAATTATGCTGAAAAAACAGTGGCCATGAGAGCTCTTATGAGGAAGTGTGTAAGCAGAATTTGAGTTGGTCAAGAGGGATGTGGAAAATGCTCCTTGTCTGAAGTTGTTTGACCCGAAAAATAAAACTGCCCTGACTGTGGATGCAAGTGAGGTGGGTCTGGGGGCAGTGCTGGAGCAATGGATAAATGGGGAATGGATGCCAGTGGCTTTTGCCTTGAGGACTTTGAGGGATGTGGAAACCAGGTACTCGGTAATTGAGAGAGAGACCTTGGCAGTGTTATGGGCTTCAAAACAGTTCAGGACATTTTTATGGGGCATACCCTACATTGTCAGAACGGACCATAAACCCTTGGTGCAAGTGTTTTCTACCAAGGGAGTCATGGCGGTATCCCCGAGGATTGCCAAGTGGTCAGTACAGCTACAGGATTATAATTTCTCCTTGCAGTATTTTCCTGGAAAGCTTAATGTTGTGGCAGACTGGTTGTCCCGTTTGCCTGTTGTGAAGGTGGACAGTCAGACGGGCTCGGTGGAAGAGGAAGATTTGCAGGAATGTCAGGTGGCTTTCGTGGCTTTGGCAGTCGAGAAGTCATTGTGGGATGTGGAGTCTGAGGCTGACCTTGAGTTGAAATGGGTTAGGGAAGGTCTAGTGAAAGGTTGGCACACGGTTGAGGATAGGCCTGAAGGGAAAGGTTATGCCCAAGTTCTGCATGAATTAGCCGAGGGTCCATGGGGTGTGTCTAGGGGAAGTAGGTTGATACCCCCTGTAAGTCTGAGAGGTAAAATGGTGGAATTGGCACATGTTGGTCATTTGGGGCGATCTTTGACTAAGAGGAGACTCAGGGAGGAGTACTGGTGGCCGTCCATGGACAAGGATGTGGAACAAGTGGTGAAAGACTGTCAGGCATGCTCTGTCAGCGATAAGAGTAAGGTACTGCATCCACAACCTGTACATCCGGTAGAGGTTCCAGAGCAAGTATGGTCGAAATTGGCTTTGGACATAATGGGTCCGTTTGAGTGTTTAGAGCCTGAGTCGAGATATATGTTGGTGTTGGTGGACTATACGTCCAAGTGGATTGAGGTGGCGGCATGTTCCTGTGTCACAACCAATTCTGTTATTGCTTTCTTGAAGAAAGTTTTTGATCGTGAGGGATTACCTGCATGTTTGGTTACAGATAATGGGGTGCAGTTCACTTCCAGGGCAATGAGAGAATTTTGGAACAGCATGCCATTTCTCATTATAGAACAGCTCTGTATAATCCTTCTGCCAACGGATTAGTTGAGAGGGCCAATGGTACGATTAAATCAGCTATACAATTGGCTTTGGCCAATGGTTTGGATTGGCAGGAAGTGGTGACACAATATTTGGCTGCATTTCGGAGAACCCCTGCCACTGTTACGGGCAGATCTCCATTTGAGCTCACGAGGGGCAGGAAAGCAGGGACAATGTTGAGAACCCTGGCTATGGGTGGTGGAGGGCCATGTAATATGGATTTGCAGGCTATTCATCGCAGCATTTTGGCGCGCCAGGAGGCCACGGTGTCTTCACAAAAGTTTAGAAAGGAGTTGGACGTTAAGCCTGGGGATGAGGTGCACATAAAAAATCCCAGGATGGTTCACAAAGGTTACAACAAGTTCTTGCCTTCTAGGAGAGTTGTTAAGGTTGGAAAAGGCCATGTGCAACTGGAGGATGGCTCTGTCTGGAGTAAGAGAAGGGTGGTCGTGGATGGTTGCAAACGCGTGGAGAGGGCAGGGGTGGAGTGCGATCCGGAATCCCAGGAGACAGTGCTGGATTATGATCCTGTGTGTTCGCAAGTGATCAGGTTTGAACAGGAAGAGGTTGTCCCACTTCCAGGTCCCTTGGGTGAGGAAGTGAATGTGGAGGGTCAAAATGATTCTGATCGGCAACCTGGTGTTGGACAATAAGGGGGTTGTCTGGCTAGGAAGTGTGGTCCTCCTATAAGGTTTAGAGATTACATTTGTTAAATACGTGAAATTTACATTGTATGGTGCATTGCACCCATGTGGTCAATCTTTCTGTATTCATGAAATTTAACTTGTATTAATGATAAATTATATAATCTTCTGTTCATGTTTCCATTGTTCAATATGTCTGCGGTTTACCCTGTCACAGCTGTTAACAGTTTGGTTATACAAGGGAAGAGGATATGTTGTAATATGCACGGGCTCGTGCATGGGCACTTGTGGAATATTGATGCATGTTGAGAGTCAACATTCCACAGTGGCCGTTAGGTTGAGCAAGCTGAGGCAGGAGGCCTGTGGGGTCTCGCAATAAAGCACTTATAATCCTCCTACCTGTGTCCGGTGAGGCTTTGTCAGAAACCTCTTGGTGATGAGTGAGGTATTCCAACCCTTCAGTAGCAATTTGGAACAAGTGTCCATGAATGTCATGACTTTCCACTTGCCAACTGAGTAGATGGGCTGGTGTAGCCCACTTGCTACCCCAGTGCTGATGGGTCTCCTCTTTTCCGGGTCCTAGTTGTATTTCTTTCCAAGGGGTACGATTTCATTTCATTGCAAGCAGGGCAGTTGTCCACTTTAATATCACTGATTGGCACCCGCCACTTCTTTGACCACTCATATGTTGTCTTCTGTCCCAGCTGACCTGATGTGGGATGAACTCAGTCTGCCATAGCTTGTTGGGCAGTTGTTTCTCCTGTTGTGGGACAGGGCAGACACTTATTGTTTGGTTGACTTTATTTTTGTACAGGGAGGCCAATATGGGCATCCGCCTGCCCTATCATGATAGTGCTCTTTCCACTGCCTCAACATTGCCTCCTTGATTTCAGTGCCAGCACACAAAGAAGAATTGTTGATATTTAATCCATCATTCTGCTGTGTAGGGGTTCACTTTATCAGACTCTGCTACTTAGCCCAACTGTCCATTGAATGCTGCCAAAGCATAATGTTCATGTTCAGCCCACTGGCATGAACATTAAATATCTTGCCTGAGTAGAATCTTGCCTTGTTGCAGCTGATTTGTCACTACTTGGCACCACATAGCACCATATGTAAATTTGGCTGTGCCATCAGTAAACCATGCTTTGCAAATGTCTTCTTCAGAAAACTGAAAATAGAGTAATGCAGTCCGAACATGTGACTCAATAGTCAATGGCTACGGGTGCTACATTGGAACAGTCTCAATATTGGTAACATGTACAAGGTCTTCTTGCAGGCATGGCACTTCACTGGAGCCAGGTTTGACTTGCTGAGGCATGTACCACTTCAATTAACAATGGTTGCCTCATGCACTCTTCCCATGTGGGCACTTTGCACCTTCTATCATTCCAGCTCATGATGGGCAACACAATCTTAAGAAAAAACAAGCATTTGCTCAGGTTGGATTCACATGTGCGTGAGCATGTAGAGGAAAGGCACAAATCATTTACAGAAGAGACAGAACTCTGAAAAATAGTCTTAACCCATCGCTGCTACTGGATGAACTAGAAGCACCATCCAAGACATCGTTACAACCCAATAAGAAAGGGTTTGAAAATGTGGAATCTGCACAATGTTTAGATATGCATATGAAAGCACCAATACCTTTATAGATTATAATGGAACAGAAATTAAAATTGTGGATGGTAATAACAGTCGAACAAAATGTGTTGTATATGGCATAATTTGTATATGTAAAAGAATCTACATAGGCAGCACGATTAGAGAAGTAAGGATAAGAATAAGGGAGCATATGGCGACTATAGGTAGTCAGGACCCGAAATTCCTTTTAGCTCAGCACTGGTAGACCGAACACCAATTAGACAACAAGAGAGATATTAGATACATAGGTTTACAGAAGATTACGCTTGGTTAGAGAGGAGGGAACAGAGAGAGGATGCTCAGGCAAGCTGAAGCAAGGTTAATTTGTAGATTTAAGGCAACAGAATTTGGTTTAAACTGAGACAATGAGATGGCCTCATTTCTGTGAGAGGTTAATGGATAGCTTTCAGTATTCAATAGGGCCCAATATGTGAGCAGTTAAGCAGTGCATAATTAAATGATAAAGGCTTTTTTACATATTATTTGGTATGATACAGGTAAGGCAAGCTGTTTCCGGGATCCCTAATAAACACTGAAACATAAAGATGTAGACACAATTGATGTACTAAGGGAACAAGATAGTAAGGCCTACCCTACCACATTATTGTGTTCCTTAGTGGACTTTACCTATATTTGAGCACTTCCACTATAGGTTATTAATAGAAATTATCCTACAATAAAACATAATATGCTTTTGAAATAGGCATTAAAACTAGGGTGATCACTTTGGAAATGAACTCCATAATATTTGGTGGATATAGCACGTACGCCAGAGTAAATAGAATAGAAGTATAATCGCAGATTTTGAATTAGAAAATCATCTTATTGTGCTGCATGAGTGCAGCAAACGTGACTAGGTAAAGATTATAAATTGTGTAATCATTTTTGGTCATTAAGTATGGGATGGTGACCAATTAAAATAAACCAGATTTTAAGGCTCACCCTACCGCATTATGGGGTTCCTTAGAGAACCTTTTTTTTTCATTTTAATTGCATTAATTGTATTTGAGCACATTTACTATGGTGCAGCTAACAGGATTGGGGAAAGATTTAAAACTGTGTAATTATTTTTGGTCATCAAGTATGGGATGGTAACTAACTAAAATATACCATACACAAATACCATATACAAAGGATTCAATGTGTGTTGGCAATGCATGATATTTGCCCCTAGGGGACAACTAACGTGAACCCAAAATATGGTGGACCGATTCATAGTGTAAAGCAAAGATGGCGCGCGTCTCAGGCAACCATGGCAATGGCCATAAACATTAATGTAATGGTGTTGGTGGCTTGGGTTGAACACGAGAGCCAACAAACAAGGATGAACGCAATTATGAGGAAATAGATTTGGAAGGTAAGCGATTGGCTTACTATGAATAAAAACAGTTTTGGGGCCTAATATGTATTGCTTTGAAAATGGTGTTTGTATCACGTATTGTAAATTGAATAGAATGGGAGAAACCTAGTCTTAACAAGGGCAGTGAAAGATGTATAGTTATTAACAGTTGGGTTTCATTAATAACTTGTGAAGTAACACTTTAGACTGATGTATTTTAGTGTGTATGGGAAGTGGGATAAATCATACTCCCAAAAGACATGTTTAAAATAAGGGAAGCAGTAGTAAGGTAACAGCATATCCTGTTACAGAGGGGATTTTCCCAATAACACAAGGCGTATTTCATGTGAAAACACCAAAAGAATGGTGAGATACTATTCTATTATCCAGCAAAATGTATACAAGCTATTTGAAGTATGTATTTTGTTTTTGGAAACCAAAATGACCAAATGGTGAAAAGTATGAACACATATATTAAAGATAGATGTATACTAAATTCTTTGATATAGATGAGATATGGTATACTTTTTTTAATTGATTTAGCTGAAATTAATCAACTTTTTCCAACTTTATGATGTTTGTCATAGACTAAAAAACTAAAAAAGAAGATGAGAGCATATAACACTTCATAACACAAATTTTAAAAATCAAAATTATTCACATTACAATCCATTTAGTTAATCTGCATAAAAATTCAATCCTTCTAAATTAAAAAAAACGAATTGCACCAATTCTCAAGGAGGTAGACAAACCACACATAATCATAAGCCACAAGGTCTCTGACGTCATTTCTTCATACCCTTTAACTATTTTAACTACTTGTTTTAAACACAAAGAGCGAGCATCACAAAGGGCTCCACATTCTACTAATAAATGAGGCAAGGTTTCAATTTGCGTTTCAATTTTACAATAACGACAGAAGTTCTCTTGTGGCAAAATGATCTTGTGTCTAGACAACACGTCCTGTGTTGACCATAACCTAAATCTTAATCTTAGGAAATCTGATCTGTGATTTGGTGATGGAGACTTATTCATATAGAATTCAGGTGTACTATATTTGTTATGCACACACACATTTCCATCAGAATTGCAATATGAAAGACATGTAGCTTTCTTGACCAATCCCATTGGAATAATGTTGTTTTAACACGAGTTGGGTACTTTATAAGCACATCAATGGGCACATCAGCATAGGCCAAGGCATATATTACTTCCTCAAGCCAGTTTTTGGCGAATTAATCTTTAGATAGAAGAATGTATCCAGCAAGTGAACCTATGGGCATGTCTGAATCACAGGCTTAAAGACACATTCTCCACAAGGCTATTCATTGCCACAAGTACTGCATGTATAAGGATGTTAGTCCCAATTTGCTTCTAATCAGAGCAATTGGGGTGCAGCTTGGAAGACCAAGTTTACGTCTCCAAAATTTGGCCTCAAATTTTCACCATACAACTTCTGTAAAGTTTCCGAACCATACAGCAAGATGGGGGTTACATTTTGTCGAAAGTATGTTAAGGAGGGATTTATGGAGAATTTTACGAATTTAGCCTAGATGATGACTGATTGGGAAATTGTCATGTCTAATTTTGTATTCCAATTTGCCGGCTGTGCTTCATTCTTAACACTGGAAATAACACCTCCCAAGTATGTGTATTGATAAACACACTCTGGTGGCATCTCTTGTACAACCCATTTGATGTTTTTAGTATTAAATCTCATATGAGGGTTGCATATCATCCCTTTAGTTTTGACTAAGTTGATTGTTAGTAGGTTTTTGTTGACATAGACAAAAAGGGCATCTAAGAGATTTTGCAAGCCCACGGGGGTTTTTGATATTAGCACCAAATCATCGGCATAAAGTAATGCTGGAGTTTTTTTAGAGGCTAACTTTGGCGCATCTGGTGTGATTTTACTGAAGGCCTTACAGATGTCAGCTATAAAAAAGATGAATAAAGCAGAGGCAAGAATGCAACCTTGCCGCACACCTCTATATGTTTTAATAGATGTTGATAAGAGACCTTCCAAGTTTAGTCTGATTTGAATGCTGGTGTGAGTATGAAGTGCAGGGATAAGTGCAATAATGTAAGAAGGGCAGTTCTCTTGAGCCAATTTTCTCAACAGCAGTTCGGACGACACGGAAATCAAAAGTTGCACGCAGGTCAACAAATACGAGATACAGAGGTTGCTTAATAGATTGATGGTTTTTTATGATAGATGTGATTGCTAGTAAATTGACCGAGAGCCCTAAGCCTACAATAAATCCAGTCTGACAGGGATCACGTTTAACATGATTTTGGACCCATTTGTTGAAATCTCTGAGTATGAATCGCACAAAAATCTTGCCAGGGGCATCCAAAATGGCGATCGGCCTGTAGTTAGATGGACAGGCATGATCACCCCTCTTGAAAATGGGCAATATAATAGATTTTCACCGAGAATCTGGGATAGTATTAGATGTAAGGACCTGGGTAAATACATTATACAAGATTCTGGCCCATAGATGTGGGTGTTGTTTGAACATATAATTGTTCAGTCCGTCGGGCCCAGGTGCCCTTGAGCTACTTAATTTAAGGATAAAATGTAGCACATCTTCTTCCAAGATCTGAATGTGCTCAGAGCCCAGTGCAAGATTTAAAGTCTTGTACTCTTCTAAACCGGCGCTAGCATACAAGATTGTATAATAGGATACCCAGCCCGCCTCCAGACCCCATTGACCTAAACAGGTTGCTGTCCTGATTGATTAGCCACAATGAGAAGAACCCAAATCTCTGTTATATTTTTGGAGCCAACTGCTGACAACATGGCTTCTCCATCACTTTGATATACCCAAGATTTGGGAGCCCTAATCCAATTTCTATATTTGTTCTTTAAAGATTTGATGAGTTTGGATCTCATGATAACCGGCAATGACAAGGCTAGTTTTTTTCTGTTTACGAAGGCTGGCTTTACGCTGTTGCACCTCTCTGTCAAACACATGTCTTGGGGCATAGTACTTCTGCATATTACTACTAGGGCACAACTTATATATTTATAAGGAGGAGGTGTATGGTTCTCCTGTCCAGCCCAACCCTGTCCTGGCTTTCAAAATGTCTTTATTAAGATGTTTTAAAAGCAACTCATTCCATTGGAACCTGTTTCATGAGTTGTTGACTGTTAAAATTATGTATATCTAGCACTGCCTGACTCAGGTACCACCCCATAAGTACGCTAATAGGCAGTAAGCATTTCATGATCACTGTTAGGATTATGTACCACCTCAAATTTGGTCACAAGGTTGAAATTGTTAACATCCACATAGATGTAATCGATTATGGATGTACTAGAGCCTGTCTGCAAGGTATAATGAGCCGATATATTGTTCTTAATTGAGCCATTAAGCATGAGTAAATTACGATTTTCCATGATTTCCTCCCACTTTACGCAAGATTCGTTTTTTTAACAGTCACCTTAGTCAGACAATGCAGATTTAAGTCTCCAACAATGAAGGTGTTTGTCACCTCAGGAGCTTGCGCAATAGTGTTTAACGGCTCCTTTAAATCACAGAAAATATTTTCATCTGCCAACCCCGTGGGATTGCAATAAACATTTATTGAGCAATTGCACAATTGTTGTGTACTATTTTACCATTTGTAAAAATTAGTTTGGTTCTGCCCAAGGATAGATTCAAAATCCAGTCTCACATTTAACAGCCACCAACAGCCCCGAGACTGGTCTTCCTCTAGCCCTCTTGATTGCGGGTAGAAGTTATAGCTCATATCCATTCCATACAGGTGTTGCGGGGAGCCATGTTTCTGGTAGGACTATTATGTTATAAGCTAACAGGTTCATACAACCATTTAGCGGATGGCAATAGCCACAGGTGTTCCAGCTGATAAGAGAAAATTCCACAGACTGTGTCTCTGGAGGCGGATATGAAACAGTATGGGAACTCACTTGGCCGAGGCGACCCTTTTGAAGGATCCCTTGGGACAAACTATGAAAATGTAGTTTGTCGTTAGCATTGTGTAGTTTCAGCTCTCGCACTGGGGCCAAAGTAATGAGTTTGCCACCAGCATATTGGTTCCCATCTCTTTCGTAAATTGTAGGTTAAATAGCCAGTATAGAGCCCAATGGAAATAACGCCATTCTAGGTTGTCGTGGAAGATTGTGCACCAGATTTGAGCTTAGCCATAGTCTAACTGCTGATAGATTATAATCATTTAAAAACTTGATCTGGGTGATATCACTGGAAGTAATATCATTTAGACTGGGTATATCGTCACACATTGCCAGGACACAAGCTCTACATAGTTCATTGGATTGAAAGGGAGTAACACCACATTTCAAAATGAAACAATAGTAATTACTTGGGACAAGCATGTGTCTTTATGTTTTGTGAGTGGGCGCTTGATTTTCCAAATGCGACAACTTCTCAGGATCAGGCAAGTGTCCGGGTGAACTGATGGCTTGATTTTTCTCAGATTGTATACTGGCAGATACAATGGCACTGTGGTTCAGAGTAGGTGCCAGCTCTTTAATGTGTAAATAGTCTTCCATAGCTCTATGAATTTCTGCCCTGATATCCATAAGAATATTATCGGAATGACTAGGTATATTAGCATTTGTTTTAGCAGTTTGTGGTGTTGTGACATTTGCTATGAGTTTGCTGATTACTTGCAAGGGGGGCTGTGATATTTTACCAGTACTACTTGAGCATTCTGCTACTGTAGGTAGAGCTGCCTCTATTTGTGTATCTTGTTGAGCTGGTGATACTGCTATGCAGGTAGTTGCAGAACTCAAGTGTTTGAATTGCATATACCCATCTAAAGATCTTTAAATATCAGCTTGAACATCCCTCAAGATATCATTAGAATGGGGAGAGGTGTTAGAGTCAGTATGAGTACCTTTAGACATTACAGAGTTTGAACTTGATTTGTCAGTCAAAATTTCCTTAACATTAGGACATTGTGCGGTACTCAGTGTACGCCCCATCATAGATGCGGCAGGAGGCTGATGAATAGTAGATTGTGTCTCCTGAGAATTTGAGGAGGCCTCAATCAGAGTTATTAGATCATTGAGAGGAGGATAGTCTTTATGTGTACTCACTTCCTTGCCACAACCTCGTTGTTTGTGTTTGGCTAGATCTTTGTATTTGTTCCGAACGATGTTACTGACGTGGACGCCTGAGGTTTTCATGGACGTTGTACAAACTGCTTGACTTTAGATTTGCTATTTTTAGCCACATGTTATTGATTCCTAGTTTTTGTTACAGCTTTGGTCATGCCTATATCTTTAATCATGTTTTTAATATGTTAAGTGTGTGTTTCAAACAGATGATATACAGGTACAGGTTACACACAAGGGCCGTCCACTAGTACAGGAGGGTTCCTGCAAGGAGAGTCAAGTCTATCATTTTCAGGAACCCTAGAATGAATGATATTCTCAAACATCGGAAGAGCACTCATTTGTGTAGGATGGTTAATTTCAAAAGGTAACTTCGAGCACAATAGAACAGGTTCAGGATCAAAATTACAATCATCTTGAGTAACAACAGGAATAGCTTATTACATTTTAACACAATTTTTCTCATCCCAACTATTGATCCACGTTGTGATATCATCTATCTTTTTAGACTGTTGGGTTATTTTTGATTCCAAGGTCTCAAACAATTTTACTAATGACATTATTGTCATATTCATAGCATTCAAGGTAATTTCCAACACGGGATTACATTGGTGAGGCACATCTATAGTCTCTATAGAGACATGAGAAGAGCAAGGGGCATGAACCTTCTGTGGATTAGGCTGTGCAAATGATCCTGAGCAATCAGCCGATAGATCGTCAGGATGATCAAGCAAACTTGGCGACTGATATAGGCTTATTTCAACATCATGCAAAGCCACAGCAGTGGGAAAAAGAGGATCTATCGTTCAAAACAGCATTATTATTTAAGGGTGCCTCAACACTTTCATCTCTTGAAATACGTGTGCCAAGAGGAGTTAAATTGTTTTCATTAAAAGACACGTGGTTCCTTGTAATATCAGAAGGGCTAGAGCTCAAAGAAGGACTCACTTGTTCCATGTTGGTATTGTCTTGTGAGATTAAATCCACAATGGGCATGTCAGTAGGCACATCAGCGATTATAGTCATAATCTGAGTGTCAGATATGGTGACATTAGACACTGACACATCATTATTTTGTTCACATAAACTGCCAACTACAATTTGATAAGGAAACACATTGTTGCTACAATTCATATTAGATGAAAAGTAAGTTGGCAAACGTGGCATACAAAACTCACGAATGTCTCCGGTTACAGTTCTTTTTTCAGACATGGTGATGAGGTAGCCACTAATCTTCATTTTAAGGCCAATGGTTGGAGATGGCTTGTGGGGAGATGCTTTTAACAATACTGATGCACGGGTCACAACCACACGTGAAGGCATAGCGGTCTTCAAGGAGTAACCTATGCCTTTCCCCGACTACTGTGACTTTTAGTGCGCCAACCCGACAACGGTGACAACAAACTTCAGTTCCAAAAGCAAATGTAAGTGTAACAACGCACAGAGGGGAAGCTGAGTCACACTATCCTGTCAGCTGATCAGCTGAACCAGTTTAACAGCGTAACAGCGACTTCTGAAGCGACTTCTTGAAGCGAACGCACACATGTGCGTGACCAGTCTTTTTCAAGGTATTCTGGGACAGGGGGTGGTGCCAACCTAAAAAGTTGGAAATTAATAATATTTAGAATATATATTTGCTACTGGAAGTGCTAAATTGCTTTGAAATGTTCAGCAGCCATCTAAGAGGTCTGCTGCATACCAGGACCGCGCAGTCCAATTGCTCCAAAGTTCTGGGTAAATGCAACGCTGAACGCTGTACAGCAGGGGTTCCACAGCGTAACAGTGACTTCTTGAATGGTTTACAAATATTTGGGTGTTCTCTCTCTTACTTTGCTTAGCTATTTATTTACTTACATATATTATCTATTTCGTATTTTTTCTATTCCTCAAAACCCTTGAACTCCTCCTCTTTACCAACCCTTGATTTCCGTCACGTTTACATGTTCAATGATGACTAATTGAAAGAGATACTTAACAATGACCAGATTTGAAAAAGGAACTTGAGGGGTAAACCATAAGACCGAAAGGAATTTTTGTTTGAACTAATTATAACTAATTATAAATAAAATTAATCAACTTTCAAATTAGATTTGGTGCCTGTCTTTGATGAGTATATACACAAGCAGTTTATTTATCGGAGTTGGGTTTTTCTCTGCTTTACTCTAAAGATGCAACAAAGAATTTACATACTTAAAGAACTAGGTCGCCGGGCTTACCAAATTGGTATAAGAAAAAAAATGCT
Organism: Ambystoma mexicanum; assembly: GCF_040938575.1. Classification (NCBI taxonomy): domain Eukaryota; kingdom Metazoa; phylum Chordata; class Amphibia; order Caudata; family Ambystomatidae; genus Ambystoma; species Ambystoma mexicanum. The sequence continues at coordinate 580,358,270 of NC_090925.1, forward strand.
ACACTTGGGAAAGCATTGTACAATGACATGCAAATACCCCATCTTCGGGATAACCCATTATTGGAATGTCAGATGCACTGTGAAGTGTGCTGCATTTCTTTCTGTCTTATTAAAAACAATTACATGTTATTATCTGTTTACGTTGGAAGCATTTCATATTGTCTGGGAGTACAGAACTGTGTGTTGTGTTCTTCTCTTTGCAGCCCATTATACTGCTTCAAATTACTAGCATCTCTGAAATGCTGTAATGAACTTAGAAGGGTTTAATACTCTCTGAGGGTAAAGAATGGTCTATGCTAGTTGTCCAATTTATGACGGTCCATGGCATTAACATACTGTATTATTCCTTTCCTTTCTTTAATACCTGGACCTCTGCCAGTGTTGGATGTCATGTTGTATGAAGCACTGTGAATGAACAACATTATTGATTGAGACAAAGGAGGGAGATGGTTTGAATTGCTTATGATCTCGGCAAAGAAATAGAGGTGTAAGGAGTGAGTTTTGATGAGAAGTCCAATGTGAATGAAATCCCGGAATGTCAGTCATATCTGGAAGGACTTTCAGTGGCGTTCAAAAAAAGGCTGGCATATGATGGCCTGCCTGCACACCTTACAGATGATTTTCTCAGAACCATGAACTTTAGGGCTGCCAAACAGTGACACAACATGTGAAATGACATGATTTTTTTATTAATATTTACAATACATTGTCCTATGATATGCGGACTCTGAAAGATCGTAGGGGAATTTTTAAAAAGGATATGGGGACAGCTAATGAACTGCTGTCAATGGCGGAATAACTTACATTTCTTCAGCTGCGCCTTACACCTCAGGGTAATGTTGTCATTTAACATGCAAAGCTGTGAACCTACACTTATACGTCTCTGAGCCTCCTGGGATGGCCTTGTCTAACAACCAAAGGCCAAAGATAATGGTTAATGGAAAGTTCCACCCTATTCTTTATGAGTCATGTGACCTCCTGGCTAATTCTAAGCCACACTAAAAAAGTCTTTGGCTAACACAGATTTTAAAAAAACTATACGTTTAAAGCCCATTCCAAATCTAGAAAACAATCATATAGATAAAGCTTTCCTGAGCTGTCCCTTACTGGGGATACTCACGGTTCTGCCTTCTTCAGGATCCCTCATCAATAAACGTTTTCTAGGTCTCGCCATGGCCTCTTGTTACTCTGTGCACATATGTCTTCTCAGGTCTCTCAATGACCTCATTTACATTTGTTTACGTCTCTACATGACCTCTGGTTCTCTCAGGGATCTCTTAACTGTAACACCCATTTCTCTCCATTTCACTATGGGTTCTTTTCATGCAGACGAGATTCTTGCCCTCCTGCCAGTGAGCATTCTTCATTTGTCCTTGGTTTTTATGCTTTCTTTCTGGTTCCAGGTTTGGCTGATAGAACATTCCTCAAGGATTTCTTACCAGTATACTCCTTGTTCTTGTGGTGAGAACTCTAGTGTACCTCTGTCAGAGCAACTACTACACCATTGCCAACAGATAAACTACGTCTTCCCAGATAGTAGTCTCCGTGTCTCTAGAAAACAGTGGCAGAATGCCTGCTTATAAAGCACACGAAACCCTCAGGTATCACGTGCATAGGTTACAGAATAAATGGTCAGTCAGGGCATTACATGTAGGTACAATAGTGATACATACAGTATGACCAAAAGAAGATACAATGGTGCAGTTACATATCCAAATATACAGGCAAAGATACACACCAGTATGATAGAATGATAAAATGATAAAATATATACAGTATGTACAAAAAATATACAATGTTGCAGTTACATATGCAAATATATAGGCAGAGATACACACCAATATGATAAAACAGCAGGTCATTATATTAATCCAGAACAGATAGGTAACATATTGTAGGAGGACAATTATCAGGCATAATTACGGATATGTACAGGAGACATCATAATGTCATCTTATGTTTGTTTTTGTCTACTCTTGACTTTCTGAGCCAACCCAGGAATGGTCATTAGAGTATCTGGATTTTCAGATTGTTTTTTTTTTCTCTATGACATTTTATCTGAAATGTCTCATTATTAGTTACCTTTTGGTATTGATCAGGACTTAATTAATAAATAGTATTTTCAACAGTTGGCCCTGAGCCTTGAAACGTGGCCTGGGCCAACTGAACCATCTTGGAACTGCAATACGCATGACATGGCTCTGCGGTGTTCCACAGTGTTGGGTGTTCGTGCAGCAAACAGTGTCTGCTGTTTCAGCTGACCATGATTAGCCTTCTCCTCACTGTTATTTCGAACCTGAAGGTAGAATGCTTTACTCACACCCATGGAAGGGCAATTGGCCAACCAGATGGCTGAAACAGCGGGCAAGAATATACATTCTCTGCCCACTCTTCCAACCACCGGAGGCCCTTCTCTCGGGTGGCGCCATTTTAAAAAACAATTTGTTATGTGGGGAGCAGACAGAGAGCCTCTCCCTGTTGCCTACTCAGCTCTCCCCAACCCCCAAAACCAATGAAACCATTCAACACCCCTTTCCTCCTCCCAACTTACCTGCGGGACCAGAGCTTTGAGCTCCAGTCCCTGCGCTCCTATTGATCCCGGCCACACAATAGAAATGGAAAAGGCACTTAGTCCCTTTTCCCTATGACTGTCGCCATCTCTTTTCATTTTTTGTTTTTTCCTTACCTCAGGAGATTGGTTGCACAAGCGGCAAATCTCCCGAGTGTGACCAAAGACATGTGCACACTGGATGAACCTCGAGGTGCGAATGGCTTTCAAACCCATGCGGGGAGGCGGAAATGGCCAGTAATGGTCCACAACCCAATCTGAGGCCCTTTCTTTACTCAGACCCACGAAGGCTCTGGCTAGCTGGCTGTTTCCCGCCATGTCCGCCCACCAGTCTGCCCGTCCACCCGTCCGCTGGGCCGTGAATGCCATACTGGTGTTCTTGCAGATTCATTTTTGTCCATGTTTGATGTTCTGCTATCTCCACAGCATACCTTTCTTCAGCATTCAAGTCCGTCAGATGGCTGTATGCAAAAAGTCCAGGGCAACATTGATTAATGTTCATATTTCAGGAAACAATACAGCACATAAAAGACTAATTCAGGGCTATTTTAACAAAAGGAACACTGTGTTAACTGGGAAATTCTTGGCTCAATTGGATGATACCATTCCTATGTAAAACACACTAATGATGTCACAAGAAAATGGTCACACTTAAAGGGGTGAAGTCCAAATATGGTTGTAATGAATAAACAGTTGATATTTTATATAAGGAAGCATTTCAAGATCTCTTCACTTTCTCTGTTTTGCTTAAATAACGTTTTTTTGTAAATACCATTATTTCAGGAACTGTCTCCTTCTTTAGAAAAGACATATCTATATTATTATTTATTATATTTGTTGCATTTAAAGCCCTCAGATTTTCCTTTGTTTAGCAATAACATGAAAACTAGTCATGTCTTTCTGGTGCAATTACTGAATTTAACAGTGTTCTAGATGCAATTGCAGCAGGAGTACTAATAACATTTCAAATAAATGTTAAGGGTTCCTCTTTCATTTCAAACTCGTTGAGCAAGATGCCTAGCTCTTCATGAAGTGGGAAGACCAAATAATCACTTACAGTATTTGGTACTAGCTCTCAGATTAGCATGATAAATCTCCCGAACAAAATACACGGACTGTGAATAAACATTTTTGGCAAGCAGTAATATCCTACTGATTGCGTGGGAGATTCTTGCAGCTTCCAGTTAGTGGCTGACCTATATGAACTTCTGCAAATTCACACATACTTTACTTTTACATTGTATACCATCAATGTTCTCATTCCTTACATTAGACTTTGATATGATTATCATCACCGATTATTTCTCATTTACCCGTAAGTCTTCCTCTTTCATATACAAGTAATAATTATCAATTCAAATTTTGGAAGAGCTTCGGGTGTGGCCTAACAGCATACTGGCCCTCATGACGGGTCCGGCGGGAGGTGAGGGCGGTAGGTTTTTAGTAGTGCAACTTAACCATAACATCCCCTTAACACATTTTTTTTACTGAATTTAATAGGTTTTTAGTAGTGCAACTTAACCATAGTGTCCCTTTAACAAAGTTTTTTTACTGAATATAGACATAGATAATATAAATTGGATAAATGTTTACTAGGATTCCCTTAGTTCATATACATATAACATAGAACATACTGAACCCCCTACCTGTGCTAGGGGTTCTGATTTCCGCGGACCATGTGTATGTTCGCTGACACACTCAGTCAACATCAGCACTATCTAAAAATTCAGGGGGTACCTTACATTGTTGTATCATGCAATAACAACACTGAACATGTTAAAAAAGCAGCACATAAGTACATCACATTCAATAACAAATGAGAAGTGCAATCTGTATATGTAACACATCAACCGTCCAATTACATAGCATATGCAACATAATGGAACCCAAACAAAATAAATATGCCTCCAACAGAATTACCTCACAGACACTGCACAGCAAAATATCATCAGCACACCTACGCAGAAGTAACAGCCAAACTTAGCAAGAAACTAGTGAGTACACTACATTTATTGTATATATTTATAAACTTACTGTATTACCTACACTAAAAGTAATATTTTTTTTTTCTCACATAAATGTCTAGTACTTTGGAATGACTGGAATACAATTTCCCTGGGGATGAAATGAGGGAAAACAGTGATACTAATGGTAGACACTACACTTCTCTATACAAACCAATTAATAACCATTACTTTATGTGTACTTAACACATATTTTTTAACAGACCATACAGACATTAAAAATAATACAGAAACAGAGACCTTAGAAAATCATCTGCAGCAAATGGAGCAAAAAATTGATCTATTAAAGGAATAGTGCGCTCAGAAATATTATTGTCCCGAACGTTCGGGCATGTGTTTTGAAGCATACGTTGATCGATCGTACAAACATTTCCTATGCACCTTACCATACTTTTCCTATTTTTTACACATGCGAAATCAGTAAGCAGGGCGCAGCCATCCATCTTGTGATAATCTTATCTGTTGCCGCATCGCTCAAGGTGGACTGCCCTGGTGACACTAATTCATATGCCCCGCCCCTGAGGCTGACATCACCAAACCTAGTGATATTCTCTGCCTATCGCCAGGACCTTACTGGGCAGCGTAGCCAAACGTGCCCAGTCTTCACCATACATGTTAACGTTAGTGGACGCAGAACCCAGAATATCAACACACATCATCTCACAGCACAGCGCGTCCCAATTTTGAATATAAAACCATACTTTTAAAGGAAATAGCAAAACTGTACAATTTGTACAGTACTTTTATTTCACAATGAACACTCTGAGAATATCCAGCATTGCCATATTTAAGCAAATGGGTAATTTTTGTCTTTGTTCTTGATCCACAAATGTTTATCACGCGGTGTTCCTTTTCGGTATAAGAAGTGCATTGGATGCAGTGTCAATCACAAGGCTTTGCCATCAGCTTGCCTCTAGGCCACCGTAAATGATGTCAGGTTGCTCCTTATAGCTGGTACCGCGTAAGGGCATATCGGCCCGTGGCGATCGTCCCAAAAAAGCGTCATTGTGATCCAGCCATTCACGTGTATCTGCAGCTGCCAGTTAAAAAACCTGTCAGTTGGTATCTGGAATATATGACAAACGCAGAAAGGCAAGATGTAGCTGTTTGAAAAACATAACAGAAATGTGTCTCAGTAGCCAATCTTTATTACAATTTATCATTTTATCCATTATTTCGGCCCTGTGTTAAAACTAATGATGAGCACAGAAGTGAAACAATGGGAACACAGAAAAAACAACGTGGAAGGGTAGTCCACAATTTGCTTCAGAGATTTGTACTATGGAGTATGTTCAGCTCGTAATGGGATGCAGAGGCTGACGCTACAATCAGGGAGCAAGCTAAGTGCAAGAAGAACACATAGACAAAATGTTAATTAAATATTAGTGTTGATTATGCGTTTGAGGAACCTGCCCGAACCCAGTGGTGGCCTACATGCATCTCGATACTCGACTGCCCATGTGCCCGGGACAAAGAGAAGTACTAACACAGGTTGCATTTGCATATCGCTGCAATATGCCACAAAGAACAACCGAGTACAATGTAAGCCAGCAATAACTGTCAGCAAATGATAACTTGACTTGTTGGTCTATAAAATCGGCAAAAGTAAAACTTACCTTATATTCGGCATTTCCATTCTCTCTGCGTAACGCAGAGACTCCGTTCAGGTCAATACATTTTCATAAAATACATTACAAGTTCCTTTGTCCAGTTTTGGAATGCTGAACCTTATCATATTTGACGGAATTACACCCCTCCATTCATTCATTCCTTTCAGAATCCTCCCTTTTGTTTCAAGGTCGAAAAACAATTGAACCTTATACTGTGTATGATGCATGGGTTTGCTCCGTCCGGGAGCAAAAAAATCAAAGCGGCTGACCTTCACTCAGAATGGGAGCCAATAGCCCTTCTGACTATAGTGACATTACAAATATTTTTGAAAAACATATGAATTGTTTGCTGCCTTCCACCAATTGCGTGCAAAATTTCTTGTGATTTACTTTGTTCCTCTGGAGAACTTCGCACTCTCCCAGCGATTTCCACAAGCAGCCCACACCACCTGTCAGCTCAGCCCATCCACTGTTCACACGGCAAATCACGTAAACATTTTTCACAAGAAGCAAGTCTCCAGCCCTGACAAAATGTGCTTGTACGAGAATGTCCGAGCAAGCCCTGCTGCAACCCCCTCCTGCCAGGCCATGGTCCCTTGAACTCATGACTGCAGTTATATTTTAGAGGCCTATAAGTTGCACACGTGTGTTTGTATTATCCCACTTTGGATCACTAGCGAGGTGAAGAGTGTGGGGTTCTTGCCCCTGAGGAAAGCGGCGGTGGGGTCAGAATTGATAGCTGACAGGTCTGGCACATCAGAGCTAGAAAGGGGGTGGAGTGACACATGTTAGTTTAGGACAGAATATACTATGACTGGGGTCTTGTTTTATTGGGAGGAACTCTGGGGTGCTCAGCAAGGAAGGGTGACACTTCTGGTACAAGAAAAGAATAGCTTTGGAGGGGCACACGGTTGAACAAGCAGTAATTTTCCAGCAGCGGGAAACATTTGTTGAGATGGATGAACAACTACAAGTCATGATGTCGCCCTGCCACACACAGTACAGTGCTCTCAGAGGAAGATTTAAATGAATACATTCTTAGTTTGATGGACTGACAAAATGACAGAGTCAGAGACCCAATCACAGAATGCAGCAACGGCCGGAACACTGCTGAATGGAGACACGCTTGATGTACTAAAAAATTGAAACAACCATTGAGGAAAGTTCCGTTGTGCTTTAGTTTGTTGATGATTTTGATGGCACAAATGTACTACACATTATAAAGTTCTGGTTGCAGCACACTGAGGGAAAATCCCTTGTACCGACTGCTGTCACTGGGGAAACTTTCTATAATGGCACCACCGACACAGGCAGGTATTACTCATCGAACGCCTCCCAGGAAGCCATCATGTAAACAAATGATTGGCCACCAGCCTGTACCACCTATGAAAGAGAATGATACAAATTGTTTTTAAATGAGCAAGATAAATGTATTAAACCTTAGTTAACAATGACAGATCTAGTATCCAATGGGATTGTTGCAATACACATGTTACTTAGACACTGTACAATATTGAACGACTATGCATTCCATTACATTTGGCACACAAACAAATAGTGCTTCATGGCTGTACATGAAATAAACATAAGGAGACCCCTATGATTTCCCCAAATTGCGAGTGATGTATAAAATTGCAAGACTACATTAGTTTGGCATTGAGAGATCAAAGTTGCGACCATATAGGAGTCAACCATGAAATGGTAGTGGCCTAAGTGACATCACAACTAGAGTACACTTACTCGTTATTTGCATTGCAAGGGCAAACTGTTGCTCGAAGTTCGTGTACAAGCACCATCATAAGCACTTCCACATGAGGGAATCCAAGATGTACAGCCACTCCACAGCGATCTGCATACACTTCCAACCAATTTATCTACAAATCTCCCAGAATCCAGACAATCTGCTTTCTGAAACACACAGCCATCGCTATCTGCTCTCCTCTCAGGAAACAGACTTTCTAACAAGGTCTCTGCTCACACATCACACCCGGTAAACCCTGTTGACCAATCCCTTGCCACTAATAGCAAATCAGGCAGAATTATCCATTAAAGAAGTAGAACACACCATGTGTCAGTATGATCAATCTACAGAAGACTTTGCTGTGCTGAAATCACAACTAAACAATGAGCACCGTAGCATTTTCCAAGAAGTAACAAAACAAGTTGAACATGGTGTGCAGCATGAAAATAAAAACTGTACCTGCCAAGACTACAAACCTATACTGCTATATGTGAGTGGTCAGGCTGGTACACGCAAAACATTCTTAATCAAAATCATCAGCAAGTTCCTCCAAAAATTGAAAAACATCAAACTGTCAGCTATAGTAAATGCCCCCACAGGTTTAGCTGCTACAACATAGGCACTGTCACATTACACCGATTACTAATCCTTCCAGTAGAACACCAAAACAAATTAGACTATTACACACTTTTTACAGAAGTTGCAATGGAACTATGCAGAGTTTTCAAACAAATGAAAATGCTGCTAATAGATGAGGTTAGCATGGTCTCCTACCTAATGTTAGCTTTGATTCACCTCAGATTACAAGAGGTCCAAACAGACTACGAAGAGCTCTTTGGAGGAAAACACATTATTATTTTCAGAGATCTTCTTCAATTAACACCAGTGAAAGGTGAACCTACAAACTGTGCCGTAAAACTCTTGGCAGCTTAGGAAATATCAACCTTTGGCAACATTTCCAATACAGAGAATTAACTGAAAATATGTGTCAGTCTGCAGACCTCACATAAGCCAACATTTTAAAAAGTATTAGAGTTGGTGTACCATCTCAAAAAAGCACAATCTGTATTAAAAACCAGGCACATCCATGTACTCTATGGCCATAACTCATGTGCTACAGATGTCATGGAACAATTAGCACACGAAAATGTCAATTGTATGTTCTTGATGCCAACTCTTGCAAGCTTTTCAAAATTTAATGAAACAATGTTTAAAAAAAAAGAAATGCAACCAATAGTTCAAATTGCCTCCAAAGACAAACTGGACGTACATGGTATGACACTACCGATGTGTCAACAAGCCACTGCAAGGCTAAACATCTTGGAAAGCTCTATCTGTAACACAGCTGGTTTGGAGAAAATATTAAAATTATCTTTAAACTGTAGAGTAATGCTTTAACGTAACCTTGACGTGGACCAAGGACTAGTTAATGGAGCACTTGATACATGTGTTGGCTTTCAAACATACCCACGTGAGAACAACATTTAATTTGTCAATATTCTCTCTGACAAACTATCCGAAGTTAAAAGGATAGGACGCGCAACAACCCGCTTCCTTCTTTTCAAAGACATGTATGTATGCAGAGAACAAGTATCCCTAACTCTAGCATACTCAGTCACCATTCACAAATCACAAGGTCTTACCTAGATAAAACATTGATAGATATTGGTAGCACAGTATTTAAAGAAGGCATGAGCTATGTAGCACTATCATGCTTATGTACACTTCACAGACTATTTCTAATCAACTTTGATACAAGTAAAATAAATGCTGATATTTCTTGCATTCTAGAATACAATAGACTGCGTTCACTCTACACTCCCCATCTGAAAACCTATCCTGTTCCGCAAAAAGCAAAACAGTATAAAAGAAAACTACTTCAGACTCAAGCTATGCAAGATCTCACAGCAATTCCTCCAAATAAAGTAAAAGAAGTTAATCCTTCATCAAGGCCTGCAACCAAAGAAGATTCTACTGCTCAAAGAAACTCAACTACCTCTTCAAAGAAGCAACGCACACTCCGAACAAATGACTTGGACACAGAACTGTCAGGTAAATTCAAATTTTCAAATGCAACTTGTGTAAAGTGCTACGCAAAAGTAGCAATAAATATTCTATTCCAATTGCCACCAATTATTGACAACATGTACTTACACGGTACAGACCAATTGTGTTTGCAAATATTAATCCTTCATAGAAATGCAACCAACATTCCTGCCAACACTTACAGTGTTTCTGGAATAAGGCAGGAATTGGGCTACTGTGCTGGAATGGTCAAATTCACTATAAAGTCATAAGAAGATCCACAAGAATTTCTAATGTACTTACTACAAGTGGTAAAAAACCAAAACATACCTATAAATGACATTTTCCAGATTTCATACATGTGGAAACACACATGCAGTCTTTGCAGGCATGTAGTACAAGAAGAAGTTCCTAATGAACGCGTTGTGTGTGTATCCATACCTAACTGTGAATCCATTCCATTTCAGCAACTAGTACAAAATGCAAACCATGGCACAGTATGTACTACGTGCAATTTTGATAATCGTTCCACCTTACAAATACAGACACATAGTAAATACATAATAGTAATGCTTTTACGTTATAATGCAGATAGTACCAAAAACAACAGCAAGCTAACTGTATTCACACATGGTCAAATATCACTTGGCAAGAAAACCTTCAAAACAATAGGTATAATCTAACACGCAGGAGCCACAGCCAATGCAGGTCACTTGCATATATAAAAAAGAATTGTGGATGGGTGAAATATAATGATACTAACATTAGTCTAAAACAAAGGTTATCAGCAAATCTTTCAAATGCTTACTTAATATTCTTAAAACCAAAATGTAATAACTAATCTGTGTATGCACATAAACAAAACTTGAACTTCAAAACTATGACCAGTTAGAATACGCCAACAGGTATCTAACTGCCCCAAAAATCTGCAACAAGCCAACAGATAGACAAATACCACTATTATGGAAAAACAAATAAACATATAGAATACACCAACCACTATCGAATTGCAACAATACTACTACCACTTCCAAATAAAAAAACATACACATATTCAATTCCTCCTACTGAACTCAATGAAACAAATGTATTGTACCACAACGTAGAACTTTTTTTTTTTAATCCAGCATGGACTTTTGTGACACAGACCGAATTATTTCATCAACAAACACAGGAACCGAGCAAATTGCACAGTGCACTGGTTTGAACTATAGTACTTCTAAAGTACTAACTATGAGGGTTGACAAAATACAGAAATGTCTACTATGCAATGCAATACTCATTATAAACTACCTACACTAACATGTAATTTTTTCTTTTATCACAGTGATTGAAAAGAAATGTCTGCTCCAACGACTCACATCATGAAAAAACTGCATACACCCACAAAAAGTCAAACAGTAAGTATTTAATAATTGGACTCTCAAACACCACAGCATAACACACCCATTCAAGCAAACAGCTGACCATAAACCACAATCCAAAATGTTTGCTTCCATGGGTATTTTATGCTGCAGGCCACGCACCGAAGACTCTAGGCCTTGCCCACAACCACTACAGCATAACACAACCATAGAAACACCTACCAAATGACCACAACCCAAAAACATAATACATCTACCTCAAAACCTCTCCACTTCAATTAACATTCTAAAAAATAATTACAACCAACGTACAAACTCTTCAATGCATACCTTCTTCACCCAATGCTCTTCTAACAACCCAAAACCAACATCATACTAAACTAAAATAGCCACTAGTGCGCCCAGTGTTTAGTAAGTCGTGGTGACCGTGGACACCGCAAACACATCACTGCCTTCTCCCACCTAAACAAAAACAGCATTTGACCCATCTCTTACTCCCCCACCCTCTCCAAGCACTCATACACAACAACACACTCCCCAAAATTGGAATTATGCTCACTTTCACACCACGCTGTCCGCGGATGTCCACGGATCCAACATGGCGGGCGCATCGAAACTATGTGACACACCACACGCCTCATCCCAGCCAATCAGAGAACACAGTGCGTGTTCGCAGACATGACGCAAGCCGATTAGCCAATCGGTGTCCTATCCACGGAGCAGACATAGATATCACTAATTTTTTTAGACCTACTTTTTGGTCATTTAAAAAAAAACTGCTGGACGGATTTTCACCAAATTTACAAAAGCACGTTTTCGGGACCAAGCCGCAGCTCCTGCTACAGATTTGGTGAAAATCCGTCCAGCGGTTTGGGCTGTAGGTGCAACAGAAATGTATTCTCCATTCAGTCTATGAAAAAAAAGAAATTTTGGGACCTCCTATAACTTTGCCCCCCCTGGACCAAACCTCACCAAACTTTGCAAAAAAATTCAGAGTAGGCCATATACTTTTTTTTGCAAAGTGCTGTGAGGATTCGTCCCGGGGGAACGAAGGTATAAGCCGATCAAAAAGTTTTCTTCCTATTGGTTTTGCAACTTCAACATAACTACAGGGCCACTACCGCAGGCCAGGTAATATATATATGTATATATATATATATTACAAGGCCTGCGGTAGCTGACGTGTAGTTATGGTGAAGTTACTAAACCCATAGGAAGAGAACTTTTCTTGTTGCCAAAAAAGTATATGGCCGGGTCTGATTTTTTTCCCCAAGTTGGGTGAGGTTTCTTGCAGGGGGAAGAAGGGATGGAAAGGGTGGGGGAGTGAGAAGTGTTTAATCTAAGATATGGTATTAGGTGGAAGAAGACAGTGGTGTGCCTGCAGTATCCGTGCGTACTGCGCAAATTCGCTGGTCCCTCCACAGGCGACTACCATGTGTGGGGAATGCAGGCAGCCTTTGTCACTGCACGTTAGCTTGTGCTGCGACCTCTTACCATGGTGACTGTGTGGCAGCACCAATGGCAGAAGGGGAGTGCATTGCACATGATGTAAACATTGTAACATAGCGTGTGCTATGTTTTGTTGCGTGTGGTAAACCCATAGCCCCTTCCATACATGGCTGGAGGCATTGCACCGACAACTCTGGGCCCTGGTTGCAAGTAGGTTGGACATTGTTGTCTTGTTTGTGTGGTATGTCAGCATTTCATACATTGTTGTTTCGATGGGAGCACCAGAAGTGATGACATGAGTATATTGTTGGTTCCATGGGTGTGGTCATTGTTAGAACATCCTATAATTTTCGGTGTGTGGCTGGAGATGGTTCAGTGACAAGTCCTGCACTGTGCCCACTGGGTGCAGTGTTGGAATACTGTCAGTATAGAAGAGGGTAGGGTTCAAGTGCATCTTCTATGTGCTTGGATACTGCAGTTTGTCAACTGGGTGCAATGTTCTAATAGTGTGTGCATAGAAATGGGTAGGGTTGAACTGCATATTTTATGGGCTTGGGTAGTGCCCATTGCATGGAGTGCTGACTACTGTAATGCACTGTGATGTATTGGTTTCATACACTGAATAGAGTGTTGGGAGCAGGGCCACTGTTGTGAACAATGTTTGGTTTGGTTGGTAGTAACAACATAGTAAGTGAATGAAAGTGGTTAGGGATGCTGGAGGCTGTGTTATGTTTGTAGATTCTGCTAACTGTTGCATGTTTCCATGTATAGCTGTATCACGGTGCAGAGGTTGGGAAGGAGTGCCAGTGGCTGTGCAACGTTTGTGGATTGTGGTACCTGGTCACATGTTGGCATGCATGGTTGAATTACATTGCGGTGGGTGTGTCCAAGGACTAGACTATTGGGTACATGGCCAAAGGCTGTAGGCCATAGGTCATGCACCCAAGAGCCAAGGCCTTGACCACACCCACTGCAGCAGTACAGTCTGGACTCTGCATCAGTCCAAGGGTGGAGACCTGTAAAGGATGGTTGTGGAGCACATTTTAGACTTCATAGAGCACCGGAAGTGACCTGACCTGAGTACATTGTTGGTTCCATCGGTGTGGTGATTGTTGGAACATCCTACAGTTTTCGGTGTATGGCTGGAGATGGTGCAGTGACAAGTCCTGCAGTGTGGCCACTGGGTGCAGTGTTGGAGTACTGTCAGTGTAGAAGAGGGTAGGGTTGAAGTGGATCTTTTATGTGCTTGGATACTCTGGTTTGTGCAGATTGGTGGGAGTAGGGCCAATGTTGTGAAGATTTTTTGGTTTGGTTGGTAGTGACACAATACTTAGTGGCTGGAAGTGGGTAAGGGGGCCAGAGGCTGTGGTATGTTTGTTGATTCTGCTGTCTGTTACATGTCTCCATGCATCGCTGTGTTATGGTGCAGGGGTTGGGTAGATGTGGCACTGCAAATATAACTTTTGTGGAGTGTAGTATCTGGCCACATGTTTGTATGCATAGCTCCATTATGTTGTGCTGGGTGTGGGCAATGCCTAGACTCTTGTGTGCATGGCCAAAGTTTTGATGGGTGGCGCTCTGGATAATTTTGGACGGTGAAATTGTGGATTCTTTTGCAAAGTTTCTACTGGAGGTGCTTTGGAAGTTTTTCCACATGGCTTGCATGTAGTGGGGCATAACATTGGATCCCCTGTCAGCTATCACTTCCTTTGGAAACCCTACTCTGGTAAAAATACCAAGTAGAGCCTAAACCGCAGCCTGAGCCGTAACAGTCCTCATAGGTATTGCTTCTGGGTCTACTGAACCGCCCGGTGAAGCCCTGCTGCAGGTCCAAATCTTCATACTCCAACAACAGGGAAGATCTTCAAGGAATCAGTTCACCCAAACTGCAAGCCAGGTCTCCCTCCTCTGGTTGAATTTGCTGTACAGAGCTACAGTGAACCGGATAGTCAGGAAGGTCGGACCATGCTTGGGTTTTAAGGAGTGCACCTTTTATTTGTTGCTCTGCTCTGCTGCTGTCTTCCTACTTCATGTCAGTCCGACAGTCGCTTCAGGAACCATGAGCCTGCAGGACTTGCCAGGAACGTCCGCCTCAGCTACAGCTGCGTCTCCATTGTAAGGTACTGTTCAAATCCAGTTGTTTGTTTCGTCCAGCCACTGTGAAAGTGTGTGAAACCTTTCGCCAATCTGAGGGCTTGTCCTTCTCTATTCTTTAAACTAACTTTTCTGCTGACCAACTCTGTCCGGAACTCTTGGCAAAGAGTTAACTGCAAACTAGTCTCACTTGTGTGATCTTGAGCAAAAGGCTTTTGTCCTATTGACTTTGGCCCTAAGACTTTTGATTTGATTTCCTCACTGTAGTTCCTTTTGCTAGATTGCCCTGCCTACTTACCTGTTGGTGCTGCTCAATTTCTGCCTAACTTTGCTTTTCAGTCCCTTTTAAATTATTGGAGTGCCATTTTGCTCACACTTAATTTTTTAGCTTAACTTTTCCAAAATCTATTGGGAGTGGTGTGGTGTATTAAGAGTGTGATTTTTCAACTGCTTTACTTTATTGAAATGTATTACAACTGATGTGTAATAAATGTATATTCATTTACTCAGAAACCTTGAGCAAGTGTTTGCTTGAATCATAGCAATTGTTGTCCTTTGTGTAACTATTTATACTGCTCACTGCTCTTGAGATAGGTCTGGCTGCTCAGCCATCGCTACCACTTTACTGTGTAGTACAGGCGTGTACCAAAGGTGAATGTGTACTGTCACTCGTAGTCTTAATTGTGTGTGGAGTTCCCAAAGGGTAACTAGTAAAGCAAGTGGGGAAAAAACACCAACTTTTTTAACTTGCGCCCAGACAGTAGTTGTTTGTGGAGAAAATGTCAGGGTGTCGCAGATTCGGGAGGAGCAGAGGTCAGAACCCCACCTCTCGCAATCAGAAAGAATGAGGCACCTCCAATGATTGATTCTGCGCCAAACACAACAAATTGTGCTTGAAATAAGTGGTTATTTAATGATCAAAACAAGAATCAAAAGAAAATGGTGATATTTGTTCTCTCATCATGTCAGTACGCTCTCAGTCCACTTGAAGGTAATGCTGCTTTTTTGACGCTGTTTCATTGCCATCAGTATGTATGTTAAAGTTCCATCCTATTTCAGTCCTCTCTTCATCACGCCCCACCTATAATAATGGGTTTCTTCCCAAGACACAATATACAATATATATTTATATTGTTCCCAATACGTTTCACACACATTGTAATAGCTTTTAACGATTGAACTATTATATGTGTCTCTGCAAATGAGAAGCAATTGCCATCACTAGTTAATATGCCTTACTATTTTATATTTTGGGTTTCTTTATAATGTGTTTTCTTTTTTTCCTTTTTTCTGTTTTTCTCTAACCGTTACAATCCATACCCTTTCCCCACCCCTACTCTCTGTCCATAATTTTTTGACTCACCAATTTGAAAATGATTCAACTGTTCAATATGTTATGCTATCACCTAATGTATGATCAATAGTATTAATTTGTCAGCCCTGGTTTGAAAAAGGCAATGCTGTACTTGCCGAAACACGTGTCACCTATGGGCAAAAGTATGACCATTTTCTTTTGATTCTTGTTTTGATCATTAAATAACCACTTATTTCAAGCACAATTTGTTGTGTGTGGCGCAGAATCAATCATTCGAGGGGCCTCATTCATTCTTAGTTCCCAAAGGGTACTGCATATAATTCTGCCTAACAGTTGTTATTAGCATTTATTGTCATGGTCTGTTGTTCAGTGTGTCATGGGAATACATGTATGTGTGCTACAGTTGATGCATACCAATGAGTTATGTGCTGCCAAAGGTTCCCAATGCCTTGGCCCGGTAGAGTGGTGACTGACGGTAAATGTAGCTGTCATGCTTCCACGTAAATTGGCATTGACTTGCATGATGACTCAGTTTGCATCACAGATGACCTGCACATTGATGGAAGGCCAATGCTTCTGTTAGCAGTAAATGTGCTATGTCAATCAGGGGAAGGAGGGTGTATCACAAAATGTGTACAATCAATGGCTCCATGTACATGTGCGAAGTGTGCAACTGCATTGAACCCCTACCACACTCTCTGCCTTTCCTGCAGTGTGAACGGCATGTATATGTGCCTATGCACATATGCATGTGATGTTATTCAGGCCAAGACCTGGTAGCCCGCATGTAGTGCGCTGAAATGAGCCTCTTGCTATGAAATGGAGTCCAGTCAGCACCTTTTCCAGGTGGTTGATGGCATCGGAGTGGATGGTGGGTGATGCAAGTTCTTGTTCCCACTCCCTGACCAGTTCTAGTATGACATGGGGTGGGAACCTGTACCTTTCATACACCTACACGTCTGGCATTCCAAAACAGCATGTTGCATGTTGTGAAAATCTGGCATCTCCGCATCCTCCTCCTACTTTTGTGTCCATGTCCATGCAGTATTCCTGCATTTATCATGGCTAACCGACCTTGGAATGGTGTGCATTACATGCTTTATACATGTTGTTTCCTTTGCGTGTTTTACTTTGTGTTAACTATCATGCAGTGAGATCACAAGGTTTGCCTGTGACTTTTGCTGACGTGATGTTGGACAGTGAAATCGATACATTTGGCTATGTTTGGGCATGAATGGGCGTGTGGTTTTTTTTCATGGTCAATTCCTCAACAGGCTCACGTTTTTCCTTGTTCTTCCTCATTTCGCCAGGAGAATTGGGAAAATGCATGTTCCGCCCACTATTTATTTAGTTGCGGAGGACCGTCCCGCACTTTGCATGGAGTGTCGCGCACAGCACTTGACAGCACGAAAAGATGTGATGGGCCTGTGCAAAGCCACAGAAAGGTACGCACTGAAAAGTGTGCAAAGTAATTGTTCAGTACGCACAAAATTATGTAAATCAGGTCCTTATTTGGAGTTTTAAACATACTGTTTTACGTGGTCTGCCTTCAGCCTCTTTATGTATAAGCACTCAGCGTACTCTTCACTGAAATCCTGTTAAAAGCAAGCATTGACAAAGCCACTGAAGTCCTGTTTAAAACAAGCATTGGCAAAGCCAACATTTTGGGCTTCTACATACGTTTTAAACTTTTGCCAGGCACTGCTATTAGATGCCCAGGTACTCGCACCATTTTGCACCTGGTCCCAACAATGGGTACTTAATATGACTATGGCTCTACTTGGCAAGTGTCTCTCCCAAGCCTACACAAAATCCGAAACTAATGGTATTGCCAATGCGTATTTTCTTTGCTACTGCTCTCCTTTTCACTGGTCGCAATACAAGCTGTTTAACTGTAATCATTACAGAGACTTCCGCAATATATTTCAGGCCTCCATACCTGTATTTGTTTCTTTGTGGATGTTCAAAAGACATCTCATACATTTTAAAGAGGTCATAGTGTGCCACATCACAAGCATATTTAACAGTTTGAGCATTTTAGGGCCATGTCACAGAAATTGCAGCTTTGCCCAGCATTATCACTAGGGCATAAAAAAACCTGTTCTTTCAATGGATTTCTTCACCAAAGCAATGTTTACCCTAGTGCTAACCTGACACATTATTAGCACTAGGCCAAACATTGCCCTGGGTAAATATGTATTGAAAGAATAGCTATTAGTGCCAGAGCAAATATTCTCCTAGTTCCGATACCATACAAAGTTCCACATGTGCGCTGCAATGCTTTTATAACGGCGTCCTGGTCCTCAATGCCTTTTAAATGTGTTTAAGGTTTCCGTGGTCCTCTTAAATAAACATATGGCAATTCTCTATTTCCATGTAACAATTTTTCAATGTCCTGTTCACATTTAACAGCAGTGCATGGTAGAACCGCTGCAGCAATGAACCTCCCTGGAGGTTTTCCTCTGTTTCCCTCAATGCAACCTTAGTTTTTGAATGGAGCTGTAAATAAATACATGTTCTTGTTCCAGCTTGTTAGTTATTTCAATCCACTTGTAGGAAGAAATTGACGTTTCAGAAAAGAAAGAAGGGGCAGTTTAAAAGTGTGGGATGTTTTTATCCACGCATCCAAGCCCTACCTCAAAACTGTGCAGTACTGACATGGAAAACATCATGATGGCCAGAGATTCCCAGAAAATGCCCAGGGAAGTGCATGAAGAATAGGCTGCCACCCATTCTGCCGATGTTATGGGCACAGAAGGGCACTGCCTAAAACCACCATTGGACTACCCACACAGTAGCCTGAAACCATT
The DNA here is from genome assembly GCF_040938575.1 of Ambystoma mexicanum. Classification (NCBI taxonomy): domain Eukaryota; kingdom Metazoa; phylum Chordata; class Amphibia; order Caudata; family Ambystomatidae; genus Ambystoma; species Ambystoma mexicanum. The sequence goes on from NC_090925.1 coordinate 580,377,271, forward strand.
GGGAATGGCAATGCTGATTGCCAAAAGCAACCTAGAATTGTGGGGAATTCATTTTCTTAAATCCCAAAAATGGGTGCATTACCAGTACTCACCACTATCAGAAAGCCGGCGTTTTAAAACAACACCAGACTTTTTTCTCTTTTTGTGTAAAACTGAATAAATGAACCCAAAGCAGGCCAAAGAAAGACTTACTGAGAGGTGGATCCAATGTAAAGTTATATTCTGAAGTGACTTGAAGGTTTATACAAGACTGGCTGAGCTGTGCATTTCAGCAGTTTAAGTAAATTGGGACTGAAAGACACTAAAAATCTAAATGTTTAAAAGAAATGAGTGACCTACTTTTGAGTGTCACATAGGTTGCAATTGTTTAAATGTCATAGTTTTAAACTTAGAATCAGCATTCTAGCTGCATATGTAAAAATGGTTAATTTTATTTGAATGCAGAAAGCTGGGTAACTAAAAGTGACATTAGCTGGGGCCTGGCTTAAGGAACTGAATTCTGCCCACCAGCTACCCCCGACAGCAGATGAGACTTGCACAACAGCTGTGTTCCCAGGCCTAGCTGCCCTTTTGCTGCTCCCACCAAAAGGGATATGACACTTCCCTGATTGAATTACCTGGGCTCTGCAGGAAATTGAACAAAGCCCTGTCCTGACTCAGGCAAATGTTTTATTATGGGGGCCGTAAAAAGTGGCTTCCTCCTGGAAGGAAAGGGGAGGAGCACTGCATGTGAGAGCAAGCTGGCTTGGCAGAAACTGGGAGGGGGAGAAACTGGAGACAGAGGCTGAGCTTGAAGAAAGTGGAAAAACTGGTTTCTGTACCATGTGACCTGAAAAGACACACCCCTGTAGCCAGAATATGGTTTTAGAAAAAGATGAATAACTCATAGTACGGACTTGTCATGATTATTTAAATGATACCATAATTCTTGTGATTTTTCTGCCCACATTTTAAGAGGTTTTTAGAACCGGTGGCATGATCTGGGGGCAAACTAGCAGTTAAGAGGGTATTACTTAAAATGTCTGCATGTGAAAAGTCTGATACTTCATCAATCAATGCCTGCATGCCTTGCACCCATTTGGGTAAATTTGATTAAGAATCTGATATTGGTACCCTGACCAAAAAGTGAAATATGTTGCCATTTCTCAATGCAAGCTCTCAGGAAGAGCAGATTTGGACAGGGTATACCTCCTGTGATATGTGATGGGTGCATGTAATTTTAAACAAATGTGTACCTGTGCAAATATGTATTTTGGGTCAAAATATAGATTTTGTGTAATTTGACAGGGGTGGGTTCTCTGTACCATAAACAGACCTCATCATGATGACACTTCATTTCATTCCCCCAATCAAGGGGAAGAGGATGAAGTGGCCAATGACAAGTGGAGAGGGGTAGGGCCTAGGAAGCTAGCCTTTCCACCCATTTTCAAAACACATAAAAGCAGACAGTCAGGACAGATAGGGACATTCAATTCCATTTGCTGCGGAGCATGCTGCCGGACCATACAACATCCAGAGATCCAGACTTCAAATCCATCAATCTCCAGAATCCAGAGAGGCTAGACCAGCAGAGCAGAGCTGACCCAGACCGCTGTTAGCAGAACCAGAGAGCTGACCCAGATCACTGTGAAGAGACCCAGACCAGACCAGAGTCCAGTCTAAAACCTGACCAGATCCGTGGCGAGGCCCATTCTATTTCTAAATATATTGTGAGTACCTGGCAGAACTGTGCAGAACCAATCTCTTAGTTAAAATAATATATTTCAATCTATTTTAATCTAAGTAGAACTGCCTAAAAGCTGTCACCTGTCATTTTCTAGCTGCTAGCTGTCACTTGTCACTTTGAACTTTAAAATTTCAAATCTGAAAAACGACCTTTACCATATCGCTCATATCTCCATGAGCGTTTGTCTTAGAGACTTGCAGTAACGTTCCTCAGAAAGCTGGGAATCTTGGCTTTTCAACGAAGCGAGAACCGCATTCTTATTCCATACACTTTTGCCGCAATCGCGAAAAACGCACTCGCGAATTTACCGCGATTTGCAAATTTCTCCACGTGTGAAAACAGCAGTTTCCTTGCTAAAAATTCGTTTGCCTCTTAAGAACCATCCCTGAATCATTGCTAGAGTGAGCCTGGACTAATATTAACTTGATACCACTCACCCTGAACCTCTAGAGGGAATTAAAAGCATTTTAGCATATTTTTCACTTCATTGCCAGCACATATAAAAGCATTTTGGGCCTGTGTTCCAACTTCTGTAGTCTAAGCTTGCTGGGGTGAACTGAATTACATTTGATTGCATTTCTGAGAACTGTGTGCTTTCCTTCCATTCCCTTGCTTTGCATAAAGGGGGGAGGGGATTGCCAGAGAAAAGTGATTACATTGTTTTGTTGAAATCATATTGAGTATTTTCTGTATTGCATTTTCATTCAACATTACATCCATCTGAACTTATATAAAGCATTCTCTACCACATTATTCTTCTGTTCCGATTCACAAGTGTGCCAGTGCCAGACTATCCATTATTGATTACTGCTCAGATTCAGTGTGATATTCAATTATTAATTTATTATAAAGCGTGATATATATATATATTGTTTAAATTATCAAATAAACCTTTAAACTTGCAAAACAGAACTACTTCTTGGCTCAGGGGGGTCAGGGGGATTCCAAGAGAGGGGTGTTATATAGGGGTAGTCATCCAGAACGCATGAACTGGACATAAAGATATATCAATAAGGGTTTTCATTCAGTATTCTAGACTAGGTGTTGACTTAGCTGTAGTGTTGAATTGAATCCTCTTACAAAAGAGCCAGAGAAGCAATCATGGGGCCGGCCCTACATAGGGAATTGGATAGTTTTCCATCTGAGGCACCTTGCATAATTGCTCGCAGAGCCAGGTTACATTGTTTTTTATTTGAATTCTGAAGTGTTTAGAAGAACAAAAAAACGATGATTATGCATGGTCTGCTGCCAGTTTCCTTAATACATGTGTTTGTTTCCAGGAGTAAGTAAGCAGCTTGTTCGAATAAGAATGCGGTTGGCTATTCAAATCAGAGTTGGAATAGATATCTGGCGGGGGCACGAAGAAGACTGCTGGAAATTGCATTTCATGGGTATGAAAAAATCGGAGGGGACCTATGGGCAACACAATCTCCTTTTGAAAAGACATTAACAAAGCATGTATTCATACCAGCTGAACAGATCCCTAAGGAGTCTTAAACAAACCTATCCATGTGTTTCTCCTTGTAACACTCAGCCATGTGAGTTCTGTTATAATTTGTTTTAAGGGAAGCTTTGGTGTGACACCACCTTAGTCTCTCATCACCAGAGCAGGAGTACATCACTCTGCATAAAAATAAATAATAGGCCTCACACAAAGCAAAACAATGAAAACATAATGAAAACATACTGTCCCTCAGGAATGGTCACTTGCATGGAATGTAGCTGGCACATTATTTACCCTTGATCACCACCATGTACTGTTTACAATAAACCCTGTAGCTTCGATGATGGGTCAACTCTTGTGGGTCATTATGTGTAAAATGATGTGTTTTGATACACTTTTATATCATATAATGTGGGTATGGGTACACATGTGGACATAGCCACTATAAGTGTCATGGCGCTTACTATACAGAAGGCTAAGATGAGAAGGCAAGACAGAAGAGGTGAGTTTTTAGGGAATGATAAAAGGTTAAGGGATTTTAAATATTGTGACGATGATGAGAGCGTTTGTCCCAGATAGAAGTAACCAACCATGGCGAAGACTCTATAACCTTTATGTTCAAGGCGGTAGCGAGGAGTTTTCAGAAGCCGCAAATCAAATGAGCATAGGGCAAAAAGAGGGTAGTAGTCGAGCAGTACAAGAGCCTGTAACAGAGAGGTGTTGGTCCATGCAAACATCTTCAAATAAAAAACAGCTCCTGTGGATTACAATCATATGCAGATAAAGAGAGAGATCAGAATCAAAATGAAAGCCCCTGCCATCTACTTTGGTCCATCAGTCATATTGCTATTTGGATTCAGCCAAATATGTACCACCCACAAGTCCTTTTCCCTCATGCTGTCATCAAAGGAAATGGGAGGACTGAGATCTCAGACACTAGTCCAAATGGATCTGTATCTGGGTATCATCAGCTGGAGCAGAAACACAAAAGCCATGATTGTGGACCAGCCATGCCAGTGTCTGAAAATGAAGTTTAAAGGGCATGGGTGATAGGGTCAAACCATGAGTAACTCTGCAGTTCATAGGGGCATTAGGTGGGAGAACAATGTGCAAGTAGAATAGCCTGTGAGTGATCAGTCAGAGGAGAAATAAACAAGAACAGAATGTTCTCCTAATGGAAACTCTGAGCATTGTCAATAAGCTGGGTGGTATGGTCGACAGTGTCAAATAATGTGACAGATAATGCATTATAAGGGCTGAGACGAGGAAGAAACAACACAGAGGAGGAAGGATTACCCAAAGAAACAACAATGGGAAAGATTGCCTACTCTTCAAGGCTATGTCCCGTCACCGAGGACAGGCAAGCTCAGACAGACCCAACCCTGACCAAACGCCTGCAGACAATTAACCTCCCACAGGTGTACATAAAGAGACTGCAGATCAAAATAAATCAGTTGCTCTTGGGAAGCCAGGAGGGAGGCTGCAAGGCTCAGTCCGGCAGCGGATCCCTACCTAATACCCAAGCACTAACTGAGCGAGGTGGATCACCAGTACGAGCTGAACTTCCAGGCCAAAGGTGAACCTACTGGAGGAGAGCAGCGGACCAAGGGACGAGAGCAGCAGCTCAACAAAAATAAACAAGCCTTCCCTACAGGAGGTTGTTGCCTCCACAAGACCGTGGAAGATATATGGAGAAGACCAGATCCCAATATTAAAAACTGGATTGTGTTTCAAGGACACCAGCGACCCCCACTGGTGAACAGCAGAGTTGGGGAGGTGAGAACAAGCCTGTGGTACTAAACTTGACTTGTGAATTGGAAATCGAAAAATCAAGAAATAACCAAACACAGCTGGTGAGTTGGCAAGTGACCTGAGAGATTGGTGTAAGAAAGATTGAGGTTTGCAACAATATTGCAAGTGAAGGCTGCACGCGTGTGGATGAGACGTGATGAAAGGCAGACCTGTGAGAGAACTTTAAGATAAAGAAACTGTGGAATCAGCGATACTGCTTAATGGAGTGGTCCAGCAAAATGGAGTAGCCCACTCGAAAGTCTCTGTGAAAGGTGCATTGTTTGAGGCGATAAAAGTGAATGACTTGTAAAAGCCAAAGTTAACAAATTTAACCCTGAGAGAAGGGGAGAGGAAAAGTTAAACATTGAATTCTGAGTCAAAGTGGTCCTGCGGTGGTCTGTAAAGAAAGCCTGAAATGTAAAAGTCTTACACATTCGAAAATCGGTCTGAGCCCGACTGAGGGAGGCCCGAAGAGTAAAAAGCTTTGGGAAGGGAGCCCAAGCAAATGTTGCTAAACTGTGCAAGTTCTGAGCCCGGCAGAGGGGGACCAACGTTGAACTTTTGTTTTTGAAGAGGTCTGAGCTCGACGCAGGGGGAGCGGTGTGAACTTTTTGTTTTGCTATTTGGGGAAGACTGGAACAAGAGCTTTTAAGGTGGAAGGCCAGGTGGGTCTTGATTTATGTTCCGAACTGTTTTAGTGTTAAAGCATGAACCAGAGCGCGCCAGCCAGCCTAAAGATACTGCCTTATTCCATGCTGTCGAAATGTGGGCTGGAGAGCTGACTCAGCCACATTTTATTCTTTGTCGAATACTGATTTTCCTTTTATATACATATCTCCTTTACGCACTTTTTTGTACAAGAGATAAGACAAGCATTAGGTTTTATCAGCATAGACCATTTTGATTTGACAGACTTGACTAAGACTGTTTTCTTTATTATTTGATGGTAGAGACTCCGTCCGTCCTGGTGTTAGGGAAAGTTAGGAGTTTTCCAACTCCACAAACATTAAATAAAGGTTTTGAAAATATATTTCTCTTCTGTCTCTGCTTGTGATACCATGTCTCCCCTACATAACATAGTAAGCCAAAACTTTAAAATGCATTGCTTAGGAATGGGCACTAAACACAGCATTACTTTACCAATAATGAAAAATTGTTTCATGTGTGTAAAGGACTAGAGGCCATATATTGAGCCAATGAAAATGCAATCATACTCATTGTTATACAATGGTTGTGACCCTTCCCATCATTCCTCTTACTAAGCTCTTACTGAGTTCTTTATTTGTATTCTACCAACCTGCAACTCAATAGGATATGCAGCCCCTATTTATTATTCTCAAATCAACATCCGAATGTGGATTGTGTTACAAAAGTTGTAAGCATAATTGGCGAACTCTGGGTTTATACCATTTCCAGTTCTTTTTCATAATTGGCCCTGTTCAAATCCCAAGCTGAATGAAACATGAGCCTTTCAGGGATACTTTTGAGTATGATATAATGATACCTTATCCTCAAGGGTCTCCTTTTAAATGGGGTGGATTGGGAAATAGTGGCGTGAAAGCATGGCGTAATGCTTTTACACCTTCATTTCCCACTCTGCTCCATTTTATAGGGTCATGGTCCGGAGATCAAATCTCAGCGGTGCATTCCTCCTCCAACTTTTCAATGGCCCTCATTACGACCCAGGCGGTAAGGGGTTTACGCCGGCGTAAACATCGCCGACCCTTACCGCCTGAGTACGAGTTCCCTTAGCGCCAAGGCGGATTTAACACCTGCTTTTAGCAGGTGTTAAAATCCATGGCGCTAAGGGACCTTGTTGTTAATTACGCCACCGTAATTTACGGTGGCGTAATTAACGCCTTCCCCACTCCCATTATGCCCTATGGGGCAAAAATGGGAATGGGGAAGGGTAAATGGGGATTGGGGACTTACCGCCCCGCCAAGGTCGGAATGGGGCGGTAAGTCCGCCAACCACCATGGCGGAAATGCACCCTTAGCGGCATGGACCATGGTGCTAATAGCACCATGGTTATCCGCCAAGGTCGTAATGAGGGCCAATGTGTTTAGTTGTGCCCTTGCAAAACATCTTGATTCCTTTGAAATACCGCTCGGTTTGCACATGAACAAAACTAAACTGATATCAGAGGAATTCATTAGCAAATGCTGCCCACAAAGCACATTTGCAGGCAGTGTATAGATCTTTCACGAGACGGAGTTGAAAATGAAAGAGTAAACAATCGTGTTTGCCTCACTTTTACTCTCCCCTTCTCCTCTACACCGTATGAAATTTTAAAATTGTATGCAGCGGACCCAACAGCAGCCAAGTGCTGCCGCTGGTGGACATGTGCATGTAATTAAAGTTTATTTGGTTTCGGTTTTACTCCTGTAACATCTTTCAGTACTGAATCCCAATTCGACCATTGGTTCTATGGCCCTCATTACGACCCTGGCGGAAAGTGACTGACCTGACCGCCATAGCGTAAATAGCGTTTCCGCCATCGCACGATGGAGCAAAGTGCGGCCAATTCCGACCCATCGGGCACGAGCACTACGCCATGGCGGAAGTGCAAAGTCCGCGATGGCGGAAATGTCCCCAAAACGCCCCTCACCGCTGTCGTAAGGCGCCCTAGGTGCAATTCCGCCACCCATCTTAGCGGTCACCGTAATGAGCGGCAACCGGAAAGTACGGTGACCGTAAACATACGGAAACGGAAGTAAAAACATGGGCCCAGAACGGGAAACAGCACGCCGTACACCTATAAAATCAGAATTCCCACACAACCATTAAAAATACTACCCTGAGACACATCCCAACCCGTCATCCACCCGAGTGAAAGCAATAGAAATGGGAAAAGTAGCGAAAAAGGCGTGCGACCGCAAGCGGCAGGTCCACTTCTCCCGTGAGGAACTCACCGTGCTCACAGAGACCCTCCAGGAGAATGCTGCCGTCGTCTTCTCCATGCAAATGACCAGGACGGCACTTGCGAACAAGAAGGCCATATGGGCCCTGGTGGCACAGCGGGTAAGTGCGGTGGGGACCGCACCCCACAACCCACAGCAATGCAGAAAGCGATGGGACGACCTGCGGATACGCGTACGGAGCATACTATCCGCCAATCGCAACATTGCCACAGCTACCGGGGGAGGATCGGAATCACCCATCAAGTTGACCCCCTGGGAAGAAATCTGTGCCTCCACCATTGGAATGGAGAGTATAGAGGGAGTCGGAGGGATGGAGAAAGGAGTGCAGACATCCGAAGAATCCGGTAGGTGGGCCAACTAATACAATGCCAAATCCACAATGTCCAATCATGTGAAGTACCATGTGTCCACATAGTGCAACAGTAACACATGTCCAGGAGAACGTCCACATACATTGGCCTGACAGCGCACTTTAAAACTCACATTAAATACATAAATAATTAAAAACCCTAAAAACACCCTCTACCGGTGCAGCAGGCACACCCTAACTGCAGGCTGCAAAACAACTGCATCCTCAATCCACACAAAAATGAAACCACCTCCAAGGCCCCGACCCAAATCACCCTCAGGTACCACCCCAATGCATGTGATACATTGCCATTCCAATTTCAACAGACCCATTAATAACGCTCGCCCTCCTTTACTCCACCACAGGGTCCGATTCAAACGACGAGCTCCAGGACACCCCTACCAGCACACCTGCAAAGAGGGCCAAGACCAACGGCCAAAGACCCTCCACCTCAGCTGCACGCATCAAGACACGGCAGCAGCACAAATCAAGTGGCAGCACACAGGAGGGAACATCAACAGGCACCCCAGCAGCCAGCATGCCCACAACAGCACCACCACAGGTCCCCCCAATGGATGCCACAGAAGGCACTGCCTCTGGTGGCAGCAGCACCATAGGTGACACTCCATTAATGGCAGCATGCTCCGACACAGAAGACGGGGATGTCGAAGTAAGATCCATCCATGACCTGTCTCAATCCCCCTGTTTGTTTCATCCCGTACACCATGAGGATACCACGCAGGGGCACCCACAAGACGACGACTGGCCATCCCCCACAAGCCCTGTGGCAAGGCAACATGAGGTGACCAGCCCCTCTGTGACACCACCGCAAATGGCCATGGCACAGCAGAGGCAACAGTCCCTCGACCAGGTGATCGTGCAACAGCAGCAACTGGCCACGCTCCTCAAGGACCATGCTGATGAATGTGGGGGTACTAAGGCAGCCATAGAAACAGCAACTGAGACGCTTAGGGCAGAAATGGAGAGAAGCACCGAGAGCCTGAGAGTACAAATGGAGAGAAGCACCGAGAGCCTGAGGGGGGAACTGCATGCGACGTCCAAAGACGTATGTGCTGAACTTGCCGCTGTGCGCCGTGTGCTCACTGAGCTCTCACAAACCCTTAGGGACATGCATGGACGTGAGCAGGCAAAGACATCATCCGTTGCAAGTTCCGTCCAGGGCAGCCCCCAACGTAGATCTGGGAGGAACCTGCGCTCCACAGGCAGGGGTGCCCCTGATACCCGGAGAGGGGGCTTGCAATAGCGTCTGCCCACTGACAATGAGCATCTTTGGACACTGGTGTTCGGGGGGGAGGTAGGAGGGTGGAGGGGGGGTGTTGGGCTCACTTGGGTGGTGGGTCGATGGGGTGTGTAACATAATTTCACATATGCTATAAACATTGCACAATCATCCAATGAGATGTGTGGACATTGATCTTTGTGTACGAGGCCTTTATAGGCGTACAGTCCATATTGTGCATGTTCCAGACACACACAGTGCCACAAGTCCCGTGTCCATGTAACAGCCACCAGGCGTGAGTGCTAGAAGCATGCATCTATGAGATTCTGACGAATTTCACGGCCCTCCTGTGCCTCACGGACTCCTTGAGGTGCTGCCACATCCCCACCCTCATCATGACCATCTTCAGGTGCTTGCAGTTCTGCGTCAGGGGGCATGGGCACATTTCTACGTACGCACATGTTGTGTAGCATGACACATGCCATGACCATCTTTGCCACCTTCACATGGCGGTACAGGAGTGCCCCGCCAGACCTGCTGAGGCAGCGGAAACGAGTCTTCAGTAGGCCGAATGCCTGTTCTATGACTACACGGGTACGTGAGTGGGCATGGTTGTAGTCCTCCTCATGCTGGTTCTGTGGGTTCCGGAGTGGTGTAAGGAGCCATCTCTTCAGTGGATACCCGGCATCACCTGTATGTGGACAATAAAGGATATTTGTGGAATGACATTGCTACGTACGCACCCCCCCCCTTCCTGCCAGGTCATTGCCGCATCACATACCCCACATTATCATGCATGAAATGAGACTCACCGAGTAGCCAGGATCTGTTCCCTGCGTGTCGCTCCATGTAGCGTGGTATTGTAGAGTTCCTCAAGACCATAGAATCATGGGTTGATCCAGGAAATCGGGCACAACAATGTGTAATGATCCTGTTGGAGTCACACACCATTTGTACATTAAGAGAATGAAATTGTTTTCGGTTGCGGTACTGGGCCTCCATGGCATGTGGGACGACCAATTCCACATGGGTGCAGTCGATGGCACCAATGCAACCCGGTATGCCGCCAAGTGCATGGAATCCCACTTTTGTGTTCGTAATTTCCTGCTCCGAGCGTGGTAGAGAGATGTAGTCGTCTGCGTGCTTCAGGAGGGCATCGAGCACTTGCAATAGTGTCCGTGAGAACAGTGGCTGTGAAATGCCATGCAACTGTCCGACTGTGTGCTGGTAGGTGCCTGTGGCCAGGAAGTGGAGTACAGACACCACCTTCAGTAGGGGTGGGATGGCGGTTGGGCTATCTATCATGCTGACAAGGTCAGCCTGTGTCATGTCCACAATGGCGGTTATGGTGTCCCGGTCCAAACGGTAGAGGGTGTGGATCTGCTCATCAGTGAGGTTGAACGGATGAGCTCGGAGGCGTGGGATTGCGGGCTGCCTGCGTGGTGGTAGTGGCTGTGCTGGTGGGCCTTGCTGGCCCTACCTTGCCCTCCTCCTCCTCCTGCGTCTCCTCTGTGCGGCCGGTTGTTGTAGTAGTTGGTGTTCGTCTTCTTCTTGAAGTTGGAGTACTTGCAGTGCTATCAGGTCCCCCAGGGCCAACATCGCTAGTCCTGCCGGTAGCATTTTGGAGTGGGTGTGGTTGTGGGAGGGGGTTGGGTGTGCAATTTATGTGTTTTCAGGCTGTATTGCCTCCACCTGTGGTGATTCATTCCACCTGTGCCAGCTGCAATCCCCTTTGGGCGAGCACCGTACCGAGGTTCACCGACGGGCGGGGCGTCCCATTTGTGAGTGAAGCCAGTTGCCATTTTCACACACTGCCGCACTACATGGATGATTTTGTGATTTCAAGCGGTCACAGATGCCTTTTCGACGTGATGTTGCAAATGTGGAATTCGAAGGACAGCGCTTTCGGTTTTCAGCTAGCGGCGAGGAGACGTCCACAGGTCTGACTGCAAATATAACGTTCTATTGTTTAATGTCCTTGGGACAGGGGCCATGGCGAGAATGCTATGATTGATATGAATAGTATGGGATGCGCAATAGCGTAGTGGACAAAAAGGCAGGACGTTCCCAAATACATGTTACTTCACAACACTAGAATTCCGGGCTGGAGAACAGTGGATTTTGCAGACTGCATTACGCACAGACTCCATGGAAGTTTCGAATGTGATGTGAGTAAATAATCAGGCGTTTTCATACCGGGATGAGGGAATGATGTATGGATGCATGGATGCATGGACAGATGATTTGATGGAGAGTTTGCCATGTACAGGGCTTTTTGGAATCTATCCACCTCCCCTGCGCTATGTCATGCAGAGCTGCCATAGTGGGACCATCGTCTTTCTGCCCTTGTTGAACCCTCCCTGTCTCGACGCCCCTTCAGGCACTTGTGTCTATGCACGTTACTAATCCCATCTAATGGATTCTGTCTTCACAGACGCATGCACACAAACACTCGTTTGTAATGGTGTTTTCACCTCGATTTTTATGGTTGTGATTCGCAAGTGATTTTTTGGTGGGTATAATCCTTTTGAGTGGGCTAGCATGCATATGGCTGTGGATTTAGTGTGATCATTGAAGTGAGTTATACAAATGTAGTTCTGATGGCCATACTATTCTTTTTCATTTCATTTGGGTGACAGGTATCTCCTCCCCTTTTGCCGCTGCCATCTGTACGCCACTCCTGCAGATGGCTTTTACTCCCGACACCTGCTGCTTCGTGTCAATCAGTGGAGCACCATTACGATCTTATGGGACGATCGCCAATGGGCCACATGCCCTTACGCAGTGCTAGTGGCTAGGAGCAACATATCGTCCTTTCTGCTGGACTAGTGCCTACCTAATGGGACGGCCCTGCGGTTCTAGGCGCTTCCGTGTTGCCTTTTTGGACGTGAATGTAGCCCCTGTGTACCATGAAGGAACAGGGCGTCACACAAGAAGAAGCTGGTCATTTATTGCGGATGCAGCCCACAATACTGGAATGTATTTTGGAGTCATGACCTAATGGCTGTATGGCCCTTGGTGGTTTTGTGGTGCAGTAAATTTCTATTCTGTTTTTGTTTGTCTCATTTTTCTGCTCATGTTGCTGTACTTGGACCTTCACATGCCTGTGCTGCATCAGTGCGGCAATGGTGCCATGGCAGATATGGATGCCCACTCACAAGGCACTTGGAGCCCCTGGATTCATTTGTTCCTTGGCATGCATGGGTGACTTGTACATTTCACTGGTTGCATTGTGTGACTTCATTGCACCTACGAGGAGTTGTGCAATGTGGCCAGGGAGTGGTGTACAGGCACTCAGTAGGGCCGTTTACGGTTGATTCGCGATGCCGTACTTCTCACCATGGCGGAATGGTACTTTCCGCCATGCTTGATGGCGTTAGGTACATGTCCGCTAGGGTCGGAATTTGCGTACCGTTGCGCCATGGTGGTAATTACGGTTTGGCATGGCGCGCGTGCGCGTACTTGGTGCAGTTAGCGTTGGCGTTCACTACGGTGTCGCTAATGGCATCGTACTTTACGGTGACGGGTCATAATCGCACCGAGCGCTATTCGATGGCGGTATTGCATTTCCGCCATCGTTTTTCGATTTCCGCCAGGGTCGTAATGAGGGCCTATGTCTTCTATCCTCCCATGCTTCATATCAGTAGTCTCTGTACCAGGAGGCTGTTCTCTTAGAGAGGCTCGTATCTAGCATGTGTATGAAATGAATGTGGCTGTCTCTAGCAGAGCTAGCTCTTTAAGAGCCATCTTGAGGTGAGGATGCTTTGCTTGTTTCTTGTAATGCACATGGGTACATGTGCTCGGCACTGGGATCACGATCATAGAGATGCTCTTGTCTAACATATCTGAAGAAATACTGCAGCTATTCCAAGTATCATGGGTTCTACCAGTGCCGTTGTGAAATCAGGGTGCTTTGCCTTTATTTATATTACACAGCTTCACATTTATTTATTTATTGGTCATTTGTAATGAACACTATACAGCAAAAATTGTATTTCAAAGCAAGGAGGGGAGATTGGGAAGAGGAAAAAGGTACAAAATAAAAACAAAACGTTCTTAAAAGGTCTTTAAACTTTCAGAACATGCAAGTGCTGGAGCATGAGAGCTGGGGAGGTGGGGATGGGGGAGGTGAAGGAGGGGTAGAAGGGAAGAAGAGACAAACAAAAACATTCTGACTAGGTCATGAGACGATTTGGAATGTGCATTGATGAAGTATTTCAATGAACAGGTTCATTGATTACATGTTGTTGTACATAGTTTTATAGTCATTGTTGTATGCACTAAACGCATATTTATTGCTCTTGGTATTAGTTATGTTGATAGCTGTTGACATCTCTCACTTGATTTGTGTCAAGAAGTTAATTTGCTCTCAATGGAGATTCTCTCATGCCTGGCATTCTAGCCATGTAGCATGAAGTGTATACCCTTTACCCATCTACGTGTTCAATAAAGTTCCTGATTAAGTCTTTATTGTCATGATTCATTTGAACAAAATGCTCAACAAGTGGGATCTTCTGTTTCTATGTACTGATGCAAAATGAGTGTTCTTTGATCCATATCTTGACATGTCTCATTTTCATTCCAATATATCCTAATCCTAACACAGAAGGGCTTGGGATTAGATATATTTAAGCAAGAAGCCCCAAGTGGGAGAGGGTGGGGGCATTACTGGTTCAAGTAATGCCCTGAGGCCCATAGTGACAGGACAGAGCAAAGCGAAGCTCTGGGGCATTACCTGAAGCGGTAATGTCCTCCCGGAGGAGGGGCTTGTTGCAATTAGTACCCCAGCCCATTAGACCTGGATATTAAAAAACATGTTTTCATTTGCGAAACGCTCTGATGTTTCTGAACTGAAAAATAAAAATGGCCACCACGGAAGGGGAAACAAAGTCTCTTCTCCCTTTCCATGGCAGCCATTGTAAATAGTTACAAAAAAAGTAAACACACAAAATTGCCACCATGTAAACGGGAGAAGCGACTACACAGAGTCCCTTCCTCCTTTACATGGCGGCGTGCCGTAGATAGGGAGCGGATGCGCTAGGAATCAGAAGTGTTGCCAGTGCGTCGGCTCTCAAAAAGGAACCTAAAATAAGGTAAGTGTGAGGGAGGAATGGATGGAGAGAGGGAGGAAGGAAAGGAGGGAGGGAGGAAGGAGGCAAATCTGTGGATGCAGTGGTAGGGAGTGGGGTGAGGGAGCACTTACCTGGTTCCCCGGCAGGGTAAAATGTCAGCCTCCAGCCATGAGGACGCTCAGGGCGGCAGGATTAACATAATCCCCACGTTTTGAGCCTCCTCATTGGCTGGGAGGCTGTCACACCCCCACCCCTGCCGGGTAGTCATATATAGAAATATACAGATATCACACCGTTCACCTGACAAACAAATTAGCCTTCTTAACAAATCATAAATATTTTCACTTTATCAGTGCATTTTAAAACACACCCAAACTATAAGGGGCAGATACACCACATAGGTCCTAAGAGCACATTTCACTGAGACATACCCTTAAACGAAATACAAGTATATAAATAATGACACAGTCATTTTCATGATTTGTGTTTCCCCTTGTGCCCGTTTCAGCACATGCAGGGGGATGAACCTGCTTTCTGGGCATCTTCAAGTACATCCTGTATGTGAATTCGGTATGTGCTTTTAAATGCCCAGAGATGCCCCCTGATATACACAAATGTGCAAAGGGGTGAAACAGAGTGTCTGAATGAGCGCATTTCAGATGTGCCCATTCAGATGCCATTTGAGAATGGGCCTTTTTTTGTCGCGTATCATCACTTGTACCAAAAGATAATGTCTAGAGAATCTGGACCAAGAAGGCTATTGTCAGGGAATTCCCCACAGCCACTAACTGCACTCATTCACACCATACAGAAAGCCAACATCCCAAAACCAAATTGTATTTGCAAGGTTGGAATATGAAAACACAGATTTCACTTTTAATATGCATCAAACACCCACTGAAAACCCACACAAGTTTCGTAATAACATGGACATCTTCATTGCCATTAACCAGAACGTTCTTACATTAAACTCAATCACACAATCACAACTTTGCTTAGTAACATGTGATATGATAAATATGCCATTGATAAGTAAAACGCCCCAAAACGTGAGCCACTAAACACACAAATACATATAAGATATAAGTGCCAGAAACGTTAAAGCACCGATAGATATCATCATGCATGTATACCTCAAAAAGAGGTATGTGGAGCAAAGTATTGTCATCATTAATGGTACATATTATGCACATCCCTTCCACATGCTTAGCAACATATAAACTGCAGCCCATAATAATACATAAGGCAGTGGAGCCACAATCACATATACATCACATGTCCATAACGTACCAGTAAATTATACAAAACACCATACCTCACATGTGCCCCTCAAAAACAGCACATGGAGCAAAGTTTCAAGTACACCGTCATGGACGACAACAAATAAGGGCTGACAAAAAAGCTCAAATTCTGCTCGACTGGTCAGACCATCTGTCAATCACCTTTTTCAAAGTGTATTGGCAATCCCCTTTGACATTAGTCACATCACACAAGTCAAAGCGAACCCATCAGAAACCCAGCAAGCAAATCTTCAGGTCATTCAAGTACTTATCAGTGGAGGCACTCACACAAGACCCCACTTCACAAGGGCTGATCTACTTCTAATGAACTAGGACTGTGACTCCATCCTTCAAGAACTCACCACCGTCCTCAAACCAAACCAAATATCACCCACCATGCCCCAGTGAATCAATGCATGTCAGGGTTCCGTTCAGCTCTTCCTCATCACGTCTTGGACCAGGTATACATAAAAGGAAACATCCCCATGCCTCCAGAAAATCTACCTTTATTCCTGAGAATTTGGGACTCAAACGCCAATTACAAAGCACTCAGAAAACACGTTCATCCAGAAGTTTGCGTTCCTTCAGAGAACTCTATGGGTTGCCGTGGAAACGCTGGCTTACACTGCATAGACATTTGCCTCCTGGATTACGGCGGCATGTTGTGCGTGCAGTCAGCTGTCCCTAATATAAACTCCGCCCACTCTGTACGGCGCTGCTTCTGAATTTGTTCTGAAAGCTTTGTTACGTCTTTAGTTACCTTGATTTCTGGTCTTGAACTCCTGGTCTGTATTTCGGCTACCCGTGCTTCGTCTCCTGATTCTGCTCAACGTTGTTTACCTGGTGTTTACCTGGTTGACCCGGAACACTTATTGGATTGTAAACGTTTATCCCTGCTATGCTTCCCCTGCCTGTTGCCGACTCAGAATGCTTACTGGACTGCAAACGCTTATCCCTGCCATGCTTCACCTGCCTGTTGCTGACTCAGAACGCTTACTGGATTGTTACGGTTCTTCTGCTGCACCCCCTTGCCTGTTGCCGACTCGGAACGCTTACTGGACTGTCAAACGCCTATCCCTGCTATGCTTCTCCTACTGGGACTATGCTTGCCGACTAGGAACGTTTACTAGGTTGCCACGGATTTAGACACTTCATCAGTTCATCACCTCTGTAGTTCATTTTCTCCACTTGGGACCTTCAAAGAACTTTCAAAAGAACCCTGGGGTCATTAGCGCAACGCCGCAAGGATCAAGTACTTTTGTTTAGACGTCCTCGAGTCAGCTGGAATAGTTGAACATTGTTACTTCGGGAAATAACACTCCTACTGCTGCAATATCCCTTCAGGAACACCCCAAGGCGCATACCTTTCTTCTTTAGGTAAGCAGACTGTACTTCACGATTTCCCCTCAGTAATTGGTACTTCTGTTTTCTCATGGTTACTTATCATGCTAGTTTGGAAAACCTAACCACTCATTCCTTGATTGTCAGTAACAACTTCTGCTTTTGTTTAGTTTAATTATTGCTCTGAATAATACATTAATCCTTGGTTTTTCTTTTGCAGCCAGCTGTGTGAGTACCAGGGTGTACCAAATATTTTTGGGCAATGCTCACCTCAATCTGTCCTTTTGTACTATTGAGGGGTATATCAGGCCGATTCATGGAATAATTAGCGCGGCGCAAGTGGGCATAAACGTGCGAATCGCAGTGGAATAGCGAAAATCGCAGTGAACGTGCGAAAATCGCACGAAAAGCAGCGCACGTCGATTCATGGAAGGCCGTGCGCGAGAAAACCAGCGGATGTGCGATAAAAAGTGCGCGGCGCACGTTAGCGCACAGGCCATCTAACAGCGTGCGCCAGGTCACAGCGAAAATCGCACAGGCCACAGCGAAAATCGCACATAGCGCGGCGCACGCAATAAAAGTAGGCGGAACACGGGCGTAACACTCGGAATGGGGAACAACTTGCCAAAACGTGGGCGTCACGGGGGAAGTACAGGGCACAAGTGCGCGGAACGCCCACACGCTCGCCTACAACACGTATTCATGGAATAGAATAGGGGAAAAAAGCGCACGCTCAAACCAGCGCACAGGCACAAACACGACCGCCACAAGAAAGGAGGCGGTAGCGTCTCTGCGGCTGTAAGAAATGTGCGCCAAAAGGTGCGCCAACAAATAGCACCTATATACTGCCATGATGAATGTCCCATACTGTGGCCCTCCAGGAAAAATGACGTGCAAAGGGGTACCCACAAACACGGACACCCGCTGACAAAAAATACGTGTGCATGTATACCGGGGTGCGCGGGAAGTGTCACACGCGATTTGCAGGGTACGTGCATCACAGGGGTTTGCGTGAAGTTATTCACGCGATCGGGCCTGGGAGAGCGGGCTACGTGTATTACAGGGGTTCGCGTGAAGTTCCTCACGCGATCGGGCCTGGGGGAGCGGGCTACGTGTATAACAGGGGTTCGCGTGAAGTTCCTCACGCGATCTGGCCTGGGGGAGCGGGCTACGTGTATTACAGGGGTTCGCGTGAAGTTCCTCACGCGATCGGGCCTGGGGGAGCGGGCTTCGTGTATTACAGGGGTTCGCGTGAATTTCCACACGCGATCGGGCCTGGGGGAGCGTGCTACGTATATTTCAGGGGTTCGCGTGAAGTTTCACACGCGAATAGCCTGGGCGCGTGAATTTGAGGGGTGCGCGGGAAGTCCCTCACGCGATCGGGCCTGGGGGAGCGGGCTACGTGTATTACAGGGGTTCGCGGGAAGTTCCACACGCGAATAGCCTGGGCGCGTGAATTTGAGGGGTGCGCGGGAAGTTCCACACGCGAACAGCCTGGGCGCGTGAATTTGAGGGGTGCGCGGGAAGTTCCACACGCGAATAGCCTGGGCGCGTGTATTTCAGGGGTTCGCGGGAAGTTCCACACGCGAATAGCCTGGGCGCGTGTATTTCAGGGGTTCGCGGGAAGTTCCACACGCGAATAGCCTGGGCGCGTGTATTTCAGGGGTGCGCGGGAAGTTCCACACGCGAATAGCCTGGGCGCGTGTATTTCAGGGGTGCGCGGGAAGTTCCACACGCGAATAGCCTGGGCGCGTGTATTTCAGGGGTGCGCGGGAAGTTCCACACGCGAATAGCCTGGGCGCGTGTATTTCAGGGGTTCGCGGGAAGTTCCACACGCGAATAGCCTGGGCGCGTGTATTTCAGGGGTGCGCGGGAAGTTCCACACGCGAATAGCCTGGGCGCGTGAATTTGAGGGGTGCGCGGGAAGTTCCACACGCGAATAGCCTGGGCGCGTGTATTTCAGGGGTGCGCGGGAAGTTCCACATGTGATTTGACAGTGTGGCTCCTCCCAGGTGTACCCTGTACACCCTCCACGGCCCCTGCAGGCAGCCCACACCACAGGGGACTACCCTGCATCCCTGGTCATGTCCCGCAGGCAGCCCACCCAACATGGGCATGCCCCCCAGCAAAGGCACATGTCTCCTTGAACTAATGAACACCAACACATGTCCCCTTGCACCCCCACCCCCCAGCACTGTGGGGCACCTGCCAGCAGGCCCCCACCCATGTCCAACTCATGTCTCCCACCACCCCCAAACCCCAGCCACCAGGGTCACCCTCCACCAGGGCCCCACTCATGTCTCCCACCACCCCCACCCCCCAGCACTGTGGGGCACCTGCCAGCAGGCCCCCACCCATGTCCAACTCATGTCTCCCACCACCCCCAAACCCCAGCCACCAGGGTCACCCTCCACCAGGGCCCCACTCATGTCTCCCACCACCCCCACCCCCCAGCACTGTGGGGCACCTGCCAGCAGGCCCCCACCCATGTCCAACTCATGTCTCCCACCACCCCCAAACCCCAGCCACCAGGGTCACCCTCCACCAGGGCCCCACTCATGTCTCCCACCACCCCCACCCCCCAGCACTGTGGGGCACCTGCCAGCAGGCCCCCACCCATGTCCAACTCATGTCTCTCACCACCCCCACCCCCCAGCACTGTGGGGCACCTGCCAGCAGGCCCCCACCCATGTCCAACTCATGTCTCCCACCACCCCCAAACCCCAGCCACCAGGGTCACCCTCCACCAGGGCCCCACTCATGTCTCCCACCACCCCCACCCCCCAGCACTGTGGGGCACCTGCCAGCAGGCCCCCACCCATGTCCAACTCATGTCTCTCACCACCCCCACCCCCCAGCACTGTGGGGCACCTGCCAGCAGGCCCCCACCCATGTCCAACTCATGTCTCCCACCACCCCCAAACCCCAGCCACCAGGGTCACCCTCCACCAGGGCCCCACTCATGTCTCCCACCACCCCCACCCCCCAGCACTGTGGGGCACCTGCCAGCAGGCCCCCACCCATGTCCAACTCATGTCTCCCACCACCCCCAAACCCCAGCCACCAGGGTCACCCTCCACCAGGGCCCCACTCATGTCTCCCACCACCCCCACCCCCCAGCACTGTGGGGCACCTGCCAGCAGGCCCCCACCCATGTCCAACTCATGTCTCCCACCACCCCCAAACCCCAGCCACCAGGGTCACCCTCCACCAGGGCCCCACTCATGTCTCCCACCACCCCCACCCCCCAGCACTGTGGGGCACCTGCCAGCAGGCCCCCACCCATGTCCAACTCATGTCTCCCACCACCCCCAAACCCCAGCCACCAGGGTCACCCTCCACCAGGGCCCCACTCATGTCTCCCACCACCCCCACCCCCCAGCACTGTGGGGCACCTGCCAGCAGGCCCCCACCCATGTCCAACTCATGTCTCTCACCACCCCCACCCCCCAGCACTGTGGGGCACCTGCCAGCAGGCCCCCACCCATGTCCAACTCATGTCTCTCACCACCCCCACCCCCCAGCACTGTGGGGCACCTGCCAGCAGGCCCCCACCCATGTCCAATCCATGCCCCCCTGCACCTGGGTCCCAACATTCCCCAATCATGTCCGTAATGCCCATCCTCCCCTGCCAAAAGGCCCAACCAACTATCACACCCACCCACATATCAAAGCCAATTACATGTTACACCCCCAATGTAAATAATGCAATTTAACACATGTCTGTCACACACAATGGCTGCAAGTGAATGACAAAACACCCAACATGACATGCCTGAAAGCAATGAGATGATACGACACATTGAAGATTAAAAAAATAATATGTATTGAACAGCAAATAAGAAAAAACACAAAGCAAATCAAACTAAACAAGATGAATGTCCAAGAAAAAATCATGAAAAATCAAAATAAGCCAATCAAGAAGATAATCCTGGGTCCATGAGCCCTACCAAATTAAACCTAACTGACTACTAACTAAAAAGGGAACTATATACAAAAAAGTGGTGCATTGTCCAATCGCAACCCAAAAAAAATTCTAAAAAACAAAGGAAACCTAACCCTAACTATACAACTATATACAAAGGCAGCGGGCTATTCGGACGGCTCACTGGTTGTCGTCATGGGCCAGGGCATCCTCGAACTCCTGGTCAATGGCTTGGAGGCGGGCATGTTCCCTGGCCCCGAGGTCCCGCAGGGATAACGCAGTGTCAAGCTCAAACTCCCTGCGAAGACCCTCGAGGCACTCAGCCCGCCTCAGCGCCCTCCGCATGGAGTCCTCCGCCCTGACCATCGTGAGCCGGTCCTCCTCTGCCCGCTGCCGCTCCGCACCTATCCGCTGGCACAACCTCTCCCACACGGAAGCCACTCCCATTCCAGGGTTCTCCTGCCCTCCGGCCGATGCCTGCACCCCTGATGTTGATGGCCCCGAGCCATGATGCCTCCCACGTTGAGCCTGCTGCTGCCTCCGACGCAACTGCCTGTGCCAGCACGACGGCATCCAGGCTGATGGAAACCACCGACGCCGTCGTGCACGTGCCCTGCCCGATGATGCCGTCACATCCTCCATCTGCTGGGGTCCAGTTGCTCTGGTGTCCACCCCTGCTGGATCTCTGACTCCCGACTGTGGCAGGGATGGGATCCCCACCGAGCTGGCTGCATTGGTCGGGGCAGGTCCACAGGGGGCCCTGGTGGCATCTGGGCTGGAAGACGGCAAGGAGAACGACTGGTGGATAGCCTGCACAGAGGAGGAGAGGGCCGCCACATTGGCCAACACATGCAGGAAACCCCCGAACATGGCCGATCCCAATTGGGCCACGTCGGCACGGTGCACTTCGTGATGACGTGCGTGCTCCTCCCGGGAAGCACGCACGGCATCACGAATCGCAGCCGTGCGCAACGCGACCCCAATCAGGACCTTCTCCGCACGGCCAGGGGTTCCCACGTCCGCAGGTGGAGGGGAGTCAGGTGACATGGACATCCCCTCTACCTGCGGACAGGCCTGGGACGGGGCATCCCTGCTGGTGCATGGTGGTGCACTCACAGGGTCAGGGACAGCGACATGCACAGGCCCCTCCACGGTGACCTGTGCTGCCTCCTGCCCCTGGCCCTGGACTGCACCACTTGCACCAGCAGGGATGCCCCCACCAGGCCCCATGTGTGCCCCAGTGGCGGCCTCCTCCTCCTCTGTGCAAACCACCAACCTGGATGGCTCCTCACCGTCTCCCACCGTAGCAGGCCCCTGTGGGGGCTCACCCACCCCTTCCGCTGCAGCCGTGGGGGCATCCCCGCCGCCTTGCTCCACAGCGCCGTCTCCGCCCTCTTCTTCACTAGCCGCTGCGTAGAGGGAGACAAAGAGCACAAGCATCAGGGCACTGTACAATGGTCCCCTAGACAGGAAGCAATAGCAGATGAGCACCACTGTCAAAGTACACTTCCATCATGTCCCTCCACAACACATGGGCCAGTCCAGGCAAAACACACACAGTAACAGGCATGGTGCATGCCATGGACATTTCCATGCATGTCCAATGGACTCTTGAAACATTCAATGATATGTAACTCACATGCATCATGCCTCATGCCCATCACATGCACACACATCACCTCAGTCACATCCATCTGGCCCCAAACACACCAAACACAGCGGATACAAGGGTAATTTTGCTGCTTTACTGAATCTCTGCATTGTCACACACATGTGTCATGCATCCATGGCATGCACAAGTCACAGACACGCAGGTCAGGCACACAGACATGGCTACCATATATGTACCTGGCATCAGCACCCATCCCTCACCCCCACCCATGTTCAGGTACAGAGACTGGCATGCTCTCATGTTCATAATCTGATTAGGGCTCCCCATGCGGCATATCAACACATGCAACAACCATGTGCATCACACATCACTGGTCGCACATGCATTACCATGATGTCCCTGCACACATACATGCATACATGGGCTATGGCACACATACAGGCAAGTATCATAGAACCAGCACACCGCAACATGCCCTGTCTCACACAGTAATGCATGGACACTTACCGCTCAACTCCAGACGGGCCTCCCTCTCAAGGATCTGGGCGTGGAGCGCTGGGCGTACGCGTTCCAGGACCCTCATCTGGATGGTACTCATGCGGCCCCGGCCCCCCTCCACGAGGCGCCGGGCCTTCACAAGGGTCCTGGACCTCAAGTCCTCCCAGCGCTTCTTGATCTTCAGGACGTCGCGGGTTGCCACCCCCTCCGCGTTGATGGCAACCACACAGTCGGCCCAGATCCTCTGCCGTCCTTCCTTGCTGGCGCGGGACGATCCAAAGAGGGCATCATACTGCCCCAGGACATGCTCCACCAGGACACCAACTTCGGTGACAGTGAAGCTGGTGCCCCTCTGCCCCTCTGGCCTGGGGTTGCCACTGGTGCCAGATGTGGAAGTGCCCGACATGGCAACCCCAGAGGCAGGTGTGGGTGGGCAACTGGGTCCTGGGGCTGGGCTGTGGAGCGATGTAATACCAGTCGGGAGTCTTCAGTTCCAGCAGGGGTGGACACAGCAACTGGACCCCTGCAGATGGCTGATGTGCAGGCACCAAATGGCAGGGCACGGTGGCAGCAGGCAGGCAGGCAGGCAGCAGCAGATGGCACGTGGGAGGCTGCTCGGGGCACTGGGGGGCAGTAACTCGGCCTTCTGGGCAGGAGCGTGGGCTTCCGTGTGTTTTCGCGTGGCCAGCTTGATACGGAGTGATTTGGCACGTGAAAATCCTGCACGTCAGCGTGAAATCCGAGGAAAGGCCCTTAGCGCGTAAGCGCGTCAGCACGCATACGCGATTCTATTGGACCGGAGTCCCTCAGCGCGTAAGCGCGTCTGTGACGTGACCCGCACGGGTGTTCCCCACTCAGGACGTGATGACGGGGCACACGTGGAGATACTGCACGTCAGAGTGTCATCGCGTGTAATTGGACAAAAGTGCGCGTACACGCGATTGGCCTATGTACGTGTATTTAATGGGTGCGCGGCCACTTACACACGCAAGTACGTCAGCGAACCTGTATCCCGTGGTGCGTGTGAATTTCCACACGCTATTGGACTGGGAACAGGATTCCAGGGCTGCGCGGGTCACACGCTGTATCCCGTGGTGCGTGTGAATTTCCACACGCTATTGGACTGGGAACAGGATTCCAGGGCTGCGCGGGTCACACGCTGTATCCCGTGGTGCGTGTGAATTTCCACACGCTATTGGACTGGGAACAGGATTCCAGGGCTGCGCGGGTCACACGCTGTATCTCGTGGTGCGTGTGAATTTCCACACGCTATTGGACTGGGAACAGGATTCCAGGGCTGCGCGGGTCACACGCTGTATCCCGTGGTGCGTGTGAATTTCCACACGCTATTGGACTGGGAACAGGATTCCAGGGCTGCGCGGGTCACACGCTGTATCCCGTGGTGCGTGTGAATTTCCACACGCTATTGGACTGTGAACAGGATTCCAGGGCTGCGCGGGTCACACGCTCGCCTAGAACACGCGCTAAGCATAAATTGCGGACTTTAACAATAACAAGCTCAGACGCCAGGATGAACATACCGTTCCTAGCAGCAGTGGCAGTGGGCTACCAAAGGAGGAGGAGGAGGATAGTCAGGGCCAGAATATTCACACCCAGAACCAGCCTTTTCGGGATGCCTGATGACCAGGTGTATGGGAGGTACAGGTTTCCACCACACATCATACTGGACCTGGTGACTGAGTGGGAGGATGACCTCACATCACCCACCCTGTGCTCCCAAGCACTCAGCCCCCTGGAGAAGGTCCTCAATGTACTGCACTTCTTAGCCACTGGATCATTTCAGCGGACAAGTGCCATAGTGGGTGGGGTGTCACAGGCCACCCAGTCACGCTGCCTACACCAGGTCTTGAACATCATGACTGCACGCCCATCAGTCCGCAGGCACATATACCTGCCCAGAACACCTGCAGAAAGGCATGCTGCCGCCCTGGATTTTTACGCAGTGGCACGATTCCCCAAAGTGCTAGGTGCCATCGACTGCACCCATGTGGCTCTACGTCCCCCCAGGGCATCTGAGCACATCTATAAGAACCGCAAGCACTGGCATTCCATCAACGTGCAGGTAGCATGTAATGCCAAGGGAATCATCACCTCAGTATATGCCAACTATCCCGGCTCCACCCACGACAGCTTCATTTACCGAATGTCCACCCTAAGCCGGGACCTAGAAGCTGGGCGGCATGGCGATACATGGCTGCTTGGTGAGTATGTATGCCACTGCACATGCATGCATGTTGGATACTGAGCAAGGTCACAACCTCACCAATGATACCAATCCCCACCTCCACAGGGGACAGTGCCTACCCTCTCAGCCCCCACATGATGACGCCAATTCGGAACCCCACCACGCCACCCCAGGTAAGATTTAACACAGCCCACATTACAACCAGGGGCATAGTGGAGCGCACATTCGGAGTGCTGAAGTCACGCTTTCGCTCCCTTGACCGTTCTGGCGGGCAGCTGTTATACGCTCCCCCAGTAGTGTGCAGGATCATAGTGGCAGCATGTGTCCTGCACAACGTTGCAACACGCCGGGGCCTGGCCGTGGACATGGTGGTGGCCCCACATCCCCAACCACATGCACAGCCGCTGCGCATGGGAGGGGAAAGGGCACGGGGGGAGGCAGCCCGTACACAGCTAGTGGCTAATTACTTCACATAGAAATCACACCCCTGTGGAGTGCACACTGCCCTGGCACATTCCATCTGACAATCAATGATGACTCAACCTGACACTGATCCTGAATGTCTGGAGAATGAACCGGGAATTCCATGTCAGCCTGAGATTGTTCACCTGGAAGTGTCACAATGTGTGCATCCCTACCCACACAGACACCACCAATGCAGTTTTGTGAAGTTACACATTGAAGCAGCTAAAATGAATACCCACTTGCAAAATGCAACAAGAGGACAGTGCCATGTCAGCCAACCCAACCCCAGCACTGCCACACGACACACCGTGCCATGTCATGCTAATTGCAGGTAAACAAAGTAATCCCCACAACATGACATCACTCTCACTATGTACAGTGGCACTATTAGAAACCTGCAACACCTGAAATGCTCACAGCAATGCCGGACCAACAACATACTTGAGCACGTAGTACCATTAACATGACATCAAAAATGTTACATATTAGTAGTCTCACCACCTGGAAATGCCTGCACTCCCACCACTACCAACTGTGCAGTGTTGGCGCCATGTAGAGTTGTAGGTGCACTGCTGCCAACATGGTCCCCATCGCCAGACTAGAGGTCCTTGTGTGGACTTGAGGAAGGGACCTGCAAATTGGGAGGTAGACACAGAAGAAGAGTTACACATCAATGCAACATGCAGTGTACAACACAACAGCAATATGCACTAGGAATGTATACACAGTATTGACTACAGACTGGCCACACAGCTCATGGGAGTCCAACGTCACTGTGTAATTCACTGTCACTTGGGCACACCCTTTGCAAGCCCATGGAAACGGGAAGCAGGAGGGGTGTGTGTGACTCAAACCCAAGCATCTGAACCAAATACATTACAAGCCTGCATGTGCCCAGCCACAATGCAGCGTATGCCCACAGGAACCACGGAAGCCAACAGATCGGAGCCAACAGATCGGAGCCAACAGATCGGAGCCAACAGATCGGAGCCAACAGATCGGAGCCAACAGATCGGAGCCAACAGATCGGAGCCAACAGATCCTCCCAAAAAAATTGGGAATAAAAGAAATCAAAATAAAAATAAAAATAAGAAACAATCAAAAATGGCCATTGATGGGCCCGGGGGGGTTGGGGAGGCCACCCAGGAGGTCCGAGGACAGGATGCACACCAGAACCCACCTGCGTGGATCCTGGGAAAATAAAACACCTCCATGGGCTCATGGCCCACACGGCTACCCTATTGTGGGA
The DNA here is from genome assembly GCF_040938575.1 of Ambystoma mexicanum. Taxonomy (NCBI): domain Eukaryota; kingdom Metazoa; phylum Chordata; class Amphibia; order Caudata; family Ambystomatidae; genus Ambystoma; species Ambystoma mexicanum. The sequence continues at coordinate 580,404,391 of NC_090925.1, forward strand.
GTGTCACTGCTGTCGCTATTATCACCCTGTGCAGCTGCATCCGGAGGTGGTTGCACTATGGGAGGCAGCCCACGCAAGGCCCTAGTCTGCTCCTCCATGGCTGCAAGCATGCGGGTGTGGTAGGTCTGGTTCTGGAGGATGAGTGTGCGGAGGTCCCCATGCAACAACTCACGGGATGCCCGGACCTCCGCCCTCGTTGCCTGCATCTCAGCTGAGAGCGTACGGGTGAGACGCTCCAGCTGCTGTTCTGTCCTTTGGTGTGTTGAAGCCTCAAGCTCAACAAGAGTCGTCCTGAGGTGTAGGAGCTCCTGCCTCAGGGCTTCCCTGTGGCCCTGGGACTCAATGGAGATGGCCTCCTGCAGAGTCGCCAGTGCCGCCCGCCTGTCCCTGTTGGACCCCAACATGTCCTCCCTGTGTGACTGGCAGATGGAGTCAGTTGCCTGCTCTAGTCGCTCCATCAGCCTTTCTGGGGGGACAATGGAAGTGGCCACCCTATCCATGGCCTGAGCCATCATCTCGGATGATGCAGCCTGTTGGGTAGCCATACCGTAAATGGATTGCTCCCATGCGGTATTGCCAGGTGGCGTACGGCCACCACGTCGGCGGGCACCACACCTGTCTGGGGCAAGGCGAACTGCGCCTTGCTGTGCCGGCACTGCCTGAGGCTGCAGGACTGCATTCCCCCTCTGATCTGCTGGCCCAGGAACAGGATCAGATGTCGCGGAGTGTGACCCTGCATCCGTAACCACCGAAGGCGTAGCTGCCAACACTGACATCCCCATGGAGGGTACTGACCCTGGTGCAGGTGGGTGAGACAGAACAGAATCCCTCCCTGGAACACTCACCAGCGACGGCACGTAGGTCTCATCCGAATCAACACCTGAGTACAGCTCGGGGGAGGTGCAGCCAGAGACACCCCTTGAGAGCACGACCTGCAGCACTTGTGGGTTCTCCCCCACCACCACACCACGTCCCTCACTGGTGGTTGGTCGGCCCTGGGACACCTCCTGGGTCTGCACCATCTCCACAACCCCAGCAGTATCAGGTGCGTCTTCCCCTGCAAAGACATGAAAACAAAGTAATGGAAACAGGCATTAGCACCATGGCACACATTGAGGGCTGAGAAGCAAGAGAACCAGTACTTGATTGACATGTCCCACATGACTAAAACCCTCCCATGCATGCACCCACACTGCGTATGAAGTGCAGGCAAACGGCACACACTGATGACACCAAGATGGAAGATGAACAAATTTTCTGCATGCTGCCTGGCAGTGGCATCACACATTGGCCTGTGATTGGCAGGTGAAACACACATGCCATCACACAGATGGCATGTACCATTGCTATTGAGTGAAGATGGAGAGGAGGGCAGCACCTATTCATTCAGTCCAGTTCCCGCATGTAATAGCTTTTCTGATTCTAACAGGTCAGATTTTTCACCTGGAGCTGCCAGTCTGTAATGGTAAAATTGCACAGGGACATGTGTGTACAAATGATATCCAGGTAACAAAGTCACTCCCCTTTACCATACCCATGTCAGACATGTGACTAGTGGACAGCGACATGCCTAGTGAAAGTGGTGGAATGCAAACAAACTGACTGAATGAACAGTGAAAAATAAGCAAATCTGTTGTGTCAAGGTGACACTTCAAGGGCAACTGGCGTGCAGTTGTGCTAGATGTCTACTGTTGGCAGAAGGGATACTGCTATGGCCAAATGCAGCTGCGCAGGAAGTATTGCATGAAGCACATGGCTGACCCATACGACTGAGGCGCACACACTCTCTCCTGCCACCCAAACAGAAGCCCTCACACACACACCATGCACATGTATGACACACACATGCATGTGCACTCACCGGACAATGCCTCGTAATCAGCCAGATCTCCCACGCCTTGGATCTGTTCCTCCGTGACGTAGGTCCCAGCGACTGACTCATGTGGAGTGAGTTCCATGTCTACTACTGGAGACCCACCTCCAGTCACTAGAGTTGCGGCATGACTTGAGGCCAGCTTACTCTTTGCCCTGCGCTTTAGGTCATTCCAGCGCTTATAGCAATCATTGGCTGTGCGCCTCACGATTCCAAGGGCACTTACGATGTCCGCAACGGTCTGCCAGTGTGCCTGGCGTTGTGCAGGTGTGGTCTTGGATCCTGCAACAATGACCATCTTGTTGTCATGTCCGGACACATACTCGACAAGTGCATTCAGTTCGTCATCCGTGAAGCTGGGCTTCCTGGACGGGCCGGACTGTGTAGCCGTGTCTGGGGCATCAGCCTGTGCCGGACGAGCACTCTTCCTCTTCCGCTTGGAAGGTGGTGGTGATCCTGAGTGTCCTGCGCCGCTCTGGACACTAGGGGCAGGAGCCCTGGTGGACTCTGTATCAGGAGTGTGGGATTGCACACTCAGCATGGGAGTTGGTGCAGGCATTGGCTCGAGTGTGATGGTGTCAGGGGGAATGTCAGCAGCATGGACTAGGACCGACACTGTCCTGGCTGGGTGTGTGAGGGCTGGGGTGGATGGAGCCGCAGCTGCCCCTGCAGCCACTCCGCCCTGCCTCCTTGGTGCAGCAGATGACCTTGCTGCCCCAGATCCACGTGGCATGATGGCATCAACATGCACCAGCGCACGTGTCGTAGCCCTGCTGACCTGGAAGTCAGCCATGGAGTCAGCCACGTCTGGTGCCACAATGGGCTGGTCCAACAAGGGCTGAGCATGGATGGTGTCAGCCACTTCAGCCTCAACGGGAGGGGGGGGATGATGGGTGCCCTTGACTGGTCCTCCACACATGGGGGGACAGGCTCACCCTGCAAGTTACGACCACGTCCCCTACCGGATCCACCACGGCCACCACTTGTGGCTCTTCCACCTTTGCCACCCTTACGGAATCCTCGCCTCCCAGCCATGGCACTGATATTAATGTGCGTATGGGAGTGGCTGTAGACAATTGTCCTGGGCAATTGGGGGTCAAAGGGGTTGGGTACCAGATGGTAATTGTACCCTAGTGCTCTAGCACGGCTGATTGTAACCCCTGGGGAAAGATGACGGGTCACGCAACGCACAGGAGGCCCAAAAAAGGGAGATGACGTGCACGCAACCCCTCCTAGACCACGTGTGCAGAAAGAAAAACCTGCACTACGCTGTGGCACCCAGTAACACAAGAATGAACGTATGCGTGTCACACGCAGCCTAGAATGACCTCTGAAGGGGTAGGCAACACACGGGGCAAGCACAGAAGTTGGATACGTGCGGGACTCACCGTCTGCCAGGTAAAAGAGCGTGAAGAATGAGCGCGTTTGGCTGGCTAAACCCCCGCCAAAAGAAGATGTGTACGCTGTCTGAGAAGACAGGACAACAGTAGAAGGGGACACTGTTTGAGGGAACAGGCCCAGGTAAACCAGTAAAAGAGAAAAAAGAGAAAAAGCTGTCAGAGGTAACAGGGAATACGAACTGGAAACGCCGTGAAGTAAATCGCGTGTGAAACGACAAGGAGTACAGATTTCACCCACTCGCTCTCCACGAAAAGCACGTACAAGGAAATGGTGTTCTACATGTACCTTATATACAGGCCCACACGTACAGCGTCACTTACGCGGCGTGTACGTTCACCAATCACACGCTTTGTCACTCCTGCGTGTAGATCCATTTTCACCAATCACACGCTTTGTCACTTCTACGTGTACATCCATTTTCACCAATCACACGCTTTGACACTGGGACGTGTCACGCAACAATTTCCTGCACGTGCAGGTGACTATAGGCGCGCATATGCTGTTGACGGGTTTACACGCTAAGGGCCTTTGCTGACGTGTGGGATTTCACTACCTATCAGGCTGTCCACGCGTTCACACACGAGAGACCACGCTCCTGGCCAGGAGGCGAAATTACTGCCCCCCAGAGCCCTGAGCACGCTCCCACCTGCCATCTGCTGCTGCCTGACTGCCTGCTGGCCACGTGCACCACAGTGCTGGTGGGTGGGGGTGTTGGGAGACATGGGTGGGGGCCTGGTGGAGGGTGCCCCTGCACTGGTGGGGGTGGTGGGAGACATGGGTGGGGGCTTGGTGGAGAGTGCCCCTGGTGGTGGGGGGTGGTGGGAGACATGGGTGGGGGCCTGGTGGAGGCTGCCCCTGGTGGCGGGAGGGTGGGGGTGGTGGGAGACATGAGTGGGGGCCTGGTGGAGGCTGCCCCTGCACTGCTGGGGGGGTGGGGGTGCAGGGGGACATGAGCAGGTGTGCAGGGTAGTCCCCTGTTTTGTAGGCTGCCTGCAGGGGCCGTGGAGGGTGTACAGGGAACACCTGTGAGGACCCACCCAGCCTAATCGCGTGTTGAACTTCCCGCGTACCCCTGTAATACACGTACCCTGGCTAATCGCGTGTATAACTTCCCGCGTACCCCTGTAATACACGTACCCTGGCCAATCGCGTGTTAAACTTCCCGCGTACCCCTGTAATACACGTACCCTGGCTAATCGCGTGTATAACTTCCCGCGTACCCCTGTAATACACGTACCCTGGCCAATCGCGTGTTAAACTTCCCGCGTACCCCTGTAATACACGTACCCTGGCCAATCGCGTGTTAAACTTCCCGCGTACCCCTGTAATACACGTACCCTGGCTAATTGCGTGTTGAACTTCCCGCGTACCCCTGTAATACACTTACCCTGGCTAATCGCGTGTTAAACTTCCCGCGTACCCCTGTAATACACGTACCCTGGCCAATCGCGTGTTAAACTTCCCGCGTACCCCTGTAATACACGTACCCTGGCTAATCGCGTGTATAACTTCCCGCGTACCCCTGTAATACACGTACCCTGGCCAATCGCGTGTTATACTTCCCGCGTACCCCTGTAATACACGTACCCTGGCTAATCGCGTGTATAACTTCCCGCGTACCCCTGTAATACACGTACCCTGGCCAATCGCGTGTTAAACTTCCCGCGTACCCCTGTAATACACGTACCCTGGCCAATCGCGTGTTAAACTTCCCGCGTACCCCTGTAATACACGTACCCTGGCTAATTGCGTGTTGAACTTCCCGCGTACCCCTGTAATACACTTACCCTGGCTAATCGCGTGTTAAACTTCCCGCGTACCCCTGTAATACACGTACCCTGGCCAATCGCGTGTTAAACTTCCCGCGTACCCATGTAATACACGTACCCTGGCTAATCGCGTGTATGACTTCACGTGTACCCCTGTAATACACTTACCCTGGCTAATCGCGTGTTAAACTTCCCGCGTACCCCTGTAATACACGTACCCTGGCCAATCGCGTGTTAAACTTCCCGCGTACCCCTGTAATACACGTACCCTGGCTAATCGCGTGTATGACTTCACGTGTACCCCTGATATGCACGTTACCCGCTTTGCGTTCCTTGTTTGGCTGCCCTGTAAACTGGTCCAGAGTTAGCGCAGCCCTTTGCGATGATTTAGCGATTTTGCTGGCTTTTCCTTGCGCGAGGGCGTTCTTGGGGGCGTTACTGGCGCTGCTGCAGGGTCGCTGCGATACTCTGCGCCACGGCTGGTTTGGGAGCATGAAATCCATGAATACGCTGTGCGCGGAAATCGGTTTTATCGCACGTGCCTGGCGCAGTCAATCGCACGCGGACACTCTGCGCCAGCCGCTTGCGACACTTTTCTGCGTAATTCTATGAATTACCCTGTTAATTGCTTCACGACATGTCAAGCCACCACTTCTGAGTTCAGCCCTTGGGCCTAACATATTCAGAAGCCTTATAAAATTGCGGCTTTATCCCAAGTGGTGGCAGACCTTAGGGCCGACATGAGATCAGCACATGATGCTACACAATGCTGTATCAATGAGTTACATGCTGGCTTGCAATCAGGGGCTGGAGCATCAACCTCCGGTTCGGATTCTGCTGCAGGAAGGGCTCAACCTAGAACTGAGTCAGGCCTTGTCTACATGGCAGCACAATTTCCTTTGGCCCCACCAGAGAGGTTCTTAGGGAACCCTAAAACCTTTTGGACCTTTATCAATCAGTGCCAGTTACATTTCTTGTGTAGACCCACTTCTTTCTCAGATGCTACCACAAAGGCAGCATTTGTTTTGTCGAACCTAGGCAGCACTGCTGCAATATGGGCCAATTCCCTACTGGAACAAAGCAGTCTGTTACTTTATGACAGTGAAGCACTAATTACAGCCATGACACGTGTCTTTGATACTAGGTATAAGTCACAGGCTACGGATTTGGAATTGCTTTCCTTGCAACAAGGAGGGTCTTCACTTTTGGGTTATCTGGCAAAGTTCAATCAGCTAGTCGCCGAGACTAACTGGCCGGATGAAAAGAAAGCTGCATTGTTCTACAAAGGCCTTTCGGAAAATATGAAAGACGTTTTAGCAACGGTACCTGTTGTACCTATGGGGCTTCAGGAGCTGGTTGCCCTTGTCCTGCAAATAGACACCCGCAAGGCAGAACGAAAAGGGGAAAGAAGAACACCCCCATCTGTTCCTCCTGTGCTAACCCCCACCTCGACATAAGAACCAATGCAAGTCGGTGCCATAAGAGGCCTGCTTACCCCCACAGAAGGGGAACACCGCAGAACAAATCATCTATGCTTCTACTGTGGGTCATCAGAACACTTCCTGAAGCTTTGTCCCAAGAAACCTAAGAAGGCGGGAAACGCCAAAGCTCGACAATAGAAGGGGTCCCTTTGTTGAGTCAGGGTGTTATGGACCCTAGAACTTCGGTTCCCTTTTCTGTTTTGGTGACCTTGTCCTATCCTTCAAAGGAACCCTGGTCAGTTGAGCTCATTCTTGATTCGGGTGCCACAGGAAATTATGTGGATGCCCAATTTGTTCATGACCATTCCATACCACTGCTTTCAAAAAACATACCAGAATTAGTCAATGCAGTGGACAGTACTTCTCTGATATCTGGTCTGGTGACTGAACAAACCATTGACCTCGTACTATCATTTGGTGCATTGCATTCCAAGATCATCAGTTTTGACGTCATTACTGCTCCACAGTTTAGATTCATACTGGGTCTCCCTTGGTTGACTAAACACAATCCGGCCATCGATTGGGTATTGCGCTCTGTGGCTTTTGCCTCCGTTTATTGTCAAGGGTCTTGTCATACCACTAATACTGAACAAGGAAATCCCAGTTCCATGATCCTAGATGCATCCGCAATTCTCGGGGCTATCACGACAATGGCCCTCCCTAAGGAGTATGATTCTTTCAGGGATGTTTTTGACAAGAAGGCAGTGGAAAAAATTACCTCTGCATCGTCGTTACGATTGCTCGATCAAGTTAGTGGCGGAAGCCAATATTTCTTCTGGCAGAGTCTACTCGCTTGCGCAAGAAGAGGATGTCATTCTGAAGGAGTATCTGGATCAGGCATTAAGTACGGGTTTCATTCGTCCTTCCAGGACTCTGGCAGCGTCACCTCTTTTTTTTGTTACCAAGAAGGAGGGAGACTTACGTCCCTGTATTGATTACAGGGAACTGAATGCTATCACAGTCCGGAATCAGTATCCCATTCCTTTTATTTTAGTTCTGTTGGATCACCTGGGTTCATCCAAGTATTTTACCAAAATGGACTTAAGGGGAGCTTATAATCTGCTGAGGATCAGAAACGGCGACGAATGGAAGACAGCCTTCAAGACTAAATATGGTCTTTTTGAATATTTGGTCATGCCATTTGGTCTATGTAATGCCCCAGCTACCAGTATTTCATTAATGATGTGTTTAAGGACTTACTGGATTGCTTCATGGTAGTCTATCTTGATGATATTCTCATTTATTCCCATACCTACAAAGAACATGTCCAGCATGTCTCCACTGTCTTAAAGAGATTGCGGGAAAACAATCTCTATACTACATTGGAAAAATGCGCATTTCATGCAGATCAAGTGGAGGTTTTGGGTTACGACATCACTAGTGAGGGTGTCAAAATGAGCAATACTAAGGTTAGAGTGATTCTGGATTAGCCTGTCCCTACCTCTGTGAAATCCCTTCAATCCTTTTTGGGGTTTGCTAACTTCTACAGATGGTTCATCCGTTCCTTTTCAGCTACCACAGCTCCTTTGATGACTCTAACTAGCTCCAAGAGTCATTTTATTCGGCCGGATCAGGCTCAAGAGGCATTTGGCACACTTAAATCAGCCTTTACTTCAGCCCCAGTGCTCCAGCATCCTGACCCAGCACAACCATATGTGGTAGAAACCGATGCTTCTGATACGGCTGTCAGGGCTAGTCTTTCCCAGTTATGTGAGGACACCGGTCTTCTTTATCCGGTGGCCTATCATTCAAGAAAACATACCAAGTATGAGATGAACTATACTATCACTGATCGTGAGCTGCTAGCAGTGTGTGATGCTTTTCTGGTTTGGAGACATCACCTGCTGGGCACTGCTGTTCCAGTACAGGTATATATTGACCACCGCAATCTTCTCGCTCTCATGTCTGTACGCTGTACCACCGCTCGCCATGCACTTTGGCAAGAATTCTTCTCAAAGTACAATTTCCAAATCACCTACCGTCCTGGAAGTTTGCATTCCAAGGCAGATACCTTGTCCAGATTGTACGGAGATGGCCAGTCACATTCTTGTGAAGGGAAGGTATTACAGCCCTCTCATGTCATCTGTTCCTGTACACTCGATTCATCTCTGAAAACCCTGATCCAAAATTGGGTGGCTACTACTCCTCCTGAACACCATGATTATGATATGGAAGTCCTACATTCCTTACCATATATACAAGGGTGACTTTGCCTCCCTACTCCCGAAACCCAATTATTTGCCCTCCATTGGAGTCATGATGCCTTAATGGCAGCACATCCTGGAAGGCGCAAAACCCTCGAACAATTAAAACGATGGGCATTTTGGCCTTCTATGACTAAGGATGTGTCGGATTACATCAGGGACTACTCGAGCAGCAGAATTTGCATATAACAATTCCATCCATTCCTCCACTAACACCACTCGTTTCTTTGCTCTGCATGGTTTACATCCTAGGACCCTTCCATTGGATGTAATCTGTAAGTGATTTCAATCTGGCACTTCACCTAAGTCAATGCCTAGCATGTATTGCACAACAGAATTCTTTATTTATTTATTCATGTGTGTCTAAAAGTTATTTTATTCTGAACGATGTACCACTCATATCACGCCCCTCTCTTGGAACAACCTGTATCCCCTCGGTCACACTGAACCAGGAATCAGGCTGGTTTGCAAAGTTAAAATATGTATTTATGTGTTCACAATATAATCACACTATTTCTAATGGGGATACAATAATCACCAATGGGGTGATGTCACACTAGCACTCTCTTTAATCACAAGGAGTAATGATTTGTGGGTGTATTTTCAATCAATTGGCAATGTGGTTACTATTTCCCCCTGCACACCCCTCAACCCCCCAATATGCAATATCAAGATGTAGAAGGAGAGAGAACAGGTTTCAGGAATGCCGAATTCAAGCAAATATATCAATCCCAATTTCCCCCCAGAAAACACGAGAGAAACAGAATTTATTGGCAAACTATCAAAATGGTTTTAAAGTTGTCTTTGAAGGGATTGGGTAAAACACGAAATCTGGTTTAATTCACTGAACTTGTTTAGATTTTAATGGGAGCTGCTTTGTATGGTTACAGACAAACACTAGCAATGATTTCAGACTACTAAGCAATGTTAAAACTTAATTTTGAGGTCGGGTGCAATTGAAAACTGCTTTACACGTGATAGATTTTGCGAAAACGAAAATTTGCGGCAAACTTTTCCACACGCGGTAATCGCGATCGCGGGAGAACTATAAGGATTTGAAGTGTGGTTTTTTGTTCTATGGAAAGCTTAGAATGTTAGCTACAAGCAGACATGCATGTTTCTAGCATGAAAATTGAAGAATTTATGGACGTTTTCGTGGAGGTCATTTTTTTCAGATAGAGGCAAATTGGAAAACAAGGATGCGCTTTTAAAAGACAACCAGAATTTCTTTACACTAGGGATGGACTATGAAGAAGCAATACTACACAACAGCACAGCCACCAGACCAGGACACCTCTGGATCAGGTTGTTTGCCTACCAAGACGCTTGCCTTTTCCAGATGAAATATATCAGCGCAAAGATCGGTTTAACAATATTATTACAGAAGCAAGATAGTAGGGATGAGATAGAGAGTTCAGGCAATACAAAGATATTTCTAACAATGCAGTTCTGAATATAATAGAGGATGGGTTTAGATAGAGATTGCTATGGACAGTACATAGGCTAGTGACAGTCCTATATGAAGGATGCTCACTATACAGGTTTGAAAGAACTGTCAGGAATTCTGGTCAGAAATTCTGCTGGGCACACCGGACTGGGACAGGCTGCTGGGCACACCGGACTGGACAGGGTCGGCAATGGCTCTGGTTCACAGGTATCTGATCACAGCACAGCACAGCGGGTTTGGGTCTGTGGATTCTGGTGATAATTGTTAGCAGGAAAGCAGATACAGCACAGCCTGGCTATTCTTTGGTTCCCCTTAGATGTCTGGGGGTAAATTCTGGTTTCTGGAATTTTGAGGCCTAGCTGATAATGGTTCAGCTATAGAAATGGGCCTTTCTGCTTGCCAAGTTTCTAGAGTCTGGAGCAGGGAAGATGGCAAGTTCTCTCGCAAAGTGCTCCGCCAGCAATCGGTTGGTGGGTGAATCTATGTGTCCCTCTAAGTCCTCAGCTGTCTCTATTTATGCATTTGATAAAGGGGTGAGTATGCTGGATTATCCTAAGCACGCCCCCTAGGTTGGCTAAAGGTTAGAATCTTCCCTCTCCCTTGATTGGAGGAGAAAACAGGGTGTCATCATGATGATGTGGTTTTATGAGTCAGGGAACCCTCCCCTTGGCTTTTGAACATGAAGTCTACTTTCAGTATAATACATATTTACAATTTTGCAGGATTTATAATAATAACATATCTAGATCACATATTTTGTGGACCAAGTGCTCTTCCAATCCCCGTCATTGTAGGATCTTGCGTCGGCTTTTGACAGAATTCTGCCCTTTTGGTCCGGAACACAATATCTAGTTTAACCAAAATTTTGTACAACTGTGCACATTGTATCTGGTCATAAGCGTGTGAAGTTTAATACTTTTGACATGAATACATTTGCTATAAAACCACTTTTTCTACAGTTACTTCTCAGAACATAGCACAGAGTTCTGGCTCCTCATAAAATAAACAGCCAAAATTTAGGCTTAGAAGTCCGGGATTTACATATTTTTTTACAACTGTCCACAGTAAATTATCAGTCTTTTTAGAAATATACTTTCTGTCCATTGTGAATCAACAAAAGTTGTCCGTCCCTGCCTCCTTCTACTGCTGGCAGGTCTGAAGCAATCTGCCCCCTTCCTTATGGGAGAGGTCATGTTTGACACTTCACAATCTGCATATCCTTTCAGCCAGAGAAAGTCCATTGTCCCCTTCCCTGAGCGCAGCCCAAGTGCTCCTCCCCTCTTAATCAACACATGATTGTGAGTTCCTGGTCTAGAGAGCAGAAGGCAGGTGGCTGGCTCTGTGGGGGAAGTTGTTTGTGGTTTGGGCTTTGGAGTCAGGCTTACTTTAAATGTAATTTTGTTAAATTTTTCTTTGTATAAAATAACTTGCAATTTTCAAACAAATGTCTAGAACACTGATTCCAGGCTCTAAACAATGAAGTTTAAATAGTTACAACCTACGTTACTCTTGAAAACAGGTCACTTAGATTTTAGACATTAGATCTTAATGGTACAAGTTTACAGTCTTAATGCAGGCTTTTGAAACAGTTATTCAGGCAGCTGCTGGTACTGCGCCCACATTTTGACAGATCCCACAGGCAGGCAAACTGGCTGTGGATGTTTTTGTGACAAATTCAGCTCTCCAGGATATTGCAATTTCACAATGATTTCTTGAATACAGTAAAATGTGACACCCAACAAGAAGATTGGGTGTTTGTGGGTGTTTTTGGACTAGAATTCTATATTTTCAGCAGCCAAGAAAAGATTTAAAATGCAAGATTTCGGATTTCTTTCAGCAAGCACTGTTTTTCATGCCGTCTCAATTTTCACTAGTTGGGCAGCCCAATGACATGTTTCAGGAATGAGGTCTCTGTTCCACCACTGACAACATGCATGGAAGGTTTGTAAGCAAACTTTTTATGCTTTGTAGAGCACAATTTCCATAGGTTCTGGCGCACATGGGGGTTTTGTGGCCATTTTGATGATTCTGGTACCATCAGCACACAGGGATGCCGCAGGGCAGAGCATAAGTGGGTTAATACATCCCACAAAGCCCCCCCTAGTGACTTCACTTTTGAACGCCCGTTAAGGGGAAGTCGGGAGATTGGGATGTTCCATTTTTTTTCTTTTTGGTCCAAGTGGAAAAATGTGTCTGCTTCTCCCATCAGTGGTGGATCGACAGGTTCTCCTTGCCGGTTCCGTATGAGAGTATGGAGCGATACCCCGGGCCCCTTGGGTCTTTCCGTCCGGTCCCGAGTGGGCCTCCTTGATGCTTAGGATCCATACTTTCGGTCCCAGGATGACAAAACAGAGCATATTGTGGACATTTCCCCACCACTATTCATGTAGTCGGGCAGACACATACATTTGACATATAATGACAAATCTTTCCTGCTTATACCTATTACTGATTATAACAGATGGAATGGTTTTTACAGTCAGAATTATCGAGATAGCTGGAGTGTCCCCCTTTGGGTTTCCAGATGAATCCTCTAGTTGCTGCAGAGTATGCCTAGGATGGCAACACTTCAGCTGGTTGATGTGGACCCACTTATCTTGCCCTTCTGCCAAACTGCCTTTGGGGAAACAGATTTTGTAGGCGACTGGTGAGATTCTGTCTACAATTTCAAAAGGACCCCACCAGCTAGGAAGAAATTTGCTCTGTTTGGCCTGGTTCCTTTGGAAATTGTACAAGTAGACCCAGTCTCCTACTTGGTATTCTTTCCTAGTTGCCTTAAGGTCATAGTGGGTCTTCATACTGTCTGCAGATCTTTCTAGATTTCGCTGAGCATAGGCAAAAGCATGCTGAAGGTATTTTCTCAGATTCTCAACATACTCATGAGTTGTGGAGGCATTTATCAAGGTCTGCTCTTGGATTCTGTAGAGCAGATGCTGAGGAAGCACCATCCTTCGTCCAGCCATCAGTTCAAATGGTGACATTTTAGTTGCAGAAGAAGGGGTAGATCTGATGGCCATCAGGACAAGAGGTTGTCGGATGTCCCAACTTGGCCCAGAATCTGCCACAAACTTTTTGAATATGCTCACAATTGTCTTGTTGTATCTCTCAACTCCACCACTAGAGCCTATCCTGTAGGCAATGTGTAGTTTCCTTTTGACCCCAAGTATCTCCCACATCTTTGTCATCACTTCGCTAGTGAAGTGATTACCTCAGTCTGACTCGATGCTTTGGGGTAGTCCAAAATGCAAGAAGATGTGGTTGATCATCAGGGCGGCTCCTGTGTCTGCCTTGTCTGCCTTGCACTTTGTGGCCGGGAGACATTCCACCCATTTAGTGAACAAGCATGTCACGGTCAACATGTACTTGTTTCCCCTAGGGGAGCAAATCACGGGCCCGATAAAATCGATTTGTAAATCTGACCAAGGCAGTGTAGTCTCCCTCTTTTGGAGAGGCGCACAGTGTGTGAGGGATGTTGGCTGAAATTGTGCACACACAAGACGCCTGTTCAAGTATTGGTCGAGGTCCTGCCCCATGTGTGGCCAGTATGCAACCTCTCTTAAGATTTCTAGTGTCGTATGAAACCCCCGATGACCGGCTGTGGCCGCATCATGGGCGTGACTTAGCAACAGACTTCGGAATAAAGTAGGGACCACCCACTGGTCATGGGCAGCTATGGATCTCCTCACCAACAAACCATCTTGGATTCGGAACATTTTTGGACATTTCATCAACACTCTGAGGTCCTCTTTCCCTATGTAATCGGTATCCCTCAGGGGAACGTTCTCAGGGTCCTCAATGTGTTGATAAAACTTACCAATTATTGGATCCCCTTTTTGAGCCATAATCAAATCAGCGCCTGGAGTCTCCTTACTCCATTGTGCAGTTGAAAGTTCATTGTGAGCATTTGTCTGGGACCTAGTGATAGCAGTGACCTGGATTTTCCCCAACAGGGACTCGATCTCAAGTAGATCCCCTTGGATGGCTCTGGTTTTGGCCAGCTGATCAGCTAGGTAATATCCAGTTTTGTCTGGTCCCTCTACTTTAGAATTAACCTTTTCCAGTAGATGGTCATCCCATTCGAGGTGACCAGATCATCAATGTTTTGGATTAATTTCCCATGTTTCAATGGTTTGTTATTAGCACATAGCATGCCACTGGTTTTCCAGTTAACCAGGTGCTCCACGAACCTGTTTCGTACATAATCCAAATCTTTGATTATGACCAGTTTGTGGAGTTGGTGTTGGACACAGTGAGGATGGCTTGATGCATACCCCTCAACTCTGCCACTTGACTACTTCGGGGACCGATTTTGTACCTAGCTGAGGGTTCTGGGGCCTCATTCACCCATGCATTCCCTACGCCGGCCACAAGTTCTTTTTCCCCGTTGTTGTCAAAATGGTAAGAGCATCCATCCACATAGACAGTGGGCATTCCCTCAAACTGGTCTTCTTCATAGACTTTTTGTGGGGAATTAAGGTATGCCTCCATGCTGTTCTTGATTTTAAGACTTTCGTCCTCGAGACAATTTTCTCTGGCACAATCATGCAAGTCAGCCAGACCTTGCGTAAGGGGACTCTTCTTGTTTTGCCCATATCTGACCTCCACAGGAAAGCCTTGCATTGACAGAATCCAGGAAGTAATTTGGCAATTACTCACATTTCCGGCCCGGATTCTGTCACTTTGGAGATATTGCAGAGGCTGGTGTGGAGTCTCCACTATGAAGTGTTCCCCCTGGATAAACGGGCGGTAATTCTTCAATGCCCACACCGTTGGCAGGAGTGCCTTCTCACAATTGTTGAATTTTTCCTGCACAGAGGATAAAGTTTTACTCACATAGGAGATTACTTTATTGACCTTGTCATGCTTTTGATATAATACTGAAATCAAGCATGTATTTGAGAACCCTGTCTCCAAGAAGAACTCCTTGTTTTTGACAGGGTAAGTTATGCAAGGCGCTTGTGAGAAACTTCTTTTGAGTGATTTACTGCCTCGGCTTGTTCTGGACCCCACTCCCACTTGACCCCCCTTCAAAAGATGGATCAGGGGTCTTGTGATCTCTGCGTAGTCCTCAATGAACTTTCTACTGTAGTTAGTTAGTTAGTGCAAGGAGGCTCCTTAGTTCCCGCAGAGTTGTGGGGTCTTTTAATTTCTTGAGTGATTCCACTTTCTTTTCCTGGGGAAAGAGTCCCTGAGGAGTAATCTCATGCCCCAAGAAATTGACACAGGTTCTACACCACTGTGCCATTTGAAAGGAGAGTTTTGTTCCGGCAGCCCTCAACTGTGTGAGAACATAACGTACCTCCACTATGGGCCTCATTACAACCCTGGCGTTAAGGGGTTAACGGCGCCGTAAAAGGCTGCAGCCTTAACGCCAGATTCACACTTTAACGCCTGCTTTTTGCAGGCGTTAAAGTCCAACCCGCTAAGGGACCTTGGTGTTAATTACGGCACCGTAATTTACGGTGCCGTAATTAGCGCCTTCCCCATTCCCATTGAGCCCTATGGGCCAAAAATGGGAATGGGGAAGGGGCCATGGTGAATGGGGATTTACCGCCCCGCCAACCTTGGAATGGGGCGGTAAATCCGCCATCCACCATGGCGGAATCTGGCATGGACCATGGTGCTAATAGCACCATGGTCCAACGCCAGGGTTGTAATGAGGCCCTATGTGTTCCTCCACAGACGAGCTTTTGACTAAAACATCATCTAGCTAGACTCCTCCAGCTGGGTGGAGAAGTCCCTGGTCAAAGTGCAGATTTGGACTGGTGGCTTCAGGTGGGGAAGGCAGTCCTTGCGGACCTGAAACATCACCTTATCCCTCCTGAAGTCACAGGTCACATCTTCCTTACCATAAGGGCAGGAAGTGTACACCAGGAAATTCCCCCCATGCCAGTTGAAGATCCTGTCTGATGTTGCGTCATCATTGCTATCACTGTCAAAACAGTCCTTGGGGATGGGTCCTAACAGTTCATTACCTAAATCTGTGGAAAAATATCGATCTTCAACCGCCATTCCAAGAATGGTGCCTGCGGCTAGACTGATATCCTTTAAGTCACTGTTATCCACCTCTACTGGAATGGTGTCATGTTCTATGTTGACTAGTGGTGTTGGATTCACCCCCAACACTTGTTGTTGGAAGTGAGCATTCAGATGGACATAGGCGTCTGGGTTTTCCAGTTTCTGTCCTCTTTTAACTTTCACTTCCAGTGAGATTTGTCGGGTCCGTTTTGGGATGGTGACTATCTCTCCAATCTGAATTTCAACTGCATAAGGCAGCAGTTGAGCTGACCTAAATGCTTTCTCTGGGTCATCAAAGTCCATGGGATTACCCGCTAATTGGGACCAGGCTTTGAAGTATATTAAGTCCAAACTAATGGCAAAGCGATTGAGAATGTCACTGCCTAAGTAAAATGCAGCAGGGACAACTCGCACAACCCAACAATTATGGACAGTGCTCTTGTTGCCTATGGAAATTCTGAGCACACACCTGCTCGGCAGTAGATGTTTGGAATTTGGTGTTTCCAGGTCCATTTCCCAGTTGTCTAACAGTTTAAATATGGGAATGGTTGGATCTTTTGGGACTTTGCGGAACATCGCTTTGCTGATGAAGCTCTTACCATTGTTCACACACACTCGGGCGAGAACAGAGACCTTCCCTTCATTTAACTGAATAGGGATGAACAACTGCTCTCCAATTTTCTGAATATCAGCCAAGCTTTGCGCTGATTTCTCATCTTTCAGGACTATAGGAGTGGGATTTTCCGACTGTGAATTTGTAAAGAATTTCAGAGTGTTTCCTTCCAGTGGGCAATGGCAACTTAGACTGGAAGGAAGGTGGATTTTCAGAAAAAGAGAGGACTCCCCATCACCAGTTTGTTGTCCTACTGCAATTACTGTCACGTCTGGGATTTGATTATTCTGGAAGTGAAATTCTAATTGGTCAGGTTTTTCTTCAACCATGTAGCATGTGCCGTTTAAACTAACATGGTTGACACTATGTTTCAATTTTATTGGTCGGTTAGTCTGGGTCCAGAGGACCTTGTTTACACAATCTATGAGGGGTGACAACCTACGCAGGATGTCATTCCCTAGTAAACAAGGTGTGCCCTCTGGAGTCACAACTATGACCGGGTGCTTCACCTTGTGTCACCCAATTTTAATATCCAAATCCTCAGTTCCTTCCCGTCGAAGTTCTGAAGTTGTCCAGGAAGAGGGGTGAGAGAAATTTTGGTATTTCTCCCCTCTTCCCGAATTCAGTTGATCAAAGGCCCTTTTTGACTGAAGGGTAGCTTGGGATCCAGTGTCCACCAGTGCCAAAATTGTACACTGCCCCTGTATTTGGACCGGGGCATAGAATCTTCCCTCCTTCTCCTCAAGGGGGCAAAGAAAGATAATGTACATTTTTGGACAACTGGTGGGTTATTTTCTTAGTTTTGGATACAGACAGAAAGGTGATTTGGGCAGGATTCTGTTTGGAGGCTTGGGAATCTGGAAGAGAAAGCTGACAGCTAGATATAGGGGAAGTTTTGGGTTCCCCTGATTCTGATTTTGGGCCACCCCCTTCCCCTTTTTGGAGGCAGTCACCAGGATGCGTTTGAACTAGGGGGTTTTCGTGAAGGTGATTCTGAGTAGTGATGATGGGCGGTTTCAACTCGGTCCCCACATCTACCCAGTCTCGATTTGGATCCTTTGGGACCCATTTTTCTTTGGGAGGTGTTCCCCCATCTCTGAAGGAGAAGATCATTTTCCCAGGATCCTCTGAGGATCCCTCTCCTTCAAACTGGAAGACTTGTACCTCCTCCTCAAAATGGGTCTTTTTGGGCTCTTTATTTCTCCTACCCCACCTCTGCTCCTTGTGTTGCAGACTTTCTGGGGCAGGAGATTTTGGTTCTGGTTCCTGGGTTTCCAGGGGCGTTTTACAAGTGGGGAAGGAAGCTTCCTCCAAGGGTTACACCCCCCTTCCTCTTGTGCCTCCTCCCTGGGAACTGGTGGGCTGTCGGGGTTCTTCCCCTATCATTGCTCTGGAGCACCAGATCCTGGATTTGAGGCATTCTGCGCCGTCATGCTCATCTGAGGGTTCTGTTGATCCCTCAGCATGCGACCCAGATCCTGTGCCATGTTCTGGACCGGGCACTCTAGTTGTGACACCCGCTCTAGCTGGTACGGGGTACCCATGTCTCCCCTGGGCTGATCCTGGGAAGGGTAGCTATCCCTTCTCCCAAAATACCCCGGGTTATGAAAGTTTGGGTACCCCTCCACACTTGGCCTCCCCTCTCCCGGATTGGGCTGTCTGGGCTCAGGAAAGTGGGGAAAGAATGATGGATTGTTTTGGGGGTTAATGTTTGGCGGGTACCTTGGGACAAAATTCTGTCTGGTATTTGGGGGATTACTGCCCTCCTGGGGAAAGTGAGGAGGGAAGTTCCCTGGGTTAGCTGCTGTCTGGTTGGACCCCCCCATTGGGCTGGAGGAGTCCATACATAATCCAGGATGGGTCTCTTGCCCTTGTCGCGCGAGCTGATCTAGTCAGGGGAGTTAGGGGTCCCATTTGCGGGGTTGCCTCCCTGGCTCCCTGTTTGTGATTGGCCCGAGGGCCTCTCTGGAATGATTTTGATCCACCAGCCCCGCAAAGAAGCTGGAGTACTCAGGAGAAAAGGTCGACTTTACATATTGAATACAGCTTTGGCTGTCCTTCAAATGGAAAGTTTCCATCATTTGTTCAAATAGCTCAAGGTGCTCCAAACCGGATATTTTGCATTCTTATGATAGGGTGTGATAACAATCCTAATGGCTTTTATTTGTTTTAGGGGATCCTTGAGCAAGGCCCTTTTGACCTTGTTGGCTTTCGAGTCACCCTGGTCCACTCCTCCTCTGACTCCGAGGTGCCGGTCTGGTCTTCTAGGCTCTCCCGGATTCTGTGAGCTTGGGAATGGCTGGCAGAATGTGAGGGCATAGTTTCTTGATTCCTGTGGCATTCAGAAGAGTCTTCTGATTCTTCCTTGCTCCCAGGATTGGCTGAGTTACCCCACCCCACTGTCCTAGCTGGGAAGAGGGTTTCAGGAAGCTCTTAGTGGGCCTACTCTCATGGAGTTCCCCACTGATCTCTGGGTAAATTATATTTTTGAGGATCCATTTCTCTGACCCTCCCCTCATTGGAGTCTCCCTGATCAGAGAAGATGGCCCTAGCACTTGGGAACCCATACACAGATGCCCGCCCATCCATTCCTGGCAGGTGGTGATCTATGAGCCCCATATTCCTCATTGGATTGAAGTCTGCCATCCCCATGGCCCTTGGCTCATGTGCGCCAGTGGACATGGGGGTGGCAGGGTCCATGGAGTTGAAGAGGTGAAAGTCTCTAGTAATAGGGTTCCTGAGGTTATGCTCTGGTGTTTCCCTCTCCCAGCGGACCTCATCTCTCTCAGGCCCTACTCCCTGTTGACATGCAAGAATATGGCCTTTTTGCTCTTCTATCAATGCCTTACTAGTCTTTATTAGTTGTTCCTGCATAGTTAGCTGTGTGTGGAGCCTGTCATTTTTCTCACAGAGAGCCTCATTGTCTCTCTGTGCTTCCTGGCTAATTTTAGAATATTGGGCCAATTTTTGCTGCTGGAGGGTTACCTCCTGAGTCATGTCCTTAATGACCTGGTCCTTCTTTGCTAGAACATCTTCCACCCTCCTGGCATGCTCTAACAGTTTTTCGGGTACTTTTTGGAGTTCTCCAAGGCTCTGAAGGGCAAGGTGATTTCTTCCATTTTAGCTTTCAAATAACTGACCTCCTGGCCTAAGGTGTCCCTTTCCTGTATGAGAGTACCCCTCTGTGCAGCCAGGTTGTCCCTATGTTTTTTGAGTGCACCAGCATTCTGGCGCTCTTCATCAAATTCTGTTTGGGTGTCAAGGTCTTTGTGAATTAATGTATTATTTTCTTCTTTTTCTTGGTCTATGCGGTTTTGCAGGGTGACTACCTGCTCTGCGCAGGCCCTATTAAAATGTATTTGCTGTTCCAGCTTTTGTTGGCTCTGTAGTAGAAAGTCCAAACTTTCTTGTCACTCTTTCTGCAGCGCCAGTACCTTGGTATCCTGCTATACCTTCTCTTGCTGCCGGATATCCAGATCTCCTTTTATTTTTACCAGGTACCGTCTGGTTTCATTCTCTGATTCGAGACTCTTTTGTAGCCTTTGCTCTGCAGAGTCCAGATCAGTTTGGGCTTTTTCTAGTCATTGTACATGCCTATTTTCCAGATGTAGGTTTTTGGCATATTTCTCCTGTATTTCTCCAATATGGAGGTACAGATGTGCCGCTAACCTGGCAATTTTACTTTGCTCTTCGTTTACCTTAGGGGCCATGTACAGTTCACTCAGTGCCATGTGTAATGACCCTGATCCTGCCATGTGTCTAATCCTGTGTCTAATCCTGTGTCAGTAGCCTATTCTTTAATTTCCTGCAACCAAACATTCTGATCCTGCTCTGCCCATTCACCCCTGACAAATAATGTGTGCAGTCGGTGTTATTTTGCCATAGTAATTTCTACTAGGGTTGCCACCTAAATCAATGCCTAGCGTGCAATGCACAACTGAAATCCTTATTTATTTATTTGTGTCTAAAAGTTCTTTTATTCTGAACGATGTACCACCTATATCATGCCCCCCGCCCCCGGTCACACTGAACCAGGAATCAGGCTGGTTTGCAAAGTTAAAATATTTATTTATGTATTCACAATATAATCACAATATGTTTAATGGGGATACAATTATCACCAATGACGTGATCTCACACTAGCAATCTCTTTAATCACAAGGATTAGCGATGAGCAAAAACAAGGCAGCACAGCAATAATACTTTTGTGTGTGTGTTTTCAATCAAATGGGAATGTGGTTACTATTTCCCCCTGCACACCCATCAACCCCCCCAATATGCAATATCAAGAGATAGCAGAAGAGAGAACAGGTTTCAGGAATGCCGAATTCAAGCAAATATATCAATCCTAATTTCCCCCCAGAAAACACAAGAGAGAAACAGAATTGATTGGCAAACTATCAAAATGGTTTTAAAGATGTCTTTGAAGGGATTGGGTAAAACACTAAATCTGGTTTAATTCACTGAAATTGTTTAAATTCTAAAGGGAGACGCTTTGTATAGTTGCAGACAAACACTAACAATGATTTGAGACTACTAAGCAACGTGGAAACTTAATTTTGAGGTCGGGTGCAATTGAAAACTGTTTTACACGTGACAGACGTGTCCAAAACGAAAATAGCTGCAAACATTTCTGTGCGCGGTAATTGCGATCGCGGGAGAACTATAAGGAATTGAAGAAGTTATGGACATTGTCGTGGAGGTTGTTTTTTTCAGATCGAGGCAAATTGGAAAACAAGGATTCACTTTTAAAAGACAACCAGGATTTCTTTAAACTAGGGATGGACTATGAAGAAGCAATACTACACGACAGGACAGCCACCAGACCAGTACGCCTCTGGATCAGGTTTTTTGCCTGCTGAGACACTTTGCTTCTCCAAATGAAATATATCAGTGCAAAGATCGGTTTAACAATATTATTACAGAAGGAAGATAGTAGGGATGAGATAGAGAGTTCAGTCAATACAAAGATATTTCTAACAATGCAGTTTTTAATATAGTAGAAGATCGGTTTAGATAGGGATTGCTATGGACAGTAGATAGGCTAGTGACAGTCCTATACTAAGGATACTTACTATATAGGTTTGAACAGAACCGTCAGGAATTCTGGTCAGAAATTCTGCTGGGCACACCGGACTGGGACAGGCTGCTGGGCACACCGGACTGCACAGGGTCGGCAATGGCTCTGGTTCCCAGCTATCTGGTCACAGCACGACACAGCGGGGTTGGGTCTTTGGATTCTGGTGATAATTCTTAGCAGGAAAGCAGATGCAGCATGGCCTGGCTGTTCTTTGGTTTCCCTTAGATGTCTGGGGTAAATTCTGGTTTCTGGAATTTTGAGGCCTAGCTGAGAATGGGTCAGGTATAGAAATTGGACTTTCTGCTTGCCAAGTTTCTGGAGTCTGGAGCAGGGAAGATGTCAAGTTCTCTTGCAAAGTGCTCTGCCAACAATCAGTTGGTGGGCGAATCTGTGTGTCCCTCTAAATTCTCAGCTGTCTCTATTTATGCATTTGATAAAGAGTTGTGTATGCTGGATTAACCCAAGTGCGCCCACTAGGTTGGCTAGAGGTTAGAATCTTCCCTCTCCCTTGATTGGAAACAGGGTGTCATCATGATGATGTGGTTTTATGAGTCAGGGAACCCTGCCCTTGGCTTTTAAACATGAAGTCTACTTTCAGTATAATGCATATTTATCATTTTGCAGACTTTATAATAATAACATATCTAGATCACATATTTTGTGGAGCAAGTGCTCTTCCGATCCCTGTCATTGTACGATCTTGTGTCGGCTTTTGAAAGAATTCTGCCCTTTTGGGCCGGAACACAATATCTATTTTATCCAAAATGTTGTACAATTGTGCGCATTATATCTGGGCATAAGCGTGTGAAGTTTCATAATTTTGACATGAATACATTTGCTATGAAACCACCATACAGTTACTTCTCAGAATATAGCACAGAGTTCTGGATCCTCTTAAAATGTACAGCCAAAATTTAGGTTTAGATGTCCGGGGTTTACATATTATTTTACAATTGTCTGGCCTGAAGCAATTTTTCCCCTTACTTCTGGGAGAGGCAATTTTTGACACTTCACAATCTGCATATCCTTTCAGCCAGAGAAAATCCATTGTCCCCTTCCCAGAGCAGCCCAAGTGCTCCTCCCCTCTTAATCAACACATTCATGTGAGTTCCTGATCTAGAGAGCAGAAGGGAGGTGGCTGGCCCTGTGGGGGAAGTTGTTTGTCGTTTGGGCTTTGGAGTCAGGCTTACTTTAAATGTAATTTTGTAAAATTTTTCTTTGTTTAAAATAACTTGCATTTTTCAAACAAACATCTAGAACACTGATTCCAGGCTCTAAACCATGAAGTTTAAATAGTTACAACCTAGGTTACTCTTGATAACAGGTCACTTAGATGATTTTAGACATCAGATCTTAATGGGACAAGTTTACAGTCTTAATGCAGGCTTTTGAAACTGTTATTCAGGCAGCCGCTGGTACTGCGCCCACATTTTGACAGATCCCACAGGCAGGCAAACTGGCTGTGGATGTTTTTGTGACAAATTCAGCTCTCCAGGATATTGCAATTTCACAATGATTTCTTGAATACAGTAAAATGTGACACCAGTAAGAAGATTGGGTGTTTGTGGGTGTTTCTGGACCAGCATGCTATATTTTCAGCAACCAAGAAAAGATTTAAAATACAAGATTTCATATTTATTTCAGCAAGCACTGCTTTTCATGCAGTCTCCATTTTCACTAGTTGGGCAGCCAAATGACATGTTTCAGGAGTGAGGTCTCCGTTCCACCACTGACAACATGCATGGTAGGTTTGGCAGCCATCTTTTTTGTGCTTTGTAGAGCGCAATTTCCATAGGTTTTGGCGTGCATAGGTGTTTTACAGTCATTTTGATGATTCTGGTACCATCAAAACAGAGGGATGCCGCAGGGCAGAGCGTTTGTGGGTTAATACATCCCACAAAGCCCTACAGTAAACAATACGGCAGTTCAGGAATGCATACGTGAGTTTATTACCCCGAGGGAGAAAATCACGGGCCATCTGGAGATGTCTCAACAGCAGGCAAAAAATTACACTGACAAACACCGACCCAGAGTACCGACCCAGTATGTTGGTGTGGTTGGCTTCCAAGAATCTCCATATACCAGGTTGCAGGTGCTTGTTGCCTCGTTTGTGGGACCCTTCCCTATTAAAGAAGTGCTAGACTCTTTGGTGGTTCATTTGGAACTGCCTTCCCAGTGGAAGATACATATTGTCTTTCACATTGCTCTTCTGAAACCATGCCCTGAGGGGACTCGTCTTGTTGCCCATCGGGCTCCTGTTATGGTCCAAGGGGTCGAGGAGTATGAGGCTAAGGCCATTTTTTAATCTAAAATGGTATGTGGGATTTGTATTTTCTCATTGACTGGAAGGGTTACGGTCCTGAAGATCGTACTTGGGAGCCTGAAGGAAATGTGCATGTTCCTGTTCCCTTGTCCATGTTCCTCACTTCCCGATCCGGGGATCTTTCTTTGGGTGAGGATACAGTGAATCAATGCATGTCAGGGTTCCGTTCAGCTCTTCCTCATCACGTCTTGGACCAGGTATACATAAAAGGAAACATCCCCATGCCTCCAGCAAATCTACCTTTATTCCTGAGAATTTGGAACTCAAACGCCAATTACAAAGCACTCAGAAAACACGCTCATCCAGAAGTTTGCATTCCTTCAGAGAATTCTATTGGTTGCCGTAGAAACGCTGGCTTCCACTGCATAAACGTTTGCCTCCTGGATTACGGTGGCACGTTGTGCATACAGTCAGCTGTCCCTAATATAAACTCTGCCCACTCTGTATGGCGCTGCTTCTGAATTTGTTCTGAAAGCTTTGTTACGTCTTTAGTTACCTTGATTTCTGGTCTTGAACTCCTGTATTTCGGCTACCCTTGCATCGTCTCCTGATTATGCTCAATGTTGTTTACCTGGTCGACCCGTAACGCTTACTGGATTGTAAACGCTTATCCCCGCTACGCTTCCCCTGCCTGTTGCCGACTCGGAATGCTTACTGGACTGCAAATGCTTATCCCCGCTACACTTCACCTGCCTGTTGCCGACTCAGAATGCTTACTGGATTGTCACGGTTCTTCTGCTGCACTTCCCTTGCCTGTTGCCGACTCGGAACATTTACTGGGTTGTCACGGATTTGGACACTTCATCACTTCATCACCTCTGGAGTTAATTTTCTCCGCTTGGGACCTTCAAAGAACTTTCAAAAGATCTCTGGGGTCGTTGGCGCAACGGCACAAGGATCAAGTACTTTTGTTAAGGGGTCCTCGTGCCGGACGAAATAGTTGAACATTGTTACTTCCGGAACTAACACTGCAATATCCCTTCAGGAACGCCCCAAGACGCATAACTTTCTTCTAAAGGTAAGCAGACTGAACTGCACCAGTGCTTGTTCTTCCTTACTTGGTTTTCCCCTCAGTAATTGCTACTTCTGTTTCCTCAGGGTTACTTATCATACTAGTTTGGAATACAGTAAATTAACCACTCGTTCCTTGATTGTGAGGAACAACTTCTGTTTTTGTTTAGTTTAATTATTGCTCTGAATAATACATGAATCCTTGTTTTTTCTATTGCAGCCAGCTGTGTGGGTACCAGGGTGTACCAAATATTTTCGGGCAATACTCACCTCAATCTGTCCTTTTGTACTCTTGCCATTGGGCCTTGGGCCTAACAATGCACCCTCACACCTAAACCTTCTACACTGTGGTAAAGTCAAGAAATCAACTTCAAAAAACGAACCATGAGAACACAAGAAAACACTTGGCAAAAATCCTGCAGTGCCTTTGACCTTGCCCTGCTCAAGGAACTCTTTTCTATGCAGATGATTGATCACCACTGCCAAGGCCAACTACTAGCAAAATACTATTGCCAAATACAACAATAAAAGCATTGCCCTCCACAAAGCCATCACCACTGCATTAGCCCTCTGTCTGACCCTCCCCTACCACACTCCATCAAAACATCCACCACCATCAACTCTTTCTTCATCAACCAAAACCAGCATGATCCACCAACACAGACAGCAATGTTACAACTGAAAGCACACTACACATCCCACATTGCAAAACCACAACTTCCTGGGGAACTTTCAAAATATTCACTATGGAGGACCTCACCACCATCCTAGAATCCTTCAAGGCCAGATCGTACGCAAACAAATTCTTCCTGCCTCCATTCTCAAGACCCTTCTTTCGGAAGCACTCCTCCCTTAGATGAAATCTTCAAATGCTCCCTAAGTCAAAGCACCTTCCCCTCGACCCTCAAAACTGGACAATTTATCCTGCTTCTAAAGAAACCAACACTGAACCCTGATGCCCACAGCAACTATCGCCCCATCACCCATCTTCCTATCCTAGGTAAGATCCTTGCGATAGCAGTAGCCACACAACTCCTCCAAAACATTGGCCCTCATTCCGAGTATGGTGGTAGTCATATCCCTATTTGCGCCATGACTGCCTCCCATAACGGTACCGACTCCAGTTTGGTACAATGGGGACTTACCGGTCCATTCCGACCTTGGAGGGACCGTTAAGTTCCCATTTACCAAACCATTCCCCATTCCCATTTGAGCCCCCATAGGCGTATGCCAAGCCCGTTATTTGCGCCCAGGTCCCTTAACGAGTCCTGTCCTTAACGCCTGGTCAGACCAGGCGTTAAGGAAGGGACCTGCTAAGGGACCTCGTAGTAGGGCAGTAAGGGATGACCGGCACCGGTCTCCTTACCGGTGCCCGGTATCCCTTACCGCCCTAGTCGGAATGAGGGCCATTGAATCTAATAACCTCCTTCAGTCCTACCAATCTGGATTCAGACCCAGATGCAGCACAGAAATGTCTACCATCAATGTGTTCAACAATGCCCTTACATATATCCATGATGTCAAACCTTGCCTCCTGGTTCTCCTTGACCTGTCCGCAGCATTTGACAAAGCAGACCCTAGGCACTCACTGACATTCTACATCACAGCAGTGGAATCAATGAGATCATCCTCAGCTGGTTCATATCATATTGTGCTATTCGCCACCAGTTTGCACGGATGAATTCCTCTAGGTCCCCAACTCTACCCACCTCCTGTGGAGTACCACAAGAATCCATCTGCTCCCCAGTGATCTTCAATTTTTACATGGAACTACTTGGAGTCCTCCTCACTCCACACAACATCCACATCCGCCAATACACACATCACACTCAGCTGTACCTCAAGAGATCTTTCATTGAAGACTTCCACAGGCTCAAGGCCTGCTTCTCATTGATCCAGTGCTGGATATCCAGTGCTTACCGGAAGCTCAACCCCTCCAAGACTGAATTCCTATTCCTGACCAATAACACTCAACACCTTGGCATCCAGACCAGGCTCTGTGCTATGCACCTTGATGGCTTCACACTCTAATTGGCTACCTGAACCAAGTCTTGTGGTTTCGGCATCGACAGACACCTCTCCTTCAAGCAGCACATAGCAAGGAGGACACAAACAGCTTGGTACCAACTTTCTCTCCAACGGAAAATCCAGCCTTTCATCCCAGAAATCAACTTCAGATCTCCTGCGCAATCCTTGTAGCTCTCTCACCTTAATGGTGGCAATGCTCTCTTGAAAGGCCTTCCTGCAACTACCCTGGCATTCTTAAGATTTTTTCTGCATGCTGCAGCATGACTCATCAAAGATGCCACACATTTAACCACATCACCTCAACCC
The DNA here is from genome assembly GCF_040938575.1 of Ambystoma mexicanum. NCBI lineage: Eukaryota > Metazoa > Chordata > Amphibia > Caudata > Ambystomatidae > Ambystoma > Ambystoma mexicanum. Next base: position 580,431,945 of record NC_090925.1, read on the forward strand.
TCATCAAACTGAACTGGCTTCCGCTGCAAGCCCTTATCGTTTTCAAATCCTGCTGTTTCATCTACAAGGATGTCACCTTGAAGTACCCAATCTATCTCAGTAAGAAACTCAGCATCTATGGAGGCCTATGATCCACAGGTAGTAAAGACATGTGTAAAGTTGAAATTGCTGGTGTAGGAAGGAAGGAATCAGAAGGCAGGCCTTCTCAGGGCATCTACCACTGAATTTGATAGGTTTTTATTAGTGCAACTTAACCATAACGTCCCTTTAACAACATTTTCTCACTGAATTTCCTGGGTTTTTACCAGGAAATCCTTATTTTTTCTACATGTCCCTTACATCATACTGACTCACCTGCCCCCATCACAGTAGACACAGAGTCTGCAGACTGTGCGACTGTCTTCATACTTCGGACAGCATTCACAATGCCCAAAAGCACAGGGGTTACTTTACATCATTGTATCCTGCAACAGGCAAAGAAATGTACTTTAAACAACAAGAGATATATGTAGCACGTCCAAAAATTGCCAGGTTACTCACCGTAGTGACCACCTTACTCCTAGTCTGTAGTCCCCTTTCCTCCATACTTGTGGGACATCTCTCCGTCCTGTGGGACGGGACCGGAGCACTTTGTAAAAAGCATCCACATTTTTTTCAAAAATGTGTCCCTCCTCTCTTTCCTGCGCGGGGCCCGGCACACGGCCGTAACCCTGCCCACCTTGGCTCTGCCCCGCGCATCGCCCATCAGTCCTTTTCTATCGCCGGGTCAAAGACCCATTAGCAATAACAGAGGAACCTTATTAGAGGGGACGGCGGGCGGGCATATGGAGGAAAGGAGACTACGGACTAGGAGTAAGGTGGTCACTATGGTGAGTAACCTGGTAATACTCCTACGTCCCATCCCCTTTCCTCCATACTTGTGGGAGATTCCCAAGCACTCCTTACAGGAACTATGGGTGGATGGAAATACCCCTTACTGAAACAGGTTATTCCGCACAGCCTGACCAAACTGAGCGTCAGCTCTAGAGCTCATGTCGAGACAGTAATGCTTGCAGAAAGCAGATGGGGAGGCCCAAGTAGCTGCCCTAGCGATGGACTCCCAGGGAACATATTTCTGAAAAGCAACCGCGGCTGCCTTGCCCCGCACCAGGTGTGCCTGGATATCTTTAGGAGGTTTCAGCCTTTGGACGGTGAAAGACTCTGTGATGCAGGCGGCAATCCACCTGGAAATAGTTGCCTTAGACTCCGGCTTGCCCTGAGAGTTAACGAAGGTCACAAAAAGTTGAGAAGAACTCCTAAACTCGGAAGTCCTGTCCAGGTAGAACTTAAGAGCTCTTCGGACATCAAGACAGTGTAGAACTCTTTCAGCCTCTGAGACAGGGTTCGGAAAAAAGACGGGAAGGGAGATCGACTGATTCAGATGGAATTCTGTCACTAACTTCGGTAGGAAAGCCGGGTTTGTCCGAAGGACTACCTTGTCCTTGTAAAAGACCAAGAAAGGATGCTCCACCGACAATGCCTGGAGCTCACTCTCCTCGCTGACGTAACGGCGACCAGAAAGGACACTTTCCAAGACAAGTACTTGAGGTCTACTGTAGCCATTGGTTCAAAGGGTTTATGGCACAGTGCCATCAGGACTACATTTAGGTCCCATGGTGGGTGCGGATTACGAACCGGAGGGTAGAGGCGTGTCAAGCCAGCAAAATGCCTCTTCACCACTGGATTAAATAGAGAATAAGAACACAGGTCTGTAGAAAGGTAAGCGGAAACTGCTGAGAGATAAGTCCTGCATGACAGAACATGAACCCCTGACTCTGCTAGGGAGGACACGAAGGACACCACTGTGTCAATCGTGGCCACCCTCGGATCCAACTTCTTCTCCAAACACCAATGACAGAACCTGAGCCATTTACTCCTGTATTGAGATCTGGTCGAGGGTTTCCTGGCTGCCTGGATAATGCGCGTGTTATCTGCAGACAAACTCAGATGCTCTAAGACTTGAACTCAGGCACCATGCCGCCAAGCTGAGCGATTGTGAGGAGGGGTGCCACATTTGTTGTTCCCCTTGGTGAAGAAGATCGCGAGTTACTGGAAACCTGATCGGCGGATACACCGACAGGTGTTGAAGTTCTGAGAACCAAAACCTGGCCGGCCACCACGGGGCTATCAGTAGAAGGGAACAGTTCACAGAGTCCTTCAACTTCCAAATGGCTCGATGAACTAGAGGCAGAGGCGGGAAGGCGTAAGCTCTCATGTTGTGCCATGGAATCTCGAGAGCATCCCCCAGAGAGGAGGCTCCCAGCCCCCCTCTGGAGGCATACTGAGGAAGCTTCTTGTTCACCGCCGTAGTGAAGCGGTCCACCTCCGGTGTGCCCCAACGCGAGAAAATCCATGAGAGGACCTCCGCCTTCAACTCCCACTCGTAGCTGACCACTGTCCGCCGGCTGAGGGCATCCACTGTGACATTCAGCTGGCCTGGGATATGCACTGCAAGCAGCCAGACACCATGAAGCAAGGCCCACTCCCAAATCTGGATGGACTGGTCCACGAGGGGGGGAGACTTAGTTCCCCCTTGCTTGTTTATGTAATACATTAATACCACATTGTCCGTTCTTATGCGGACCACCTTGTTGACAATGAGCGGTCTGAACGCCCTGAGCACTAGAAAGATCGCCAGAAGCTCCAAATAATTTTTGTGCAGGAGCTTGTCCTGCGGCGACCAGAGGTCCGAGACGTGAAGAAGATCTAACGTCGCACCCCACCCGAGGAGGGAGGAGTCCGTTGTGATCGTCACCGTGGGGACCGGGTCCTGAAACTCTGCGCCCCCAGACAGATTGCTGAGAGATGACCACCAATCCAGGTCCACTCTCATGGAATCCGGAATCATTATCCGCATGGGATCTGGATCCACTGCCTGACGCCATGAATTCCGAAGAGCCATCTGGGTCCGTCTCATTTTGAGACGAGCAAGAGGAAGAGCTAGTACACACGAGGCAATGAAGTCCAGAAGCCTCTGGAACCACCAGGCCGACATGCTCTCCATCTGCGCAAACATCTGACACGTAGCCAACAGATCTGCCATTCTGTCCCCGGTCAGATACACTCTGCAGTCGATCATGTTCCAACGAAAACCCAGGAAGATCAGGTCCTGTGAGACCGTAATGGAGGATTTCCGCCAGTTCACCAACAGCCCAAGATGGAACAGGAGCTGGAGGAGATACTGGAGGTTGCCCGCTGCTGCCAACGGACAAGGGCTGCATAAGAGCCAGTCGTCCAAATAAGGATACACATGGATACCCTGCAGACGAAGATAGGACGTAATCACCGACATCATCTTAGTGAAAACACGTGGCGCCGAGCTGAGGCCTAAAGGAAGCACCCGAAACTGGAAGTGCTCCTTTCCCAAAGAGAGGCGGAGGAATCTCCTGTGTGGATTCCAAATCAGGATATGCATCCTGAAGATCCACCATGCTGAGCCAATCGCCCATCTGCAAAGAGGAGCGAATCTGGCCAGGCGTGATCATCTTGAATTTCTCTTGGGGTAGGAAAAGATTGAACTGGGAAAGGTCTAGGATGGTGCACAGGCCAGCCTGGTTGGATTTGGGCACCGTAAACAGCCAGAAGTAGAAGCCCTCCTCTCGCTCCCCAAGGGGAACGGGTTCCATAACTCTGAGGTCCATAAGTTCCTGAACCTCGGCCTTGAGGGAGGGTGAGCCCGACAGCTGAAAAGGATGGTTGAGGGGTCGGTAGGGGGTAAAGGTAAGCGGAAGCCTGCGCGAGCGACTGACAAAACCCATCTGTTTTCTGTGATGGTCTGCCACGCCTCCCAATGAGACGCAATGCGTCCTCCCACCGGGGTCTCGTGCGAGCACGAAAAACCCTCATTTGGCAGGCTTATCGGTGGCGGTGCCACCTGAACCTGATGAGGAGGCTGAGGAGCGGGAGGAAAACCGCGTACGCTGTTGTCCAGAGCGGTTATTCCCCGCAGGAGTATCCACTCTGCGAGATTTGCGGTCGAGTAAGCCCCTCAACGCAGAGGAAGGTCGACTTTGCGACAACGGTCTCTGGGATTTGAAAGGAGCTTTAACCAGAACAGACAATGATTTAGCCGTCTGAGTGCTAACCTTGGTTTTGGTGAGCTCTAGATCAGTAGAAGAATTAAAAAGCTCCTTACCATCGAATGGAAGGTCCAACACCTTGTCTTGCACTTCCTTAGAAAATTTAGTGGCATGCAGCCACGCCTGCCGTGATGTATCAACCCCAAGCATCAGGCCCCGAGCCAAGGTGTCTACGTGATGAGCCACAGCCTCCAGGAGATCCTGGGCCAAGACCCTGGCATCGGAAAGGCCTCCTTTGAAATCTTCCAGCTTCTCGACCGGGATGTGCTCCTCAAACTCCGACAGACCAATATCAATTCGGCATTGGCCTGCCTGAGCTGCAAGGCCAAGTTGTCAAAGATTTTCCTCCCGAGGGAATCAAGGAGCTTATCCTCCTTTCCTAGAACCTGAGTAGCCATCGTGGAAGAGGATGCCGCAGCCACCACTGTGGAGGAGGGAGGCGGACAAGGCGACAGGGCCACCTCTTCCGAAGAATGCAGCCTGTACCTCGCGTCAATCTTTTTATTGACAAAAATTCCTGAGTGTGGCTTTTCCCAGACTCTTCGGACCTCGGCCAGAACGTCTTTCTGCAGGAACAGGCCGGGACGCTCCAAAGGAGACAGGCTGAACGCCCCAGAAAGCATGCCCTCCTGCGGAGCGGGTGCCTCGGCACCAGAACATCTAAGAAACTCATCATGTCCAGTACCCGGTCATGAAAGGCTCTGATAGAGTGGGGAAGGTCCTCGTTGTCCTGATCGCCTTGAGGGTCATCTGACAGGTCAGGATCCTGCTGAACCGTGTCAGGCACTGCCTTGTCCACTGGGGACAATGGAGGCAAAGGCGGGAGAGCAGGGGGGAGCACCACGGGCAAGGGAGGCGTCGGCGGAACCACCAGAGGAACAGGTGGAGCCGGAGGCACCGGTGGACACATCTCCTTGAAAAGCCCTTTGAAATATTCCCTCATGGGGTCAGTGCGCATAACATAAACTTGGAGATTGTTTCGGGACCTAAGGAGGCCTCTCATGAGGTGGACAAATCCAGGGACGTAACGGGGAAGGGTGCCACACCGGCCCCTCCACCAACATATCCACATAAATTAAAGGAGCCGCCCCGCGGGCAACGAAACATTGTGCAGGAGAGGCATCCGGGCGTTCCAATCATAAACCAGCCGGTAAGGATGCGCACAAGGGACCTTAGGTTCACCCAAGAGACCCAGCCCTACACCAGAAGCCGATGGCGTAGTTGTAGGGGTAGCACCTAAAATGGCAGGAACGGGCGCAATTTTGTCCTCATCTGAGGACGTGAGGCAGGGGTCCCCGTCGATGGATCATGGGTCTTAATCTTAGCCTTAACATAAGGAACCTCGGCCGAGCCGGTACTATGAGGCCTGGAATTTTATTGTGACATACCAACCGCCAACTGAGCCTTCGAAGGAAGGACCTCGGCACTGCCGGTAAAAGAATAACTTTGATTCTTTGCCCCCTCAACAGATCTGGTGTCACCACAAGAGCGGGAATGGTGTGCTTTCACCGACAAAGCGTTGACCGGCCTCTCAGAACTGTTGGTAGATTTAGCCTCTGTACGAGGGACCTCAGACCCAGGCCCGGTAAAAGCCTTTTCTGCGTGGGCCTCGAACATCCATTCGGTAACTACAAGCCCAGCCAAGGCCTCGGGGCGCACCCCGGTTTTGTTTTTGAGGGAAGCCGACAGGGAGGCCTCACAGCGAACTCCGGTACCCCATGACTCAGTAGAACTGGGTCCACAAACAGCCCCCACAGGAGGGGCCTCGGAGCGTACTCCGGTATTCACAGACCCCTTACGGAGACCCTCTGAGAAAACTCTGGTAGAATTATTAGGCCCAACGGGCACCTCAGGGCGAACCCCGGTAACAGAGCGATCAACGCCCCTCCCGGAACGAGAGGAACCCGGGAAGGTATCCCCCGGTCGGGGTGCTCTGAAAAGTAAAGAACTTACCAGGCATTTTTTCTTCTCGTCGATGAATGCCTGAAAATGCAAAGGAGAAGTTCGTCGGAACACCTCCTCCCACCGCTCCAACCGACGTTGAAGTGCCTGGACCGAAAGGGAGTCACAGTAAAAAAAGGAGTCCCAAAGGTGTTCCGGGCCAAACACTTGAAACAAAGAGGATGGGGATCCGCCCTCGCGAAGCGACGGTGACACGATGAACAATCTGGAAAGTCTAATTTGAAAGACATAGACAGACTAGTAAACGAACGCTAGCGAGAGCCAGAGAGGAAAAAAGAGAAGAACATTTTCCGAGGATGCAAGTGCGTCCGGCCCCGATCGAGCGGAGAAAAGGACTGATGGGCGATGCGTGGGGCGGAGCCAAGGTGGGCGGGGTTACGGCTGCGTGCCGGTCCCTGTGCAGGAAAGAGAGGAGGGACACATTTTTGAAAAAAATGTGGATGCTTTTTACAAAGTGCTCCGGTCCCGTCCCACAGGATGGAGAGATGTCCCACAAGTATGGAGGAAAGGGGACGGGACGTAGGAGTATATGTGTATAAATTATGTACTTAAGATTTTTTGTGTTTTGTAATTTTTGGGCTTTTTTCACAGGAAACACAAGGGAGGGAAGAGAATGGAGTGTAGGGAAGGGGCACCAACCACAGGGATGAAGAGGCAGGTGGAGAGAGGAAGATGTTGTGTGGGACTTAATTAGGTAGGGGACAGTGTTTCTCGTGCTCCCGGACCACAGCCTCGAAAGTGCTTAAAAACGGATCCCCCTACAGAGCGTTGTGTCACAGTACATACAGAGCACTGTCACCCTCGAAAGGCAAGGGTGAACTGTGTGACGTATGGCCTGCGAGGCTTATGCAGGGATCCTCTGCCTCACAGGAGTGTCTCTTGTGGTGGCAGGAGCAGATGATGAGGATGTGATAGTGGATGTCAACCTACTCATCCTTTCGAAAGGTACGATCTTTCGCACTGCTCCCTTGTGATTTGATCTTAGGTGGCGCAGCATTGAGGTGGTCCCGTAGCTATATAAACCCGGTTTTCCACAACTGAGTACAACGTTGCACTCAGTGGATCTAACCTGACTCCATGAACATTGGTTACCCCCCCCCAAGGGTCGTAAAAGTTTCCTTACCCAAAATTCATGAAGGGAGCTCGTGAGAGGGATTCCCATTACCTCATCATCTTCCTCCTCTTGATCCACCCCTGTATCACCACACCTGTTCCCCCCTCAAGGCCCTCTAGATGGTGGTGGTGGGGCAGCTGCAGTCGACATGGATGCCATTGTCCAAGTACAAAGTACAAATGCAAGTATCAGAAGTCAGCAGCAGCTGCGCACTCCTGGACAGTCAGAAACACAATGGGGAACAGCAGTGGGTGGGTCCCTTTTCAGGTGCTTTCTGCTGACCGTGCAACTGTCCACGGACACTTTGAGCCACATATAGGGCTCAAAAAGTTATAAAAAGTTGCTAAATCAACCAGGCATTTTCTAGGAGCTCTACAAGGGTGAGGTTTCAGCTTTAAACACCCTGGATTTGACAAAAATCCGAGGGTACGGACAGTGTCCGCGGATACTCCCAATGCACAGCGCGGGTGCGGTCACATGACGGCATCCCGGACAACCACGGATAGGATGGCTGTCCTGTGGACACCTGTTGCGCTGGATCTGGTGTGCGCATGCATGGCAGTGTCTGCAGGACAGGGGTGGAGCCCCAAAACTAATTAATAGTGTGACATGTGCAAGCGGACAGGTCCGGATGGTGCGATGTTTGGGGGAAAAGCAAGATCAGGAGCATGCGTCCAGGTGTACACAGGACAGGGTCGGGGAACCCTAACTAAATTAAAGTGTGACACGACCTTGCGGACAGGTCTGGACAGGCGCAAAGTTCAGGGCAGAGCGAGATCAGGTGCACATGCATACAGGTGTCCGCAGGACAGGGGTAGGGTCCCCAAACTAATTGAAAGTGTGACAGGTCCGGACAGACGCGATGTCCGGGGGCACCTCCATTTTGATTACCGACAGCCCGGACTGTCGCGCGGTCCACAGACTCTGAATGGGGCTTTTATTTTTTCAAACACACGCACCAACAGTACACACATATTTATTAAGACACACAAATACAATCAATTACGGAAGGGATGGGGTAGCAGAATGGAAAACATATATGAGGGAATTGGTGTTTTGTACAGACTGTTCATGAGGGGAGGAAGGGATTTAAGGTTCATTGTAGCATCTAAGATTGAGGGAATTTGATGGGGATGATTGGCTGAGATGGGGTGAATGGGCACAGGTACAAGTGGGTCAGTGGTATCGGATATTTTCTTGAATATGATGTTTAACAAATGTCTACAATTGTACACAATATTGTTCAATTCATCAATGTTTGCAGATAGGTTTTAGTAGTTGATTTTCTGCAGTTGGACTGTGGTCATCTTCTTGGTCATTTAATCATAATTGGGGGCCAGTTTCTTCATTTGCTCCATGTACTGTTAAAAAGAAAACTATGTTTTAGTGACATGTCAAACAATTTACATCACTTATTCTGGTTTAAAAATTGTAATCTGTACCATTAGAATTGTTTTCTTCACTAATGTCATCGTGATGGAAATGTTCTTCTTACTACTCCAAGGTGCATGCCATTTCTTTTCAAAGAAAACAATACTGCTATTTCTTACTAGTCATTTACACATAATAAATTGTAATGTTACAGAAAGAAATATAGCGTACTTACTACTTTCTGTAAGGGTTTCTTCTGAGTAACTGTGAGGAGCTTGTGAGTGTGTACACAAGGTTGCTCTGTTACTGATACTGTTAGATTTAAAGTTCACCTTTGTGTGTGCTACATTCCGTTATGTTGTTCAACCTATGAAATTGTACTTCTGGTTTCTACCTTTCACAGTTCAAAAACAAAAGTACAGAAAAAAAGTTGCTAAAGTCTGCGAACAGCACAGTTTTCTGCAGATATCGAAATAAATGTAGGCAGTGGTGGCATCAAAAAACATTGCACTGTATTGCTTGGGAAAGTGGTGGCTCTGAAAAGACACTTTAACCAAAAGTGTATTTCAAGTTTTAAAGTAAAATAAGCAACACCTACTGCAAAATGTTTGCTATATTTCCAGAAAGTGCTTCAAAGCATTTTGGATATTTTGCAAAAAAGCTGATTACCAGCATGAGTAAGATGTACTTGATCTCTGTGGAAAATGTTGGCTATGTAACATTTTATATTTTCATTATGGAAAGAAGTCATATCAACTTCTCCCAAAAACCCACACACAGCTTTGCTGACATTACGCTGTGCTTTCTCCATTTGCAGACCAAATTAACTGGAGTGCATCCGTATCTGTCTCTGGGAAATGTGAGAAAACATTAGTCAAGAGTTCAGGAACATTTCCTTCATTTTACCAAATGTCACCTTCATTGCAAAATGCAATGAAATACCGGTTACATAACCTAAAATGTTCCCCCCACAATGAACAATGATAATGGCCAGATGTTGGAGCATGACCAAATTAACACAAAATGGGAGCAAGGCCACCCACTTCATGTCACAGACACCATACCACTGGACAGCAACATGATGAAATCCAAGATGTTCAGCCACTCCACACTGCTCTGCATACACCTGCAACCAATGGATCCACGAGTCCCTCAAAATCCACACACTCAGCCACAGCCATCTGCACTCCTCTCAGAAAACAGACCTTCTGCCACACTCTTTCCTTTGAAACCACACCCAGGAAACCTAATTGGCCAGTCCCCTGGACTGTACAGTCCCATTTCCATGCCTGCCATCCTCAAAAGACCTGGATATGGCACATGCTGTCCGTGGACTACTGCAGTGTCCACAGATGCAGATCATCCAATTCAAGGCGGTGGGGAGAGAAATTAAACACAAGGTAAGGTATTTACTCTGTAGTAGTGGCTCTGAAAAGCACCTTTTTTAAATTTGATTTTGGGGCTTTTCAGATTTTGTTTGCTACACCTACAAAACGCACTCTACATGATTTTACAAGAACTTTCTAAGTTCATTCTGAATATTTGCAAGAAAGATTTCATTGCCACAATCTGTTAAAGTGATGCCATCACAAAAAAAAAGATTTTAACCATCCTCCAGAACATTGTCATTTGACAATGACATCCCAACAGCACACAAAAAAGAAGCTATGCCTTGGTTCACAAGACACCTTCCTGCATCTTGTTGAGGACCAAAGACATTGTGGAAGGTCCATGGAGCCCAAGGTGGCATATGGGAAATATTACCTTTGCACATGGAAAGAGCTGCATTAGTGCTTCAGCAATTCCTTCACTGCATTCTGCAAAGTTATTCCACTAATGTGCCCCAAATACAGTCCTCTACAATTTTCACAAAGTGCAGAAACACCTTTCAAATTTTGCCCAGGCACACCACAAAGCTTCCACTACCTTGAATCCAAGGTTGACAGAAATACCACATATTTCTGTATACCTCTGCAGATTACTCATAAAACAATCTCTCACCATCCACACACTGAGTCTGTCCATTTCTGCAACCACAGCCATCTTCAATACAAACAGAAATAAAAAAAACAATTACCCTCTCTTCTTATAAAGCACCACCAGAACACTCGATTGGCTAATCCCCACAGTCCCCTTTCCATGCCAGGCATCCTGAAAAGACTCGGATGTGGCACACACTGTCCACGCACGACCGTGGTGTCCATGAACCCTGTAACACAGGACAGCACTTCTTCCCTGTCCACTTCAAACTTTGCAGCACTCCCTCATTGGCTACTGTTAAGCAGTCAAACACCCATCCACCAATCACATCCAAGAACTCTACATCTATCTCTGTCTTCTCATTTCAACACTTCAGATGTACTGTTCAACACTCATCAAAAACTACTGTAAAACTCTAAAAGATTTCTACTTGCAGGTTCATCCACATCTGCATTTATCAACACAAAGTACAGGTATGCATATATTTTTTAAATTACATGTCCAAACTCTTTTACAAATGCATAATAAACAGGGTTCCTGCATTAACCTACTCAATAATCCTACTCTTGTTCATGACACCTCCTGACATCAAATGACACTCACTTACAATTCTGTGTAGTTGCAAACTTTTCTTTTAATGAAGATTTTCACAACACTTTCAAACCACATATTTACAATGTCAGCAACACTCTCTGTGTCGTTTTGTGAAACAAAAGAAAACCGCATTTAAAACATTTCCTGTGTGAAACTTCCATATATTACCAAGACATGCATGCTTGCCCATATCACCCATTCTAATTCTGTTATTTTCTTCTTTCATTCTGTCACTTTTAAAACCACATCTCCCACTAACAAAGTTACACTAAAACTCCCACAATGCACACTCAAAACAAAAACTGCATGTATGTTACTAAAGCATGTCATGTGCATGGCATGAAAAATGGCAATATCGAATACGTTTAAATCTATTAATTTCAGCACCATTTCAAGTAAAACAAATGAATGCATGTGTACATTTACAACATTGCTGTGTGTAAATTTTGATTAATAAATAAAACAAAATGAAAACGAGTACTCCAACATATTGCAATAACACTCAGTGTGTGCAATTTCATTAACTTTCCCACACATGCATACTTGCTACCTAACATTCTTCTTTCTAATCTGTGCATGTTTCTAGGCTTCTCGATTTTTCTCTGCATACTGCGACTTGCAGTGCACTATTTCTAACACAAATAGTACAACAACAACTCCGACACTTTCAAAACTCCAGCCATGCAGGGCATACTTATCATGGGACCACCGGCCCCATTACCAATGCTGCCAGTGCTTCCATGTCCCCATTCCCATACAGTGCTATGCAACTCCACAGGAATAGAGACTAACATTTTCCACCACCGGACTTTCCAGGGCAATACAACTGGTAATGTCCAAAGTGACACTAGGAAGCTAGCTGCCAAACAATTATTGGAATCTGGTGGCAACCTGTCTGCAGCAACGGCAGTGTTACAACTCATAATCACGTCCAATGTTACCAACTCTTCTTCCCAACAACTCCTCCCACATCGCAAAATAATGTCTTCTTGTAGTACAATTACTTTGCCATTATCATACATACGCACTCATTTTCTTCTTTCCCTATTGCAATGAAGTACAACCTCCTGAAAGACAACAACCTCTCTCCTAGAAGACAACAACCTGGAGAAAATTACTCTTCTCATCCTACCAAGTAAGTGCAGTAGTATTCTTTCTGTTACTCATACAGTGCAGTGCAACCGTATTCTAGCCTACACAATTCTTTCCAAAACAACATCATATACTTCACAGTTACTTATTGCACCTCAGCAGGTACACTCTTTGTATTCTCATCTGAACACCAGTATCATAAATCCACTATTATCATGAAAACATTGTAATGTCCTTACTTATTCGTGCACAGTACACACACATCTACACACACAGCTACTCTCACAACCTTCCCAACCAGAACTAACAACCCATTGCACAATCACAGAACTCTCTCTTGATGTCTGCCCACATATCCACACACTCATTCACAATGCACTGAAATACATTACACAACGTTCAAACCCACACTTTCCTTTTTTCTCTAACAAACAGAGAAGAATAACTACTAAAAAGTAACTCTGTAGAAAACAACAAACAAATAGAGCAGATAAAATTAAAAGCATGCAAAATACATGTTCACCTCTAGCAGAATATATAGCAAATGTTCAAACAAAACTGGTAATACAGTCAGTCAACAAAACTGAACCAGCTAGCAGTAAAAGAACTAGGGCCCCTCATCCAAAAACAAATGTATAAAGAATAAAGTAGAAAAAAACAAATAATAGCGCTAGCACTACATCTACCAATGTTAAGGTAGCCACAGTTAAGCATTCACAAAAATGTATTTTACAAACAATGTTCCACGGTAGAGCACTTAAAATTCGTATAAAAACAGCAGAAAAGTCACACTCAACTCCTAAAAATGACTGCAGAAGTCTAATCCTTGAAGCTCTCATTGACAACGCAATGCTCCACCAAAGAAAAGTGTTTATATTAATTTTAACCAGAATGAAACCACTAACAAATGCATCAGTAAACTACAAAAAGTACTTCTAAACATGTGCAATGTCAACATAGATACCTTTGCAAACTTCTCTGCAGGTGAATGGATTCACACATACATTTTGACTCTTCTTGCTCCTCCTCTGTACTCTTCCATGACCTTTCCGACTCCCTCTCCCTGTCCATCCTCCTCTCTGGCCCGACTCACTCTGCAGGGCACACACTCGATGTATTGATCTCCTCTGACCTCCTCCTCTCCATCCCTCTGACCACTCCTCTCTCCTGGAGCAATCACTCCCTCCTCTCCTCTCATCTCTCCCTCTCTTCCCCCTAAGGCAATCGTACCCCAACATTGCCACCTACCTTCTCAGACATCCGGCCCATGAAGCGTGTGTCACTTTCTCCCCCCCCTCCATCTTTGGCTGTCTCACATCCTGACACAGCCCTGTCTCTGCTCAACTCTTCAATTTCTGATACTCTTGATGCTCTTGCCCCTGTCATGAGGATCCATTTGAAGTCCAAAGCCAAGTACAATTCCTGGTATGACTCTGACCTAGCTACACTTAAACTTAAGTGTGGGGCAGCTGAGAGGAAATGGAGGACTTCCTGTTCATCCTCTGACAAACTGGCCTGTCACCTGCTACAAAGGCAATACCGACTCCCTGTCCTCACCAAGAAGAGAGTCCACATTCAAGCTTGTGTCTCTGCAACATCTAATAACTCGGCCGAACTATTTAAAATCTGCAAGGAGCTAGCCAACCCTGCTGCAGTCTCTACCCCTCCTGTTGTTTTCCAGGCTTTTTGCAATGCCCTTGCCTCTCACTTCATTTAAAACACCCAGGACATCCTGTCAACCCTCTCCACCCACTCCCCCCTCTCCCCTTCCCATCTGTGCTTGCTGACCCTCCATTAGCCACCCCCCACCATCCTTCTCGTCCTTTCCTATTTTTTCCCTTGATGAGGTCGCTAGACAGGTCTGATCTATGAAAGTCTCATCAAAACAAGTTCATCCCTGTTCCTCTAAAACCATCAAGGATCACATTGACACCCTTGCTCCGGCCCTTGCTGATTTTTGCATTCACTCCTTTGCTCAGGATCCTTCCCCTCCCTCTGAAGCACCCCCTTGTGCATCCTCTTCTCAAGAAACCCACAGATGATCTTTCTTGTCCAGCTAACTATCGCCCAATTTCCATTACTCCCTTTCTGGGCAAACTCCTGGAAAAGTTGGCCATCTCTCATCTCTCATTCCAATTCTTTTGGCTGTCTCCATGACCACCAGTCTGGCTTCAGAACTGCCAGAAGCACGGACACTGCTCTCCTGAACATCCCTGAAAATCTGCTCTCCAACCTTGATTCTAACATTCCCTCTGTCCTAATCTTCCTCGATCTCTCTTCTTCCTTCGACACCATCAACCATACCATCCTGCTCAACCGTCTCTGTGAAAATCTGGGCGTCAATGATCAGGCTCTGGCCTGGCTGACCTCTTTCCTCTCAGATTGACCCTTACAGGTCCAACTTGGGCCCTTCCTTCCATCTATCTTCATCTCTACCTGTGGTTTTCCCCAGGGGTCTAACCTCTCGCCCTGGCTTTTCAACCAATACCTGGCAACTCTTGCCCACTACATTGCCACTTTCTGCTCAAATTTCCAGTGCTACGCTGACAACACTCAACTCATTTTCAGGCTGCCCTCTGCCACCTCTTCTCCCTCTCTCATCTCTGATTGCCTAACTGCCATTCAAGATTGGTGTGCCACCAATGATCTTTGTCTGAATGCCAGCAAGACAGAGATCCTCCTCATTGGCATACCTTCACCATCCTTTCCCCTCACTCTCTTGCCGGCATCCCTTGGCCCCCCTCCTACCCCCACCTGCGAGGCTAAGAACCTCGGGGTCATCTTTGACTCTACCCTTTCCTTCTCCGCCCACATCTCTGAGGTCACTAAAAAGTCAAACTTCCTACTGTACCTCCTCCAAGGTACTCTGCCTTTCCTCTACTTCCCCCAGAAGCTCATGGTATCCCAAGCTCTGGTTCTCACTTGGTTGGACTATTGTAACAGCCTCTTTCTAAATCTACCTTCCTCTACTCTCCACCCTCTGCAACTAATCCAGAGCAGGACTGCAAGACTTGTCCTTGGCCTCAAGCCGTGGGTTCGTATCTAGCCAGCTCTGAAATCGCTCCGTTGGCTCCCAGTGGATGCAAGGATTACATTAAAAACCCTCTGCATTGTCCACAAGTCTTTCTGGGGCCTGGGTCCAAAATACCTTCAGCTATCCCTCCGTAAATACCTATCCTCTCAAGCTCTTCGCTCCTCAACCTCCAACTCCCTCAGGGACAGTCGTTTTTCAAAGAAACAAGCTGGGGGTAGACCTCTGTCTTTGGTTGGGGGATCCCGCTGGAACAGCCTCCCTGCCGCTCTAAAACTTGAGGAGAACCATCTCTGGTTCCGGAAGCACTTCAAGACCTTCCTCTTTTCTTCAGCTATCGCTCACCCTCTCCCCTGCTGATCTGTTCTCTCTTGGCACCGTGCACCTGGCCACGCTCTATCCTCCGGGCCCAGGTACCTGCTCACCCCACAACCCTCCTGCACTGCCTCCGGGCCAACCCTTGCACTGGGGTATGTACCCATACAGCCCCCCTTTTTTCTTCCTGCACTTATCAGACCTACCCTGTCTGCTGCCTTAAACCTAGCACTTGCAAATTGCTGGCTGCACTACCACTGTTTGTTGCCTTTATTATTTATTTATTGTTATTTATCTGTCTCTTCTCTGCTTCGCACTTTCCACTTCTCCCCCCTTGCATGCACTTTGCCCCATCCCATGCACTTGCGCATTCTCAATGTCACTGGCCCTAGTAAGATCGCTGTTTTGTTCTCCCCTGTTCCCCTCCCTTGTCTTGTTGCGCTCTGAAAAACTTGTGTGTGAGTGCAATAGAAATAAAATATCAATATCAACACAAGCAGCAGAGAGCCAAATTGTAATGAAGAGGCATATACACAACAGCAGAAAAACCCAGTTGCCTCACATAGTAGAGGCCAAAGGTGTGAAAATGTAGACAACACCACTATGGCACAACAAACCCTCACTGAAAAAGCCAATCCTAACCAATCCGTCCAGCCTACAAATGGCCCTGAACTTCAATGTGTAACATATGGAAACAATCCTTCAAATATTTATGCCAATTCCTCAATCAATATGTGAAAGTAAAATATAAAATTAGAATAAAAACTTTACAAACCATGGACTCCTGTCCAGTGTGCAATCACTCACCAAACTTGTCAAAATAATTCAGACCGTGCCATATACTTTTCTTGCAAACTTTGGCTGGATTCTTCCAGGGGGAGCAAAGTTATAAGCCGCCCAAAAAGTGATCTTCCTTTGAGTTTAGCAACTTAACCATAAATCTACAGAGCCGCTACCGCAGGCTCTGTAATATATTGACACCAAATATCTTAAAAATCAACATTAAGACTAAACAGGACTTAAAACACAAGCACACGTGTAACCTCATCCTATAAAGTAAGACTGAATACTGTTGACTCTTCAACTCATTCAGAACTTAAAAACACCTTAACAACAATCCCAAACAATCCCAAGGAACAAAGTGATTTTAGGTTTTAGCAATTTTGGCAATGTTGATTTTATTGTATGTTATGTTGTGGTACTT
Organism: Ambystoma mexicanum; assembly: GCF_040938575.1. Classification (NCBI taxonomy): domain Eukaryota; kingdom Metazoa; phylum Chordata; class Amphibia; order Caudata; family Ambystomatidae; genus Ambystoma; species Ambystoma mexicanum. Next base: position 580,448,726 of record NC_090925.1, read on the forward strand.
TGCCTAATTTCTTGTGTATGTGTCTGGCTGTGTTTGGCTATGTGCTTGTGTGTGGCTGTCTGTGTGTTGGGCGCTGCTGATGATTTTCTGCTTTGTGGCGTCTATTACAGAATTGCTATTACTCTTTTAATCTAACAGTTCACATGTTCCATGTCGTGTATAGGGTTGTGCATGTTGATGTGTGGTGGGCAGTATAAACATATTTGAGTTTTGGCCTTTCACCTCGCTCCGGATGTGTTCCATTGTGGGTGTTTTGTATGAAGATGTTTCTATGCTTTGGGTGGTATGAACTTAATTCTGTGTGACCCTCCATATGTGCTGCACATGTAAGGAACTAGTAATCTTCTGTTTGCTTTGAAGTGAATATCAGATCCAGCATATGAGTATTATGTTTTGTGTGCTAGCTGGTATATAATACATCATTGCATGCGTTCCCCTGACTTTATTGTGGATCCATTCCATGTTGGTTGTTCTGTTTAAAAATGTACGCATATGCTAGTGATATAAACTCCATGTCATTTGAGCCTTTGCCCCTAATATGCATGCTCAGAAATATGACTATCTTGTGTTTGGCTGATGCTATTTTGAAATGTTTGCTTTATACAGTACTTTGAATAAAAACCTTGAAACCGAACAGGGCATATTTGATACATAATACACGTGTGAACCAATGACTTGTGTAATCATTCTATTGCTAATAATCTTTGACTTGTTCAATGTATCTTTCAGACGTTTTCTCCAAATATTGCCTGGTCCAGGCTCCCCCAAATTCAGAAACTTTGTCCAACAATTCAAAAGGTATTAAGCATTGAAAATAATAGGTATTTAGACCAAGCCCATACATTTTCTCACAGGTGAAAAATGCATCTGTTAAAGTCATGCATGGTAAAAAACACTGCAAAGATTTCTGCCAAATAAGAAATATGTTGGTCACAAAACAGTTCTGATGTGCCATTTGGTGTTTTGGTGCAAACCCATTCAGTACTTTTTTTTAAAATTTGACTGAGAAACTAAGGCTTTTCAGAAATAGAAAGACCCTTTTTTTTTTTTTAATGCTGCAAGTCATTTTTGCTGGTATTTCGCTATATATTCACGCAAAACCAAGGGGTTGACAAAAACTCTTTTCAAAATGTATGGTAAAGCACCAAGGGGATAATGTTTACTAAAGCATGCATATAATGCATGTGTAATAGGTATGTGCATGTTTTTATGCCATGTGATATTTTCATTAATTTGTGTTGCCGAACGGGAGCATAGACCATAATTATCATTACTGCCGGCGCCACTGTCTTCCTCCGCCATTCAAATGCAGCAGCATTTATGTCTGTATGCCATTTTCAAGCCTTCGTAGATGTTGTGGATTCCTATGGAAACCGTTGCATATCAATCGTACCAGGATTAAATGGCATGTGACCCTTACGCCCTGATTCGCATGGGGTTTTGCCATTGTAAACCGCTTCTGTGAATTAGGCCCTCAGTACTTAATATGACATCTGTCATGATATGAAAGTAAACAGCTTTAGTATTAGAGGTGGTGTGAGATAGACATAACAAAACACTTGAAATTCAGTGAAAGATTTAGTTAAGCGAGAGTTAAGATGAAACAGATCAATTTCAGTGAAAATACTCTGGTTTAAGGAATATGAAGTGGGTGGTTTAAGAAAAGAAAACCCTGACATTCTGTGAGTGCTGGAAGCTGTGCCACTTTACCCGTGAGCCTCCCGTTCGCAGCCAATGAGTACACTGGCGACAACACAGGTGGAATCACTCATGGTATCACTTATTGCATCATCAACCACATTACTGGAAAATAGAGCACATTAGAGAAGTTGAAGTTATGTTAGGGCTTGATTTAATGCAACATAACCCTTGACATTATGTATTGGAAGCTATGCTACCTTAAATCTGTACCCCATGTTGTGCAGTCAAAAACCAAATTGAAGACATCACTGATGTTATCACAGATAACAGCACATATGACATCATTTTTGACATCACTTCATGGAGAATAGGGAACACTATGTCCAGTCATCATATTTGGCACATTGCTTCGGGCATGGCTTACTAATGCGACCAAAGTATCCACTGGGCCTGGTCTTTAGGCCTGTGCCTCTTTACCTTTGAGCCCCCGGTTTGCACCTCATGAGCACACTGGGAACATCACAGATGACATCACCATGGCATCACTTATTGCATCATCAACTACATCACTGCAAATGATAGCACGTTAGAGAAGTTGAAGTGATGTTAAGGTTATGGTTTATGGCAACAAAACCCTTATAATTATGTTTTGGAAGCTATGCTACCCTACCTCCGAGCCCCATATTGCACTATCAATAACCACGCTGTTGGCATCACTGATGTTTTCACGGATAGGATAACTTAGGACATCACATATTACATAATTTTTTACATTATGGAGAATAGAGCATGTAAGGCTAGTCATGCTATTTGCCACATTGTTTGGGGTAAGGCTTCCCTAGCCACCAAAATGATCTGCTGGTCTGGCCTTTGGCCAGACCCTGTGGCCACACTACCTCTTAGTAGTTATGTGGGTCACTGGCCATGGACTGTTGCCCTGATAATTGTCCACACATCCTTGCACATGGCTGCACCATATAACCCAAAGTAGCTACTGTGCCTGGCCTGAGGTTATTCCAGGTAGACACTTAACTGCAATAATCGGTATGTGGGTATGTTACATTTCTATTAGCATGCCCTACACATACATGCCTTGAAATGGTGCAAGAGAACATTTCACTCTGACAAGTAGGTTCATGTGATATATGTTGTGATGTTGCCTATGATGTCATCATTGTGCTCTAATGATGTCCTCATGGTGTGCTAGATTTAAAATGAAATATATGGCAGTGCTATAGTTAAGGTACATGGCACCTTACATATGAACATGCAAACATACTTTCCTCTGTTACATGTGTTCTTATAATTGAAAATGTACCTACAATGCTATGTATTTGGCTAAATCCAAACTGTAATGCCAAATGTGGTCGAAGAAAGCAAACCATCACTTAGCCCCATATCAGAAAAAAGTATGGGCTGCCATCAGATGGTAGGGGAACAGCTCAATATGGCTGACATACATGAGAGAGATGAACAAAGACAACAATTGAGACAAATGTTTCTAGATTTTCAGACATTTCTTTCTGTAGATTCATACTTTAGTGTATGTATGTCCCTTCATTATGTAACAGTACCTACAGACCCTAATATGGCACCAGTATTTGTTAAACAGTACAGGTTACCTGTCGCATCCATGAAATCACTCATTGTGGTGTAAGGAAAACATTGGGCCTCATTACGAGATTGGTGGTAGTCATGGCGCTATTTGCGCCATGACTGCCACCGATAATGTATCCGGCACCGGTCTTGTTCAATGGGGATTTACCGGTGTAATCCGACCTATTGCGGGACCCATTGAAAAAGCCATTCCCCATTCCCATTTGAGCCCCTATAGGGCTCAATGGGAATGGGGAAGGCGCTAATAATGGTACAACAAATTGCGGTACCGTTATTGGCTCTGAATTCCCTTAACAGGTCCTGTCCATAACGCCTGGTCAGACCAGGCGTTAAAGGAGGGACCCACTAAGGGAACTCGTAGTAGGGCAATAAGGGATTACCAGCACTGGTCTCCTTACCGCTGCCCGGTATCCCTTACCGCCCCACTCGGAATGAGGCCCATTGTATCAACAGCAGACAAAGACACAATAGATGCAAGTTTCAAAAAACGTTTTTTTGTATTTCATAAGGTTGGGAGAATTCCTAACTGTCCTTAACTCTTGAACGGGAGTAGTCTCCACCAATCAACCAATAACAAACAAGTCCAAGTCAGTCTCGTGAAAATAAAAAGGCCTGCACTAAAAAAAAGAACCTTGCCCTACTTCTCAAATGACAAATGTGTAAAGGGAATATAACAAAGGAAAAATAGAACTGCAAGGATTTTACATCGATCTCTGCTAGAACACTTCGACCTAATCTGACAATCTACATCAACTCTCAACACCAAGGCTTCATTGTACTTGTAGTTTCAGAGAATTATAATTTCTTTACTTTGTGTACTTAAAGTTCATATTTTTGGCCTCTTGGCATATTTAAAGTTCATATACTTTGGTTTTCACTCAATCAACTTTCATTCGGGATTATGGTTATTTTCTTGCCTTCATTTCTCGTTTTATCACAACACTTTACAGAGACATTGGAATGTGCGATTCTGCCTCACAGGAACACTCTGTTACTTTGTATACTCTCATCACAGTTCAACAATTGTCTTTCCCATTATGCGTTAATCAGCACACGCGCAACCTTCAACTCTTGTTAAAGTTTCATTTGCCTTTAACACAAACCAGGCTTTTGTTGCCTTTGATAACTCACTTGTTGTGTTAATTGGGTTTCTTTCTTCAACACCTTTTATGTAGCAGTTAAGGCTGTTATAAGTACCTCCTCTGCTCCTCCCCGATCGTGTTGTTCACCCATGAGGGGAGTGGGCCGCATTGAAGCACTTTCAAGGTATATTCGTTCTTGCCAATTGCTTTTAATCTTGGAATGTTTAAGGCTTTTCGAAAGCATGAAATTCTTGCCTGGCTCTTTCTCGTTCTCCACAAGTGATGATTAACTTCTTGGCCTTGCAACTTCAATAGCCTGGTTCGTTTCAGCCCCAGAATAGCTGCTCCATCTCGTACCTAGCCACGCCCTCAGTGTATCTGTGCTTGTCACTTTTGGGAGTGTTAAAAAGTGGCAGGTGTGTGTAGTTAGTATTATGTGCCTGACCTTGCCTGATCTCTTTAAAGGTACAGAGCCATTGAAAGTCATGTGAGGTAATCTTCCTGGTCTCATTCCTCACCCTTCTCGGCTCAGTAGTGTTTTCATTGTGAAGTGGGGAGGACTTGGGAGCTATAGTTTCCAATAAAATAGGTAGGGATAGCAGTTAGATGGGCTGTGCGAAAAAGGGGATACCATGTCTCAACATCATGTGCTTCCCCCCCACTCCACGAGGACCCCTACCCAGGGGATTCTCCCTCACATATCCACCCCCAGCTTCAGGATCAAATAGCAATGTCCTTTCCCTGGTCACCTGAGTGTGGTATCCCTGGGGACCAGGTTGTGAAAAACACTGTGGTTTTTCACAGTGGTTATCAAAAATTAAAATCCCTTTTATTATTCTTCCAATTCACAGTACTTTTAACAACTTAATAAAAGGAAAATTAAACCCAATGGACAACAGAGAATTTGTGCAGACCTTAGGGAACTGAACAATAGGGTGCATGTGTCAAAGTGGCCTCTTTGTAATATCGATCAGGGACTGACACACATCCATGGTTGAAAAGTGTATCAGTACCCGGCAGCAACAGGGGGCGTGGCAGCCTCCCAGCCAAGGAGGAGGTCCAGAACAGGGAAATTACCACATGGTAATCCCCCCTCTCTGATCCTCCTCGCGGCTGAAGGCTGCCATCTTCCCACACTGGGGATTCAGGTAGGTGCTCAGCTCCCCTTCCCTCCCCTCTACCCATCCACAGATTTGCCTTCCCTCCATTTACTTCTTTTTTGGTGCTCTTCGAGTGATATGATATGATATGATATTTTATTTGTATCGCGCTCATACACAGGTGTTTCAGAGCGCGACTAGGCAAGGGATGGGAACAGGGGAGAAACAATACAACAAAACAACGACCTTACTAGACCCAGTGACATTCAGAACGCGCAAGTGCAGGGGAAAGGGAAAGGGGAAAAAGTGCATGGAAGGGGCAGAGTGGAAAGTAAGGAGCAGAAGATAGCAGATACATAATAATAAATAAAATAAATAGAAAATGGAGGCAATAAACAGTGGTAGCGCAGCCAGCCAGTGTTCAGTGCTGTGTTTAAGGCAGCAGACTGGGTAGGTCTGATGACTGCAGAAAAAGAAGGAACAAAAAAGGGGGCTGTGTGTGTACAGATACAATCCCCAGAGCTAGGGGTGGCCAGGAGGCAGTGCAGGAGGGTGGCAGGGTGAGTAGGTACCTGGGCCCAGGGGACAGAGGGTGGCCAGGTGTACAGTGCCAAGAGAGAGCAGATCAGCAGGGGAGAGAGGGAGCAAAGGCAGAAGCAAAGAGGAAGGTCTTGAGGTGCTTCCGGAACCAGAGATGGTACTCATCAACTTTAGAGTGGCAGGGAGGCTGTTCCAGAGGGAGGCCCCAGCCGAAGGTAGAGATCTACCCCCAGCTCGTTTCTTTGACAAACAATTGACCTGGAGGGAGTTAGAGGTAGAGGAGCAAAGAGCTCGAGGGGGGAGGTATTTGCAGAGTGATAGCTGAAGGTATTTTGGACCCAGGCCCCAGAAAGCTTTGTGGACAATGTAGAGGGCTTTCAATTTAATCCTGCATCCACTGCGAGTCAATGGAGAGATTTCAGAGCTGGAGAGATAAGATCCCAGGGCTTGATGCCAAGGACAAGACTTGCAGTCCTGTTCTGGATAAGTTGCAGAGGGGGGAGAGTAGAGGCAGGTAGATTTAGAAAGAGGCTGCTACAATAGTCCAACCTAGAGAGAACCAGAGCTTGGGAGAAAGTGAGCTTCTAAGGGAGGGAGAGGAAAGGCAGAGTACCTTAGAGGAGGTGCAGTAGGAAGTTGGACTTTTTAGAAACCTCAGAGATATGGTCGGAGAAGGAAAGTGTGGAGTCAAGATTGACCCGAGGTTCTTAGCCTCGCAGGTACGGTAGGAGGGCGGCCCAGGTACGCCGGCCAGAGAATGAGGGAAAAGGATGGAGATGGTATGCCGATGAGGAGGATCTCAGTCTTGCTGGCATTCAGACAAAGATCATTGGCGGCACACCACTCTTGAATGGCAGTTAGGCAGTCCGAGATGAGAGAGAGAGAGGAGGTGGCTGAGGGCAGCCAGAAAATGAGTTGAGTGTCTTCATGTAGCACTGGAAATTTGAGCATAAAATGGCAATGCAGTGGGCAAGAGTTGCCAGGTATTGGTTGAAGAGTCAGGGTGAGAGGTTAGACCTTTGGGGAACCCCACAGTTAGAGAGGAAGATAGAGGATAGGAAGGATCCCAGTTGGACCTGGGAGGGTCGATCAGAGAGGAAGGAGGTAAGCCAGGCCAGAGCCTGATCAGTGATACCCAGGTTATCAGGGAGACAGTTGAACAGGATGGTGTGGTTGACTATGTTGAAGGCAGAAGAGAGATCAAAAAGGATGAGGACAGAGGCAATGTTAGAATCCAGGTTAGAGAGCAGATCTTCACGGATGTTCAGGAGAGCATTTTCCATGCTTCTGGCTGCTCTGAACCCAGACCGGTGGTCATAGAGAAGCCAACAGAATATGAATGGAGGTTAAGCTGAGAGATGGCCAGATTTTCCAGTAGTTTGCCCTGAAAGGGGGTAATGGAAATTGGGTGATAGTTATCAGGGCAGGAAGGATCAGCTGTGGGTTTCTTGAGAAGAGGATTCACAAGGGAGTGCTTCAGAGGGGAGGGGAAGGATCCTGAGGCAAAAGAGTGGTTGCAAAAATCGGCAAGGGCCGGAGCAATAGTGTCAATGTGGTCTTTGATGGTTTTAGATGAGTAGGGATGAACCTGTTTTGACAAGGCTTTCATAGATCGGCCTTGTCTAGTGACCTCGTCAGGGGAGAAAATAGGAAAGGAAGAGAAGGACGGTGGGGGTGTGGTTAAAGGGGGGTCTGCAAGCACAGACTGAGAGGGAATAGGAGGGGTAGGGGAGGAGAGGGTGGACAGGATGTCCTGGGTTTTTGAGATAAAGTGCGAGGCAAGGGAATTGCAGAGAGCCTGGGATGCAAGAGGAGGGTTGGAGACTGCCAAAGGGTTGGCAAGCTCCTTTCAGATTTAAAAAGGTTCGGCCGAGTTGTTAGATGCCGCAGAGACACAAGCTTGGATGTGGGCTTTCTTCTTAGTGCGGACAGAGAGACGGTATTGCCTTTGGAGCAGGCGACAGGCCAGTTTGTCAGAGGATAAGCAAGAAGCCTTGCATTTCCTCTCAGCCGCCCTACACTTACGTGTAAGTGTAGCTAGGTCGGAGTCATACCAGGAGATCCTTGCGCATCCACTATTATCAAAGATTGCCCTCCCTCACTGGTGCATGCCATCTGCAGATTTGTCAACTCCTCATTTGCAGATGGCATTGTTTCAGATGAGATGAAGCAGGCCTGGGTAACACCACTCTTAAAAAAGCCTAATCTTGATCAGAGTGTCCCTATCAATTACAGGCCAATAACGAACACCCCCCTTTCTGTTAAAAATATTGGATCGGGTGGCTTACTCCCAAATAGCTCAACATCTCAACCTACATCCCATCCTTAACCCGTTTCAATCGGGTTTCAGACAAGGCTTTGGCACGGATGCTCAAATCCCCACCCTCCCTAAAGTAAAAATCTTGGGAGTGGTAATGGACCTGTTGTTAAACATGAAGGCCTATGTGGGTAGCACGGTCGCATCTGCGTTCTACTTTATCAAACTGCTGGCGCATTTGAGACCTTTCACTTCCCAACAGAACGCAGAGGTGATTGCAAGAGCCATTATAGGCGCTAAATTAGACTATTGTTGCAGCCTGCTGGTGGGGGCTAGCAAAGCCACTATTAGTAGACTTCTGGTAGTCCAGAATGGAGAGGTAAGAGTCGTAGCTGGCCTCTCCTTTCATTCTCATGTGACCAAAGCACAACGGATCCTGCACTGGCTCCCTGTGGAAGCTTGTATCTCCTTCAGACTTCCTTGTCATCACCTTTAAATGCCATATGGGTACTATGCCGCCATACTTACAAAGGTAAATCGGGGAAAAACCAAGTCACAGAAACCTATGCTCCAATAATCAAAACCTCCTCTACCACCCCAGATCTAAATCTAAGAAAGCGCAATTGGGTGCCTTTTTCTGTGTGGCCCCTAGACTCTGGAATGCTCTGCCACCTCATCTGAGAAGCTCATCGTTCCTGAGCACTTTTAAATAGAGCTCAAAACCTTCCTATTTAACTAGTCACTTTAGCCTGCGGGTCATCCTTCTCTGTCCCCACACCCTTCTTGGGACAGCTTCGTTTCGGTTTATGTTATGTTAGTCTTGTCCACGCCCTCACACCCACTGGTCTATGGCTGCGCAGTACAAATGTATTAAAGTTAAGTAAAGTAAAAAAGTAAAGAAAATTGGACTTGGCTTTGGACTTCTAGCGGATCCTCATGACAGGTGCAAGAGCATCAAGAGTATCAGAGATAGCAGCGAAGAGAAGGGACAGGGTTATGACAGGCTACGCCCCCTCCAGGTCGAGTGGATCTGGGTGCGGAGAGGATCTTGAGGCGTTCAGGGAGGAGAGTGTCAAAGCTCATAACAGATCTGGCCGTGAACCATGTCTCCGTAAAACCGAGGACATCAAGGTCCAGTTCTTCAAGGAGGTGGCAGATGTCAGAGGAGTGTTTGACAGCAGAGCGAGAGTTGAGAGTGGCAAGATGAAGAAGGTTTCCGGCCTTAAAGACCTTCCGGCAGGGGTCCAAATCAGAGGTACGGCCTGCAGAGTTGTGGAGGAAGGCAATTGGCCAGGGAACCTTGGACCATGACAGTGCCATTTAGGTAGACATTAAGGATGACTCTGGAGGAGTCGAAAGAGGCCATGAGGACATCCCATTAATGGGAGAGGAGGAGATAGGACAAAGCACAGAGATCATATTGGGAGTCCATAGATCCGGTGAAGGAACAACAAAGAGGATGTCGGTGAGGGTCTGTCTGGGAGAGGCGCTGGTATAGGTATCAGCGATAGGGAGACCAGGGTTGGAGGCCAAGATATCCTTTTTAAATTTCTTTTTTCCAGTCTTAGTGAGAAGGGAAGGATAGTTGATAGAGAAGCAGTTGGAATAGATGGGAGAAATAGAAAGTGCCATGAGTGGAACAGAGGAGGCAGAGGGAGGGGTAAGTAAGTAAAGCATTGTTGAATAGTCACTGGGCTAGCAACAGTCACTGGATGCGCTAGAAACACTTCTGTCTCTAGTCTGTCCACTTCCAATTTGCGACATGCAGCCATGGAAAGGATGAAGGGACTACACGTTGTCACTTCTCTCCTTTCAATGGCGGCCATTTTCTTTGTTCATTTTTTAAAATTATTTTCAATGAACACCATGGAAAGGGAGATGGGACTACACGTAGTCCCTTATCCATTTCCATGGTGGCCATTAAAAACATAGGAGTTCATTTTCCCTTCCCCGGCAGCCATTTGTTTCTTTTTTTTTTCTTTCCAAAACACCCGGGCTGTTTGCATAGGAAGAAAAAAGCTTTTAGGAACCTGGTCCAACAGTACTAATAGCAATAATCCCCTTGCCAGGCAGGGGCACTACTGAGTCAGGTAATGCCCAAGGGCATTACTTGATCCAGTAATACCCCCAACCCTCGGCTTGGGGATTATTGCTTAATTCTGCTATCTATTTCACTATTGAATATTGACTGTCTCGGTATTCCATGAACATCCATTATCATTTTGCTTTTTACGTTTGAGGGACAGTAATACGCATGGACCTGAGCACTGTTTGGTACATTAACAGCTGAAATAAATTCAACATATTTCTACACAAAGCCATGTCTGAGCTTGTATGAAGAGGGAACTTGTTCTATAAAGATGACCAATTAATCAAAAGTAAACATTTGGAAGATCGCATGTTGACCAACTAAGAAATTAGTGTGCAACACTGTGGGCCTCATTATGAGTTTGGAGGCAGCCATGCCCTTAATAAGGGGATGGCTGCCTCCAAACTCGGGTCCGGGTTCCCTGAATGGGGAAATACTGGGCCATTCCGACCTTGGAGGGCACAGTATTTCCCCATTCAGGGAACCCGGACCCGGACCATGGCCATTCCAATTTGAGCCCTCATAGGGCTCAATGGGAATGGGGAGCATGCAAACAACGGGCCCATTAATGACGGGCCCGTTGTTAGCATGCTGGGCCGCTTGCGGGACCCGCTAAGTATGTGTGGTAAAGCCAGGCATCCAGAGCGGGTCCTGTGAGCGGACCTCGTAATAGGGCAGTAAGGGGTTAACGGCTCCAGCACCTTTACCGGCACTGTTAACTCCTTACCACCCACCTCGTAATGAAGCCCTATCTCTTCAGAATGCACATTGGTGGAGGGCTAAGGTAAACTTTCTAGGCCTTCATCTCCCAGTTTAGTGCCTGAATCCCTGGAAAAAGAACGTTGAGGCTCTATTAAAATTGAAGAACCCGACAAAATCTACATGAATTAGGAAGCCTTTTAGGATTAACCAACTCCATGTATACATTCTTAGAAAATGACATAGAAAACACTTAGCCCTTGATCCATCTATTGAAGGCAGAGTTGAAGTGGGAGTGGGATGCAGATGACTCTCAAATAGATGGTGTGAAGCAACTGAAACAAAGACTTTCCCAAGCTCTTTGCTTGACCTATCCGATTGAAAAAATGAATTCCTCCTGGAAAAAGGATTTTTAACATCTGCTTAGCTGCGGTCTTGTAGTAAAAGCATGGACAGGTTTGTTATTTTGGCCTTCAATTCATCATGTGTCGGTAGACATTGACTATGAATGTCATTAGGATCTAAGAGTTTGATCCACAGGGACTGCTTTGCTCCTTGCACAAGTATTAATTCTGTAGAGGCCTCTTGGATATTTTGTATAAAGCGATGCAAATGTGAGCTTTCTGATAAACTATTTTCCATCATTTGACTGTGAAAGAAGAGGTGTGTTGAAAGATTCACAAGTGTCAACCTCTCATCAGCTTTTTTGGAAGTCAGGTATGATTTTTGAAGGGACATATCCGGTGGGCCTTGTAGCACCCAAATATCAAGACCCACCCCTGCAACCAACTGCTTAATTTCTTTCTGTCAAGTTTCCAGATCCAGAGCCTGCCATTGACCGTGCAAAAATGTTCTAGTTAGTGGATGGTCAAGGGACACATCCAATTCCACACTGGCATCGTGTGACATACAGTCATTTAATATGCAAGTAAAATATTATCACATGTTGAGATTAAATTTATCAAATTAGAAAAAACACTTCTGGTATATGGTATAGGCATTGAAAAAGTATTGTCTGTTGATCGATGGAGAGCATATCATAGTTAAGACTCTACAGTATTTGGAGAGTGACTGAATATTGCCTGGAAAAGTCCCTAATTCAATGATTACTTCCTAGATTCTTTTGATGCAGGCTTACTCTGATATGACCAAAATAAAAAGTATCCAATGGCACAATAATTATCAGATTTACTTAACTGTGTACATTATAACTGTTTAGAAGGTGAAGAATTAAAAACAAGTGATAACATTGAGGCATAGCTATCTTCTTTTCACAAGGTGCATGAAGAAAACACCTGTCAGAGAATTCCACTAGTTCATGTACCTAAGTCTTCCTAACATATCAAAGAAAATGATGAGAATGAGATAGTGGCTAAATTCAGAAATGCTCAGGGAATGATATCCAAGCGCCCTCATCTGGCTAGAAAATCGGTCCCCGGAATAGTCAAATGGCTGATTGTATGGCCATCTATGAAGCTGTCCTTACTGCAATAAATCATCAACTCCTTAAACTAGTAATAATTACTGACTCAAAATAGGTCTGAAATAGTGGCGAGGCGATGTAGACGTGTGCCTCCATCGCTCCTGCGGCCGTCCGTGAATATCCTGATCAATCAGCCTGAATCCGATGTTTTGCAGTACCAAAAGACTACTGCTGATATTGCACGCCCGATCACAATTGCAGCTGAAAAAATTGTTCAGACCTTGGGCGCAGTCCTGCACAAACGGCCTTCAGAGAATTGTCGCAGAGCCCGAAGAAGTGAAACCAAGATGGCTGCCCACCGGGACTTAAATGCTGGTATTTTGCTTAAGTTTTATTTGAATTTAAATAATGTGTAAAGTAAAAGAAAAAGCAGTGGTTATGTCCCATTTTGCTCAACCATGCATGCCCTTCAGTTTTAATCACAATGTGTATTATTTAATTTAAAGTAAATATGCCCAGACATGTTGCTGTTGTAGCTTGGGGTAACTTAAACAATTGTCTGAAAATTTATCTCACACCTCAACCCCTCACCTTGGCAATGCAGCCATGAGACCAGGCGCCTGGGCCCAATACGTGTTTACTTCAAGGAACAATCACATGTAAAGCAAGGCCTGTTGAAAATGTCTTTACAGCAGGAGTCACAAAGCATTTTCCTGAAAGAGAAAAAGCATATTTGAGCATTCTATGTCATAAACGTTGAGAAACACCAATTACCCATAGATCAGCACTGTCATCTGTAGGACAGCATCTTTTTCATTTACAAATTAAACAATAATCAGTTGAGTGCCTTTTTAATCAAACTTCAATTCAGTGAAAAATCATACCCCTGTGATAGAAGCTGTTTGAAAAACAAGGTTAGTTTCAGATTTTAGAAAGAAAATAGGTGTTATAAAATCTGTAGCGGGTTTCATGGCGCGATTTGGAGAAAATGGGGAAAAACACTTATCGCCTGAAATATAGGGCATACCGTAATCTTTAATGCATTTGATCGTGTGTACTGATCTAGAGAATCCCATGATATTGATTACATTAATCATGCACATTTGCATATAAAATGTAACTGCCCTTTTTACATTAGGAATGATTTGTACCCCTCCCCACCACATTTGCAGGTCACCTGAAGAATTAGAAAACAACTGGAGATGCCTGGGTAGAGCCGAAACTATTTGGAGGCTGAATTGCTGGCAGGCAGACTGGAAAGAGAGGAGCCCTTACAGAGACAGATGAGCATGCCTGGGTTCCAAGGAGCCAGCAGACTGAGGCTGTCCCTATAGACTGACTATGGTCAATTCTGTGGAATAAAGGGTCTGGCAATTGAAGGGGAAATGCTGATATGACCAAGACCCAGGTACAGTTTTAGATATAATGTCCCGTGTCTCCCAATTACATGAAATATAAAGTGGCATGCCATTTTTTCTAAAAGCACCAATGTATTTTGTACTGAAGGGGAAGATTAAAAAACTCAGCATATTGGTGAAAATTGAGTGCAGAGCACTTTTGTAAGATTCACAGCTAATAAATAGAATCCTTGGCTAATTCTGGTACAGAATTACCCAGGCCATAGTTTAGCCACAATACACTATTGTCTCATGTGATATCATGCAATGAGTAGCCTAGTCTAGCAGTCTATTCAAAAATGAAATTGTTGCACAACCGTAATTAACACAGACAATTAATTATACTCATAAACAAGTTTGCAAAGTGTTAAACCCTTTGAGCCCCTAACATTGAAATGGACAAGCATTTGAGCCTCTAGAATTCTAGGGATCGTCTTGGCATAAATCTGAAGACCACCTTGCTTTAGAGTGGTTCTTTTCTTTAAATACATTTGAATTTTAAGAAATTCACTGTCTACATATAGCCCCTAATTGTGGGGTGGAATTTTCATCAGGAACGTTTTATGTGTGTTTGCCTTAGCTAAACCTGTAAACCAATATTAAAAACAAATAATTCTACATAACTGGGGACGTCCCTGAGATGTTAGGTTATGAGATGACGGATGTCCATGCATTGGTGCTTTGAGTAACACAATATGTGCACAGCAGAGCACAAGTGTGTGCAATTGCAGTTGTACATGTAATTTGATAGTCCTTTTGTATGGCCTAATAGAGTATACAGTGTTTGTAAACAGTGCTTTTAGAATTGGAAACAGAAATAATTAAGGTGGATGTTTAACGTGATTAAAGGTTGGTAAATCTAATGTACTGATTGATCAGATTTGTAGTGAGATACAATACAGCCATGATGTCACATGATGCCAGTGTGTAATTGGATGTGTCCCTTGACCATCCACTACCTAGATCATGTTTGCACGGTCAACGGCAGGCTCAGGATTTGGAAACTTGGCAGAAATAAATGAAGCATTTGATTGCAGGAGTCGTTCTTGATATTTGGGTGCCACAAGGCCCACTGTATAAGACCCTTTAAAAATCATACCAGACTTCCAAAAAAGCTGATGAGAGGCTGACACTTGTGAGTCTTTCAACACACCTCTTCTTTCATAGTCAAATTATGGAGAATAGTTTATCAGAAAGCTCACATTTGCATCGCTTTACACAAAATATCCAAGAGGCCTCTACAGAATTAATAATTGTGCAAGGAGCAAAGCAGTCCCTGGAAACCAAACTCTCAGATCTTAATGACATTCATAGTCAATGTCTACGGACACATGATCAATTCAAGGCCAAAATAACTAACCAACCACATATGCAGTTGCCTTATTAGAAGACATGATTAATATAAAAAATGCAACTGAAAGAGTGCCAAGATGGAAATGGAAAACTTGGAATGTAGGAACGACTCATAGAATTTGATCAACTGCATAATGATATACAAATCATCCATAATCAAAGAATTCAATTAGCCCAAGAGAAAGATTCTGCAATTCACAAAATGAGCCAGCTCACCTCACAAGTGACAGACACTTGATTTCAGATTGATAAGAGTAAGATGGCTGTGCAAGAAATAATTCAGAGAAAATGTCATACTGAGGGAAAATAGAGACCCATTAGGGAAACATGTTGATGATGCAAAGTCAGAGACTAAAGACCTGAAGAAAGAATTAACTAGCTGGCAAACTTTCAGTCTTGAGTCAGCAGAAGAAACACATCCATCTGGAAGAAAAGGCTTAATTGCAGAAAGAATTACAGAATATGAAAGAAACAATGCTTACCAAAAGTCAAAAGTAGGGCATTTGACAATAACCAGGCTAGTCTGAATGAGACTAGGAAATAGCAGCTACAGTGTAACCAGCATATCATAATTAAAATAGATAATAATATTAGATTGGGACAAGAAATTAAAGATGTTCAAGCAAATTCAGACTGACACATTTCATGTAAGGGGGATATTGTCTCGAATGTGAGGGGTTCGGAAATGTGAGGGGGACAACTTTTGGATGATTTCTCAAAATATGGCATTTTATTGAAGTATACGTTTCAATAAAAACATCAACACCCCTACCATGACAGGATTTCCCTGCCTAAATCAGTGTTCAATGAAATCAATACTTTTTCTTCCTTGAATAATAAGTTTCATGTCATCAAATAGCTTTAATGATATTCTTAGTCAAGGTGTTTTGCCACACTTTATGAATGTTCAACAAAAAAACAGTTTCTTGTCAGATTCAAAGAAACACAGCTTCTGGCAAGGGTTAAAGAAACACAGCTTTTTATAGCTGTCTTCTTTATTGCACCATAAATCACAAATTACAAATTTGTCAGGATGACTTCTTAACACCTTTGCTTCCACCTGGTTAAGTCTCACGCCAGATACACTTCTACAATGATTCATTATTTGGGTCTGCTCACTTGCCCAATAGTGTTCCACACTCAACAGTGCTTCTGAAGTCTTAAATCTACTGACAACCAAAGGTTATACCACGGCTTCAGCAGTTTGCAACTCTGTGACTTTCAACTACTTTCCAGAAATGACAAGATTCATTTAGTACCCCTCAAAACTTCCAAGTAAGCAATACACTCTTCTTCAGAACATTCTCCTTCCAGAAGGGCAGCCTCTTTACTACTCTTGTATTTCTGCCACACAAAGCTGGTCTTGTCAAATTGGTGTACAAAAGTTCAGTATACTCTCCTTATTAACAACATGGATTAAGGTATCCAAGTTTTATCATTATCTTGTCTGCTTTTCCTGCCAAGTTCCAAATGTAACCTCCCAAACTTAATTATCTCACTGCAAAATGCTGCCAAAGACCATCTTGTTCATCAGTCTCCGTTGCTTATCAGCATGAGTGTGGGTTTTCTAGGGGTGTCACGGTATTAGTTTTATGACAGTACGATAACCTTCTTGCCAAATGACGGTATATCATGGTTATCGCGGTATAGCAGGTGGAGTTTACTAATCTTAACAAATATTTTCTAAAAAGGTCATACATTTTCAGATTTATCATCACAAACAAAACCAGGCACCCAGGGCGAGAATTGGGCTTTTCAACATACTTTCCACTGAAATGCCACCCCCTGCTTCCACCAAACACAAACACACGTGTGGAGAGGAGGAGGGGGGGAGCCCTGCTGCGACTAGCAAAGCAAACTGAATAGCTTTTCTTAAGTGGTCATTTAGGCTTTTAGCTCCCCCACTCGCTACTGGTGAAGATGAAAATGTTGCCATCTTGATAACCTGCATGCCACAGATCAATGGAGTCTGATGGTACTATACTCTTGTGCGCATACACCCACACCCACACGCACACGTACTCTCTCTTTACGTTACAGCCTTTAGTTTACTTGCGGGCCAAAAGGTGTTCAGTAATCATGGACATGTTACCCTTTGGTATGGCAGCAGGGAATACCCACAGAGATGATGGAATTTCGCAGTGTGACTTATTATATGTAAATTCAATGATAGAACCAGGGAAATCCCCCATTGTCATATGTTTAGAAAACATTATCCATTATAAATATATAAACCCCAAAGCCGCCAACCCAAAGTAAACCCTTTTCCTGCTTGGCACTGTCTTTATTCTTCCTAATGCTAACATACTGATTTTGTGTCAGGCACGTGTGGTTTATGGAATGGCATTAAAAACTGCTCCAACTGAAACTACTTGGCAGACGGCACACCCAACAGTGGAAGACCAAGACTGCGCAGCACTTGCTTACTGCAGCCTTTCCAAATCAGATTGAAAAGCACACTTAACGGTATGAACGGTATACCGGTATAAACAATGTGACGGTTATTATTGTTCTATTAAGTGGTTCACGGTATCTTTAACGGTATACCGTAATACCGTTACATCCCTAGGGTTTTCCACACATGACTTTAGAAGTGGACATCATCCTGTGCTTGACGCATCAATTTTGAACTATCTCTTAGTCTGCCTACACTATTAATCTTTCAGGGAACCATACATTATTTATTTAAGCATTTCTCACTTTGTATCCCTTATTCATAATATATTTTTATATATTCATGATATGTGTGTGATATTTATAAAAGCCATCACTTCCTGGGTCATTTTAACACAAATAGACACAGTGCCATGTGCACTATAATCCTGATTTCTGTAATAATGGGACCATTTCAACTGCTTATTATGTTATCTGTACTCAGTTGAGGGGTGGATGAAGGGGTTTGGCACACTTATACAGTTCTTAGGGACAAATTGCATAGTTCAACCTTGCATTTGTCCCTTCTCTTCCTGCCAAAAGGAGCAGCTTAATTGTACATCTTGTTGTTAGTCTCTCTTGGATTTGGACAATGCTTGTTCAATTCATTAGGCTTTGGCAATGCTGACACCACTCTTGGCTTAGGACAATGCTTGCATCACTCTTGGCTTGGTATAATGCTTGCACCATTCTTGGCTCTAGGCAATGCACGTTTCCTGTAACTCACTATTTAAAGTTCAGTCAGTTTGGTATAGTGATACAATGTTTTTCTGTTTTATAAATGATTCTTTTAGTTAGCCTTCACTTTCAGAATATTTTTTAAGAACACACAATTTGTATATCAGCTTCTTTTAATAGTTTAATATGTAATTATAACTATTCCAGCAATTTTACTTCTATGTGAGTACTACTTAGGTCATCTTTTTTTAAATTTTGTATTATTGGATTTAATTGTTAAACAATTTTTACAAAAGAAAAGCGACAAAGAGCATGTCAATGTCCCGCCTGTCACATTATCCCTAGATCCTAGATTGATTCCTCTATCCACGTCTTTAGCTGGTCCAAATCAATATATGTCATAAAAGAGGCCACCCCAATCACACAGCGTGTGTTGTCACCACTCGTTAGTGCATACCACCAGCCTTCATCATCAAGCGTAGAAACAGAAGACAGTATATTGCCAATATACCGTGATCTCACATCCGGGGTCCCCGAGCAGTTAAGTAAAAGGTGTCTCCTTGTTTCCACTTTGTCAGTGTCCTTGCAATAATGACATTTATCAGAAGTAGATTGCTTCCTTATTGCCATTATTTCATTTGTTTTTAACTGATTCAGACAGAATCTTAAAAATGTTTTGCTCAAAGTTTTGTCTGTAAATTTCTTCAGATATCTTCTGACTTTGTTCACTTTCATAGGTGTTGTTGGGAAAGTCTTGGTCAGAATGTAGTTGTTAGCAATACCCAAGGTGTTTATCCAATCCTGTTCAATCTATTTCTTTGTCACCTTATTTGGATTTGTTAATAGTGTTTCGACCGAAGTGTCTAGAGTCCTTAGCAGGTTGTCATTGCTCAGGGCCCAATTTGTCAAAACTTTATTTTTACTGTCATCCATTTCATTTTTGACAAGATCGAGTATTTCTGGTCTTGGTTAGGAGATCACTTTTTTGTATAGCATTAGTGTACTTCTGGCTTGTGTTGCACTTAGTGACGGGAGACACAATTCTCGTCTGATGAGGGCAATTGGTGTTGTTTGCAACAGACTGAGTAAACCCCTCCAGAAGTAACTCTCCCGTTTAAGCCAGATTTTGTCCAGCATTAGGGGCATTGCTTCTGGTAAAATTAATTACAGGAATGAGTGAAAATCCACTGTGTTTTCTATCAACTGCCTTAGCTTGCATCGTCAGCACTTTAGGTTTAGCCCACAGCAAGTCTTGCATTGCTAATTCAGTTGGATAGCTACTCGTCATCAGTCCTAGGAATTTGAAACTGTGAACTTTCTCTAGTTGTAAACCTTCAATATACCAGTTTACCTTTTCAGATTTTCTTGAGTTCTTTTCCAAGAGCATAACTTTAGTTTTTGTTGTGATCAATTGCAGGTTAATACTCTTTAGGTACTTCATCATATTATTCAACTGCCTTTGTTGACCTGGTCGAACGCCTGGACCAGGTCAACGAATGCCATATAGACGGTTGGGCTACCCTGCAGGACCTTAGCCTTGATGGTACTTAATCAAAGTTAATTTATCGTGGTTCCTGCATTTTTTACAAATCCAGTCTGGAATGGGTCCATATAATCTGCGTCTTTCAGCCAGGTTTGGAATGCTTCCAGGGCCAGCGAGTCAAAAACTTTACCAATGACGTTGAGGAGTGCTATGGGGTGGTACTGGCAAGGATCGTCTTTAGCCCTGTTTGAAAATGGGGACAATCATTGCTTTTCTCCAAGATGATGGAATGTCTTGACCATGGTTGCATACTGATAAGGTAAGCCCATGCCTATGAATGTTAATTTAGATCAAGATTAGCTATCCCATTTGGGCCAGGGGCCCTGGAGTTATTTAGTTTGTTGATTTTTGACACAATCGTCTCTTCGGCACAGGGAATGTTGCACACTTTCAAATTCGCTGGTTGTGGAATCTCCAATGATTCAGGAAGCTGTTTTTCAGTCTTTGGTACGTATATTACCGGGGTTTGCGGGAAGTTTCACATGCGATTGGCCCTGTGCAAGCGGGGTACGTGTATATCAGGGGTGCGCTGGAAGTTTCACACGCGATTGGCCCTGTGCGAGCAGGGTACGTGTATATCAGGGGTGCACGGGAAGTTTCACATGCAATTTCAGCAGGGTACGTGTATTTCAGGGGTGCGCGGGAAGTTTCACACGCGATTTCAGCAGGGTACGTGTATTTCATGGGTGCACAGGAAGTTTCACACGCGATTTCAGCAGGGTACGTGTATTTCGGGGGTGCCGGGGAGTCCTACACGTGCTTTGGCAGTGTGGGTCCTCCCAGGTGTTCCCTGTACACCCTCCACGGCCCCTGCAGGCAGCCTACACCGCAGGGGACTACCCTGCACCCCTGGTCATGTCCCGCATGCAGCACACCATACATGGGCATGCCCCCAGCAAAGGCACATGTCTCCTTGCACTACTGATCACCAACTCATGTCCCCTTGCACCCCCACCCCCAGCAGTGCAGGGCACCTGCCAGCAGGCCCCCACTCATGTCCCCTTGCACCCCCACCACCCAGCAGTGCGGGGTACCTGCCAGCAGGACCCCACTCATATCCCCTTGCAACCCCACCAACCAGCAGTGTGGGGCACCTGCCAGCAGGCCCCCACTCATGTCCCCTTGCACCCCCACCCCCCAGCAGTGTGGGGCACCTGCCAGGAGGCCCCCACTCATGTCCCCTGCACCCCCACCCCCAGCAGTGCGGGGTACCTGCCAGCAGGCCCCCACTCATGTCCCACTCATGTCCCCTTGCACCCCCACCACCCAGCAGTGCGGGGTACCTGCCAGCAGGCCCCCACTCATGTCCCCTTGCAACCCCACCCCCCAGCAGTGTGGGGCACCTGCCAGCAGGCCCCCACTCATGTCCCCTTGCACCCCCACCCCCAGCAGTGCGGGGTACCTGCCAGCAGGCCCCCACTCATGTCCCACTCATGTCCCCTTGCACCCCCACCACCCAGCAGTGCGGGGTACCTGCCAGCAGGCCCCCACTCATGTCCCCTTGCAACCCCACCCCCCAGCAGTGTGGGGCACCTGCCAGCAGGCCCCCACTCATGTCCCCTTGCACCCCCACCCCCCAGCAGTGTGGGGCACCTGCCATGAGGCCCCCACTCATGTCCCCCTGCACCCCCACCCCCAGCAGTGCGGGGTACCTGCCAGCAGGCCCCCAATCATGTCCCCTTGCACCCCCACCCCCCCAGCAGTGTGAGGCACCTGCCAGCAGGCCCCCACTCATGTCCCCGTGCACCCCCACCCCCCAGCAGTGTGGGGCACCTGCCAGCAGGCCCCCACTCATGTCCCCTAAACACCACGCCATGACTATACAGACCCATGGCCCCAATGCCAACCCAAATCCCACCCCTCCACCCCCAGTGCAAACACCCAACAAACCACTGAACCCACTCCCTAGTAAATCACACATTCCATGATAGTCTGAAAAGAACCAGCATGCCCATCAGCAAATGTCCTACAGAGCCACACAGTTGCAACACATGACTGTGCCAATGCTCATGGAGACATGCACCAAAATCATCACTGTACACCACACCAATAATGTTGAATGAAGAAATGTATTAAAAAGTATAACAAATGTCAAAATGAAAAGCACACATGCAAATGAAGAAATAACATTTGAAATAAGACAAAGAAAGTCAAATCCAAGCAAGAAAAGAAATCCAAAACATGAAAAAATATAAGTGGTGCATCCCCAAAGTCCATAGAATGAAATCCAAAGATGGAAAGCATAAAAAAACATTAATCCATGTGAATATGACTAAAAGAAACTATATACATGTCCTGAAAATTGAAAACGAAAGTCTGAAGGGTCCATTATCCCAAAAGCAAATGAAACCTATCAAGAACCCTATCTAAAATACAACTATATACAAAAAGTGGAGCAAAGTCTGTGGACTCCAAATCATAATAATAAAGAAATGAAACCTAAACCTAAATAACTATATACAAAGGCGGCAGGCTAGTACGACGGCTCACTGGTTGATGTCATGGGCCAGGGCATCATCGAACTCCTGTTCAATGGCTTGGAGGCGGGCATGTTCCCTGGCCCTAAGGTCTCGCAGGGATAATGCGGTGTCCAGCTCCAACTCCCTGCGAATACCCTTGTGGCACTCAGCCCGCCTCAGCACCCTCTGCATGGAGTTCTCCATCCTGACCATTGTGAGCCGTTCGTCCTCCGCCCGCCGCCGCTCCACACCTATCTGCTGGCCCAACCACTCCCACACGGAAGACACTCCCATTCCAGGGTTCTCCTGCCCTCCGGCCGATGCCTGCCCCCCTGATGTTGATGGCCCTGAGCCATGATGCCTCCCACGTTGAGCCTGCCGCTGCCTCCGACGCAACTGCCTCTGCCAGCACGACGGCATCCAGGCTGATGGAATCTACCGACGCCGTTGTGCACGTGCCCTGCCCGATGATGCTGTCACATCCTCAATCTGCTGGGGTCCAGTTGCTGGTGTGTCCACCCCTGCTGGACCTCCGACTCCCGACTGTGGCAGGGATGGGATCCCCACCGAGTTGGCTGCGTTGGTTGGGGCAGGTCCACAGGGGGCCCTGGTGGCATCTGGGCCGGAAGACGGCATGGAGAACGACTGGCGCGTAGCCTGCACAGAGGAGGAGAGGGTTGCCAGAGTGGCCGACACATGTACGAAACCCCCGACCATGCCCACTCCCAACTGGGCCACGTTGGCACGGTGCTCTTCGTGATGACGTGCGTGCTCCCCGTGGGAAGCACGCACATCATCACGAATGTCACACGTGTGCAACGCGACACCAATCAGGACCTTCTCCATATGGCCAGGGGTCCCCTTGTCCACAGGTGGAGGGGAGTCAGATGACATGGACATCCCCCCTACCTGCGGACGGGCCTGGGATGGGGCATTCCTGCTGGTGCATGGTGGTGCAGTCACAGTGTCAGGGACAGTGACATGCACAGGCCCCTCCACGGTGACCTGTGCTGCCTCCTGCCCCTGCCCCTGGACTGCAGCACTTGCACCAGCAGGGATGCCCCCACCAGGCCCCATGTGCGGCTCAGTAGCGGCCTCCTCCTCCTCCTCTATGGAAACCACCAACCTGGATGGCTCCACACCGTCTTCCGCCGTTGCAAGCCCCTGTGGGGGCTCACCCACCCCTTGCGCTGCAGCCGTGGGGGCATCCCTGCCGCTTTGCTCCACAGCGCCGTCTCCGCCCTCTTCTTCACTTGGCGCTGTGTAGAGGGAGAAATAGAACACAAGCATCAGGGTACTGTACAATGGTCCCCTAGACAGGAAGTAATAGCAGATGAGTGACACTGTCAAAGATCACTTCCATCATGTCCCTCCACAACACATGGGTCAGTCCAGGCAAAACACATGCAGTAACAGGCATGGCACATGCTATGAACATTAGCATACATGTCCAAGGGACTCTTGAAACATACAATGTTGTTTTGGAACTCACATGCATCATGGGTCATGCCTACCACATGCACATACTTCACCATAGTTTCATCGATCTGGCCTCGTACACCCCAGACACAGTGGATGCAAGGATAACTAGGCTGCATCAGTGAATCTGAACATTGTCACAGACATGTGTCATGCATCCATGGCATTCACAAGTCACAGACACGCAGGTCAGACACACAGACATGGACACCATACATGTACATGGCATCAGCACCCATCCCTCACCCCCACCCATGTCCAGGAACAGAGACTGGCATGCTCTCATGTGTCCATTCCGCATAGGGCTCCCCATGTTGCATTTAAACACATGCACCAACCGTGTGGTTCACACATTACTGGTCTCACATCCATGACCATGATGTCCCTGCACACACACATGCGTACATGGCCTATGTCACAAATACAGGCAAGTATCAGACAACCATCACACTGCAACATGCCCTGGCCACTTACCGCTCGACTCCAGACGGGTCTGCCTCTCAAGGATCTGGGCATGGAGCGCTAGGCGTACGCGTTCCAGGACCCTCATCTGGATGGTACTCATGCTGCCCCGGCCCCCCTCCACTAGGCGCCGGGCCTTTATGAGGGTCCTGGACCTCAAGTCCTCCCAGCGCTTCTTGATTTGCTTGATGTTGCGGGTGGCCACCCACTCTGGGTTGATGGCAACCACAAAGTCGTCCCAGATCCCAGATCCTGTCCCGTCCTTCCTTGTCGGCGCGTGATGATCCGAAGAGGGCATCATAATGCCCCGGGACAAGCTCCACCAGGACACCAACTTCCTTCTGACTGAAGCTGGTGGCCCTCTGCCCCTCTGGCTGGGGGTCGCCAGTGGTCTCAGATGGTGTTTGCCCCGACATGGCGACCCCCAAGGCAGGCGTGGGTGGGCAACTGGGTCCTGGGGCTTGGCTGTGGAGCGATGGTATCCCAGTCGGGAGTCTTCTGTTCCAGCAGGGGTGGGCACCGCAACTGGACCCCTGCAGATGGCTGATGTGCAGGTACCAAATGGCAGGGCACGAGGGCAGCAGGCAGTCAGGCAGCAGCAGATGGCAGGTGGGAGCGTGCTCGGGCTCTGGGGGGCCGTGATTCGGCCTTTTGGGCAGGAGCGTGGTCTTCCGTGTGTTTTCGCGTGGCCAGCTTGATACAGAGTGATTTGGCACGTGAAAAAATTGCACGTCAGCGTGTAATTTGAGGAAAGGCCCTTAGCACATAAGCGCGTCTGCATGCGTACGCAAATTCATTGGACCAAAGGCCCTTAGCGCGCAAGCGCGTCTGTGACGTATCGCGCACGGGCGTTGCCCTGGCAGCTCTGTGCGTGCTTTCTGTGGGGAGCGGTGCGTGTGTTTTCCAGGTGTTGGGGTTCACACGCTATTACTTCACAGCGGGTGGGTGTTGGCTATGCGTTCTTCTACAGGCAGACGTTGAGTGGTACCCCGCTCGCCCAAGGCCTATCGCGTGTGAAACTTCCCGCACACCCCCGAAATACACGTACCCAGCTCAATCGCGTGTGAAACATCCCGCGCACCCCCGAAATACACGTACCCCGCTCAATCGCGTGTGAAACTTCCCGCGCACCCCCGAAATACGCGTACCCCGCTCAATCGCGTTTGAAACTTCCCACGCACCCCCGAAATACACATGCCCCGCTCGCACAGGCCCAATCGCAGTATGGGACATTCATCCTTGCTGTATATTGCCACTTTTGTAATGCGCAGGGACACTAGCTCCTGCCTTCGTGTGGCGGACGTGTTTCGGCTTGTGCGTGTCTTTTTGTCGGTGCGCGGCTTTGCCCTATTCGATTCCATGAATACGTGTGGTTTGAGTGCGTGTGGGCGTTCCGTCTGCTTCCCTGCAGTACATCCCCAGTTATGCCCTTATTTTTGCGCGTTGTTCTCCATTCCGCGCGTTACGCCCTGTGTTCCGCCCACTTTCTGGTGTATGTGCCGAGGTTGTGCGCTTTCACTGTGCGCGTCGCGCACACCGTTCACGATGTTGCAGTGACGTGGCGCACATCCCGAGGAAAACACACGCAGGGACTTCCATACGCCTGCTTGCGCCAAGATTTTTGGCGCACCTTTGTTCCATGAATCGGCCCCTTCATCTCTTTGATCTCCTATATCGGGGCAGATAGCGTTGAAATCTCCATTTACAATCGGAAGGTTACATTGGTAAGTAAGACTCGCTTCCTCCAAAATCCTTTACGTATCGTTCAGATAAGACTCATTTGATGTAGAATCTGGATTTCAAAATGTATTAACTAGAAGAATCGTCTCCACCCTCTCCTTATCAAAGTGTTCAATTGGGTGCTTCCAAGTGATTATCGAGGCTTGGAGCAGATGAGACGAGTGGATTTGTTCTTGGAGATCCAAACCGCAGCCCGACCTTATAGCCGTCAATAGGCCAGCAGTGGGACAGACTGTAGCCCCCTTCTTTGCTTGGGTAAAGATTATTGTATAACCGTCCAACTGTGGATTATTGATCAGCCAGGTCTCTTGCAGGCATAGTATATCACACAACCCCAAATTAATATCACTATTTACAGTCAGATGACTAAATCCTCGAGTATTCCAGTAGCCCATGATAAGGCATTCGTTCTGTGTCACTGGCAGAGACTAAGAAATGATTGAAATCTTGGATTTTGGGTCCATTGCCCCTGCATATATTTGCTAGTTCTTCTTGTCTGTCGGGGGAGCTGGAGGCATCCATATCTAATTTTCAGGGGCTTTATCATTGTTGTCTGTTCTTAAATTCGATACTGGTTTCCTGACTTTAGGGGTCATCTTAATTGTTCAACAAACAACAATTGGGGTTGCCTCGCTTTGACTCATACGCGAGTATACCTTTGTTGCATAGCCTTGTCCGACAGTTACCGACAATTACTGGTCGGGTTTATAAGGCTTTCACTGACATGCAAGTGACTTTCCTTGCTACAGTTGCCTGCCTTAATTCGCACAAGGGATATGAACGCTCTCTAACACTCATTGGCTTCTGTCTTCACTCCCTTCGAGTTCTGCAGGGCTTTCACTGCTTCTGGCTTCTTTGAACATAAACTCTTCCTGGGTGAAGGTGTCTTCATTCTGGCCATGCAGTTACAGAGTTCGTCTCACTCCTGGGATTCTCGACTGCACACCAACTTCCAGCCACGGGCTCCGGCAGGCTTCCTGCTGTGCAATCTCTGCAATTCGTTTCACATAAGAAAAAGCAGTCTTCCTTCATGTTTTTCATTGCACAACCTCTGCACCTCAGATTTAGGGAGAACACGACCTTCTCAGGACAGGCAGTTGGAATTTGCTTGGTTAAAGTCCTGGCATCCCCTTTTTCCACCAGGTTCTGTGACTGCCAATAGTATGCTCTCTTGCTGCTGCTGCTGCTACCGCTGCTACCACTACAGCTGCACCTACATCTAATGGCCTGCATCTGAGATGGCCTTTTCAGCCTCTCTGCCTACCTCAGGTGTGCAACGTTATGCCTAACAAGCTTACTACTCCTGCAACAATGCTCCTGGGTCCTCTTCTTCATCCCAGTACTTAGGGAATTATGCGGTGTGTAGTCCCTAACATGATTAGGTTTTCTAATTTCTTCTATTTGGAATTAAGCCATTAGAAGTGTGGGATTGTGGTGAAGGTTAAACAAGGGGGGTTTCCTAGTCTTCCTGACTTGTTTCTCCTCTACCCCCATGTTATCCTCCCGCAGATCACCACCCCCAGGGTCAGGATCAGAAAGCGTCTGCCCTTCCCGGGGCCACGTGAGAAGGGTCCCAGGCCACGTTTTCTGGAGGAATCATTGCTGATTCATCACACCAATCTCTGAAGCTACCTCCCCATTGACAACAACTTCCCAGAGTCATGCTGTTGGGTTTGGCACAACTAGCCATATACAGGATATAGTGGGCACCAGACACACCATCTCTTATTCCCAAACTCAC
This sequence comes from Ambystoma mexicanum, assembly GCF_040938575.1. Lineage (NCBI taxonomy): Eukaryota > Metazoa > Chordata > Amphibia > Caudata > Ambystomatidae > Ambystoma > Ambystoma mexicanum. Next base: position 580,476,459 of record NC_090925.1, read on the forward strand.
CCAAATAAACATGAAGATCTAAATTCCCTGTAAGATACAGAGGAATACAGATAAACCTAGGTGTGAGGAGAGAGCAGTGGCACACTTTGCATGCCAGTAATGGACTATAAAGTGAGTAAAAGAACATACAGAGAGTTAGTGAGGTGAGAGATGAAAATAAGCTATGGGAACAAGTACAAGGTTTACAATGTATCATTTAACAGAGAGACCGTATAGCCCATTTGAATGACATTGAGAGACTCAAAATGCATTGTAAAAAGAGCATTTTAAAAGCATCTCTCTTTGCTATAAACTATACGAATGCTCCAGAGCCCCTAGATAGATGGGGACATTCTGACTATGAGTCACAATATGATGACATGGCATACTATCCATCCAAAAGGTTATGGGCCCATAACCCGGAACAACAATGGGAAAGAGAAATAAAGTAGGCTCGCCAGTACCATGCACATATGAACCCTCCTTACAGTCTTAACGAAAAGGGGGAAAATACGCAAGTAGGAAAGAGGACTCGAGCAGTGCCCCTGAATCTGATGAGGGAAGCTGGATCCAAGTAAACAGACATAGGGAAATGAAACAGTAATCAAAGTTTGTGAAAGACCCAATCAAACAGATTAAAGGGCTTACCATAAAAATGCTAAATATTCTGTTTGGGAACATCTATAATTGTATGAACAGATGATGGAACAGATGATGGCATCACTGGGATTTAAGAATGATCAAAATGACATTGGGCCTCATTGGGCCTCATTACACGGTAGGCGCTAAGGGATTACCGGCACCGGTAAGGTCACCGGTGCCGGTGATTCCTTAGCGCCCTACTACAAGGTCCCTCAGAGGGTCCCGTCCTTAAAGCCTGGTCTGACCAGACGTTAAGGACGGGACCCGCTTAGGGACTTCAGAGCTAATAACAGTACCGCAAATTGCGGTACCGTTATTAGCTCCTGCCCCATTCCCATTGAGCCCTATGGGGGTTCAAATGGGAATGGGGAATGGTATTTGGAACGGGGACTTACCAGGTCCTCGAGGGTCAGAATGACTCGGTAAATCCCCATTCTGACTACCCGGACCCGGTACCCATAAGGGAGTAGCCATGCTGCTAATAGCGGCATGGTTACCTCCTACCGTTTAATGACCCCCATAAACTTTGTAAAATTGATGTACTCTCCCAGGTTTTATAGTTTCTTTGCTAGGCTAGAAGATCAAAATCTTCGAAGGTGGGTATTCTGAAATAGTTTTCCACTTTCAGAAAACCCGAAGAAGCCTATTATTCAGGGATGAAGGAATTTAGTGTGTGCTGAGGATGAATCACCTAGGAAGTTTGTTCAAGAACACAAGTGCAAATGAGGGAGTGGCCAGCTGCCTACAAAATGGCCACCTATCTTGGGATCTCCTCACATTGACAAGATAAATATTAAATAATTATGAGACTGCAATAATTTGAAATATCAGAAACATGCAGCAACTTTCATTTGCTTGTAACAAGTGTCTAGCAATACAATTTACTAAGGATTACTTATCGCTCAGAGCAGTCAGTACCATTGCACATTGCTCTCATCGGTGCAGTGGCTTACCTCGAGTGACTCGAGCTCGAGTTTCAGTCGTTGATTGCTGTGCTGCTGTAACAGAGGTTGGTTCTCACCTGACTGCTGGGTCCGCAAGGTGTGGATTATCACTTTGTACCTCAACAGCGTCGCCTTCAGGGATGAACGATGTGCTGAACAATGCTCTTTACCTTTCTGTAATTGCTGTGGTGAGCGATCTAGACCCACAGTGCCACAGTAACTGGAAGCCTTGGAACATGTTGAAACTTCAACATCATTGTTTCATCTGCCTTCATGTACATAGAAGAGAACCATCTTCAAACTAAAGTCCATGGTCAAAGGGGAGAAGGCTTTGAAGCTGTGATTTTGTTACGCTCACCTGGCTCCCGCAGGGGTGTCGGTCAGACCTGGACAGCTGCGGTCTCCACCCACGTGATGCGTAGTGCAGCGATGACTGACTGGATCTGCCCTCCTAATCTTGCCTGCTTAACCCATAGAAATATTCTCCTGCAAGTGGAGAGATGAATTTAGCCACTTGTGGATTCAAGTGATGGCACCCACACAGTCCTCCCCAGCTAATCACCTCTGAAATGCCCTCACAGCAATCTCACCTTATATTCTTGAAAGATGAGCTTGCCATCCTGCGTGGATTTGCAGGGGCGCGTCGATTCCAGTTACTTGACTGGTTTGAAGGCTCGGGAGAGTTCTGGAGAGTATTGACTCTGTGATTCCTGGTGAGAACCAGTAAGTATTAAGTTCATAGAGTTCAATATGTCCGATGGTCACTCTTGTTCCCCCCTTCCTTTCTTGTCTTGCAGCTGGCTCGTGAAAAGATGCTCTTGTGGCAGCTGGTGGCGCTCAGGTAAGAGTCTGTATTACCCGGCGCTGTCCGGTAAATGTTGCACGTGGAAAACGTGTTGTTTTGTCTCTCTTTAGAGATGCGGCACGTGAAAATTTGGAGAGTCACAAAAGGATGCCTCCGGTGGTAAATCAGGTAAGTCTATGGTGGTAAGAATTATATTTGTTGGTTCCCTCGGCTCACCTTGTGGTTTTCTTTTGTCTCCTAGGTGCTGAATTTCAGTGAAGAAATGATGGAGGCAGCGCCAACCCGAAGGATGCTGTGAAGACTGGTGAGTATGACGCGGCGCTGCAGCAATGATGTCCTTTACAGTTCCGGAGACGAGATGGATCCAGAATCAGGTGTGGAATAGAATAAGTTCGTTTTCTAACCTTGTCCCTTTCTTTCCTCTTTGATTTTAGGAGCTCTGGATTCGAGGCGGACGTGGCAGAAGACTGGATGCAGGCTGCAGGCACGGTTAGCGTTACGCTGCTGGATGCAGAATAACGCGAAGCCTGTGTTGCTGGTCGGGCATGGTTTAAATAGCCTCAAAAGTAGTCCCAGGTAAGAAGTCCCTAGAACCACACCCGAGTAAAAATAGTCCATGTAGAAAAATAGTCCCTTTCAGGCTTCATGTTGGATTGGAGTCATTTGCAGAATGGTATGCCTGAGGTAAGTAATGACTATGAGCCTGAAGCCTTAGGCGCCAGGACTGATTTCTACTATGAGCCTGACGCCTAAGGTGCCAGGACTGAACCCAGATAGCCCCTACCCGGGGCTGCTGAGGTTTTACTAAATGTCTAGATGCCTGCTCACGGAGCTGATGGGCTTGGTCCGGATGCCTGGGGGTAGGCATCATGACAGATTTTTAGTTTTCCAGTGACGTATGCTTCGTAACTCCATTATCCACAGTAAAAAAATCCTATTTTTCCAGTGCAAGAGGGGAGGAATTAAACTTGTGTCCCTTATTTACATATTGCATGCTCCAGCACTTACTGACTCAAAGAATACTTGAAAGTGAGAATTGATGTTTGATAAAATGCCCATTCTCTAATATCAGTTTAATTGTGCAGAACGGTGAAAGGTAGTTGATTATTTATAAAATAGCACATTTTTCTGAGAATCCCAGAAAGAAGTTGGAAACAAGAGACTTACCATCCTTAACACATAACTTGGAAAAAACGCTTACAGAACTTACTGCAACATGGTTTTATAATGATGCTTTGGATCAACACTCAATTAGATTTCAGTAAGACTTTCTATCCTTCAACAATGATATTGAACACTTCTGAAATAGGACAGATGATGTGTAACAGTGTGTTTCACTGGCTGAAGTTGGACAAGACGGCCCAAACATACAGAAATGAGACTGACACAACTGGAAGCCAATAATAATGAGTTAGAAGATTGCAATAGAAGAAATAATATCAGCATTTATGCCATACCTGAAAAAGAAAAAAAGTGGTAATCCAATAGATTCCAATCCTGGAAATGTAAAGGGCTCATAGAATAAGACCAAGGTATATATCTACCAATTGATCTGCCAGACCTTTAATTGCCTGTTTTGGCTGATGTCAACAAGTTCGACAAGTTTTATTGAAAGCAAAAAAAAATGTCTTCTGTGTTCTTTGTTGGATATTTGATGTTGTTTGCTCTGGACTCGAAAGATACTCAAAATAAGAGGAAAAGATTTTGGGATATTAGAACTTTGATGAAAAACTAGGAGTGAGATATGGTCTGCTGGAGACAGCCAAAATGCCTGTCACAATTCTGAATGGCGCCACCAAAGAATGTCCTGAGTCGCAGGACCCCTTCAATTTCCTTCAACCCTTAGATCCAAATTTGAAAGAAGGTTCTGTTGAGGAATTTACTCCTGTTAATGTTTGTCCATTAGATACATAGAGCTTCATTCTGGCTCTTAAACAAAACAAATCTAAACTTACCAAAATAAACTCCATGCGCAGTAAAGCTGACCTATCCTCCTACTCATGAAATTCTGATCAATATGATAAATCCAGAGACAAATCCAGGACTCCCAATAACTCTACTGAAATAGTACTTACCCTACTCTCAGAGTTATGCTTAATCCTCTCTGCTGAAAGTGTTGTACTTCCAACTGATATTGTGTCTATATTTAACGTTATACCAGGTCGATGGTGCTTCACTTGAAATACTATTTAAATAATATTCCCTCATTTTCTAAGGTGAAGATACCTCATTTATATTTCTTCATTTTTAGGATATTGTGCACCCACAGATTCTAAAAGGTGCTAATACAGTTGTGAAATGGTGGTCACTTGTTGCTCTGGTCAATCCAGGTTTGCATATAGATTGATTATTGTTCATCGGTATCCGTTTTTCCATTTCTCTACTATGTAATATGTGAGTAGTTATATGTTTTGTATCTGTCTGTACTCCATTGTGAATAGAATGACCATTTTAATGGCGTCAATTTTACTTATTATTGTATTCCTTACATTAAGCTTTTTCTTATCAAGAAGATTACTTTTGGCCTTAATATATTTTACTTAAAGTTGTTGCATGTTAATCAAATTGATATACCTCGTATATGTACTTAAAAGTAGTTGGGTGGAATGTGAAGGGAGTTAATCATCCCGTTAAAAGGTTAAAGATCATTTTGTGTCTTGCAAAATTGAAACTCGATATTGTTTGTATTCAAGAAATGTATTTAGAATCTGTGGAGGAAAATGTTAAATTAAAAAGCATTGGATTGGTCAATTATATTCCTCTTCTTATGTGCAAAAAAAATGGGATGTTGCATCTTAATTGCAAAAAAATAGTGAAATGCCAAGTATTAAGAGAAGACTCAGACCCCGAAGGTCGATAGCAGATTATTGATGTAATTATTAATGACATTCTCGTCTCTACTGTACATATGTATGGGCCAACAAAACGAAAAGCAGAATTTTGGAATTCTCTCAACCTGAAATTAAAGGATCATCAGCAGCAGAGATTGAAATCAAGTCCGTGATTCCACTCTAGACTGCAAATCCATTACAAAATTAATTAATTCACTAATTCCAAAACTCATAAATGTTTCTTAAATTTAATTAGGATATTAATGTACCAGATACTCTGCATCTCGCTAACCCGAACCTCAAAGATTTCACTTTTGTTTCTCATCCTTTTAGAGACTAGACTATATTTGCGTTAGTCCTACTCAAATTCCAGCAATTCAATTGTCTCAAATTGGAGCACTTATTTCAGATCATGCCCCAGCCTCAGCTATGACAACTTTAGAATGGCACTCAGAGTCAGTTAAAACTTGTAGATAGAGACTTAGCGCTTTGTTTTTTTTTTAAATAAACATTTCAGTGGGGGTCAATACAGTTTTGCCCGTCCAGAAAAATTGAGGTTAAAATTGCCAGTAATTCCGCCACTCGCAAGTAAGCCAGTGGGGGCACAGATGTACCTCTGACCAAGAGCTGGAGGTAAATCAGACCCCTACAAGTAATTCTAGCAAACCCCTCTATGGAGTCCTATGGGACTTTATGTAATGGGCATATACTGCTGTTTCCAGCACCTGGAATATCCCGCTAGTACCGGGAAATCAGGTCCGGTAATGGTAGGGGCAGTTTGCCAGGATCCAGCCTGAATTACTGGTGGGATACCAGAAAACATGTAATAAGGGCCAGTGTACCCATTTTTTCATCACAATTTCTCTTTGCCAATTTAACTTCTGATACTTCAATTCATAACAATTGTGATGCATATAAAGCTACATTAAAGGGTCGGATCATACATTCTGTATCACTTAAAAGGAAATCTTTAGAGAAGTTTGCTACAGAAATATTTTAATCATGTAAAGTTTTAGTAACTTTCTGTTACCAAAGGACAAAGTGATAATGCTCTAAAGGGACTATCTGCAAAATGCACTGAATATAATAAATATTGCACTGATAACGTTTGCAACATAATTCTGGGAACCAAATTCAAATGTTATGCAGGCTCTAATAAAGCAGGTAAGTTGTAAGCCTCTCACCTAAAACACAAAAAGATACATTGTGTATATCACTGATGATGAGTGAAATATTATAAAAATCAAGTCAGCAATTACAGATGTTTCCTTGATTTATATTATAAACTATATAGGGACTATCTATGGGCCTCATTACGAGGAAGGCGGTAGGGGGTTAACAGGGCTGGTAGAGTTGCCGGCCCCGTTAGGCGCCTACCACCTCATTACGAGTTTTACCAGATATCCTTCGCGGGTCCCGCGAACGGCCCAGCATGCTAACAACGGGGCCGTCATTAATGGGCCCATTGTTAGCATGCTCCCCATTCCCATTGAACCCTGTGGGGGCTCAAATGGGAATGGGGATGGACCGGTTCCTAGAATGGGGAAATACCAGGCCCTCCAAGGTTGGAATGTCCCGGTATTTCCCCATTCAGGGACCCCGGATACTGTACCCAGAATGGGGGTAGCCATGCAGCAAATAGCAGCATGGCTAACTCCAATGTTGTAATGTGGCCCTATGTGTCAAGAAAGATAATAATGAACAATATTTTTGATGAAGATCAAACACCTTAAGATAGTTCCATCTATATATCTCCCTTTCACATTAGTTAAAGCTAAGTAATCCATTAAGGATCTCAAAATAGGAATAGAATAAATAAGAAAAAATGGCGAATGCTTCCAGACCTGATAGGTCCTCTACAGATTTTAAGAGCTCCTTTTGCGATATCATTGCCGCATTACTTTGCATTGCAAATCATGTGAGCTTTCTGATAACCTATTGATATATCCATCATTTGAAGGTGAAGAAAGCGGTATGCTGAAAGATTCACAAGTGTCAGACTCTCATCAGCTTTTGTAGAAGTCAAGCACAATTATTAAAGAACCTTGTCCTGAGAGCCCCTTGTGGCACCCATTTATCCAGACCCACCCTTTCAACCATATGCTGCATTTCTTTCTGCCAAATTTCCAGATCCTGAGCCTCCCAGTGGCCGTACAGAAAGTATCTAGTTAGTGCATGTTCATGTGTATAGGCGCGTTATAAATGCCATATCATATCATATCATATCATATCATGGCCTAATGCCGTGGCCTCATGTGACATCATGTGACATCATGGCTTTATCGTATCTCACAAAAAATCTGATCAATCAGTATATTATATTTACCAACCTTCAATCAAAAACAAAATGTCAACTTCCAATTCTAAAAGCACTCTTTACAAACCATTTCAGTATACTCTATTAGACCATACAAAAGGACCATCTAATTTCACGCACTACTGTGGTTTCACACACATTCATGATCTTGTGCACATATTGCGTTACACAGTGCACCAATTCACAAACATCAGTCTTGTCATCCATCTAACATCCACAATGAGCTCCTAGTTATGTAGAATTATTTGTACTTAATATTAAGGGGCTGATTCATGGAATTTGTGCGCCATTCTGCCCACAAATCCCTGTTTGACAAATCCCTGCATTTCGGTGCACAAATTCCATGAATCAGCCGCTAAGTAACAGGTTCAGCGTAGGCAAAACATCCAAAACTGTTTTCCGGATGTACAATTCCTCCCCACAATTACGGGCTACGTGCAGACAGTGAGTTTCTTAAAATTAAAAATGTTTTTAAAAGAAATGTGATGAATCCTAAAGAGTCCTCAAGAAAACCCTTCCTAAAGTCTCCTCTCAGATGGCCAGGGAAAGGAAGACGCTTCCTATTCCTGACCTTGGTGGCTGTCTTAGCCGGGAGGAACATCTGGCAGGAGAAGATCCGCAAGGAAACAGCATGGGGTGAGACACGGTATTAGCCTACCTCCAGGAAAGTGATATCGTTAATGTCAATGTCATGGCATGTTACCAAAGAGACCAGGCATTGCTGAAAATTAATTATAACATTGTGAGATAAGTGAATACATTTGTAAACAATCATGTATTAAGGGTGAGAAGAGATCTTACCAATATTATACAACTCCCAGAAATAAGACATTCTATGAGTTTGGAAAAGCTTACAGAGAGGTCTTTACAAACTAGCAATCTGAATCTGGAAAAATCTCAATCCTCTGTGAAACCAAATACATCTTTTTATCCTTGTGATATTCCTTTGAGGAATATACTTAAGAAGAAGTCCCAGGAGGATAGTTCAGTGTGCACCTTGGAAGCAAGACTACACAAAGCAACACAGGTTCGATCCCCGGGTCTGCGCTTATAAACATATGCAACTAAGACAAAAAAAAACAATTACGCAACTAAATAACACAAAAATAATTCCTGCAACAGCGCCTGAGCGCTTTAAAAATGTTAAAAAAAAAGAACTTGGTTGGAATAATGTTATTGAGAGAACTGAATTTTGTGTTAGGGACTTCAAGTCCAAGAATTCCCAGATTACTAGGACGAAGAAGACGACTGCAGAGAAACACACGACTGCAGAGAAACAGGGCTGTAGAATGTAGCTCATTGGGATTAATGACCCACAAATGAGGATGGCTGAGAGGCATAAAAGATGGCCGAAGCTGCAGCAGCAGGAGAGCAGAATTTGTAGTAGTGAGTGGAGGAGCGTTGCACTCTCCACCAAGCAGTAGAAGAAACCATGGAAGAGGCATGGCGGCGGGACCAGAGTGATGAGAGACTTTGATGCCGGTCCTGAGAGAGACGTGTGGGCTCAAGATTTCAGCAACAGAAGTTGTGAATCGGAAAGTGCACATAATTGTAATTTCCCCAATGTCAATCATTCAGCTGTGGCAGGCGAGCACTGAGACACTGTGGAGACTTCAGCTGGAGAGGTCGGACAACAGAAAGTGCACCTAATTCTAACTTTCCCTGAAGTCAAGGTTTCAACAGTGGCAGGTGAGCACCAGATCATTTGGGAGCCACAAAAGCTCTGAGAAAAAGGACGCTGTGCAGAAGAAGTTGACGGGCCACGTCGGAGAAGTGAATGAGATGAGCTGGGAGCACTCAGGTGTACTGATGTGCACACCACTGTTGAGTTTGCTGTTGTCTTGTGACCCCGGAGTGCTCTGTTGTTGCTCATTGACCACATCCAGACTCTCTATTATACACCGAACAAATGTAAAAAAAAGTACTGATTATGACATATACCAAGCTGATATAAACCAAAGCAGTTGGCTGGCAAAGACTGCAAAGATCTCACCTGAAGGAGGTGACTGCAATATATAGTGGGTTATAGTAATGAGCAATCATACAAAGGGACATTACCTCAACAAGGGAAACCAAACCATTATTGCCAAAATCAAAATGGACATACACAAAGGCAATTGACAAACAACCAGGGATGCCTATGACAAAAGAAGATAACTAGACATAACAGAGTGTATGAGCAATGATGTCCAGATGTAGGGAATTTCTTAAACCCACATTGCCAAAGCCAAAGAAGTGTGAAGAAGAGGAAGATTTATAATCAGCAGTTGGTTAATAATGCAATGGTGGAACACAGTTAGCAGGCGGGCTGCCCTTCTGATACAATAGGTTCAGGAGGAAAGAAGCATTGCCTGTCTTGTATTTAGCAAACACTTAGGTGTAGTGAATAGCACCAGTGTGATTCTTGTGTCTCCTGAAGAGAATCCTCAAACTAATTTAGTGATACAGAGGACATTGTTAAAACCTTTTGAAGTTGACCCTTACCATGGAAGTACTTAGAGGTAGTAGTTGGGCCTGGCATGGAAATACATCAGATCTTGGAACTTTGTGCCAATTGGTTCTGTTTGGGCAGGTGAGTATACTGTATAGTGGACTGTATTGTAATCGAAATAAGTCACATATGCTCAGCAACGCTGTCATGATATGTCTGTGGCACGCAGTGGCACGCAGCTGCTCGTTGTGCGCGTCTTCCTCTAATATCTTTGGAAAGCCTCCTCGCGTGCCCTCACTATGCATCTCTGCATCTAGATCCCTTCCGCATGCCATGTTTTGGTTTCTACATGGGCAAACTTCAACCCGATGCACTCGCAGAATCTGGGTGAATTAAGCAGGTCCCATGGATGCCACCTGTGATGTCTTCGCGCAGCTCTTCTGCACACTCAATCACCCCACCAACTATGTGCCATAGCTTCCACTCACTCTCCGCCACTCACCTGCTGAGTTGCAATCTCCTTGCTGCCACATGCTCACTAGACGCATTGGGTGAGGGACTCACTCCATTTTCTCATGGAGACCGTAACACTGTAGGGGACAAGCACAGCACATTGTGGATCTGGTTCAGGCTCCACCTTCACCAGCTGCAGCCCAGGCAGGAGTCACCTTCGTTGGCAGTATTGTAATGCAAGTAAGTCACATATGCTCAGCACAGATCTGTAACTTAACTTTATTTTATGTTCACATAAGGGGCTGCAGCTCTCTCCCACTTCATCATCTCCAACCGACCAACAGTTCTAGCATAAACATTCTAACAAGAAGTAGCTCTGAGAATGGAACAGGTGTTGGATTCTCTCTGGAACTCATATGACATCACTGATAATGGATGACAAACAGATGTAAACAGGGATAACTATTTCAATATAACAGACTGCAATAGTTTATCTTGGCTGGCAGGAGAGTATACCACACAGAGAGCAATGGTAACCATTGGTTCTTTTCTGGCAAGAGTACACCAGAACAAAGTGTCGTAGAAGTGGTAAACCTGGCATGAGAATAAACCAGGTAGAATCCCATAAAGAACTGTGGTGGGGTAAAGCTTATGACAAATTGAAGTGGTGCTAAAATAGCCTGACAAAGACATTTATTTTAAAGCTAATGAAGTTTTGAAATATTCCGAATTGATGTCTTTGATGATAAATTAAAACTGAAGTTGAAGTGGTGCCAAATCATCCTGTCAAAGACATTTGTTTGGAAGTTAATGACGTTATGAACTATGCATTGTTGATGACAAGAAGCTGTCTCAAGACTTTGATCACATGTGGAAGAGGAAAGATTTGTTAAACACATTGTGAACTATCTTTGAATTCCAAGTTGGAACTTTGTGTTGTCAAGTTGGATTATGAATTTAACTGAATTGATACAGGATTTCCTTATCCTTTTAGAACATTTAAAGAAATACCTAATTAAATGTGGGGAAGGGGATTTCACACAGGGAAATCCTTGTCAGGGTAGGGATAGTGAGGTGTGTATCCAACCTTTTTAAGTTAAGAAAAATTGCATCTTTTGAAAAACATTCACAAAGTGATATGCCTCAGATTTCTGACCCTTCACAGAAAAGAGTAACTTTAATCAAAGGTGGTCCCCACCTGTATGCCAAGGAGATCACTACAATATTATAGGCCCTGATACATGTACATTTAAGTAAAGGGACTGTATGCGTTTAACATTTGCACAATTGTTTATGAATATAATGAATTGTCTATGCTCATTCCGGTTGGGCAAATATTACATTTTTGACGAGATTCACATCATCTGCTTATTGCATGATATCCCATAAGACAATAATGTGCTGTGACTACAGTGTATCCTTTGTAATTCTGCCGAATAAGGGGAGACCCTAGGGTTGTAAAGAAAAGGTCACCATTAAGTATATAACAAATAACAACTACTCCTGGATCTGTTTCAATTATAACATTCATTAATGTATCACAAGGTGTACTAATGTCATTATTGTATACCGGTTTCCAATCAAAACATACACAACCACTCTTTAGGCCAATTTATACCGCTTAAAAGAAATAGCTCAAACAAAAAAGATGTAAAATGCATCAACAATGACATTGGAAATATTTATGAATATGTGTTAATTCAATTGTAGAACATTTATATGAAAAGAGGGCAGAGTTAGTAATTAATTACTGCTCAATGTAGGGTATAGTAATGCACATAATGTGTCAGGATTGAGAATTCAGACCTCAGAATTGTATTCCTGCAGTGGTCTCATCCCCTGATGAAATTCCCCTATTCAATTAAATTATAAGGAACAAAACAGGTTGGATTAATAAGAATCAGGAAATTATCAATGCTAAACCTTAGCTTATAAAACAATTTTTATAACATGAATTTGATCAAAATACATGTTGGTCTAGGAATTTGGTAAAGTTATGTGATTTTAGGCCCTTAATTGAAGTAAATTAATTGCATAGTACTTGTTGTTAGTTGTATTGATTTGCAAGATAACAGAAATAAAAATGAACACCAAACTCCAAATTGTCTGACATTTTATCTTTTCAGTATATTGTAGAAGAGCATCTCTATTGATGTTTTTAGCTGTTGCCATAGACTTATGTACACAATGTTTGGGATAGACATGTTATAATAGTTTTATACTAAAACTTGTTGCCTCTTCCACAAAATCCTTTTTGTTCAAGCTATTTCTTTTAAGCCTTTTTACTACACCTTGGCAGAAATTACTACATTTTATAATTGAAACAGGTCTAATAGTAGTTGTTGTATAATTCTCTACCAGCATGAGCCAAGGATTCTTTTTAATGTTTCTGAAAAGAGTGTTTACATTTGTGCTTTAAGGAAATGGCATGTCACTTTATATTTGACGTAACTGGGAAACACAGGACATTATATCTTACACTCTACCTGGGTCTTGATCATATTAACATTTCACTGTCAATTCCTGGGCTCATTATTTCCTGGATTTTAACATGGTCAGTCTATTGGGTCAATTTCTATTAATATTGAGTTTAATTTACCTATGTAAATGTGGCTTCTCACTTGGGGAAAATCCCCTCAGACCCTCTCTTTGGAGCTGCTGCCCTCAGCGAGGTCCTCACTCTGCCGGCTGCTTGGAACACAGGCATGCTCATCTGTCTCTGTAAGTGCTTCTCTCTGTAGTCTGACTGCCTTCAAACCGGTCTCCAAATGGTGTCAGTGATACACAGGCATCTCCATTTGTTTGCAAGATTCTTCAAGTGGCATGCAAAAGTGTGGGGGCGGCGAGGGCGGTATAGGTCATTCTTAATGTAAAAATAACAGTTTTGCTTTTGGTTATAACCTTGGATGTAAATGTGCAAGATTAAAATAAACAATATCCTGGGCTTCTGCAAATCAGTGGTCATGATCAAATGCATGAGAAATTGTGGTATGCTTAGTATTTCAGGAGATAGTGTTTTACACAATTTTCTTCACATTTTTCCATGCCAACCCTTATGTGGTGAAAAGCCATATTTCTATCTAAAATCTGCATCTAATCTTGTGATTCTAACTTCCATCACAGAGATATGGTTTTTCACATAATTAAAGTTATGATTATCGTGGCTAATTCATTCTGTGGTCCAGGTAACTCAATAGGCTTGCGAGGAAGCCATTTTGGATTTTCACCACATTGCTGGTTGGCATTAAGCTGCCCCTAGTTAGTACTGTGTCCAGGAGAAGACATAGCAGGGATTAATCTGGTGCATCGTGGATTTTCTGATACAACAGCATGCAGCGTGATTTTAATTTGGCCCAGATTGGGATTAGCTTGAATTCCAAATATATATAGTCAATAGATGTTATGTTATGTTATGTTATTTTGCACTTATATAGCGCCTTATATACCATTGGTATGGTCTGAAGGTGCTGGTAGGTTGAACGCCCTTGGGAACCGAAGTTCAGATCAGTAGAGAGAGTAGGGAGATTCAAAAGGTGCGTGTGAGCACCGGATATGTGTGCAGCTCGTGCGGTACTCGTGTAATAGCTGTTTCTTATCGGTAGGTGTGGTGGTTGAGAGATCAGGAGAATGTGTTCGTTCTGGCATGATTTATCCGGAACGGATGTGGCTGCGTTAGGCCTGAGGAAAAAGCCTGGCTGGGGGTGTGAGACCAGCAGTGTTTACATAGATTGATGTGGAGTAAGCGGCGGATGTTCGTATGAGAACAGTTATACCGAATGGTGTCATAGTATCTCTGTGTTCTAGTTGAGTGGTGATGTAAAGGAGAGAGTAAGCGTGGTGGTGTAATATGATGGGTTATATGCTTTTTCAATGTGCAAACTTCTAAATGCAACTTTCCCAGAGAGGCTGCTGATACATAATGTGGTAGGCGGAGTAGTTTTCTGAGGCACTTTCCTTCAAGCTTAGCTAGGGTTTCCGGATGCATCAGGCTTCCCGAGTGCATCAGTGCCCTGATTTCTGCCCCATATAGCATAATCAAGACCTCTTTTTCTATATATAGTTGTAACAGAATTTTTAAGGCCAATCCTCTGACTTTTCACAGAATGAAAGTTTTTATTTAACAGGGACACAGAGTAGTTGTGTAATTTGTAAATGAAGAAGCTGCTGTCCTACCGATGGCTTTGTTGATCTATGGGACATTGGTGTTTCTCCATTTTACTGAGAAAGCTCAAATATGCTTTTTGTCCCTACACTGACATTGTATCTACAGCAGACCTCCAGGGAGGATGAAGGTCACCTGGAGGAAAACTCAGAAAACAATATCAGCAGTTTAACTCCACAACAAAGAAAAAGAACACTCGCATGTTTCCCCATTCAACTCAATGAATGTAAGGAAACAGTTATCTCCATAGTTTTCTTAACTCAAGAAAGAAGCTTTGTTAGTGAAAGATTACACAGGAATTTACAAAACGATCAAAAGAATCATCCATTTGATATGATTGATGAATGGAAATCTGGACTTGATGCAATAGATTTAAAACCCATGATTACTATCTGGTGCATGTTGGAGATCCAAATTGGAAATGCAAAGGTACATCAAAATCAGGGGAAATCCGAAGGACTTCAGTGATCTAACAAAGGCATTTCAGTTAACACAATTGCTGTGTTATGTTGTTGAAGTAAAAATCAAAGAAGAATTGACTATTCTGGGAAATACACAACAATACAGCAAGAAACAATTAGAATTAGAAAAGGAAAGACCATGTTTAATTAATTAATTAATTAATTAATTGATGGATTTATTACAGGAGGAACAATGTTCTTTTGATCACAAAAGAACATACAAAAGAGAAGAAATCAGATTTGACGGGTGCAGTGAGCTTCTTACGATGTGGTGAGTTTGAGGGATATTCTGACCAGGTTGTGGAGGGGAGTAAATGCACCAGGGGCAATATATAAGTAGAGTACAAAGAGAGTCCTGTTAGTGAAGTCAATAATCTTATCAAGGGGACAGAAAGAAGAGTTGGGGAGACCAAAGAGGATGCTGGCACAGTACACCAGTTTAGGGAAGACAAAATCGGTTAAGAGATGTTTAGCAGTGTTGAAAGGAAGGATGTGCTTGATTTTATTTAGGAGGTTGATGAGAGCTGCTGTTCCAGTTTTGCAGATGAAAGTAGAGAAGGAGTGAGAAGGGTCATAAATGATGCAGGGGTTTCTAGCTGAAGAAGAGTAGGGGAGAGTGTCAGGTGGGAAGTTGATAGGCAGAGGACGAGATGAGAGTGAGCTTTTTGCAGGTGAAGATAGGGTCCCTGGAATGCCATTCCTTATCCCCATCAAAATGACAGCCCGTAGGGTCAAGAACGAACAAAGAAACTCACTGTTTGAACAGCCGCCAGGAGGGCCAGTGACATCCACATATGCAAACAGATATTCTCTTAGACAGCCATTCAAACCTTATCCAGTCAACATCTTTATAGATAAAGGTGCCATTACCCTGATAATGGATCCAAATGCCTCAATGGATCAGATTGACTAATAACAGAAAACCATTGTGCTGACGACATTAGGGACACCACAACATAGCAACATTAGTCATGAAGTAAACTCGTAGCTATGCACAAAGTTACACAAACACATACATGCCCACACGAAGAACATGCTTACACAGTTCTGTAGATAGAGGACACATACATATACATACTGTCAAACGCTTTTATTATTTTTTTCATTAGCCAAGTGCAGAAACACTGACTGCAAGGCAAAAGAAGAGATGCAGAGCAAGCTTGCAGATGCTTATCGCAACTAACCCTAAGGAACTACAGGATCATATAAGAGACCGGGAAGAACCGAATACTACTAACCTATTGGAAACAGCACGGTACAAATATATAGAAATAGTAGTATACCTATAATGAGGTTACCTGAGGCCACAAGACACAGGATGAGAGATTGAGAAAAGCAGAACTAGGCTGCACTGAGCAGCAGGCCAGGGCTCGCAGTCAAGATCAGCGACAGACAGCACATTCCAAAGCTAGGAGACACAGAGCCATCTGCAGAAGAGCAGAATACATTCCCATAAATTACAGAGAGCTCGATATTGCGGTCCTCAACCATGTGATGCAGCCAAGCCAGACACTGGTCTTTCACCCACGTGAGAAGATCAACGGTTCTCAGAAACACATACATGAAGTGAAACATGGAATCGTTAACAATGTTGCAATGCTGAGGGCACTCTCAAGGGAAAAAGTGGTAGCACTAACAGTTACATTGGGAACACATTGGGCCTCATTACGAGGTTGGAGGTAGCCAAACCCGGATCCGGGTCCTGTAACCGCAAATGGGCAATTACCTGGCTATTCCGGCCCAGCCATACCCAGTAATTGTACATCCCCATTCCCATTTGAGCACCATAGGGCTCAATGGGAATGGGGAGGGTGGTAGCACCGGTACTCTTTATAACGATACCGGTGCTACCACCATGTTCTACTTGCGGGTCCCGGTACGGCCACCAGGTCAGGCCTGGTGGCTGCAAGGGCACACACGAGCAGGACACACATGAGCAGAACTCCTACTATGTCAGTAAGGTACCAACGGTGCTGGTAGCGAGACCGGTGCTGTTGTTGCCTTACAGCCATACTTGCAATGAGGCTCATATTAGTCATTCTCATCACCTTGAGAAGGTGCTGAGAACAGAGCTGGGTCCCAGGCCTGGGGAGATCAGCTCTAGCCTATCAGGGAACACAAATCCAGCGGTGGATGGCAGAGGGCAAGGGCCAATGGTAATACTGCGATCTTGCAACAATGTAATAGATTGTTTCTTGGCGAAGGTGCAGGTAGGCCACTTGACATGAGAGGACCAATAAAATTATATCTATAGGCCCTGTGCAGAGGCACTACCACCCCAACTGCCCAATCCTGCCTTCTCCTTGTTTTTTTGGAAAGAGCCCCATGGTTTGACGCAGAAATGAAACAAAATGGTCAGGCATGGGCTTAGGAGCTGTGAGATTTTGAATGTCCTGTATGATCCTTGTCTGTTTGTGTAATAAACAACAGTTCTAATTTGAACTTGGCTGAGTCCTCTGTCTGTGCACTGGCAGAGGGTTTGTTGGGCCCTGGGAGCTGGAACAGTGAGCTCGTAGTGTGAACCCCAGTCCCTCTGGTATACCTAAGCCAGCAAGTTGTTAGAAGGGGGGTGGTTCGCTACGCTTGTTCGGTGTGCGCAGTATGTTTCTGTGATACTGACTGGGAGCTGGCATTTCTCATGGAGAAGTCTGTCCATTGTTTGCATTGAACTGCATATCAAGGGGCTGGGCTTAAAAATCCCTTGCTACGTGGAGCGCGCAGTGTGCACAGTGTTTTTCCCTGTTTACGCTGTCCCTGCGGTGTCAGCCAAAGCTCAGGTATTTGAATCGGTCTACTTAAACTGCTTTCTTCTATACTATAATTGTGGTGCAGTCAATTATTTAAATGCCCTGCTGATGGACTGGTTAAAGCATTTGACAAGGAGCCACGCCAAGTAAAATATATACTGAATGTTGAAACTTTAAAAACAGAGCCACAATTACTGGCAGTCTTGTGAGTGTGCGACATCCAGCCCCAGCTATTGACAAAAGTGACTTTTTATTTCACAGGAGTGTGGTAGTAGGGAACTATCATAGCCCGCTGATACAATCAACCTTAACAAAAGTCCAACGTCTATCGAGAGCAAGACGCTATTCCATATTCGAAATCAATAGAATTCCTTGAAAAACTGAGGACAGCAGAAGAACTGAAGTGACTTTGTGCTTTCTTCATTAATATCTAACGGGACAGTAGTTGCTCTTACTGACCACGCGCAGTTGCTGATAGCGGAAAGCAGCACCCAGTCTGAACACGGACATGCCAGGAAAAGCAAAGAGCCGCAGTAAGGCGGTTGTCTCACACTCAAAGAAACCCTACGGGCTCTGATCAGGAAAGCAGCCCCTAGTGTGTTTGGATACAACGGACCATACTGACTCAAGAGAGTGCAAGGGGCTAGTGTTAAGGGACTGCAATTGGCACAAAAAAACCCTCTGGATGCATATTTTCCAACCAAGTCTGCCACGGGGGATGGATTTGGACAATCATTCGCTATTGCAGCGTTGTTATGCACTGCAAGGCAATTCTTCTCCGCCCCTAGTGGGCCTGGACAGGGAAGATTTAAGCAGCACGGCCATCTGGGGGTCCAGTCCTGGGGAAAGTAGACTAGTGCCTTGACACTAATCTGCTACTGGACAATCCTTTGGCCTTACACACTGGAGGTCTGTTGACCATAGCTGTTGGACAACCAGTGGCTCTGGTCCCCCGAGCTGCCATCCAACTTCCTAGTAGCAGAGCCCAAGTGCTGCTACCAACCAACTCATGTCTCTCTGCTATCCCTAATTTGCTTTATGAATCTGTAACTGATCTCTCTGGCTCTGTTCAGGAAGATTACAGCACGCATGACACTGTTTAGGGCCCCTTGTATGTTTGAGGAGTTTGCGAAGGACAGTAATGTCAGTGGGATGCGTGCCATCCTAGCTTACTGGCTGAAGTAGAAGAGTCCTTCTACCATAGTATTTGCTTAGGGACTTGAGGGGTGCTCTCTGGCTCTGTTCAGGAAGATTACAGCACGCATGACACTACGAGTACGACTCAGAGCCACGGAGTGTTAAACTTTGCTGTGAAAATTCCCAATTACGACCCGGCCAACCGCAATTTGCGGTGCAATGCATGAAGTCTTGAAAGCACAGGGAGCCACCATAGCTTCAATGCATATACTCTTAACTCACTTAAAACCATCTGAAGAGCCACCTATTATAGATCTAAGGGAAGAAGTGCCACACAAATTTAAAAAACGTCCACTGAAAGTACCTCCCCGTAAGCTCCCCACAACCAATGATGGGGATAGGGCCCCTGCAAGCACTTTTCTGAATAGTAGTGACCATGAGGTGATCTCTTTAATGAGTAACCCTTCAAGGAGACAGTTGAGACTTGCAAAAAGGCTGCAGTTAAATTTCTCTGAACAGCCCAAACTCAGATTCCCCCCCGTGGAGGAGAATCCTCCTGTAGAAACACAACCACTAAATTCAACTTTGCGACCGGGCAGCAACAATGCCTCCAAGAAACAAAGGAAAAGAGCTGCCCGTCGCAAAAGGAGGTTGGTACAGACTATGGGTACTCTGACAAGTTGGCTATTAGAAGAGGCCCCGGACAAAGATCAATCCTCGCCTGTAGAGTGAAATGGCCCAACCAAAGGGATCTCTGCCTCCACTCTCCTGATAAGTCTGGCCAATGATCATGAGGATGCTATTAGACCTCACCTTGACCGATCAGGTGACATATAAGAAGTTAGCCCTAAAACTGCACCTATTGCTAACTTAGATGAGAAAAAAACTCACCATTTCACCATCTGACGGCTCTAGATCTAGTCGACAGCTAAATCAATCATCAGTCATAGCATTGTTCTGTAAGCTCCCCTCTCTATGGATTTTGAACACAGGTGATTTTGACTTCATTGAACCCCTGCACATCCAGGGGAGAGAAATTACAAAGATAAATTGCTGTTTACCTGAAACAGCGACCCTTACACGTCAGCACCAGTCCTCCCTTGTCCATCTGGACTATGTTTTGGATGTCTCGTTACCTGCGAAGACTAGCCCTTTGGCTGCTCCAAGTGCAATTGCCCTCGTGCAAGTGCTATCCCACCACAAAAGCCCTCACAGTCGTCGGTTAATTTTAGCAATGACCATCTCTGCATCTAGATCCCTTCCGCATGCCATGTTTTGGTTTCTACATGGGCAAACTTCAACCCGATGCACTCGCAGAATCTGGGTGAATTAAGCAGGTCCCATGGATGCCACCTGTGATGTCTTCGCGCAGCTCTTCTGCACACTCAATCACCCCACCAACTATGTGCCATAGCTTCCACTCACTCTCCGCCACTCACCTGCTGAGTTGCAATCTCCTTGCTGCCACATGCTCACTAGACGCATTGGGTGAGGGACTCACTCCATTTTCTCATGGAGACCGTAACACTGTAGGGGACAAGCACAGCACATTGTGGATCTGGTTCAGGCTCCACCTTCACCAGCTGCAGCCCAGGCAGGAGTCACCTTCGTTGGCAGTATTGTAATGCAAGTAAGTCACATATGCTCAGCACAGATCTGTAACTTAACTTTATTTTATGTTCACATAAGGGGCTGCAGCTCTCTCCCACTTCATCATCTCCAACCGACCAACAGTTCTAGCATAAACATTCTAACAAGAAGTAGCTCTGAGAATGGAACAGGTGTTGGATTCTCTCTGGAACTCATATGACATCACTGATAATGGATGACAAACAGATGTAAACAGGGATAACTATTTCAATATAACAGACTGCAATAGTTTATCTTAGCTGGCAGGAGAGTATACCACACAGAGAGCAATGGTAACCATTGGTTCTTTTCTGGCAAGAGTACACCAGAACAAAGTGTCGTAGAAGTGGTAAACCTGGCATGAGAATAAACCAGGTAGAATCCCATAAAGAACTGTGGTGGGGTAAAGCTTATGACAAATTGAAGTGGTGCTAAAATAGCCTGACAAAGACATTTATTTTAAAGCTAATGAAGTTTTGAAATATTCCGAATTGATGTCTTTGATGATAAATTAAAACTGAAGTTGAAGTGGTGCCAAATCATCCTGTCAAAGACATTTGTTTGGAAGTTAATGACGTTATGAACTATGCATTGTTGATGACAAGAAGCTGTCTCAAGACTTTGATCACATGTGGAAGAGGAAAGATTTGTTAAACACATTGTGAACTATCTTTGAATTCCAAGTTGGAACTTTGTGTTGTCAAGTTGGATTATGAATTTAACTGAATTGATACAGGATTTCCTTATCCTTTTAGAACATTTAAAGAAATACCTAATTAAATGTGGGGAAGGGGATTTCACGCAGGGAAATCCTTGTCAGGGTAGGGATAGTGAGGTGTGTATCCAACCTTTTTAAGTTAAGAAAAATTGCATCTTTTGAAAAACATTCACAAAGTGATATGCCTCAGATTTCTGACCCTTCACAGAAAAGAGTAACTTTAATCAAAGGTGGTCCCCACCTGTATGCCAAGGAGATCACTACAATATTATAGGCCCTGATACATGTACATTTAAGTAAAGGGACTGTATGCGTTTAACATTTGCACAATTGTTTATGAATATAATGAATTGTCTATGCTCATTCCGGTTGGGCAAATATTACATTTTTGACGAGATTCACATCATCTGCTTATTGCATGATATCCCATAAGACAATAATGTGCTGTGACTACAGTGTATCCTTTGTAATTCTGCCGAATAAGGGGAGACCCTAGGGGTGTAAAGAAAAGGTCACCATTAAGTATATAACAAATAACAACTACTCCTGGATCTGTTTCAATTATAACATTCATTAATGTATCACAAGGTGTACTAATGTCATTATTGTATACCGGTTTCCAATCAAAACATACACAACCACTCTTTAGGCCAATTTATACCGCTTAAAAGAAATAGCTCAAACAAAAAAGATGTAAAATGCATCAACAATGACATTGGAAATATTTATGAATATGTGTTAATTCAATTGTAGAACATTTATATGAAAAGAGGGCAGAGTTAGTAATTAATTACTGCTCAATGTAGGGTATAGTAATGCACATAATGTGTCAGGATTGAGAATTCAGACCTCAGAATTGTATTCCTGCAGTGGTCTCATCCCCTGATGAAATTCCCCTATTCAATTAAATTATAAGGAACAAAACAGGTTGGATTAATAAGAATCAGGAAATTATCAATGCTAAACCTTAGCTTATAAAACAATTTTTATAACATGAATTTGATCAAAATACATGTTGGTCTAGGAATTTGGTAAAGTTATGTGATTTTAGGCCCTTAATTGAAGTAAATTAATTGCATAGTACTTGTTGTTAGTTGTATTGATTTGCAAGATAACAGAAATAAAAATGAATACCAAACTCCAAATTGTCTGACATTTTATCTTTTCAGTATATTGTAGAAGAGCATCTCTATTGATGTTTTTAGCTGTTGCCATAGACTTATGTACACAATGTTTGGGATAGACATGTTATAATAGTTTTATACTAAAACTTGTTGCCTCTTCCACAAAATCCTTTTTGTTCAAGCTATTTCTTTTAAGCCTTTTTACTACACCTTGGCAGAAATTACTACATTTTATAATTGAAACAGGTCTAATAGTAGTTGTTGTATAATTCTCTACCAGCATGAGCCAAGGATTCTTTTTAATGTTTCTGAAAAGAGTGTTTACATTTGTGCTTTAAGGAAATGGCATGTCACTTTATATTTGACGTAACTGGGAAACACAGGACATTATATCTTACACTCTACCTGGGTCTTGATCATATTAACATTTCACTGTCAATTCCTGGGCTCATTATTTCCTGGATTTTAACATGGTCAGTCTATTGGGTCAATTTCTATTAATATTGAGTTTAATTTACCTATGTAAATGTGGCTTCTCACTTGGGGAAAATCCCCTCAGACCCTCTCTTTGGAGCTGCTGCCCTCAGCGAGGTCCTCACTCTGCCGGCTGCTTGGAACACAGGCATGCTCATCTGTCTCTGTAAGTGCTTCTCTCTGTAGTCTGACTGCCTTCAAACCGGTCTCCAAATGGTGTCAGTGATACACAGGCATCTCCATTTGTTTGCAAGATTCTTCAAGTGGCATGCAAAAGTGTGGGGGCGGCGAGGGCGGTATAGGTCATTCTTAATGTAAAAATAACAGTTTTGCTTTTGGTTATAACCTTGGATGTAAATGTGCAAGATTAAAATAAACAATATCCTGGGCTTCTGCAAATCAGTGGTCATGATCAAATGCATGAGAAATTGTGGTATGCTTAGTATTTCAGGAGATAGTGTTTTACACAATTTTCTTCACATTTTTCCATGCCAACCCTTATGTGGTGAAAAGCCATATTTCTATCTAAAATCTGCATCTAATCTTGTGATTCTAACTTCCATCACAGAGATATGGTTTTTCACATAATTAAAGTTATGATTATCGTGGCTAATTCATTCTGTGGTCCAGGTAACTCAATAGGCTTGCGAGGAAGCCATTTTGGATTTTCACCACATTGCTGGTTGGCATTAAGCTGCCCCTAGTTAGTACTGTGTCCAGGAGAAGACATAGCAGGGATTAATCTGGTGCATCGTGGATTTTCTGATACAACAGCATGCAGCGTGATTTTAATTTGGCCCAGATTGGGATTAGCTTGAATTCCAAATATATATAGTCAATAGATGTTATGTTATGTTATGTTATTTTGCACTTATATAGCGCCTTATATACCATTGGTATGGTCTGAAGGTGCTGGTAGGTTGAACGCCCTTGGGAACCGAAGTTCAGATCAGTAGAGAGAGTAGGGAGATTCAAAAGGTGCGTGTGAGCACCGGATATGTGTGCAGCTCGTGCGGTACTCGTGTAATAGCTGTTTCTTATCGGTAGGTGTGGTGGTTGAGAGATCAGGAGAATGTGTTCGTTCTGGCATGATTTATCCGGAACGGATGTGGCTGCGTTAGGCCTGAGGAAAAAGCCTGGCTGGGGGTGTGAGACCAGCAGTGTTTACATAGATTGATGTGGAGTAAGCGGCGGATGTTCGTATGAGAACAGTTATACCGAATGGTGTCATAGTATCTCTGTGTTCTAGTTGAGTGGTGATGTAAAGGAGAGAGTAAGCGTGGTGGTGTAATATGATGGGTTATATGCTTTTTCAATGTGCAAACTTCTAAATGCAACTTTCCCAGAGAGGCTGCTGATACATAATGTGGTAGGCGGAGTAGTTTTCTGAGGCACTTTCCTTCAAGCTTAGCTAGGGTTTCCGGATGCATCAGGCTTCCCGAGTGCATCAGTGCCCTGATTTCTGCCCCATATAGCATAATCAAGACCTCTTTTTCTATATATAGTTGTAACAGAATTTTTAAGGCCAATCCTCTGACTTTTCACAGAATGAAAGTTTTTATTTAACAGGGACACAGAGTAGTTGTGTAATTTGTAAATGAAGAAGCTGCTGTCCTACCGATGGCTTTGTTGATCTATGGGACATTGGTGTTTCTCCATTTTACTGAGAAAGCTCAAATATGCTTTTTGTCCCTACACTGACATTGTATCTACAGCAGACCTCCAGGGAGGATGAAGGTCACCTGGAGGAAAACTCAGAAAACAATATCAGCAGTTTAACTCCACAACAAAGAAAAAGAACACTCGCATGTTTCCCCATTCAACTCAATGAATGTAAGGAAACAGTTATCTCCATAGTTTTCTTAACTCAAGAAAGAAGCTTTGTTAGTGAAAGATTACACAGGAATTTACAAAACGATCAAAAGAATCATCCATTTGATATGATTGATGAATGGAAATCTGGACTTGATGCAATAGATTTAAAACCCATGATTACTATCTGGTGCATGTTGGAGATCCAAATTGGAAATGCAAAGGTACATCAAAATCAGGGGAAATCCGAAGGACTTCAGTGATCTAACAAAGGCATTTCAGTTAACACAATTGCTGTGTTATGTTGTTGAAGTAAAAATCAAAGAAGAATTGACTATTCTGGGAAATACACAACAATACATACAGCAAGAAACAATTAGAATTAGAAAAGGAAAGACCATGTTTAATTAATTAATTAATTAATTAATTGATGGATTTATTACAGGAGGAACAATGTTCTTTTGATCACAAAAGAACATACAAAAGAGAAGAAATCAGATTTGACGGGTGCAGTGAGCTTCTTACGATGTGGTGAGTTTGAGGGATATTCTGACCAGGTTGTGGAGGGGAGTAAATGCACCAGGGGCAATACATAAGTAGAGTACAAAGAGAGTCCTGTTAGTGAAGTCAATAATCTTATCAAGGGGACAGAAAGAAGAGTTGGGGAGACCAAAGAGGATGCTGGCACAGTACACCAGTTTAGGGAAGACAAAATCGGTTAAGAGATGTTTAGCAGTGTTGAAAGGAAGGATGTGCTTGATTTTATTTAGGAGGTTGATGAGAGCTGCTGTTCCAGTTTTGCAGATGAAAGTAGAGAAGGAGTGAGAAGGGTCATAAATGATGCAGGGGTTTCTAGCTGAAGAAGAGTAGGGGAGAGTGTCAGGTGGGAAGTTGATAGGCAGAGGACGAGATGAGAGTGAGCTTTTTGCAGGTGAAGATAGGGTCCCTGGAATGCCATTCCTTATCCCCATCAAAATGACAGCCCGTAGGGTCAAGAACGAACAAAGAAACTCACTGTTTGAACAGCCGCCAGGAGGGCCAGTGACATCCACATATGCAAACAGATATTCTCTTAGACAGCCATTCAAACCTTATCCAGTCAACATCTTTATAGATAAAGGTGCCATTACCCTGATAATGGATCCAAATGCCTCAATGGATCAGATTGACTAATAACAGAAAACCATTGTGCTGACGACATAAGGGACACCACAACATAGCAACATTAGTCATGAAGTAAACTCGTAGCTATGCACAAAGTTACACAAACACATACATGCCCACACGAAGAACATGCTTACACAGTTCTGTAGATAGAGGACACATACATATACATACTGTCAAACGCTTTTATTATTTTTTTCATTAGCCAAGTGCAGAAACACTGACTGCAAGGCAAAAGAAGAGATGCAGAGCAAGCTTGCAGATGCTTATCGCAACTAACCCTAAGGAACTACAGGATCATATAAGAGACCGGGAAGAACCGAATACTACTAACCTATTGGAAACAGCACGGTACAAATATATAGAAATAGTAGTATACCTATAATGAGGTTACCTGAGGCCACAAGACACAGGATGAGAGATTGAGAAAAGCAGAACTAGGCTGCACTGAGCAGCAGGCCAGGGCTCGCAGTCAAGATCAGCGACAGACAGCACATTCCAAAGCTAGGAGACACAGAGCCATCTGCAGAAGAGCAGAATACATTCCCATAAATTACAGAGAGCTCGATATTGCGGTCCTCAACCATGTGATGCAGCCAAGCCAGACACTGGTCTTTCACCCACGTGAGAAGATCAACGGTTCTCAGAAACACATACATGAAGTGAAACATGGAATCGTTAACAATGTTGCAATGCTGAGGGCACTCTCAAGGGAAAAAGTGGTAGCACTAACAGTTACATTGGGAACACATTGGGCCTCATTACGAGGTTGGAGGTAGCCAAACCCGGATCCGGGTCCTGTAACCGCAAATGGGCAATTACCGGGCTATTCCGGCCCAGCCATACCCGGTAATTGTACATCCCCATTCCCATTTGAGCACCATAGGGCTCAATGGGAATGGGGAGGGTGGTAGCACCGGTACTGTTTATAACGATACCGGTGCTACCACCATGTTCTACTTGCGGGTCCCGGTACGGCCACCAGGTCAGGCCTGGTGGCTGCAAGGGCACACACGAGCAGGACACACATGAGCAGAACTCCTACTATGTCAGTAAGGTACCAACGGTGCCGGTAGCGAGACCGGTGCTGTTGTTGCCTTACAGCCATACTTGCAATGAGGCTCATATTAGTCATTCTCATCACCTTGAGAAGGTGCTGAGAACAGAGCTGGGTCCCAGGCCTGGGGAGATCAGCTCTAGCCTATCAGGGAACACAAATCCAGCGGTGGATGGCAGAGGGCAAGGGCCAATGGTAATACTGCGATCTTGCAACAATGTAATAGATTGTTTCTTGGCGAAGGTGCAGGTAGGCCACTTGACATGAGAGGACCAATAAAATTATATCTATAGGCCCTGTGCAGAGGCACTACCACCCCAACTGCCCAATCCTGCCTTCTCCTTGTTTTTTTGGAAAGAGCCCCATGGTTTGACGCAGAAATGAAACAAAATGGTCAGGCATGGGCTTAGGAGCTGTGAGATTTTGAATGTCCTGTATGATCCCTGTCTGTTTGTGTAATAAACAACAGTTCTAATTTGAACTTGGCTGAGTCCTCTGTCTGTGCACTGGCAGAGGGTTTGTTGGGCCCTGGGAGCTGGAACAGTGAGCTCGTAGTGTGAACCCCAGTCCCTCTGGTATACCTAAGCCAGCAAGTTGTTAGAAGGGGGGTGGTTCGCTACGCTTGTTCGGTGTGCGCAGTATGTTTCTGTGATACTGACTGGGAGCTGGCATTTCTCATGGAGAAGTCTGTCCATTGTTTGCATTGAACTGCATATCAAGGGGCTGGGCTTAAAAATCCCTTGCTACGTGGAGCGCGCAGTGTGCACAGTGTTTTTCCCTGTTTACGCTGTCCCTGCGGTGTCAGCCAAAGCTCAGGTATTTGAATCGGTCTACTTAAACTGCTTTCTTCTATACTATAATTGTGGTGCAGTCAATTATTTAAATGCCCTGCTGATGGACTGGTTAAAGCATTTGACAAGGAGCCACGCCAAGTAAAATATATACTGAATGTTGAAACTTTAAAAACAGAGCCACAATTACTGGCAGTCTTGTGAGTGTGCGACATCCAGCCCCAGCTATTGACAAAAGTGACTTTTTATTTCACATGAGTGTGGTAGTAGGGAACTATCATAGCCCGCTGATACAATCAACCTTAACAAAAGTCCAACGTCTATCGAGAGCAAGACGCTATTCCATATTCGAAATCAATAGAATTCCTTGAAAAACTGAGGACAGCAGAAGAACTGAAGTGACTTTGTGCTTTCTTCATTAATATCTAACGGGACAGTAGTTGCTCTTACTGACCACGCGCAGTTGCTGCTAGCGGAAAGCAGCACCCAGTCTGAACACGGACATGCCAGGAAAAGCAAAGAGCCGCAGTAAGGCGGTTGTCTCACACTCAAAGAAACCCTACGGACTCTGATCAGGAAAGCAGCCCCTAGTGTGTTTGGATACAACGGACCATACTGACTCAAGAGAGTGCAAGGGGCTAGTGTTAAGGGACTGCAATTGGCACAAAAAACCCCTCTGGATGCATATTTTCCAACCAAGTCTGCCACGGGGGATGGATTTGGACAATCATTCGCTATTGCAGCGTTGTTATGCACTGCAAGGCAATTCTTCTCCGGCCCTAGTGGGCCTGGACAGGGAAGATTTAAGCAGCACGACCATCTGGGGGTCCAGTCCTGGGGAAAGTAGACTAGTGCCTTGATACTAATCTGCTACTGGACAATCCTTTGGCCTTACACACTGGAGGTCTGTTGACCATAGCTGTTGGACAACCAGTGGCTCTGGTCCCCCGAGCTGCCATCCAACTTCCTAGTAGCAGAGCCCAAGTGCTGCTACCAACCAACTCATGTCTCTCTGCTATCCCTAATTTGCTTTATGAATCTGTAACTGATCTCTCTGGCTCTGTTCAGGAAGATTACAGCACGCATGACACTGTTTAGGGCCCCTTGTATGTTTGAGGAGTTTGCGAAGGACAGTAATGTCAGTGGGATGCGTGCCATCCTAGCTTACTGGCTGAAGTAGAAGTGTCCTTCTACCATAGTACTTGCTTAGGGACTTGAGGGGTGCTCTCTGGCTCTGTTCAGGAAGATTACAGCACGCATGACACTACGAGTACGACTCAGAGCCACGGAGTGTTAAACTTTGCTGTGAAAATTCCCAATTACGACCCGGCCAACCGCAATTTGCGGTGCAATGCATGAAGTCTTGAAAGCACAGGGAGCCACCATAGATTCAATGCATATACTCTTAACTCACTTAAAACCATCTGAAGAGCCACCTATTATAGATCTAAGGGAAGAAGTGCCACACAAATTTAAAAAACGTCCACTGAAAGTACCTCCCCGTAAGCTCCCCACAACCAATGATGGGGATAGGGCCCCTGCAAGCACTTTTCTGAATAGTAGTGACCATGAGGTTATCTCTTTAATGAGTAACCCTTCAAGGAGACAGTTGAGACTTGCAAAAAGGCTGCAGTTAAATTTCTCTGAACAGCCCAAACTCAGATTCCCCCCCGTGGAGGAGAATCCTCCTGTAGAAACACAACCACTAAATTCAACTTTGCGACCGGGCAGCAACAATGCCTCCAAGAAACAAAGGAAAAGAGCTGCCCGTCGCAAAAGGAGGTTGGTACAGACTATGGGTACTCTGACAAGTTGGCTATTAGAAGAGGCCCCGGACAAAGATCAATCCTCGCCTGTAGAGTGAAATGGCCCAACCAAAGGGATCTCTGCCTCCACTCTCCTGATAAGTCTGGCCAATGATCATGAGGATGCTATTAGACCTCACCTTGACCGATCAGGTGACATATAAGAAGTAAGCCCTAAAACTGCACCTATTGCTAACTTAGATGAGAAAAAAACTCACCATTTCACCATCTGACGGCTCTAGATCTAGTCGACAGCTAAATCAATCATCAGTCATAGCATTGTTCTGTAAGCTCCCCTCTCTATGGATTTTGAACACAGGTGATTTTGACTTCATTGAACCCCTGCACATCCAGGGGAGAGAAATTACAAAGATAAATTGCTGTTTACCTGAAACAGCGACCCTTACACGTCAGCACCAGTCCTCCCTTGTCCATCTGGACTATGTTTTGGATGTCTCGTTACCTGCGAAGACTAGCCCTTTGGCTGCTCCAAGTGCAATTGCCCTCGTGCAAGTGCTATCCCACCACAAAAGCCCTCACAGTCGTCGGTTAATTTTAGCAATGACCAAGGATGGGAATGGCTGAAGAGAATGATCCCCCAAAAGAAGTCATCTGAGTGAAATACTGCTGTTCATCATTGGAACAGGAGGGAATCTATCACTGGCTTAATGAGGGTGGGCCCCGTGAAGTGATTGTATGAAGTGAAGTCTTTATCCACCAAGAGACTTGGGTCACTTTCAACATAAAGTTTGATGGTTATGTCACATTTTAGACTGTGGCTACTAAGGGAGAGTGTGGCCGCCCTTCCGGGGGTCTATTGAGACGATGGGAGAGGCCTGAAGCAGGAGAAGAGAGCAACAGCACAGAAGCCAACAAGGACTTACTTAAGCAGCCACCATTGTATTTGGGGGACCAAGTCCTCTTATGCAATTTCTCCTTAAAGTGGGATGCGCCACAGTTCACAGGACCGCACGTTGTTGAACTGATAACTGAGCGAGCAGTCAAACTTGTTGGGAAGAACACTTGGAACCATCTTGGGGACATCAACCACTACAAAGTGGTGTCCTCTCCTAACACCAATATTGACAGGGCCAATGATACACAAAGAGAAGAGCAAAACAACAATTTGGAATCAGCAAAACCCAGCGGAGGACATCCAATGGTTACCCGCTCATGTGCAGGAGAGATAGGGCAAGGACTTCCTACACATCAGAGTGAGGACACACTGGGCCTCATTACATGGATTACAATAAGGGAATAACGATACCGGTAAGGGAATACCAGTATCGTTAAAAACCCTTCCCAATTACGACCCGGCCAACCGCAATTAGCGGCACCGCTAAGAACGCTGCCACTAACAGCGGCTAGTAAGGGGGGCATGACCCCTCATCCCTTAAATAGCGGCATGGCGCTATTAGCACACCATCACAAGCCATGCAGACATGCGAATAGCAGCATGGAACAGCCCCAAAAAGCCCATACCGGCATGGCGTAAATACCGACATCGCAAACCACCCACTAAGAGAAATGAGCAGTGTTCCCACCTGCCACAGGTGGACACAATCAGCACAGGTGGAGGCAATGGAGACTGTGGCAGCACAAAAGGAGCACACCACACCCCTTCCCACACCAAGATGGTTCCAATACTAGCATCATTACATGGGCTGGACGACATGATTGCATTGCAGCACCAACAACAACAGGCAGCACAGAGGAGACGCAGGAGGAGGAGGTGGAGGGTGAGACAGGCGCAGCAAGCCCCACCAGTGCACCTAGTAATACCAGAGAGGCAGCCAGCAATCCCCAGGATCCGAGCCAGTCCATTCAACATAACCCCTGAGCAGATACACACCCTGTACCGTCTGGACCGGGATACCATCACCAGCATCGTGGACATTATACATGACGACATTGTGAGCCTCATAGACATCCAAACTGCCATCCCCCTCTACTGAACGTGGTAACTGTGCTCCACTTCCTGGCCACAGGCACCTACCAGCATACGGTAGGGCAGATGCATGGCATCTCACAACCAATATTCTCACGCACGCTGACTCAGGTGCTCGATGCCCTCCTCAAGCACACAAGTGAACACATATCCGTGCCACGGACTGCCCAGGAGATCTCCCACACCAAAGTTGGCTTCTATTCACTGGCAGGCATCCCAAGTTGCATCGGGGCCATCGACTGCACCCATGTGGAATTGGTGGTTCCACATTACAATGAAGCAGTCTACCGAAACAGAAAGCAATTCCACTCCATCAATGTCCAAATGGTATGTGACTCAAACAAGAAAATCACACATTGTTGTGCCCGATATCTCGGATCAACCCATGATTCAATGGTCCTGCGGAACTCAACGATACCACGCTACATGGAGCGACAAGCCGGGCAACGTTTGTGGCTACTTGGTGAGTAGCAGGGCAAGCACGTGGCAGTGTGATGTGGGTTGTGATGGGTGGGGGAAGAGATGCATAATCCAACTTGGTGTGATTGGGGTGGGAAGAGATGCATACTCCAACTGGGTGTGATTGGGGGGAAGAGATGCTTACTCCAACTGGGTGTGATTGGGGAGGGGGATGCATATTCCAACTGGGTGTGGACTGTCGTCTGTAGAACAAATGGACATACAGATGTAGTCCAATGTCCACCAAGGGAGGCCACAATTGACCGGAAACAAAACAACATGCAATTTGAAGCAGCACAACATTGAAAACAATCCAAGATGCCAAACATGACACATCCATCCACATGCACATTGCACATCATAAAACACCCCATATGACACAAATCAGCAACATGGTACCAATATGCGATTAGAAAATGTGCGCTGCACAACATAACTACAGCTATGCACCCTTGAGTGCATGCGAAGGGATCACCTCTATCCATTGTACTGAACCACACCCCACACCACTACTGAAGTGACGCTTCACAGCATGGCGACATCGATTTCAGAATGGCAGTACACTAGCAGTGTGGTACCAATTTTGCCTGGGCCCAGGAACACCTAAGACCTGTCCACACCCAGGACATGGCAATTACTGGCGGAGGCATGCATGGTGCATGTCCACTTGCAGGGACTAGCTCACCTTCTCACATTGCAGTTACACAGATCGTTTCCATGCATGCTGGGATTCGTGGATGCCAATCACAATGCACACTGGATTTGTGTGATATGTACAGGTTGCACTTGAGGTGAACAGTAACAAGTCCCCATTGTTCCACCCATGCAGGAGATGCTGGCTATCCCCTGAAGAGGTGGCTCCTTACCCCTGTACGGAACCCGCAGAACAGGCACGAAGAGGAATACAATCGTGCACTTACCCGTACCCGCATCGTGATTGAGCAGACATTTGGCCTTTTGAAGACACGGTTCCGGTACCTAAGCAGGTCGAGTGGGGCTCTCCTGTACGGCCATGAGAAGGTGGCCAAGATCACCATGGCATGTGTCATGCTGCACAATATGTGTATCAGACGGAATGTGCCACTGCCCCCTGACGTTGAAATGCAACCACCTGATGAGGATGATGATGGGGATGAGGAGGGAGGGGACAGGGCTGCAGGTCATGCAAGAGACGATGCCCAGGAGGGACGCGATGTGCGTCAGCATCTGATCAACCACATTTTCTGAATCACATGGTTCAACTCTGTTGGATGGATGTGGGTATTAGTGCACTGGTGTTTGTGGTGAAGCGCACAATGGGCCCTGTCCCCCAATAAAGTTCACATACACAATGATGAAGTCCAAGACTGTGTATTAAACATATTTTGAGAAGAAAAAGTGCATGGCCCCGAATATGCAACCACCCTTTCTCCCTTCCCTCCACAACACTTCCAAAACACCCTTTTCCCCCTCCCCCACAACACTCCCAAAACACCCTTTCCCCCTCCCCCTGCAACACTCCCAATACCCCCTTTCCCCCCTCCCCCCACAACACTCCCAAAACACCCTTTCCCCCCTCCCTCCACAACACTCCCAAAAGACACGTTTCCCCCCTCCCCCCACAACACCCCATGTGTGGCTTGCACAACTTTGGTGTCCTGCTGCACATGTGCCAGCTAGATCCTGCTGGCCCTACTTCCCATTCCCATCACCACCATTAGGAGGTTGGAAGGGTGTCTGCCTCATGGTGCGCAAGGAGTGGGGGCTTGTCTGCCTTGAACTTGCAGAGGAGGAGGTGTCTGGTTGTTCCTGTGGTGGTGGTGGGTACTGTCGGTCCATCGCCTCAGTTGTGCCATCTTCTCGCAGAGCCTGTTGGTGCAGGCTTCCATGCCCTCCCACGACTGCCTAGCATTCTCCCTGAACTCCTCCCTCAGACGGGCTGCCTCATCTACATGCTGGCCAACCAGCGCTGCAATATCCTCCCGGCACTGCCTGATGCCACGTCAGACAGCGGCGCAGTGGCTGCTGCCTCACCAGTCGAACTGGTGGCAGCAGAGAGTGGGCCCTCCATGGGCGATTCCTGATTTTGGGGGATCACAGCAGTGGGTGCAGCAATTGTTGCAGCCGTAGCTTCAGGTCTTGGTGCAGTGGCTCTCTTGCTGTGTTTGCCCCTCTGCAGGTGCTCACTCCTCCCTGTGTCCCTTGATGTGGTGGCGGTGTTCCCTGTCTCCTGTGCCCTGGCTTGTTTTTTGGAAGGGGGAGTCTGTATTGCAGTGTCATGCTCATCGTTATTGGTCTGTGAGCCTGTGGGGAACAAAGAGGGGATGGCATTGGTGATGGTTCAACATGCTTCATGCTGTTCTGTGCATTGGGACTTCATTAGTGGGCATTCAGGTCATGGGGCTGTTGGGTGGGTCATCCATGCATGGGTCTGTGTGGCATGTGTCTGTGGTGATGCGTGCATGTGTTGGGGTGTGACACATGGGAAGGGTTGTGTGCATGTATGTTTGTGGCCGCATCCATGAGGTGATTCTGGGCTCACATTTGGGGGGTGCCTCACCTTTCACAGTGCATTGTTTCATGTGTACACTCACCTCCATCTGATGTTGTAGGCGCACCACGCTCCATGTCCCCGACTCCCTCTATGGATTTTATGCCAATCGTGCTGGCGCAGGTCTCCTCCCACTCCCTGAGTTTGATGGGGGAATCAGCGCCACCTCCTGTGGCCATGGCCAGTTTACAATTTGCAGACAGTATGCTGCGGACCCGGAGGCGGAGATCGTCCCACCGCTTCCTGCAGTCTTTAACGGTGCGGGTGGTGGTGCCCACCGCACTGACTTTCTGGATCACCTCTGCCCAGATGGCCTTTTCTTTTAATCAGGGTCTCAAGCCGCATGTCAATCGCGAAGACAACATCCGTGTTTGCAGCAAGGGTCTCCGTCAGCATGATCAGCTACTCATTTGTGAATTTCTCCTTGCGCTGGCGATCTGTGGTTTTCTTGATTGCCTTGGGCATTGTGAGGGTATCCTTGATGCTTTGGTATGGCAATAGTGTGGAAACAGGTCCTAGGGGCAGAGGATGGCAATGGATTGTTTTTTTAAAGATGGCCGCCGTGCTCGTTCCCGTTCCTGTGCGATGACGCTATTTCCGTTTCCACAATTTTACAGTGACTGCTAATAGCGGTGACCGCTATTTGCGTGTTGCTGGAGGTCAGAAGTGCTATCAGCTCTTTCCTCGGTGCCGCTAAGGGTCTTTTTGGGGTCTTTAGCGGCATGGCGGTAGGGTCATTACTGGCATGGCGCTGTGCTTGTGTCCACGTACTCGTAATGGCACGCAATTAGCGGCCTCTTGCAAAGGCGGACACGTTAATAGCGCCATGCCAGCAAGGGCAGTATTTTACCGCGTTCCGTGTAATGAGGCCCAATGTCTGTTTGTTATTTTTCTTTCCGGACACATTCAATATGAAAGTGCAACTGTTTTTATGGCATTTGTTCCATGATTCACTGTGATCCACATACTGAAACTTTCCAAGGCCATTTTGTCCAATTTGCTAGGATATCCAGCAACACCAGAAGACGCCACCCTAGTGTGTATTTCCGTGTCTTCAAAGTCTATTTGTCACATCTATACCTACAGTTAGAAAGAGGAAATCTATCTGTACTCTCAGTATTACATGACCCCAGGATAAAAGCTGTTTGGGAACAGCTATTCCTTCTTGCTATGGCATATTACTTTGTTCCCGGGCCTTGAACTAATACAATACTAACCCAATAACACTTGTTTTGCACATTCCAGGTGGGTAACTGATATCTTCAACTACACAAGGAGCAAACAGGAGCGTAGGTGATGGAACAGTTATTAAAAGATTGCTTATTTTGTCTTGTCTCTTTATTTCCAAGTGGTGTCTTTGATTTCCTTTTTTGACAAATATCCCATGTTGCTAGCAATACCGTTGCATCCTCTACTAACACAACCCCAACTATAGCAGGTGGAACAACCATGTCAGGTGGACCAGTAAGCACTGTGAGCACACTAAAGAGAGGTAGATGCAGTGCAGATGCAGCAATGGGGGGCAGAGGGGAACTCTATCTCACTGATACTGCTCGAGCAGCTAACACAATGTGGTACAAGCACATGACCAAAGTAGGTAAAGAAACCACTCGGGAGAGCTGCTATTTCTCCTCAATAATCCCCTATTCCATGAGTGCCTCCAGAACGTTTATAACAACTGAAATACCGCAGAAAAGGCACAATGCCTTATGTGCCTATCCATGGTTACAGCCTGAGGGAGATTCCAAGGGAAAACAGCAACATTGAGATGCATGTTCAAGGCCACATTTCCCTATGAACACAGATATATATAAAGACACTTGACAGGATGAAGAATTCCTGGGAGCTAGAGCAGG
The DNA here is from genome assembly GCF_040938575.1 of Ambystoma mexicanum. NCBI lineage: Eukaryota > Metazoa > Chordata > Amphibia > Caudata > Ambystomatidae > Ambystoma > Ambystoma mexicanum. Next base: position 580,512,735 of record NC_090925.1, read on the forward strand.
CCATACAATACATAACTGATGGCACCTCAAAAGGAGAAACAAAAACGATATCACTCATGGAATTACCATGCCCCAAGAAAGGACCACAAGAAATAGGAGGAGTACCAGGATGTTGGGAACAACCACAAATGCTCACGTATCGCCAAGTATACACAGCTGAAGGATGGAAGGAGGTACTAGTAGGTAGCAAGGCATGCACCCTACTACAAGAACTGGTAAACATAGTACAATGAGAAAATGACAAGTGCCTGAAGGAATGGGTTGCAAGTACCAAGTTACTGACCTGGGTGGACAATGAAACTGGACCAATGCCCATAATACCACTGAAGAAACCCGCATTGTGTTTCCAGAACTATGGAGCAGTAAAGGTTGTAGAAAACAAGGAGTGCAGATACACAGAAAACCATCCAGCAATTAAGACTGGAACAGCAGTACTTATGGATCACTATTGGGCATTGTGGGATGTATTGACCCACTCCGTTATCTTATACGGCATTACTCTGAGAGTTATGGTGCAAGAAACAGCAACAATGGCGGCAAAACACTTGTGTGTGCCAAAAATCTACAAAAAACGCGTTCTGCAACACACAAAAAGATGCATGCACAACCTGCCACACATGGTGCATGTGTGGTGGAATAGAGCACACACTGCAGAAAATGTGCCAGTAACTCTTCATGAACAGAGAGCAGAGAGAGAAGCAGCACTTTGCAAATGAAACTCCAAAATGTGCCCGTAAATGACATTTGCTTTGTTGCTAAAAATTCCAAAATGCCTATAACACAACACTTTTCAACATTCAAGATCTTGCTTGGCACTCAAATTCATGTAATCATATGAAGCATTGCGAACCTACAAAGTCCTAAGTGTAAAGAGTAAAACATTGTCTCAGACAAACTAGATTGTCTGTAAACTGACAGCCACTGTCAAAATCTGTGTGCAGTACCCTGGGCTACCTATGGATGATAGCTGTCATATGAGCTTCTCATGAAAATTCAAAGTATTTAAACTAAAAGTCTGCCGGATTAGCAAACATAAAAGGATTGTGGCTAAAAGGAATGCAGATCTTAGTTGTGTTTTTGATCCCACAGATGTAAAGCTAAGAAAGTAATTTATTTATGTGATTTGATTCAACAGTTTGGTTTCTGCTGCATTTTCAATTAAGAATAAATTAGCCTGGCTGAGCTACAACCCTTTGGAAGTGGAAAAACAGGTTTCTTCCGAGGGGAGGGGATATCCTCTCAGTAGCAACTCACTGGTAGATGATAATTGTCGGTTACACCAGACTCTTGTCTACAGAAGGAGAATGAACAATAGCATAGCCTTCAGCCCAGGAAACGGAGGTGTGAAAGGGGTCGTAAACTGCTCCTGGACTGCAGGGAGAGACAAAGGGGCAGGACCATTTGCTGTTAAGCATGAACAATGACATTTTTTTAAAAAATGTGTTTATTTATAACTCAACACACAGGAGCATATACATTCACAGTACTTATGGCTTCTCAAAACATATAAGGCACAAAAACAAAATACCCCCCCCCCCAAGTCCCTCAGTGGGCCCTGTTCCCGGGTCTAATCGGCCTGGTCCGGCAGCAGTGACGGATCGTCCATAGAATGAAGGGCTCTCGCAATCAGGCATGATTTATATGTCAGGGCTGGGAAGTTCCGATCATAGTCCAGCAACGGTGTCCAAATGTCCATAAATCGGTGGAGCAGGCCTGCTTCAGCTGCCATGACCTTCTCAGCGATCAGAATGTCCCAGAGTTTCACCCAGCAGAGGGTCATCAAGGGTCCATCCGTGGATTTCCAAGTGCGGGCCACCGTGATTTTGGCTGCCAGCAAGAACTTGGATACTAGTGCCGCTCTCCTCCATGATCGCTGGTATACGTCTGGTAGCGAGATCCCCAGGAGGACTTGCTCAGGCGTGAGCGGAATGGCCACCTGGGTGACGTCCTCTATAGTGGCCAGGCATTGAGTCCATAGCTCCTTTACTCTGGGGCAGGTCCACCACATGTGAAAGTATGATCTTGGAAGGCCGCAGAGATGCCAGCAGTGAGGGTCCAGGGCCCGTTGGAAGTGATGGAGGCGGGGGGGTAATACCACCGCAGGAGCAGTTTATGGGCACACTCCCAGTTGGTAATGCAGCGGGATGCTGTGCGCGTTCTGGACCAGATGTCCATCCACGTGTGGTCTTCTATGGCGTGCCCGAGGTCCGTCTCCCATTGAGACATATAGGAGGGCCTGGAACAAAAGGGGTCATCTTGTAGCAGCTTATAGAGGGTAGAGATCTTTCCCCGGGCCTGCAGGTCGCCCACTGTTAGATCTAGTGGAGTGAGGGATCTTTTGGCCGCAGCCTGGGTCTGGGGGTGGGAGCACACGTGCCTGAGTTGGGCGTAGGAGTATCTATCCGTCTCTGCCAGCTGGAATGCCGATTTACAGCGCTCAAAGCTTAGGGGGAGTCCCCATCGAAGAGTTGCCCCAGGGTTTCAAGGCCTCCCGCGACCCAGTTCTCAAAGTTCTGTGGATGGGCTCTGGGGGAGAACGTTGGGTTGAGGAAGATTGGGGAGAGAGCACTCAGGTCTCCAGGGACGCCACAATGTCTGCAGGCCCACTCCCAAGCCTTTATTGATTGTTTTGTGGCCGTCAGTACTCTCGGCCAGCTCCGGCGTAAGGCGGTTGGAAGAAATGGGAGGAAGTGGAGGCTGAGAGGGAGGCAGGATTGCTCAATGTCCACCCATTTCGGGCACCCTGTGGCGAGCCCCCATGCCTAAAGGTGGGTCAGTTGCGCTGCAATTTGGTATTTTCGGATGTCGGGCACCCCAATCCACCCAGTCGCATGCTGGCCATCATCGATCTTCGCGGGATGCATGCTTTCTTCCCCTTCCAGGAGAAGGCGACCATCTTCCTTTGGAGCCGCTGTAGGGGGGGAAGCGGAATTAGGGCTGGAAGGGAGGCGCAGGCATAGAGGAAGCAGGGGAGAAGGTTCATTTTACATATTTCCAAGTCCTTCTCCAGTTCCTCGAAGAGCGGTGGAAAGTTAGCCTGATAGACTTTCGTTGGGTGTGAGGGAATCTGGACCCCCAGGTTTGAGATCGAGTGGGTGCTCCATTGGAACGGGCCTCGTTCCTCTAAGGTCTCTCATTCGGCCGGGGTCAGGCCCACTCCGAGAGCGCTGACTTTTGAAAATTAATGGCAAACCCTGATGCCCTCCCGAAGTCATGGACTTCAATCAGGGCCGGCCTCATAGAGCTTTCAATGTTCGTGATGGTCAACAGGACGTCGTCTGCATAGAGGGCCACTTTATGTTGCTCGGAGCGATCTTTGGCCCACTGATCCGGGGGCTTTTGCGAATTCGTAGAGCCAGCGGCTCCATGGCCAGAGCAAAGAGCAGCGGGTATAATGGTCATCACTTCCTCGTCCCGCATGTGAGATGGATTGGATCCGATAAGCGGCCGTTGACCCACAGCCTAGTCTTAGGGGCTTGGTAGTTTGCGAAAACCATTTTCACGAAGGTCGGACCAAAGCTGAAGGCCTCTAGAGTAAGGTGTAGGTAAGACCAGTCCACCTTGTCAACGGCTTTAGTTGCGTCCAGCACCAGTAGGGCCAGTTATTGGGAGTCCCAATTGGCGATCTCTATTAGGTCCAGTGCTCTGCGGATGTTCTCTTTCGTCGACCTGTGGCTTATAAACTCTGTTTTGTCTGGGTCTATGATGCTTGGAAGGATAGGTGCGAGAGGGTTGGCCAGGATCTTAGAGTATATATTGGCATCCAGATTCAGCAGAGAAATGGGTCTATACAAACTGATTTCTTGAGGGTCCTTTCCAGGCTTGAGGATGAGGACGGTGATGGATTCCTGCATCGTTGGAGTGACCGTTCCAGTGGCCGTGAAGGAGTCGAAGAGGCGATCCAGGGGGGCCACCAGTTGGGGACGGAAGAGTTTATAGAAGCGAGTGGAAAATCCATCCGGACCTGGGGCTCTAGATTTCAAGATTTTGATGGCAGCCTCCACTTCCTCGGAAGTAATAGGTGCTTCAATATCTTCCCTGGCCATCGAGGTCAGATGCGGGAGGGCTGCCTCTTGGATGCACGCACGCTGCTCGGCTGGGTCCCTCGGGGCTGCCGTTATTATTTCTGAGTGGTGGGTGGCCGCTAGGCGTAAATTCTCGTGGTCCGCATGGTGGATCGCCCCCCACGGGTCGCAGAGGCTCAAAATGGAGTTCCTGCCCTTCTCCCTGGCCAGCTTATTGACCAGCAGTTTGTTGGCCTTATTGTTATGAACATAATACCATTGCTTGGTTCTAGTTAATAGGTTCACAGTGGCATCAGCGTAGTGCGCTTCGAGCTTCTTCCTTGCCATTTGCAGGACCCTATAGGATTTTGGGGCCCAGCCCTTTCTTTTGTGGGTAGCTTCAGCTTCGTGGACCTTGGCTTCCAGAGCAGCACTGGTCGTCTGCTTTCTTTTGTGGAATGCGGCGCCTTGGGCGATCAGTTCTCCTCTTAGCACTGCCTTCATGGTATCCCAGGTGTTGGCCGGGGAAGTATCCTTGTCCCGGTGTTCTGCAAAAAAGTTTGCCATTGCTCTGGCGATTGATTCTCTCACTGCCTAGTCCCCCAGAATAGGATCATGTAGACTCCACTGGCAGCGAGGAGCGGGATCCGGGTCATGAGACCGCAGTGTTAGAGTGACTGGAGCGTGGTCCGAGAGAATCTGGCGGCCAATCACCACATCGTCCGTGAAGATCATTATCTGGGGGGAGGTCAGGAGCAGGTCAATCCTGGAGAAGGTGCGATGCACATACGAGTAGAAAGTGAAATCTTTCTCATATGGGGATAATACCCTCGAGGAGTCCACAATGTTCAGCGTGCGGAACAGGTGGAGCAGGACAGTGGCCAACTTCGAATCTCTGGATGTCGGGGGGTGGGATCTGTCCTTGAGGGGGTCTGGGACCCCATTGAAGTCCCCTACTATGATGACTTGCCCCTCGATGAATGGGAGGAGGGAGTCTTCCAGGTCTTGGTAGAAGCCCTCTTGGTGTTCATTCAGAGCGTAGGCCGGGATGAGGGTGTAAAATTGGCCATGGGCGATACATTTTATTGCGTTAAAGCGACCATCCTGACATTGTAGTCCATCCAGGATCTGGGGCTTCAGGTCTTTCGCGAATTGGATAGCGGTGCCTCCCTTCTTAGTTCCTTAGGAAGCAAAGAATTGTAGCGAAAAGAGCCTACTTGGCAGACGAGAGAAGTCCACTGGGATTAAGTGTGTTTCTTGCAGGAAAGCCATCGAAATCCCATTGTTCTGTAGCCTTTGCAGAATGGATTTCCTCTTCGGGGGGAGTTCAGGCCCCTAACATTCAGGGTGGAGAACTTAAGTTTCAAATGTGGCGGCTGGCTTAGAGAATTTGCTTGCTGGGGGGAGGAGGACTGGGGGGGTCAAATCAGCCATGGCTGTGAAAGCATAGCTATTTCAGGTTCTCCTGTGGTTGAGGATTTTAAGACTAGTCTCCAACAGGAGATAAGAGCATTCAACAACTGCCTCCAACGGGAGGTCCAAACTGCGACCAGGGGGGCCGATTTTAAACTATCGGCATGGCCCCTGGCCGCCCAGGCTGTTGTTGGACAGAACCAACATGGTTGGGAATTTCTGCAAGGGTAAAGAGGTGGCATCCACCTTGGAGGAGGGTATGGACCGCATAGGGCCTGCAGCAAGCTTAAGCGGCTCAAGTGGTTCCAATGCTATGTGTCCTGTGTGGGCATCCTCGCACGTCATTTGGGTTTGCGGTTTCTCTGCACCCTTGACCAAGGGGCCCGATTCTGCCTTGAGGAGCTTGTGTTCGGGGCCGGGCTTGTTTGGCCCGGGAAGGATGGATCTGAGGATCGGGGGGAGTCTGGATGGAGAATTGAAGCTGCATCGTCGAGGTGGCTGATGGTGCGGGGAGAGCCTTTGTAGGAGAATTGTAACGCCATGGGGAAGAGCCACTGGTAGCGGATCTGCTGGTCTCGGAGGAAGAGAGAAAGTGGGCGAAGCATCCTGCGCTTCTGGAGAGTTAGAGGGGGGAGGTCCTGGAAGATCTGTAGTGGGACGCCCTGGAAGGAGAGCTCATCCTTTGATCGGCCTGTTGCTGTGATGGCCTCCTTAAAGGTGTAAAAGTGGACCCTTGTAATTACATCCGGAGGGGAGTCGGAATCAACTCCCCGGCGAGGACGCAGCCTATGAGTCCGGTCAAGTAGGAGTTGGGCCTTGTCCAGATCCGATAGCAGGGACTGGAAGAAAGTGCTTACATATCCAGGGAGATCCTTATCAGAGACTGAAGTAGGTACCCCTCGGATGCGCAGGTTATTGTGGCAGGAGCGATTTTCCATGTCTTCCTGTTTGAACTCAAGAATTTCGGTTCTCTCCATTAATGTCTGGATGGTGCGTTGTAGAGCCAATAGCAAGTTGGAGTGATCTGTGGCCAGGTCCTCGGCCTCCCCCATCCTCTGCTCTATGCTACTGACTCTTTGATCAGTTTGTTCCAGTTTAGCAGTGAGTTCCATCATGCAGGTTCTAAATTCTGATTTGATGTCCGACATGAAGCCTTGGAGGTCCTCTTTGGTTGCGAGTGTCCCTTTGTCATCGGTCGCTTTCTGGGGTGTAAGTTTGGAGGAATCTGCTTTCTTTCCTTTATCCGCGACCAGTAGCATGGTGGAAATGTCAGGTGATTTGGAGGACTTTGGCGCTCTGGACATGGCTTCGGAATGAGGGGGCACACTCTGGGGGTCTGGCCCCGAATCCATGTGGCACAGGGTCCGAAATGGCAGAAGCGATTGGGGGTGGAGTGGGCCGGAGCGGCCCAGGAGGTGGAGAGAATTTCAGGCCTTCAGGAGGTGGTCTGGGTCACCGTAACGGGTGGGCCTCACAGAGCAAAATGGCCACAGGGCTCCAGGCAGCCCTCTGCAGTGGGGTCCAGGATGCGGCTGGTGGGAGCAGGCTCTCCCTGGCTGGCGAAGAGGGGAGGTGGGCAGGGGTGCTCCAGGAAAGCAAGGAAGGCGTCACGCTCCGGGCTGGGGAGCAACTATCAGCAGTTTCAGGGCCCTGCAAGAGGGAAACAGCATGGATGTGTGTGGGTCGGTGGGCCGCTGTGGGGGGCAGATGTTGCGAGCCCCAGAAGGCTAGGCTGCTCCCCACCCAGGCCTCCAGGGGGACCGGTGCATGTATCCCGCTGCTGGCGGGCTCACCAAGGCATCGGGCGCGGTCCAATGGCGGGATGCAGGCTGGGCTCCTTGGAGCTGCTCCAGAGTGAAGTGTAGGTGGCAGGCAGGCGGGAGCAGGGGCCATCTTAATATGCACCAGAAAGGCTCTGGTCTCCAGTGTCAGCTGCGGACTGGGGGGAGGAGCCGGCGAGGTGCAGAGGTGCGGGTTTAGAGGAGCGGCCGCCATCTTGGATACGGTGCCGGCCGCCGGAGGAACGTTTCTTTTGCCGCATTTATAGCGAACCCAGGGGGCGTTAAACTCCCAGATTGTAGGCGATGGTGCTGGGGATGTTCCGCTGGATCAATCTAGCGGCGTTCATGGCGGGCATAGCAGGAACCAGGAGAAAATAGCTTTTAGCCGCGAACCCATGCAGAGGCCATTAATGGAGCTGCCTCATCGCTGGCGCTCCAGGCCACGCCCAACAATGAAACATTTTTAAGGACTCGTAACTTGTGATTCAAAGTGGTGAAAAATATACAAAGGACAGATTTGTTAATCTAGATTTTGGCTGCAAGTTCTAAGAGGCGGTAGAACTGTGTAACATATTGTGGACAGGAATGGAAATATATGTGGTTTTATGTGAACTGTGTTAATGCTAAAATTATGAAACTTTACATACATCCCTATGGTAACTACACACATTTGTGGAAAGTTGCAGAAAGTTTGGAAATTGTGATCATGGCAAAAAGGACAAAATTCTGTAGAAAGATGAAACACGATCCCACAGCTACGGTATTTTGAGGAACATATACTACATAAAATATGGAATCTTGGTGTGTGTTTTGTGTAGAGGTGACCAATGTAGAAATATGTATTTAGGATAAAATCCGATTTGAGACCAGTGGCTAAAGGGAGGTTTCTAAGGACTGTAAAGCAAACCATAAAATGTCACATCATCCGGCCTTGATCCAATCATATGCAAGGCGGAGATGAGGTCTTGATAGAATCCCAGCTCACAGGAGCAAGCTTAGCTAAGCCGGCCCAAACACCCATTTTGTGATGTCATTTGAAAGTATAGAGACAGCTGACAACACATAGGGACTCATTGATCCACTCACTTTCCTGATTCCAGCGAAGCACTCTGATCAAGCATTCTACATCCATCCTTAAACATCCTTCCAGATCCAGATGCCAAGACTCTTGCAAGCAGTAGAGAACTATTGACTTCCAGCAAGGCCTAAAATCAAACTTATTCTCACAGCCCAGTGAAGCGCTGTGGTGTGGGACGGCCTTTTGAACCAGTATTCTGAAACTTTCTGCCTTGCTACCACAAGGATTGCCTGAGGAACTCACTTTCCAGCTGATTGAAATATCCACAAACAAGAAGGACAGATCCTGACCGGCCTAGCTGATCCAAACCAGCGCCTGATGTGCTGTCCTTCCTTGACAGATCCAATCCATGACCAGAACTGACAGTCCAATTTAATAACTTGTTCTGTGAGTATTAATAGGAAGAACAGTGACCCATAATATATCTGCATTGTATGATCCCAATCTCAAACCCATCCCATCTCTAATTCAGAACCATAGTACTGCTAGAATTATCTTTGCGCTAACTCTTTTCTCATCTGTGTTATTAAACCCTAAATTCGTATTGATTTGATTAAGAAAAGTAAATTCCAAGGAGAAGTAGAGTATCCACAACAGGCAGGTTACACTGATCACGTGACTGTAAGATCCATCTGTGGCATTCACTTTTTCATAGTCATAATCTAGTGTAACCAAACCCATCTGTCTATTTCAAAAGTGCATTTATGTTTTCCATTCTCGTGCCTATTTGCAAAAATGACCCTTACTTAAAACCTATATAACTCCCTCCATTTTTATGATAGAGGTGACATTTCAACTCCTACTTGTACCTAACATCCTTAGCTATCCATAGAGCCCAAGCAGTGCAGTTCACCCATTATAGCGGAAATCACGCAAGGAAATGTTAGCCGTGAATTGAAATTCTGAAAGGTTTTACACATGTGAATTAGCTTTAAATTGTTTCCCACTTGGACTTTGAGATTTCAAATGTTTTCTTTTGACAAAATTATGGTTTGTGATTGTGTGCAACTGTTCAAAGAGGCTCCCATAGGAATTTATTATAATTTAAGTATTTTTGACCACATTTGGTGTTTTTGCTCAGTCAATTCCAAAGACAATTTCAAAGCCATACTGACAGCTGAAAAGTCAATTCCATTTTTCTCTTGTGTTTGAAGGGGGAAGGTGGGAGTGATATTCTGTTTGATTTGTGCTATTCCTGAATACCTGCTCTCTCCTCACATCTATTTAATTGCCTATAAGGGAGTTGAGGGGTGTTGCAGGGGGAACTCCTAACTATAGTGTCATCTGTCCAAACCAACACAAGTATTCTTTTCTGTGCTGCATTTGTTTTTGTGCTCATTACTTGATTCCTAGTGTATTAAAGATATTACTCAGTGTTCTGTCACCCCATTGGTGATTGTTGTGGACCTATTAAAATATATTGTGATTAAAATTCTAAATACATAAATAAATATTTACCTTTGCAAACTAGCCTGATTCCTGGTTGAGTGTGCCCGGGGGTGGTCTCAGGAGAAGGGTGTGATATGAGGGGTAGATCGTTCAGAATATTGAACTTATAGATAAAATAAGTAAGGGTTTCATTTGTGCACTACATGCTGGGCGTGATTTGGGTGTGTGCCAGATTGAAATCACTTACAGCGTGCCGATCTAAGGAGTAAAAGGAGATGCCAACCAACTGGGGAGGAGTTTATTTGTTGGTACACATCAATATGCCATTACTAGTAGTACCACAGAAAGACATCAAGATAGACAATTTTCCCAAAATGGACAATAAGATAAGGAAGAAAAGGTCAGTGAAAGTGAGTAGAATGAAAAAAGACAACTATTTTTCATCAGCATCAGAAGCATCACTGGACGATGTGCCACCTGGACACCAGCTGTTCAGGAGGACACAAATGTTTTTTGTGTCAGTTGTTCCAGCTGTGCAGATTTACACAAACTCGACCTGGTTGCAGATAATGAAATTTGAGCTGATACAGACAATAAACTCAACAGTAAATGACCTCAATGCAATAAAAGAAGCGCTCCGAGCAGTAAGGTTGATGTCTCTCCAGAACAGATATGTTCTAGACCATCTCACAGCAATGGAAGGAGGAGATTGTGCCAAAATTGTGAATTCCTGTTGCACGTTTGTGCCCGCAAATGACAGAGCGCATGGCACACAGTCAGAATCTGTAACAAGATTATCGAAGATGCACACCAAAATGGTGGAGGAAGCAAAGGAAACAGGAAAAGACCAGAGCTGGCTATCATACATATAGTCATGGATGTCAATGTGGATGGCAGACAGATTAAAAGTATTAATAGGAGCACTAATATTAGTACTAGTAGGACTGTGTGTGATTAAGATCTGTATTGCACAATGTCGCTAAATGACTCAGAAAACGATAGGGATAAAAGTGTTAGTGGATATAAACATTGAAGAAGAGAAGGACAAGATAATGGAAGAAAGAAATAACCTGAGGGCAAAGATAAAGGAAAGCCTACTGATCCCAACCGAGATGATAACAAGTCACGATCCCTTTGACAACAAGTACTAGGCATAATGGGTATGGTGCAACCCGGAAGGAGAATGCAGTTAGATGACATGGAGTTTGGATGACCATACAAATTACTATGGACATCTTGGAGGTGTAACAAAGATATGGCTGCCAAAAGCATGGGCGACTAAGTATGGCGGTTTGGTCGAGAAGTCGACCAGAGGGGGGACTGAAGACAGGGTCCCTGAAATGCCCCTCCTCAACCTTATTAACATGACATCCTGCAGGGTCAAGAACGCACAAAGCAACTCACTGTTTGGACAGCCCCAGGAGGGTCAGTGACATCAACATATGCAACAGACATTCTCTTAGACAGCCATTCAAACCTTATCCAGTCAACATCTTTATGAGTACAGGTGCCGCTACCCTGACAATGAATTCAAATTCCTCGATGGATCAGATTGACTAATAACAGAAAACCTTTGTGCTGATGTCACTATTGACACCAAAACATAGCAACGTTAGTCATGAAGTAAACTTGCAGCCATGCACAAAGTTACACAAACACACACATGCTCACACAAAGAACATGCTTACACAGTTCTGTAGATAGAAGACAGATACATATATATTGCCAAAAGTTTTGATTATTTTTCTCATTAGCCAAGTGCAGAAACACTGCACACAAGGCAACAGAAGAGATGCAGAGCAAGCTTGCAGGTGCTTATTGCAACTAACCCTATGGAACTATAGGATTGTGTAAGAGGCCTGGAAGAACTGAATACTACTAACCTATAGGAAACATAGCACAGAAAAGATATCATGGAAATCAAATAGCGTGTTGTAGAAAAAATAGGGCCAGTTGCACCTGGGACCATTGTGGAAATCCCTGCACCCCACCTTTCAAATTCATCAAAGAAACTACATAGGGGTGGGACGGTAGCTCACAAACCTATAGTCTCCGCCACACCAACCATGCTTCCAATACAGCATAATGCCGCCCTTTTGGAAGGTATGACATGGAAGGGGTCTAATAGCTGCCTGGGGGTTTCAGCTGTGTGCACACACAAGATCTCAAAGGATAAATGCCCCACTAGTGAGCAGGTATTACTCAATGTTCCTCCAGAGGCTGCCCCTTTGGTCGGAGTAATCACAGGACTCCCCCCCCCCCGGGCCCAGGCCAGGTGGAATCCACCTCCTCCCTTCTAAACAAGACGGCACAATGGATTAATTCACGTTTGCCTGGTATGAAGGTGAAACCTAGAGGTATCCTTATGGCCAGAAGGGTTTCATGGGTGGGGAAGGAACCAACATGGGCTGTGGGGGACTGTGTGGTGGTGTCTATGATTGTCCCAGCCATGCTCAACTATGTGGTTACCTCCATTAATCCTGAGTGGACGGCCTTCAATTCTTACTTGCATAGTGGTGCTTTCTTTCCCTTAGGAGCATTTTACCCCCAAACCCCCCTCTGTCTGCACCGTGGATCACTATTAAAACCCCACATCCACGTGTGGCTCTGGAGGGTTCTTGGGAGGAAGCCAGATGGTATCAACAATTCCAGTGGCTATGGTAGATCTTACAAATAGCTATATGGTCCTGGGTGAAATCGAAGAACTAGATTGACCAGCTCCCGAGGGGGAGGCAGGTCAGCCCAAGGATATATCTGGAACAGGTGGCGTAATGGGACAAAATCCCCTCTCAAATAAATGGGTGTCCCCTCAGACACCTATGGCTTTTTTATCCTGGAACTTTGCAGGTGCTGTGCCCAAGCTCTCGCAGAGGGAGGCAGCTGCTGCCCTGAGGGAATATGATATCATGTTCCTCCAGGAGACGTGGGCACTTTCCCTATTATGTGTTCATGGCTATGTTTCAGTATGTGTTCAAGCTGATAAAGGTAGACGTGGGCGATGTATTGCTGGTCTGGCAATCTTGGTGAAGGAGTCTCTAGCCTTAACTCTAATGGTGAGAGAAACTAAGAATGGGAATGTGCAATGTAACACTGCACGCTCTGTTGGTGGCCGCCTTTTATTCTTGGTAAACTTCTATAACAGTCCACATATTGCTAACCAAGGGTGCCCAGGGGCGTTGAGACATTTGATTGAAGCATATGCTATCGATAATGGGAACCGGGGCTCATTGCTAATCTTGGGCAGCGACTTTAATGCAAAACTGGGGCCGGGGGTGCCGTTAGTGAATTTAGATCCCAGTGAAGAATTTGTTCACGGGGTAGCCCCTGCACAAATGGTGGACGAAAGAATGTGTGCAAGTGGACTGCAGTTTTGTGAGTCGTTTTTAAAGTGGGGGGTCCGGTCTTTGAATGGCCGTGTAGGAACAGATCCTTGGTACACAAGGATCCTCTACGATTGATTACTTTTGTCTTCACGTAAGGGATTGGCATCTAATTAAGGAGTTTGAGGTCCTCAAGAATCTATGTAGTGACCATCATGCATTGCAGCTGGTCTTGGGAATCGATTCACCGGTGGTCCCAATTGTTAATTTTCCACATTGGGACCACTGTGGCCTCAATCCCCTGTGTAAACTGAGAATAAAATGGGCTAAAATGGATCCTCCGGACACATAGTCTTCCATTTGTAAAGCGAACAGAGAGGAATTTACTTCTATCCGATCAAATGGATACCCCCCAGGTTCTATAATTTCAGGATCAGAAAAAATTTGGAACACTATGTCTAATATCTTCCAAAAGGATTTTAAAGCGGGGCAAAAGAATCTGGAAACCTGGTTTGATGCACCCTGCCGGTCAGCACATAAAAACCTTAAAGGTGTTCTGGCTTGCCAAAGGTAATACCCGACGGGACATAATTGCTGCTCGTGGCGCATTATAACAGTGCCCTTGTTAAAAGGAAGAGCCACCTAGAAGAGCAGGCCTGGGAGGACCTTCTTCAGGCTGTACAGTCACGAGACTCCAAAACATTCTGGGAATTTGTGGCCAATGGGACCCCCCATAAAAGAATAAAAACGTGTAAAGAGAACACTGTAAGCGCAATGGCATGGTCCAATCATTTTAGCACTTTACATAAAGCTCCTCCCTCACATAGTTATAATAGACCACATGGTTCCCTCTTGCCCCTAAGCATTAAAGAAGTAGAGTTGGCTATAAACAAGCATCTCCCTAACAGTGCCCCCGGACTGGATGCCATTCCCGCTGATATTTTTTGTAGTGAGGTGGATCTGTGGGCCCCATTATTGACTAAGTGCTTTAATGCATACCTAGAACTGGGCACCTACCCGGTAACATGGAGACAGGCAATCATTTTCCCTATTTTCAAGAAGGATGACGCTGGTAGCCTGGGCTGTCCGGAGGATCTGGTCAAGGTGCTCCAAATATCCATGAAAATACATCAGCCTGCATGAGATTTGGTGACCAGGGACAGTGTACAGCTTTCTTTGAGACCTTTTTGGGTGTTCGCCAGGGTTGTGTTGTAGCACCTGTACTATTTGCCTTGTACATAAATCTTTGGTAAGGCAGTTTTGGCATGGCTCGAACAATGGATCTCTGGTTCTGGGGTGCTTACAGAGACACAATACGGTTTTCGTCTGGGCTTGGGAAGGAGGGACCAGGCCCTGAACCTGTACCTGATAAGGGCTACATCTATAAGCTGGTAAGATAGCTCAGCGGGTTGAGCACTCGCTGCTGCGATCTGAGCATGATCTGCAGGTCGCAGGCTCGAATCCTGGCAAGGCCAACTCAGCCTTTCATCCTTCCGAGGTCGATAAATGAGTACCAATTTCAGTTTAGTGATAGCGTATGTAAATATGTGCTCTGTAGAGCACTTTGGATTAAGGCGCTATATAAATAACACATCATCATCATATATGTGAGGGGTGAGCCATTATATTTAGCTTTCATGGACCTGAGCACCGCATTTTATAAAGTGGAAAGGGTGATGCTCTGGGCTGTGCCTAGGTCCATGGGCTGTCCGGAGGATCTGGTCAAGGTGCTCCAAATATCCATGAAAATACATCAGCCTGCATGAGATTTGGTGACCAGGGACAGTGTACAGCTTTCTTTGAGACCTTTTTGGGTGTTCGCCAGGGTTGTGTTGTAGCACCTGTACTATTTGCCTTGTACATAAATGGCGTCTATTCAAATGCTGATTTCATCAGGATAGGAGGTCTCCCCCTTCCTGTCATAGGTTATGCTGACGATATGGCTATCATAGCTCGTACCCCCATAGCCTTACAATGCCTGGTGGATGTTTACAATCAATTCATGGCTACTCACAAGCTGTCAGTGAACTCCAGAAAATCAGCTGTTATGGCTTGCAGGAGCACGGGCGTCAGACATCTTAAGATGCGGAGGATATGTAGTGGTGGAGAACCTATTCCCAGGGTCACTAGCTTTGTATACTTGGGAATCTGTTTAACTGAGAACTGGCAAGGGTTTGTCCATGTGGATAAACAATGCATGAGGATGAGACAGGCACTGGGGGGCCTGTCACGTTTTTAAAATGATTGTCTAGGGCATCCACTTAAGCTAATCCTTGAAGTCTACAGGGCACAAACTAAAACTGCCACTAACTATGGGCCGCACTGTGGGGCATGGAAAAGATTCCAATTATTGAAAATGTTGAGAATACTTTTCTTAAAAAACTACTTGGGCTACCGCAGTCTGCGCCAAATTATGGCACCCATTTGGAACTTGGGTGCCCTCACATTGCTGGTGAGTGGTTATTGGCCCCTGTTGCACATTGGCTGGCATTATGGTGAAACCAGAAAGCCATTTTCTCACATAAAATCACAATAGCATTGGTGAGAAGTCTGGCTGCAAAATTAATACTGTGGCTCATCTATATCCAGAAATGTATCAGTCAGTTAAATTGTGCTAGCCTCATTTGTCCTCCAAATGTTTTGACTCCGTGTGTTGTCAGGGCCCATAAGCCACTGTTAAAATCCATCCTTGAGTCAAACAGATAGTCCTCTGCCTTAGGCACTCCTGCAAACAGAAAACACATTATTCTAACTATTACAGATACTATTCAGCCGTATTTGTTACATAGTGATAAACCCTATGACCGTTGGGCCCTCACACAAGCCCGATTTGACTGTTTATAGCTTGGGGCCCGAACAAAAAACTGGTCTCACAATGTACAACCTTGGCTTGCCCCTGCTGTCAGTGCCCTGTGGAGGACCTTTTGTATTTTGTGCTGTTTTGCCCAACATATACGGATTTAAGGAGAAAAACACGCTTGCCTTTACTGAGGTCTGCTGGAATGTCTGAAGCTAGGCCTGCCCTATGTTATATACTTTCAGCTGCCACGCTGCCTGTGGCCTGGGGCTCGTGGAATATTTCAGACAGGCCTGGCACCGGAGAACTAAAATTACTTCTCAAAATTTTACTGAACATTGATAATTCAATGACTATTCTGGTCCTCTTTCGGTGGATATTAATTGGAACACACACATGCACTTTTTAACTTTTTTATCCCATGTAATGTTTTTTTTTTTATTTCTGTGTTATGCATTTTTGCACTATTGTATTTTATCTTGCATCTGTTGTTTGTGGAAAATGTGTTTCCGAATAAGCGTATCGATGATGATGAAGAGTATAGATATATAGAAAACATAGTATAACTATAGTGAGGTTACATGAGGCTACAAGCAACAGGACGAGAGATGAAGAAAACCAGAACTAGTCTGCACTGGACAGCAGGCCAGGGCTCACAGCCAAGGTCAGAGACAAACAGCATATTCCGAAGCTAAGAGACATGAATCCATCTGCAGAAGGGCAGAATAAATCCTCATCAATTGCAGACCAGAGATCTCAATTTCGTGGTTCTCACCCATGTGATGCAGCTGAACCAAACAATGGTCATTCACCCGCGGTGGGAAGACAAACGGTTCTCAGCAGCACAGATATGAAGTAAAACATGGAAATTGCAATTACCGGCATGCCGGTGCCACTGTGTCCGTGAACACCAGCTGCTGGAAACTCTGGCTGATTCTGTGATGGTGTGCATGCACATTCTAGCATGCCGGATATGGTGCCACCAGCATGCTGGTAATTCCAACAAACCTCTGCCAAAATGCCAACACCAGTGACTCCGATTCCGGCATCACACTCCCGGGTACACAGGCACCGGTATCAATGGTGCCACAATTACCATGACCGGTAATACAGTGACCCCACCCACCTGGTGCCTTCTTGCTTGCCGCTCTTTTTCACCACTTAGCAAGCCCCGCTCACCTGGTGCCTTCCTGCTTCCTGCTCTTTTTCACCACTTAGCAAGCCCCGCCCACCTGGTGCCTTCCTGCTTCCCGCTCTTTTTCACCAATTAGCAAGCCACGCCCACCTGGTGCCTTCCTGCTTTTCGCTCTGTTTCCCTACTTAAGGAGCCCTCCAGCTTCTTTTCCTTTGCAGATGGGGCACAGGTGCAAGTGGATCTAGGTCACCTGGCCTAAGCCCCGCCCACCTGGTGCCTTCCTGCCTGCCACTCTTTTTCACCACTTAGCAAGCCCTGCCCAATTGGTGCCTTCCTGCTTGCCGCTCTTTTTCACCACTTATCAAGCCCCGCCCACCTGGTGCCTTCCTGCTTCCTGCTCTTTTTCACCACCTAGCAAGCCATGCCCACCTGGTGCCTTCCTGCCTGTTGCTCTTTTTCACCACTTACCAAGCCCCGCCCACCTAGTGCCTTCCTTCACCATCACTGTCTTGTGGCCAATGCTGGATTTGACTTTTATGGACTTCATTCATTCACGGTGTGTCACTCTTTCTCAACTCTCATGCTGGACTTCCTTTGCATCTTGTACTCATGGTGGCCCTGAATCATGCTGTTCCCATCTTCATCTTGTATCCTGGCTTGCAACATTATGTGTTACTACTGACTACTACAATTGTATTCGCTTTCCACTCTTGCTTCTCCACTCTTTTTGACTGCTTACTCTCTTTTCTCTCCTCCTTCCCTTCTCCCTTTTCCTATCTCCTCCCCTTACTTTCTTCTATGCACTTACTCTATCAGAATTGTCCATGCACCTAATATGATAGCAACCTCGTCTGTTTCCTCCACCCTCCCATTACTGTTTTTTTCCTCCCCACCATCCCCCCAGCACTATCTGAAATGTCGTCAGGCCTAGTATGATAGTGGCTTGTTTTGTTCCTCCCCTCCCTTTCTGCACCCCTCTGCCTCACCTTTTGTTTTTCTCCGGCTCTACCAGAAATGTCGTCAGGCCTAGTATGGTAGTTGCCTGTCTGTTTCCATTTCCTTCCCACTCTCCCCCTCCCTTCCTTTTCTATGTCTCAGCTTTTGTCGTCAGGCCGAGTACGATAGTTCATTTCACATCCTTACTGTTCATGTCCTGTAAGAATGTGGTTGTATTTTCCCTTGTTCCCTCCCTTGCCTTGAAGCACTTTGAAACACATTGTGTATAGGCATTATATAAATAAACGATCATATCATATCGCCGGAACAGGAAATCGAGCAGCGGCCATTAATAAAACACTGGTGAGTACGTGTAACCCCAATGTCACATCAACCTGTATGTCCACCCTGCACACACTAGACTTGCAAAAGATGTCAAGTGTGTTGCGCACAACACCAATACAGCCCTGCCAGCCCCCCACCTACAACCTGCTTGCACACAACGATATACACCTTCACCACAAACCTCACTCATATCCCAATTACACATATAACATAGCACAGGCAACCTGTATCGCTCCTGCTGCCACTCAGACACCCCCCGCCACAACATAACTTATGGTGTTTCTGCCATGCTAGCACAGGCACAAAGTCACATCAGTGCCAAGAACCTACACCACCCATAAACGACACCAAGGAAACATGAGACTCCCTCATCCCAGCCAGCCTGACACATGACCACACATTTCCACTGATGCTGTAAGTGCTAAAGGCATCAGGCACACGGGGACCCCATCCATGGCACAACCCTCGACAACACAACACCACACAGCTTGTGTGCCACAGCCCTAACACCCTACCCAGAAATCACAAGTACACCACAACAGTATCTCCGTCACACCACACACCATGTAGGCACATCATACATCCACCCGCACAGTATCCATATCAAAAGCATGTGTACACCATGTTATGTGCCCCGCCATGTCCCTGACACAGCACTGTCATCAAAAAGCCAAAGCATAAATGTCTGCCTCATCAATCCACAGTCATCACTGATGCCCTGCTTTTCTGACTCCCCCAGGCACATCATCTGGCAATGAGGACGGCCATCCCAGTACATCAAGGGGCACCAGGCGTCGATGCTGAAGGACCACCACCACATCAACCCAGGACTCCACAGCCTCAACAGGCAGATGTGCAATTGCTACCACAGCTGCATCTGTCCAGCAACTGCAGGGCCCTGTGGCCCCTCCACCACTGCCAGCGCAGGTCCCTGTGTCCCCTCCACCACTGCCGCCGCGAGACTGTGTTTTCCCTCCACCACTGCCACCACAGGCCCCACAAGTTGCACCCACCTCAGCAGCCCCAGAAGCAGCAGTGCCGCCACCACCACCACTGCCACAAGGATGTGCATTTGGGTGTTTTGGAGACAACTCAGTGGACGAGGGTGGTCTTGAAACTGGCGACACAACAGACCAGAGCCATGAGGATGCCCTGTCCTTCAGCCCCATGGGCCCAATGAGCCCCAAATGTTCACTCTTCCACAGTGTAAGGGATATTGAAGGCTGCCTCACTAGGATGGTTCAACGGCAGGATGCACTCACATCCCTGGTGCAGCAGCACCTTCAGGAGGTACAGCTAATGCCAGTTCCAGACAAAATGCACACGCACTTGGTCGCTGCACATGTTCCATTGTCCATTGTCCAGATGTCAGAGAGGTTAAGGAAGGGCACCATCATTATGTCTTCCATCGGCGAAACAATGGCCATGTTGCAAAAGGCTTTCCTGGACCGACGAGCCATGGCACTACCACTCACTCCTTCAACTTGCACAACACCAGGGAGTTCTGTGCAGAGCACTCCAAGGTGGCACTGCATGCGGCTGTCCTGCCCTGCACACAGCCGCACCCCCAGGCCAAAAGGGGGATGCAAATAGGCCATGGACCATACATTCATTTGTCTGTGACTCTTTCTAATGTACATAGCAAAACAGGACAGGAGTTGGCTACAGGCAGTTGGGGGAGTAGGGAGTGATAGTTGGGAAGGGGGAGTGGGGAGGGATAGTTGGGGAGGGGGAGTGGGGAGGAATAGTTCGGGAGGGACAGTGGGGAGGGATAGTTGGGGAGGGGGAGTTGTTAGGAAAGATTTCCAGTTCATGTATAATTTTCCCTCCAGTTGTGTGCCCCCCTACTTTTTGCTGATGTTTTACACCATAGTCTGACTTTACCAGAGGAGCCCAGCCTTCTACTGCACTCCTCTGGGCTTTTCGCTCACTTCTTATGGGAAAACGACATGCCCTTAAGACAGTCAGTACTGGGAGACTTTGTTTCCCTTAGTCCTTTCCAATGTTGCAACTTTCATGCCCCGAGGTTCTTTGTCCTGTTCTTTAGCCATCTTGCCCCTTCCCCTTCCCCAGGTCGAGCCGACCCGGGTCAGTCCTTATTTGGGCATGCATTCTCCCATGAAATGCCAAGCTTTCACTGGCTTCTGCATGCCTTGTGTGTGTGCCTCCAGGATGTGGGCTGGAACATCTGGTTCCAATACACATTCTGGGTGCCAGAGAGTCTGGAGTGCTGTGAATGCCTGGGACCACTCTGGTCCGTGATTGGTCCACGTATGGTATGCCTGTATGTGAGCAGATCTCCCATTGGGTCCTCTTCGTTTTGGCGTGAAGGAGATTCTGCATAAGGGAAGGCGCCAAACCCCCATACCATGTCATTCTCTGGAGTTCTCAGTGAACGAAAGATAGGTTCCAAGTATCCTGAAACTAAGAAGCCGAGTCGAGGAACCGCTGGTGACCCGCTGGAAGGTTTGGCAACCTGAGCTCGCTGTTGTCCTGTGGGACCCCTCTGCATCCCTCTGCATCTGGTTGTCCTAGAAGGTCTGCGAAGACGCTTAAACCCATTGGAATAGTGGGACCAACTATTCTCGGCACTTTCATCAAAATCTGCAAGTAAGCCTTCTCGGAAGTGACCCTCGGCCAACCAGTGGCTGACCATCTTACGCAGACTCTTTGCCTTGATTTCGCCACCATTTCGAGGAGCCCATCAAAATTTGGTATATTGCTAGCTCTGTGTTCATGGCCCCCTCACACCGGATTTCGTATACTTGCCGTTCCCAAGTCCAAAGTGAGACGAGTCCGCCAGAACTGGCGTACACAAGGTTACTGTGTCACCCTGCAGTGGTGACAAACTTTGCAGGTGCGCTGCATTTGTGCCCCTCTTGCTCTTGAAGCCTGCTGCAGAGAAACTGTCCTAATCCATCCACCAGGTGCGGAGAAATCGCCACTGTTCTGTTTGGGATCATCACTGTATCATCACATATGTATTTAGATAGGATTGTGTTGACTTAAGAAGTATTACTGTGATTTGATTTGTGTGTTGAAACTCAAAGGCCTTGAAATAAATGTATATGTATTTTTAATATAGCTACACCTGACTTGTAGTGATTTTTAAGTGTCCTTTACTCTGTGCTCACTGAGGTCCTTCAGTCACCCTCACCCCTCCTGAGACCTAGTCTTGACCACCGCCAAGATACCTTGAAGGGTCTGGCTTGTCGAGAAGGTTACCCTGTTGCAAGAAACCCACCACGTCAGAGTTCAGAAATCCATCTTAACAGGAGGAATGGGGAGGGATAGTTGGGGAGGGGGAGGAGAAGCGGGAGGGCTAGTTGGGGAGGGACAGTGGGGAGGGATAGTTGGGGTGTATAGTATTGGGAGTTAAGTCATTTCACATTTGTATATGGCTTCATATCACACAATATAGTTGGTGTTTGAAATGAATTCATGAACAGACATTTATTTTACAGTGTGAGTGATTTTAATAATATAAAGTGCCCAGTGCACTAGCTCGCCTGTGCCGTGAGTGTGAGACGGGTGATTATAAGTAGTGCTGCATCAGTTCATCTCGTGCGACAAGTCCATCCATGCCATCACGGCGCTATGCAATTGCCAGCTCATAATCACTGTCGTCCTCAGCCTCTGGTTGGTGCATGTCCATGTTGGGGGGCAGAGGGACATTTTGCATTATACACATGTTGTGAAACATGGCACAGGCAAGCACTATCTTTCCTACCTCCTCAGGACTGTAGATCAGTGCTCCCCCTGATCTGCTCAAGCCGCGGAACCTCCTCTTTAACAGGCTAACTGTCTGTTCAATTGTGCATCAAGTACATACATGGGCACAGTTGTAAGCCTGCTTGTGGATGTTGTGTGGTTGCCTCACGGGGGTCATTAATCATGGCATCACGGGGTAACCATCATCACCTGCACTGGAGCATCAGAAAGTGTACAATGTCATTCTTCTGGCCATGTCATGTTGGCACAGGTTATATAGTGTTCATTTTATTTGACAAACATGCACATGCAAAATGTCATTTAACTAGCATTCATCCTTTCTTGGTGTGATGCTTGAGCTAAAACATGGCGCTGATGCGTAGTGCATTCTGGGGGCACTCAGAGCCATAATGGTTATTTATTCCATTGCCTCAGTGAAAAGCTGCACTTGCTTTGCTAAAAAACATTCTTTCAATGTTTTTCGTTGCTGAGCCTGGTATGCAGGCCTCAGCCAAGGACACAGCGCTGGGAAAGCGAGAATCCACAGGTGCCGGCTCGCACCAGATATAAAAAAAAAAAAGTGTTTTGTTACGTCTTGCTATACTTGCATCAAGGTCTCAGGATGAGTTATCGAATTGTTTTCGTGGCGCTTTAGAAGAGGGAAGCTTTGCTCCTTGGGGCAACGGTCACTCAGCAATGCGCAAGCGCTAATGCCAGAAGTTTTGATAAATTGACACCCATTTTTGAGGAGGACATATATGCGGAGCTCTGGAAAGGTCAGGTGGAAAAAACACAAAGATCTCAGTCGGAGGGGGGACACATTGTTCCGACCTTCCTGTGGGCTATTCTGCTCTCTGACTGGCTGTTGCCAGGATCTTCCAGCCGCTTCTGACGAGATGAGGGATTCAGTTATGCCCATGATGATGTATTTTGTCTTTAATTCTCTATTTTTTCTGTGATTTATTTCTGTGTTATCACTTGTTGCTTCTTAACTATGAATAAATAGCCATATAAGTGCTCATTATCCACTAACTGCATGTCTGGCTGTGAGTTATTGTTCCATCTACCTGCGTTCAAAGTATTTGCTCTGCTCTGCAAATGTACTGGTGATAAATAACTGTCCGTGCACTCTTGGCGAGCAATACATTTTGGCAACGAGGATGGGATATTTATGATGAATTGCTCCAAATATTAAAGAATCTGTTTGAACGTAGATAGGTTTTGCTTACATTACAAGCAAAAGTTTGTTTTCATTTGGCAGTGAGTGTGGGACTGTGTTAATCTGCTTTTTTTGTGTGTGCATGCTTGCGCGAGTGACTGAAGTGTGGAAAGGAGAAAAAAAAAGAGGTTTTGCAAATTACTGTAATGATGAATAGTTTGTTCAGGAAAAAGGGTGTCCCCGCTGGCGGTGAATGCCCCGAGGTTATGATCCCAGGGTGGGCTAAAAGCCCATATGATAAGTCAGCCCAGGTGTGGGCGTGCGGAGCTGGTCTGAGTGAAACATGGGACAGTAGTTTGGGAGAAGCTGCTCCGTCAGAAGTAATGCTTTGTTTACAGCAGATTTCAGTAGAGAGGGGAAGGGAATGATTTGTCTTGGGCAGGCGGGGGTGCGTCATCCTGCATGCCTATAGGACAATACATCAAAAAAATGTAGAAATGAAAGAGCATATTTTGCAATTAGAAAGATATTTAGCTGCCAAGCAGCAAATAGCTTTGATGCAGGAAATTCAGATGAAAGTTTTTAAAGACAAAGCTGATAAATATCAGGCTGTGGCAGAGCAGGCCGTGGTTAGGGTAGCTCGCTACAAATATAAAAAGAGGCAAGGGGGGTCAAACAAAGGAAAGTGGCAACTGTAATCGCTACTGCAGGTGTAGATTGGGCCCCTGATAAGCGGGATGGAGACATTTTCAACTCAACAAGCCCAGAGAGTAGCTCAGCAAATAAGTCAGATTCCAATGCAGAACTGAAGCAAAAGACAGTGGTAGTGAAGCCGGTTAGGAGACGGCGTGCCGGACCCCACCCACAGAATCCTGCAGGCGGGGTTGTGGATTTAACCATGCTGGAAGATTACACCCAGCAGGAGGTTGGGGAAATCATTACTCGTTTGAGGCAAAAGTCAGGGGAAACTTTACTGACATGGATGGTGAGATTGCTAGATGGGGGCGCCGCAGGGTTGTTGGTAGATTCCACAGACTCACCGTGCTTTTTGCCTTTGTCAACTGACACCAATGTACAGGAGGTCTTAAGGGCAGGGCCGCCCCCTGATGACAATGGGCAAGATTCACAGGTGTCTTTGTAGTACCTAGCAGCCCAGGCATGTAACCGTAAGTAGAAAGAATGAGAGGATCCAAATTGGGAGCCCTCCCGTCCCCTGCACACTATATAATATTGTCAATAAAGACATTCAGTGAATTGCGTTCAATTTGACAGATACGGAATGTTCAATTCTGGTAAATGATAATCTCAAATACGAAAAGTTAGAAACATTTAATTCAAAAGAACAGAAATAAATATATTTCAATGATTACAGTTGACTGTAGGTCAATTGCCATAAAATGCAAAGGAAAACAAGGACAAATATCCATAAATTAAACTGTGCTTGGCTGACGCTTTTCGAGGTAATTCCCTCTTCTTTTTGAGCCTAGTAGCACTGTGACACAGTTAAGGTAGTTAGCAGAAAAAAAGGGGGGAAGAGAAAAAGGGAAAAAGTAACTATTGTGAGTATATTTTCCATAATTGTGTATAGCTAACATTATGAACACACATGTTAAGAGATATTGACCAGCAGTAGTGATTGTCCAGCAACAATACAGAGTATTGAGATGGTTATCATATAGTATGCTGTTCATTTAATAAGTCGTTCATGGTAAGGACAAACATCATGCGGTTACAAGACACTGTTTCAATATAAGCGGACCCGGTGAGCACCAATTAGACAGAACATTAGTTACCTGGGTGATAATAGTGGCACTAAAGTAGTGCGGTATCTATAGGAGTGATCACTCGACAGGAAACAACCTGTTAATAAAGGTTAAAGGATTAAAAGTGCGGGGAGATGAAATATGTATATATATATATATATATGTTTAAATTAGTTCTAGGGAGGCAGTAACTCATCAGGCCGATAGTTGTATAGTAAAAAACAGGTTTAATAACTCACATGTCTCAAGAGATGGATAGTAGTGTCTATCTCTTGTCGTGAGGTGGAACAATCCTTGCATCGAAGCGAATAAAATACCAATGTATTCAACTGTGTTAGGTAAACCTAACTACATCTGTTAAGGTGAAATAATATAAATAAAGAAAAGGATCCATTTCAACTGACGGCTATTAAGTGACTGATCGGTGTATACTAACACATAATACTGCCACGACTGGGGTTATGGAAATCAAGGGTAAAATAAAACTCACTCATGCAACAGTCCCCACGGGCACTTGAATGCAGAGGAAGCGTAGCTGAGAATTTCATGAGCAAGGTGATGTGCAGTTTTTGTATTTTCTTGCGAGTTCGTAGTATTCTGTGTGCTCTAAAAAGTAACCGTAAGTATCCTATTACCACAGATTGGCCTAGCGAGGAAAAGAAGTGGTACACTTTGAAAGAGGCAATTCAAAAGGTCATAGAGCATGCTATGAAGGAGGCAATTCATGTAGATGCTCCAGGACACATGGGGGCTGTGCCGCTCCCAGTTTCAACCAGGAATATGGTGATCAGAACTGCACCGCCCGCATAGAAAAGTGTCATTATGACTTTGCTCGTAGGTATGATGGGCAAACCCACTGATGAAGCAGTGGAGGCCATCCGGCAATTGGCAGACTTAAGGGAGTGGGACAAGAGTGATGACAATCCGTGAGAGAGAGAGGGGCATAGTGTGAGAAGAACTGAAGGCAGGAGCCAAGATAGTAGAGACTCCCAAGTGTCCAGAAAGGACATGTTTTGGCTTTGTTAAAAGATGGTGTGCCATGAGAAGAAATTGATGGCATTGAAACCAGGGTAATGTATGAACTATACAAAAAGACAGGGCTTGCCGCCAAAGAGCGCTATAAACAGGTTAAGAAACAGGTGGCGACTAAGCCACAGAGGGACACCTCACCTTCTGCCCCTCCTAAGGAAGAACAGGAAGAAGGGTCTATGGGGACACCTTCCCCATACCAGCCAACATATGCTGATTTGAGGAAGGTGGTGAGTGCAAAGTAAGAGGCAGAGTTAGGTTATGCTCATTCAAAATTTGACTAGGGTTACGGCCAAGCTCTGGCAGCGTCTGCTCGCATAAAAGTTGATAGGCAGCCCCCTGTTAATGTTAAGATTTTTTGGGGGCCGGGAAATACGCAAGGGGTGTGATCATTGATAGACACCGGGGCGGAGGCCTCTCTGATTCATGGAAATCCAACACGATTCAAAGGCAGACACTTCACCATTACCGGGCTAGGGGGGAAGGAGACCCCCGCAGCACAAACAGAAGTGGATATGAAAATAGGCAATTTGAATAGGCAGAAATACCAAGTGTTGATTATCCCGATACCCGAGTACATAATTGGCTTTGACATTCTAGAAGGATTGACTTTGGGACTTGGAGATAAAACATATCAGTTTGGGATGAGTGCATTGACCTGCACACTCATTACCATAGGCAAATTGAAGATGCCCCCAGTGCAGGTGCCTCTGGTGACCAAGCGGGTAGCGATGAAGCAATTCCGCATTCCCGGGGGGCACAAGGAAATTTCAGACACCATCAAAGAGTACGTAGAGGCGGGTGTGTTACGCCCCATTACTACTGCATGGAACAAGCCACTCTGGCCTGTCAAAAAAGGGGACGGGTCTTGGAGGATGACATTGGATTACCGCAAGTTAAATAAACACACTCCTCCCTTGGTGCCCACAGTCCCAGATGCCATTACCTTGATTGAGAATGTCCAAAAGTTTGAGGGGACCTGGTATGCAGTGGTAGATTTAGCCAATGCAATTTTCTCTGTGCCAATTGCTGAAGAGTGCCAAGAGCAGTTTGCATTCTCTTGGAGTGGGCGTCAATACACCTTCACGACGTTACCTATGGGGTACATACATAGCCCTACTATCTGTCACCGGCTGGTGGCAGAGCACTTAGACAAGATACCGTCTAAACTTGACATACAGATCTCTCACTACATTGATGATATTTTGATTCAAGGTAAGGATGAGCGCAGTGTGCAAAACCAGTTAGAAGTCATTATGGAAGGATTGAAGAAGGAAGGGTGGGAGATTAACCTGAACACAATTCAAGGGCCAGCTGAGACAGTGATATTCCTAGGGATTCAGTGGCATAATGGGCATCGAGAGATGGTGCCGGAGGCCCTACAGAACATTTTTGAGTTCACCACTCCAATGAACAAAAAGCAAGCTCAGCAGTTCATAGGACTGTTTGGGTTTTGGAGACAACACATTCCCCATTTAGGGCAGATACTGACTCCCCTCTACAAAGAGACATGAAAGAAATATGAGTTTCAGTGGACAGGAGTCGTAAATTGCCAGATGCTGGTAACTCATACACTCCGTTCGAGAAGCAGTTGCTGGCATGTTATTGGGCCCTGGTCGATACTGAGCAAATGAGAGTGGGGCATGATGTGTTGATGAGGCCTGAAATCCTGATTATGCAATGGGTGCTGAGCTCTCCTAAAACACACAGAACAGAACACGCTCAAGAAGCCAGCATAATCAAATGGAAATGGTACATTCAAGACAGAGCTAAATCAGGGAAGGGTGGGGTTGCCAAATTACATGAGCAAGTGGCCAACATACCACCCTCAGATTACATAAAACCGGAAGTGTCTGAAAAACACGAGTCTCCCGTGAAATGGGGAGTACCTTATGGCGATCTGACTGTAGAGCAGACAGAGCATACCTGGTTTATAGATGGCTCGGCCCGATATGTGGGAACCCAGCGATACTGGAAAGCGGTGTCATACAATCCCAATACTAAAAAGATTTTGACAACGTCAGCGAAAGGGAAGAGCAGACAGTTTGCAGAATTTTACGCAGTTTACCAAGCATTGAAACAAGAGACCCCTGGTCGATATCATTTGTACACAGATTCATGGTCAGTGGCGAATGGATTGGCGGTGTGGCTGTCAACCAGGCAAAAGAATGGGTGGATGATTCATTCAAAAGAGTTGTGGTGAAAAGAACTGTGGCAAGATATTGCTGAAATGTTATCACAAAGTGAAGTCACTGTGTATCATGTGGATGTGCATTGTGCTGCAGATTCATTAGAACGTTGGCTTAATTCTGTTGCAGATGAACACACCAAGATTTCATCTGTGGATGTGGAGGAAGACGATTTGGAGGGTTTGGCCAAGTGGGCTCACCAGAAATGTGGGCACCTTGGAGAAAAGGCTACTACCAGGTGGGCACAAGCTTGAGGAATCAGTATTCCTTTAAAGGTAGAGAAAATGTCCAGTGTGCCCACACCGACAGCATAGGCCTTTCCCTCAGATTGTCCAGGGTACGTTGCGAAGAGGAAAATTACCAGGTCAAATTTGGCAGATTGATTACATCGGTCCCCTGCCAATCAGTAAAGGCTGTCAGTATGCATGAACTATTGTGGATACATACTCTGGCTATGTGATGGCTTTGCCGTGCAAACGTGCCACACAACTGAACACCATTAAGTTGTTGGATCAGATCACGTTGCATTACGTGTGCCTTTGCAGATTCAAAGTGACAATGGGTCACACTTCAAAGGCAAATTAATTCAGGAATATTGTCAGGAAAAGAGTATTGAATGACTCTATCATGTGCCCTATTACCCTGCAGGTTCAGGATTAATTGAACGGATCAATGGTTTGTTGAAAAAACAGCTGCGCAAATCTGGAGATGGCAGTGATCGTGTGTTTGATGTGGTGCAAGTGCTAAACAATAGGCCTGTGAATAATCATGAAACTCCCTTATTGCGGCTAATGACTCCTGCTTTACAGATTCAAGTTAGAGAGACTCTATTGTACTGGGAAATTACCCAGGGTTCTTTAGCTCCCTATCGCGCGACTCCAGAGTCAGCAGGGGTAGACTTGCATTCTCATGAGGAAATAAGATTAGACCTGAGAGGGATTGTTGTAATTGAAACAGGGATTGGGGTATAAATTCCCCCCAGAGCATATGGGATGGATTGCCTCTAGATCTGACCTAGCATTGAAGGGAGTTGAAGTGCTGGGAGGGGTCATTGACGCCGATTACCAAGACGAGATCAAAGTCATCTTGATGAATAGTGGGGACCAAGTGTTACCGATCCATAAGGGCGATCGGGTGGCCCAGTTGATTATTGGTCGTGTTAAGTTGTCCATGATTAAAAAGGGGGAGCCTCCCAAAGTGTTAAATACCCATGGGGATTGTGGTTTTGGCTCTTCAGACAGTATGGTGCCGGTGTCGAAGGTGTGGGTTGAAAGACCAAGTGGCCCGCCAGTGCCCACAGATGTTATTCCATCAGGCTAAGACAAGGTAGTTTTAGTAATGGAAAAGAAAAATGGCAGTATGTGCCCGCAGACAAATGTTACCTAAGAGAGTGATTTTCAACACTGATATCTCTTTTCTGGGTTTGCCTTGTAGATCCTGTGTCTGGCTGCTATAATTGTGGGACTAAATGGCCTCCATTTGGGAGAGTCAAACGGCATGCTGTTTCCCATGAAAAGTGTCACATCTGTGCCAGCGGCCCATGGGAAACTGATGATGTAGAGCAATGATGTCCGAAAGCAGCCCTATGCCGATGCCAAAAAGCCAGCCAGACCGAAGAAATTGATTTGTGGAATGCGAAAAACACGTCAGGTGCAAGCACAAACAACGTTGATGCCAGCTATGCAGGAGATATCTTTAGGATGGCGAAGATATTCCCCGATAATTGTCCAAACTGAGAATATGTGGACATATTTGGCACAGCAAGTACTCAACATTACGCACTTTTGCCTTACTGATGTGCAACATGCGGAAGCTTTGCTGACTACCGGTTCAGTAGCGGTGCCGACGCTGGCTCCAATCTTGAAGCATATTTTAGGTGTCATGCACAATGATTCTGCTGTTCAATTTCCGATATCAGTCAATCCTTTTCAGTCTATGAGTACTGCAGGTTTTGCCAGGAAACAGATCGCAAGTGGAGAATCTTGACACGTATTATAACATACAATACAACTCAAGGCGATGTGTGTTACTTTATGACCTGCAATGTAATAGAAATTGGCAAATGCCAACAGCTGAATTTAACCAAACAGAAAAATCAAACTGCGTTTGTGAAACGGTTTTGGTCACGAGTTCCAAGTACATGTACCAGTGTGAATAATACTATATCTTGCAATCATACAGTGATAGCTGTCAGCCATCTAAATCACGTGAAACTTCCAACAGGATGGCTCTTCTCATGTGGCAACATCACATACACTTACATTCCAGCTAACATTTCCGGAGGTCCATGTGCCTTAACTCGATTAGGGCTAATGATGTTCCCTTTACGCCCAGCAATGTCTCGAAGCAAAAGGTCAACTTTTGAATCTGTGGGTTTATCCCCAGATTGTGATTCACATGTGCATTTGTTATCAGAGGCTGGGGTTCTAGCATTAGCCCTTTCATTAGTGGGAGATTGGTGTTTAGCTGCTGGGGGTTACACATCTTTAATTAAACTAGCATGTTTAGTGCTAAAAGGACTTAATCATACTTATCAAGCATTAGAAGAGTTTCTCCTTGATAGCAAAGTTATTAGAAAAGCAACTTTGCAAAACAGGGCTGTCATTGATTATCTCTTGCTGAAACATAATGTGGGATGTAATGCAGTTGAAGGTATGTGTTGTTTCAATCTAAGTGACCATTCACGATCCATTGAAAGTCATATTAGAGGTTTAAGGGACCTCATTTCCCAAGTGTCTCAAGATCATACTGGGAATTGGTGGGATTGGTTATTTTCATGGATTCCTGACACTGGGGGTACACTACGTTACGCCTTTGCTTGCATTTGTATTATTTTGGCTATTATAATAATTGGTTGTTGTTGTATTCAATGTATTCCCAACATAGTTCTGATGTTTCATCGGTTTCAGAGACTGGCTCCTCTACCACTGGGATATGGAAGTTAAATATCCAAGGGTGGATTGTGATGCTTGAGCTGAAACATGGTGCTGATTCGCAGTGCATTCTGGGGGCACTCAGAGCCATAATGGATATTTATTCCATTGCTTCAGTGATAAGCTGCACTTGCTTTGCTAACAAAACATGCTTTCAATGTTATTCGCTGCTGAGCCTGGTATGCAGGCCTCAGCCAAGGACACAGCGCTGGGAAAGCGAGAATCCACAGGTGCCGGCTGGCACCAGATATAAAAAAAAAGGGTTTTGTTACATCTTGCTATACTTGCGTCAAGGTCTCAGGATGATTTATGGAATTGTTTTCCGTGGTGCTTTAGAAGAGGGAAGCTTTGCTCCTTGGGCTTACTGTCGGTTGACCCGGCCGGCAACCAACGGTCACTCAGCAATGCGCAAGCGTTAATGCCAGAAGGTTCGGGAAATTGCCACCCCTTTTTGAGGAGGGCATATATGCAGAGCTCTGGAAATGTCAGGTGGAAAAAACACAAAGACCTCAGTTGGAGTGGGGACGCCTTGTTCCGACCTTCCTGTGGGCTGTTGTGCTCTCTGCCTGACTGTTACTGGGGTCTTCCAGCTGCTTCTGGCGAGATGAGGGATTCCGTTACGCCCATGGTGATGTATTTCCTCTTTAATTCTCTATCTTTTCTGTGATTTATTTCTGTCTTATCACTTGTTGCTTCTTAACTATGAATAAATAGCTGTATAAGTGCTCATTATCCGCTAACTGCGTGTCTGGCTGTGAGTTATTGTTCCGTCTACCTGCTTTCAAAGTATTTGCTCTGCTCTGCAAATGTACTAGTGATAAATAACTGTCCGTGCCCTCTTGGCGAGCAATACACTTGAGTACCTGAAATGCACTTTGTCCGAATGCATGTATGGTGTGTTGTCTGCAGTGGCATTCACATGGCCTGTTTACTGACAACATGACATCTGACCCTTTTAGTACAACTGACATAAATGGAACTGCTGTATCTGTCATTATTGTGTTACAAAGAAATAATACCAAGATGTCCATGTACTAGGGTACATTTAGATTTATAACGAGATGCATGTGAGATTGTGTGGTTCTAACAGGCAGGGGACATCGCCAATTGGTGTGCACATATAAACGGTGTTATGTGGTTGGGAGCAATAAGTATTCTCTGTCTGTGCATCAGGTGTTGTGGGTTTGCTTGACTGTGTTTGTGCTTCTTGTCACTTTGGTGTGGGGCATTCTAGTACATGTAGTTCTTTTTTTGTTGCTGTACAAAAGTTATGTTGTCATGCATGCACTAGATATTTTTCCTAAATTGAGACACGCCTTTCAGGCATTGCACTCAGGCATGCTATTACTGTATTGCACCTTGAGTGACACCTGTGCATTTTCTTGTTTAATGCACACAAAACACAAAGTGGGTTCTTCTCACATTAAATTTTGTAACTTTACTTTTTGTACTATTGTCACAATTAATTATGCTCTTATTCATGGTCTACCTTTCCCTTTAACCTCCCTTTCCTGCTTCTGTGCACGTTCATGGTGTTTTTGTAATTGTATGAGCACATAGAAGTAAGAAGAATGATGGATTGATGCATACACTGTGCACAGCTACTGGTGATGGGTGTTCAAAATGGCCATAATTTTACTGTGCACATGGCTTTTTAATTAGAGTCACCCAGCAGCCAGGTAAACTATGCTGTTTTCTGCCCCCCCCAATTCAACGGTGCACATGGCCATGTAGTTAGACCCACCCAGCAGCCAGGTACACTGTCCACCGTGATGTTCCATGTACCAATGCAGCGTGGAGTTGTGAAGCACCATGGAGTCGCGGGTAGAACCGGAAAATCTGGCACAGCAATGGGTGATGAGGTGGCGGGCATCACACACCAACTGCATGTTCAGTGAATGAAAACATTTTCTGTTGCAGTACACTGCCTCCACAGCATGCATGGTCACCAGCTCCACATGTGTGCAGTCCAAGGCACCAATGACGTTAGGTATGCCTGCAAGGGTATGGAAAGCTAGTTTCGTGGCATTAACCTGGTCAGCTGTCCTGGGTAGGCTGATGTGGTCTCGAACGTGATGCAGGAATGCATCAATGACCTGGAACAGGACACGTGAAAAACAGGGTTGCAATATCCCATGCAGCTCATCAACAATGTGCTGGTATGTGCCTGTGGCTAAGAAGTGTAGCACTGACACTACCTTGAGCAAGGGGGGATGGCTGTGCGGATATTTAAGAGGCTGACCAGATCGTCATGGATTAGGTCCATTATTGAAGTGATGGTGTCCATGTCTAGCTGGTACAGGGTGTGGATCTGCCTTTGGCTCAGGTTGAAAGGTGTGGTTCTTAAGTGTGGGATTGGTGGCTGTCTGTGTGGTGCAACCACCTGGACATTGTGGAGGGTTTTGACCCATGTGGAATCATTAGACGGGGTAAATGTGGGGATTAAGCTGTCGCTGCCCATCATTTTACCCCAGAACAAAATTAAATCATTGGAGTGGGTAAAGATGGGGATGCGCTATCGCCGCCCATCATTTCATCCCAGAATCCAGGAGAGCTGCGCAGTTGTGCGCACACCAAAATGGGTTGCCAAAGGAAAAACAGTAGCGCCGGTTAGCTCAAAACAGCGCTTCAAAAACCACCCTGGTTCCCCTGAATTCCAGCTCAAAATGCCTATTTGCAACACATCCAAAAATCTCACTGAACACCAGCGGACATCTGGCAGAATAAAGTCTTGTGGGCGTACAAAATCTGGAAAGAGGATGAGCCTAAAACAATGTTCATCACAAAACTGGCTGGGCTATGCATGTCAGCAGCCTAACTGAAACTGGATTAAAACCACCAAAATCGAAATGTTTAAATTAAATGAGTGACCTACTTTTGAGTGTCACATAGGTTGCAATTGTTTAAATGTCATAGTTTTGAACTTAGAATCAGCATTCTAGCTGCATATGTAAAAATTGTCTTGACTTAAACTGGGGAACAAAAAGTGACATTTTATCTGAAACCTGGCTTAAGGAACTGAATTCTGCCCACCAGCTACCCCCGACAGGAGTTGAGACTTGCACCACAGCTGTGTTCCCAGGCCGACCTGCATTTTGCTGCTCCCACCAAAAGGGATATGACACTTCTCTGATTGAATTACCTGGGCTCTGCAGGAAATTGAACAAAGCCCTGTCCTGACTCAGGCAAATGTTTTATTATGGGGGCCATAAATGGCTTCCTCTTGAACAATGGGCCTTCCAGGGCCCAGGCAGATGGTTTATTGCAGGTGTCGTAAAACAGCTTCCTCTTGGCAGAAGCTGGGAGGGGCAGGGTCTCTGAGCTTGGCAGAAACTGGAAAGACTGGTTTCTGTACCATGTGACCTGAAAAGACACACCCCTGTAGCCAGAATATGGTTTTAGAAAAAGATGAATAACTCATAGTACGGACTTGTCATAATTGTTTAAATGATGCCATAATTCTTGTGATTTTTCGGTGCACATTTGAAGACGTGTTAGGACCCGGTGGTATGTTCAGGGGGGTTTTAGCGGAAAAGAGGATATTACTTAAAATGTATGCATGTTAAAAATCAGACACTTCATCAAGTAATGTCCATACCCCTTGCGCACATGTGTATAAATTTGGGGTAATGGCCGATATTGCGAAACCAGTTAAAAAGTGAAAATGTCGCCATTTCTGAATGCAAGCTCCCAGGAAGAGCAGATTTGGACAGAGTATACCCCATGTGACATGTGATGGGGGCATATGATTTTAAAACAATATGTACCTCTGCAAATATGTATTTGGTTCAAATCTAGATTTGTGTGCAAGTTGACAGGAGGAGTGGACTTTCTGCAGGCTGTAAAATGACATCACTCTGACGCAACTTTGCTCCCCCAATCAGGGGAGAAATGAAAGCTTGGCCAATGACAAGTGGAGAGGGGTAGAGCCTAGTGATGCTGCACACACACCCATTTTCAAAACACATAAAAGCAGACAGTCAGGACAGATAGGGACCTTTAAATCCATTTGCTGCGGGACGCTCTGCCGGGAAAATCCATACTTTACCTCCATCAATCTCTAGAGAAAGCTGTGCAGAAAGATCAAGACTTCAAATCCATCAATCTCCAGAATCCAGAGAGAGAGAGAGCTGACCCAGATCACTGTGAAGTGCCGAGACCAGACCAGAGTCCAGTCTAAAACCTGACCAGATCCGTGGCGAGGCCCATTTAATTCAAGAATATAGTGTGAGTACCTAGCAGACTGTCCAGAACCAATCTCTTAGTTAAAATAATATAATTCAAGCTATTTTAATCTAAGTAGAACTGCCTCCTAACTGTCATCTGTCATTTTCCAGTTGCTAGCTGTCACTTGTCTTTTTGATCTTTAAAATTTCAAATCTGAAAAACAACCTTTATTTAATCGCTCATATCTCCGTGACCGTTTGTCCTAGAGACTTGCAGTAACTTTCCTCTGAAAGCTGGGAATCGTGGCTTTTCTACGAACCGCATTCCTACCCCCTATAGTTTTGCCGCAATTGCGAAAAACGCACTCGCGAATTTACCGCGATTTGCAAATTTCTCAACGTGTGAAAACAGCAGTTTTCTTGCTTTCAGTTGCCAAAAATTCATTTAACCTGCTAGTTACTCCTAGATCCTTGCTAAAGTGAGCCTGGAATAATATTAACTTGATACCACTCACCCTGAACCTCTAGAGGGAATTAAAAGCATTTTAGCGTATTTTTCACTTAATTGCCAGTACATATAAAAGCATTTTGGGCTTGTGTTTAAAACTCCGATCTGTAATCTAAGCTTGCTGGGGTGAACTGAATTACATTTGATTGCATTTCTGAGAACTGTGTGCTTTCCTTCCATTTCCTTGCATTGCATAAAGGGGGGAGGGGATTGCCAGAGAAAAGTGATTACATTGTTTTGTTGAACGCATATTGAGTATTTTCTGTACTGTATTTTCATTCCACCTTGCATCCATTTGAAACCATAAAGTATTGTTGCTATCTTATCCATCCTATAACCACTCATCATTGATTATAAAGAAGTGTGCTAGTGCCAGACTATCCATTATTGATTACTGCTCAGATTAGGTGTGATATTCAATTATTAAATTATTATAAAGTGTGATATATATATATCTATTGTTTAAATTATCCAATAAACCTTTTAACTTGCAAAACAGAACTACTTCTTGGCTCAGTGGGGTCAGGGTTATTCAAAGAGAGGGGTGTTATATAGGGGTAGTCATCCAGAACGCATGAACTGGACATAAAGATATATCAATAAGGGTTTCCATTCAGTATCCCAGACTAGGCATTGACTTAGCTGTAGTGTTGAATTGAATCCTCTTACAACATTGGGGTTTTGCTGGGCCATGATAGCCCTCCTTCACCTCATGCACATCTGCTGCATCCTCTTCCTCCTGCCTCTTCAAGTAATAGTCGGCAGGCATGGCCTCCAGCTCCAGTACTGCTACTGCTAGCATTGTGGTGTTGTAATGGGGGTGGTGTGTGAGAGTGGTCCTTTTGTGCTGTAGCACTGCTCATTTGGACCACCTGTGCTAATTTTGTGCACCTGTGGCATGTTTCTACACACCTGAATCTACTTAACGCCCGGTCTGCTATTCCAGTGTGTCTGACATCTTTTCCTCATTGCTACCGCCATGTCCATGCCAATATTTTGCGTGTCCATGCACCTCGGAATGTGCACTTACTAACGCCATGCTGGTCTGTCAGGCATGGCTGCCGCATATCTCTGCAGTTTCCAGCAACGGTGTTGTCGGATGCAGTGGGTCACTTCCGGTGACGATGTTAACGCAACTCAGACTATGTCAGTCCGGAAAAAGATGCCAGTACGGATCTCTGGGCAACGCTATTTCCAGACTTGCATATTCGTATTGAGGCCCATAGTCTTTATCCTCATCTTGAGAAGGTGTACTGTGCGCTGCGAACAGAACTGTGTTCTATGAGATCAGCTCTAGCATATCAGGGAACAGAACTCCAGTGGGGGATGGTAGAGGGCAAGGGGCAATGGTAATCCTGCAACAATGTAATTGTTTCTTGGGAGAAGGGGCAGGCAAGCCACCTGACATGTGATGACAAATAAAGTAATATCTATAGGCGCTGTGCATTGGCACTACCACCCCAACTACCCAATCCTGTCTTCTCATAGGTTTTTGGGGAAGAGACCTATGTTGTGATGCAGAAATTAAACAAAATGGTCTAGGATGGGCTTAGAAGCTGTGCCTCCGGGAGATTTTGAATGTCTTGTATGATCCCTGTCTGCCTGTGTAATAAACAACAGTTCTAACTTGCCCTTGGCTAAGTCCTCTATCTGTGCCCTGGGGTAGGGTTCAATGAGCCCTGCGAGCTACAACTGTGAGCATGTAATGTGACCCCCAGTCCCTCTGGTATACATAAGCCAACACAGAGAAGAAGAGCACCTCTGTTTTGGTAGAGTTTAACATTAGAGAGTGTGAAGCCATCTAATATTTAATGGCAGCGAGACAGTTTGAAATTTTGATAGAGAGAGATTTCAGGAAAAGAGAAGATTTGGATGTTGTGTGCAAAGAGTTGGTACGAGAACTCAAAGGAGGAGCTTAGGGCCCCAAGAGCAGAGGTGTAGAATGTAAAGAGGAGTGGGCACAAGACAGAACCTCCTGGTAAACCAAAAGTTAAGAGTCAGTTGAGAGGTGTTGTTTCTCCAAGAGACAGAGCATTTGTGAGGTGCAGGTAGGATTCAATCCAGGCAAGGTCTTGATCAGCGAATCCCAAGAAGAAAAAACGTATTAAGGTTTCAGAGGCAACAGATAGGTGAAGAAGAATTAGGACAGAGGATAGGTTGGAATGCTTAGCCTGGGTGATTCATTTGGACACAATAATAGGAGATGTCAAGCGCTTTAAAGTAATGCATAAAGAGAGACACAGTGCGAAAGTTGGCTAGTTTTTAGGAGCGGGATGGCCATCGCTTTTTTAGAAATCAGAGGGAAAGGAAGCAGAGTTGGACAGGTTAAAGAGTTCAGGTAGGTTAAATGCCACTAAAGCAACAATAGGCGTGACTAGCTGAGGATAAAGAGGGTGTGATGGGACACAAGAGAGGTTAGCCTTCCTCAGTAGAGATAGACGTTTATCAGTATTAGTGGGACTAAAGTGGGAGATAGAGGCAGAGGATGATGGTAGAGTAGGCAGCGGGTAAAGTGCGGGATGCGGGAGTGTCAGGAAGGTCAGGAGAGAGTGTCTAATATTGGGAATGTTTGCAGAAAAGTATTTAGCAGGTCATTAGCTGCGGTAGTGGGTTGATAATGATAGACCTAGTAGGAGTGAGGAGTGAGTTTAGGGTTCCCTGTAGCCGGCGAGGATGGTTGAAAAGAGAGTCAATGAGGGTTAGGTAGAATTCCCTTTTTGCTCTCTCAAGAGTTGACTTGAGTTCAGGGCAGAGAGGTAGAGTTGCAGGTCCTCATGTGAGTGGGTATACCTCAATTTGCACAGAGGCCGATACATGTCTGTGCAAACAGAGTGTATGAACGGTGTGACCCATGGCTGGGTATGCTGAGATTTATGGGGGGATATAAGCAGTAGAAAGTGAGTGGATAGAGAGTTATACAGTAAAGATTGAAAGTTGGAGAAGTCAGTGTTGATAGAAGAGGCATCAGGTGATATAATATGATATGATATGATTTGATGTTTATAACGCGTGTGTTATCACTTTAGGAAGCACAGTGTTGTAGAACTAATGTAAAAATGTTAGGTCGTTTTGGATGGACTAACTACAGTTGTTAATTCAGAGGATTATGCTGTTATCACTCATCCTTTTATCCATCTGTTGAAGGCAGGGGTCAAATGGGAGAGGAGGACTCCCACACAGAGGCTGTTCAACAATAAAAAGAAGTGTATCCCAAGCACCATGCTTGGCTTATCCCATCAAATATAAGGAATTACTCCTGGAAACAAGATTTTCTTTCTCCTTGTTAACTGCAGGCTTATATCAGATGCACGATTATGTTAAAAAATTGATCTCTTAGGCCTGCAAAACGTTGTCAAACTTCTGCTCACTGGGATGATAGCTCAGTGGAAATGTGCTTGCCTTGGAAGCGGGACGATGTGGAGCTACACCGGTTCGATCCTGGCGTCTGCGCTCAGAAACATTATAAATAAGCAATTGTAATTATAGGATCAAATTTAATATATTCAACAATGCACTCCTGGCATCAGTAAGGGAGTTAATACATGGGGAACATATAGTTGAGACTTTCCATCAGCCTATGCAATTCTCGCAGAGTGGCCAGTTATGAACTGGAAATCTGTCTAACTCAAAGAATACTTCATGTATTCTTTCAATGTACAAATTATATATGTTCAAAACAAAAAGAGTCCAATGTCACAAGGATTAACTGAGCTGAATGATTGCTTCCAAGTCAATTGTGTAAAGAATGAGGAGTTTAAACAACCAATATTTTGGAGGTTTGTCAAGCTTCTCCTCATACAGTACATGACAAGAACACATGTCTAGGAATGCCAATAGTTTTTAATGAAGTATGTACCTATCATATTGAAGAGAACTATGAGAAAAAATTAGTAGCTTGTGCTGGGAATGCAATAGTCAATGACCCGCTTTAAACCTTTAAGTGCCATGCTATTATGCAAGTCTACGCAAAAAGGATGTGCATGCTCGTTCTACAGTTGGTTATAAAAAATGGTTCTCACAGTAGTCAGGTGATTGAACCTATGTCAATATATGAAGCTGTGCTTACTGCTGTAAATCACTATCTGAAGGTACTAGTAATCAGAATCAATTCAGAATATGTCTGAACGGATTTATTGCACATTTAGTAAACTTGAAAGCTAGAGATATGCAATGTGCAAACAATAAACCCTTGAAACATGGGAAGTTAATTCAAATAATAGATGATTTAGGGACATAAAACAACATGACCCTATTTTGGAATAAAGTGTAGCTCAAAAGTTGAAGATCTCAATAAAACAGGAAACAAGTTTATCAACTCCCAAAAACTGGAGCAATCCAAGGCGAGTGCCTTGTCACAGAACATCTGCTTAGAGAAATACAAGTAAACGCGCTGACTCAATCACCCAGTCTTTGGCAAAACATAAAGGTGATGCTGGAAGGTTTTGACTTTATCATAACCAAAGGCACGGCTCTGGCCAACCCTCGAGACCATAGTCTTTCAGCCTGCCAAGCTATTACAGAAGGGGAAAAACCATATGCAAATCATTCTTGGTACTACCCCAGAAGGGGTAGCACAGCCTGAACTGCTAGGTCACATCCCTTCTGCACGAGACCACAAGCATCCCCAGATATGTTTCAGCCTTGTTGGACATCATCAGTGAGGAGTAGCTTGGGTCTCTAGGCCCGGCAGACTTGGGACCCATCTCTGGGCATACCTGTTCCACTCAAGGTGACTTTGACAAAACAAAAAAGGTGATGGCCGGAAGGTTTGGAATTAATCATAACCACAGTCACAGCTTTGGGCAACCCTTCAGACCATTGTTTTTCAGCCTGTCAAGCCATTACAGAAGGTGAAGAAAACATATGTAAATCAGGCTTGGCCCCACCACAGAAGGGGAAGTCCAGACCAAACTGCTAGGTCACATCCCTTCTGTACAAGATCACACACATCCCCAGACATGTTTCAGCCTTGTTGGGCATCATCAGTGAGGAGTAGCTTGGGTCTCTTGGCCCTGCAGATTCGGGATCCACATCTAAGCATACCCATCCCACACGGGGTGACTTAAGCAAAACACAAATTATCATAACCATAGCCACTGCTCTGGGCAACCCTCCAAACCAAACAGTCTAGCCGAAAGTGAGTTTTCTATTCTTCAATGCAGTAGAGCTGCTCCGGATAAATATTTAATCACCACACAGACGGGAGTTCCAATCATGAGATAATTCTATAACTATTTAGAAGACCCAGAAAACGTTCCCTTATCTGAATGGGAGTGGCAAGGAAAGGGTGAATTCCAGAAGGTGTTCAAAATTCAAGACTGACTTTTGGTAAGGAAATCCCAATTTTGATTATGATGAGTGGGTGGTACCTGCTTCATTCTGAAGCATAATGCTAAAGAAGGTCCTTGATTCAGCAACAGATGGTCATCTGGGTTTTCAAATAATGATGGAGATCCTATATGAGTTTTCTTTTGGGTCAACATGTGTCAAGACCTAAACATGTATTTGAAGGGCCGTTTAGCGTTTGTTCAGTTTCAACCCAGTTTCAACCGAGGTTTTACACTCACTGGGCTCCTCTTCAAAAGATAGCAATGAGTGTACCATGGTATGATCGTGACTTTATTGGTCCAGTGACTCACTCTGCATGTAGCAACAAATATATGTTGAATTATAAGTGTCGCTTTACCAAGTGGGTTGAAATCCTTCCTGCTCCGAAATTGTAAGGCAGAGACAGCAGCAATGTTATTAATGAACTGAACATTTTCTCATTTCAGCCTTGAATATTGTTTCTGACTGTGGGAGTCATTTCACCATTAAGATAATCACTAAAATGTGGGAAATTCTCAGGGTTAAGTGAAAACTGCATATCGCCTACCACATCTATTCCAGATGGGGATGGAGCAATATAATACAATTATTGAAAGAATTGTAAAGCATTTTGTAGTGGATTCTGGATCCAGTTGGTGCTTAGGATTACCACTAGCCCTGAGATCTATACCCACTTCTGCAACTATAATGTCTCCTTTCAAACTCCTAACTAGTAGGAAAACAGTCTTGCCTCAACATCTGTTATACCGAACCCAGGAACAGACGTTGATCAATGCCTCAACCAGTCATGAACATTTGGAGATTTTCTTTTTGCGAAAGTATGCAACATGCTTTTACCTAGACACCTTTTATTGGTGCCATGTGTTTTTCATACCAGTCACCATGCCACAAAGCCTAATTTAAACATAGAGCAGATTTCTTCACCATGCGCGCTGTTTCTTGTACTAATTAGCATTCAATTGTTGGACAGGAAGGAACAATTTACGAATACTCTGCAAACGTTACCAACATTTAGATAAAAACAAGTGTATTTTTTATTTTGTTACCAATCTGTTTAGAGCCCACTTTCAGCTTTTTCAATCACTCATGCTAGAAACAATTGCAAAAAGGAACTACTACTGTAGTGCAAATCAAGGCAAAGTGGGATGCCCCAGTGGGATTGATAGCTGCATTAGATGTTATGGTCCATTAAGTGACACGATGAGAAGCATTTCAAGATAGCAAAACATTTCATATAGTTTCCAAAAATTGACCGTTACCCCACTCTACAGTTTCAAGAGCCTCTGAAGTTTGAGAAAGAGCTGCAGACATCTTTAGTGCTGGGGTGACAAATTGAAGGAAGGTCTGCGGCTAGATTGCGACTTGTGGCAGATTTTGGGCTGATTGCAATGCACATTATGATTCGACCAGGGAGCAGTCAGAGCACGTTATCTGCTGAGCAGAGGCAGAAAAGGAATGAAGGCTGCTGAGAATCAGTGGAGGGGAAAATTGGCCTGATAAATACTTGCTTCTCTGACTCATAATCCCGTCATGTCTTTATTGCTTTAATGCACAATAATACTTCTTGCGGACATCAACCGCTTAAAGGGTGAGCGCCATACACATAACTGAGCAAACCAATTAACCATAAGGGATTTCCTCAATTTACTTCTAACAGAATACAAGAAAGAGTGTTGTTTTTTTTTTTTAAACACCATCAAACATTATATCAATTCTGCTTACGAAATGAAAATGTGTGTTAGTGTTAATCGAAACATATACCACAAATACATAAATGTTCTTGCTGCAGGTGATTTTCAAGCCAAGTAAAGCATTAGCCGTTCTGAAATAATTAGGCAAAGTGCTGGATTCATTACCTCTAGATTAACTGCCTATTGTCACTGCCAGATAGAGCGCTGAGCCAGCATATTTCCGGCATTCTCTGCTTCGTTCGATTTTGGAGTCGCACTGCCCGCCTGCTTTGTTAATTACCTGACTACAAAATCCTGCACTGAAATGCAAAACCTTCGGAAAAGCTGTGCCCATACAGATTCATTTTGGGTTTTGTTCAACAAAAAAAAACGTCCTGGGGCCAGCTTACTTAACCTTTGCACCAGTGCTAAAATTGAGCAAATTCTTAGATAATTCTGAATGGAGCAGACAGGTTTTGTCACCATCCATAACGCCTGCAATAGTGCAAAAGTTAATCATACTGTTTTTGTACTATATTTGCTGCATAATCTAAAATTCAATGAGTTCATCAAATTTCTTTACAGATTAAACAACAAGCATAGGGCCTGATTTACAAAAGGTTTAGCGAGGTGCTAAGTGACTTTGTGCAGAAAACGTTGCGCCACGCTAAAGATGTCTTTCTGATTCACAGATCAGACTTTGTGCTGGCCCTTCCCACTTAGCACTGTGCTTGACACTGAACATAACGCATGGGAAGGGCCAGGGAGAGCAAAGAACAAAATAGGGGGCGGACCATGCAAAATCCTCAGTAAAGGAGGAAAATGAGAAAGAACATTGGTGTGGGGAGGGAGGCAAAGTGCAAACAAACAACACGCCCCATCAAGCGATAAGTAAACCCGATTCAGAGAAAGCATTGGACTATGACTGTGACAACAAAGGTAGAGAAACACACCACCGCCAGTCTCAGAGCAAAAAGCACAATGAAAGCCCATGCATAAAAAGCACAATGCAGCCCCAATGAAAATATGATTGCTACAATGCCGGATCCTGTGTTGTTAGCACTAATATTACTGCAAGGGAGGTGGCCTAGAATCTTCCATCC
The DNA here is from genome assembly GCF_040938575.1 of Ambystoma mexicanum. Lineage (NCBI taxonomy): Eukaryota > Metazoa > Chordata > Amphibia > Caudata > Ambystomatidae > Ambystoma > Ambystoma mexicanum. The sequence goes on from NC_090925.1 coordinate 580,556,492, forward strand.
ATGAACAGTGATATTTGGGATGCCAGATGAGGACATGCACGGAAGATGATGCTTCCCCCTCCATTTCAACCTAGAACTGGTTAGGGAGTGGGAGAATTACCAGGTCACCCACCATGTGCTTACAGGATGTGACACACCTGGTCAAAGTGCCCTATATTTCCTGGCCACTCAATAATTCCTACATACCCCGGCCATGGTTGTGGGTATTTCAAAGTCCACACAATCAATATCCCTCCTGCAGGACTTGCGCTGCATCCTACCATGTTTGCCTAGTTATATTTGCATGACACGCTCACTGTAGGCAATGTAGAGAGTGTGCAAGGAATTCTATGCAGTTGCACACTTTCCCCACATCCGAGCAGCCATCGACTGCACCCATGTAGAACTGGAACCCCCCTCCCCCTTGAAGAGACTGAACACATATATTGCAACAGGAAACATTGCATTCCAACACTGGGCAGGTGACCAGTGATGCCAAGGTACACAATATGCATGTGAATGCCAATTACCCAGGATGCACGCATTATAGCTACATCTTCCAGCATTCCCCCATAGCAGGCCCTTGTATCGGGAACCTTTGGAAACAACTGACGTGTGGGTGAGTACCAATTATCAGGCAAACACAAGCAGTCATATAACACACAGGAACTGACGAAATGACTATATATGCAATTAACAACCATTCTGTCCATTGCAGGGATAGTGGCCACCCGCCGTCAACATTCCTGTTGACACCGATCAGAAATCCAGGCGCCCCAGGTGAAGCATGCTACAATGCAGGACACAGAGCCAGTAGGGGCATAGTGGAGCACACATTTGGAGTGCGCAAGTCACACTTCCACTCCCTTGACCACCCAAGTGTTTTTCTATGTGCACTGCCTGTAGTATGATTTGGGCAAGTTATTGCTTTTCAAGGCATGTGTGTTGCACAATCCTAAACTGCCATGGAGTCTCACGCTGACGCTGCAGGTATGTAATGGCACACCACTGTGAAGTGGATAGGTGTATAAAGGAGCTCAGTCAGCTTTGTTGACAAAGTATATTTGTGTGCATGCACTGTGAAATGCTAACAAGGCCTCTGTCAGGAACAGTTACAAGATGGAGATGTTGAGGACATGTGTGATACATTCATGCAGGCCCCTCTATGGGATGTTCAATTGTGTATGGTGATTGTATCATATCCACACAGCACCGGAGACTGGCACATGTATGAATGTGTTGTAAGGGCGATTTAGAGCATTTGAGGATCTGGATCAACATTGGGTCTGGTCAGGCTACTGAATGAGGGGGCATGCATGTTATGCCGGTTTGGGAACAAGGGCATTGCTGCTTGATCCTCAGCAACGTATTGATTGCTTTCATGTTGGACTATTAGAGGTGCTTGTTGGTGGATGTGGTTGGATGGAGATGTGCCTTTGTTACTATGAACTCATGTGGCCAGGAGCTCTTTGCATGTCCCTGCCTGCAGGATACACTTGGATCACAGATGTGTTGTGATTGCAATGTGCAATGTTTTTTCACCTGTATGTGGCCAGATCTCAATGGGCTATGTTCACATGTACAAGTCTCATCATTGTGACTTGTCATCTTGATGTCAGTTGTGAGACTGCATTCTTTCAGATTTCTTAGCATAGGCCTGTGTGTGTGAGACAGTTCTTTGTTGACTGATGCTGACAGCTTGCTACTGATGCAATAGGGAGAGTATACATACATTAGCACTTATGATTGATTCCATTTTCCACAGTTGCTGCAGTGGTAGATGAGGGCATGACCTGTGCTGTGGAGCTGCATCACATGGGCAAGGCCTCCAGATGCAGGAGAAGACCACAGCCATGCCATGGTGTGTCCACCTCCTCTGAGAATAATGTGCATGGAGGAGCATCCCATTCAGATGGCATTTCTGCTATGGACGAAAGCCCGGGACCCCATTGTCATGGTGTGCAACTCAGTAGTGGAAGGACAGGTTGGTGCTGGTGACGTTACCACACAGGGGCCCCGAAGCAGGAAGACCTAGTTTGAGGTGCCTGGGTTGATGCAGGGGAAGGAGGAGGAGGAGGCCAATACAGGCTTAGCACAGTGTCAGGTGGGGGTACTGAGGGATATGTGTGGGCTGCACATCTGGCCCTCAGAAAGGAGGCTGTGCAGTCCATGTGGAGGGGTCAGGCCATCTGCGCAGCACTTCCCACCTTCACTGATGCCTCCACCCAGAGAGAGCCTGCATTTAATAATAATAATAATTTGGTATTTATATAGCGCTACGAACCCTCAGGTATCTGAGCGCTGCTTATTATTACCCACGGTGTGTGGTGTTCATTTATCGACCTCGAAAGGATGAAAGGCTGAGTTTGGCCCCGCCAGGATTCGATCCTGCGTTAGCAGGCTCTGCACGGATGTTAAGCCGAGCGCTCTACTCGCTGTGCCACTTGACCGGCTACAGTTACAGTTACTGTCTATTTACAGTTGATGAGGCCATCCGGGGTGCATTGTTGCCACTGCTGAAGGGTGGCCTGAGGCAACAGGTATATGATGCCATGATGCTGTGCAAGAAACACATGAGCTGCTTGTAGAGCATCATGGGCAGATGGGGAGCCTCTTGTCACAACTGGCAACAGCACTGCTTTCTGGTTGCCTCTGTAGACAGGCCACTGCAATGGCCCCCTCTTCCTCCTCCTCCTCGTCCTCCTCCTCCTCATCTGTTTCACAGTCAACTTTAACAAAAGCCACCATACCAGTTACCACCATGGCCTCCTGTGCCCCTGTTCCACCCATGGCCACTCTGGATGTGCCCGAGTCCCTGGTGGCGATGGAAGTCCGTCCCATGTCAGATGAGGTGGTCACTGAGCCCGCCCAGGAACATACTGGTAACTGACAGTTGAAGGAATACCAGGCACTTGATTGCAGTGCAGGTGCTGTATTCCCGCAGCGCAGACTGTCATACAGTCAGAGGGAGTACCTGCACCACAGACACATTGCCAGGCAACAGGAAATGTTGGTGAGGCAAATCCTGCATGCCAGCAGGAGGAGGGAAGGCAAGGAGGTGCATACATCGTTCAGGGGAGGCAGAGGCACAATGGCAACCGCAGGCAATGGTGTCATCACAGGTGCAATTTATAAGGCAGCAGGACAAAGAGAGGCAGCAGGCAGACAAGGCAGCAATTGCAAGGGCCAAAGTTGAAGAGGGGTTGGTGCGAATACGGGCTGCCATCCTGGAGGTTTCTTGCAGGACAGCCGAGGAGATAGATTCTAGGATGAGGGTGGCCCTGCAGGCCCTCCAGGAAACAACAGAGGCATGTCTGCAAGAGGTAGATGTGGATAGTGAATTTGCCTTGGCTGTGGCAATTTCAAATGAGATAACGTGGACTAGCCTGCTAACTCTTGTATATTATAGTTCACTAGTTGTAGGTTTCCATTTGTTTTATTAATTTTTTCATGCAAAATGTTTCAGTTTCCATCATTGTACATAGTTTTACATAAATACATGTATATTTTATATTGAACAACACCTTTTGCTGTCATTGTTTCATATGCAGCATGTGTTGGCTCATTGGTGAATGTGTGCTGTGTAAGTGATTTCAATCCGGCACTTCACCTAAGTCAATGCCTAGCCCGTAATGCACAACTGAAATCCTTATTTATTTTGTGTCTAAAAGTTATTTTATTCTGAACGATGTACCACTTATATGACGCCCCTCTCTTGGAATAGCCACCTCACCCCCCCCCCCCGGGAACGAGGAATCAGGATGGTTTGCAAAGTTAAAATATATGTTTCTATATTGACAATATAATCACACTATTTTTAATGGGTATACAATAATCACCAATGGGGTGATGTCACATGTCACACTAAGCAATCTCTTGAATCACAAGGAGGAATAATGATCAAAAACAATGCAGCACAGCAATAATACTTTTGTGGGTGTGGGTTCAAATCAAATAGCAATGTGGTTACTCTTTCCCTCTGCACACCTCTCAACCAACCAATATGCAATGTAGAGAGATAGGAGTAGAGAGAACAGGTTTTAGGAATGCAGAATTAAAATACAAGGTAAATCCCAATTTCCCCCAGCAAACACAACGAGAGAAACAGAGTTGATTGGCAAACTGTCAAACTGTTTTTCAAAGTTGTCTGAGAATGGATTGTGTAAAACACTAAATATGGCTTAAATCACTGAAATTGTTTAAATTCTAACGGGAGCCACTTTATATAGTTGCAGACAAACACTAGCAATGATTTGACACCAATAAGCAATGTGTAAACTGAAAATTGAGGTTAGGTGCAATGAAAAGCTATTTTACACGTGTGATATTTTGCCAAAACGAATATTCGTAGCAAACTTTTCTGTGTGCGGTAATCGCGATTGCGGAAAAACTATATGGATTTGAGATGCGGTTTTTCGTTCTATGGAAAGATTAGGATGTTAGCTACAAGCAGACGTTTACATTTTGTTTCTAATTTGAAGAAGTTATGGAGGTTTTCGTTGAGGTCGTTTTTCTGAGATAGGCACAAGAATGGGAAAACAGGGATGTGCTTTCAAAAAACAAACAGGATTTCGTTACGCTAGGGTCAGACTATGAAGAAGCAAATACTACACGGAAGCAAAGCCACTAGACCAGGACGCCTCTGGATCAAGTTTTTTCCTGCCGAGGAGCTTGCTTTCTTCAGATCAAATATATCAACCCAAAGATATGTTTAACAATACTATTACCGCTGGAAGATAGTAGGGATGCGATAGAGAGTTCAGGCAATTCAAACTAACTCTAACAATGGAGTTCTGGATATAAGAGAGGATAGATTTGAGGTAAGGATTGACTATGGATGGTACATAGGCTAGTGACAGTCCTATAACATGAATACTCACTATATATGTTTGAACAGAACCGTCAGGAATTCTGCTCAGTCAGGATTTCTGGACTGGAATTTTGCTGGGCACACCGGAGTGGGACAGGCTGATGGACACACTGCGCGAAAGGACTGGGTATGCAATCAGCACGGTGCTCTGGTCACCGCACGACGGGACTGGACAGGATTGGCACAGCACGGTACAGCACGGCACAGGATTGGGTTTAATCTGCCCTTCTCGGTTCTGAAGATAATTATTTAGCAGGAAAGCAGTTACAGCACAGACTGGCTGGTTCTTGGGTTTCCCCTTTAAGTTTGTGGGACTCTGGTTCTAGAAGTGTAAGGCCTAACTAAGAATGGTTCAGCTATAGAATGGGCTTTTCTGCTTTGCCAAGTTTCTGGAGTCTGGAGCAAGGAATATGGATGGATCTCCTTCAGGGTGCTTTGCCAGGATCAGGATAGTGGGTGGATCTGTGTGTGTTTCTAAGTCCTCAGCTGTCTCTTTTTATGCATTTGGTAAAGGGGTGTGTATGCTGAATTATCCTAAGCGCGCCCCCTAGGCTGGCTAAAGGCTAAAATTTGCCCTCTCCCTTGATTGGAAGAGAAATCAGGGCGTCACCTTGATGATGTGGTTTTATGAGTCAGAGAATCCTCCCCTTGGCTTTTGACCATGAAATCTACTTTTAGTATAATACATATTTACAATTGTGCAAACTTTATAACAATAACATATCTAGATCACATATTTTGTGTAGCAAATGCTCTTCCAAACCCAATCATTGTAGGATCTTGTGTCAGCTTGTGACAGAATTCGGCCCTTTTGGGCCGGAACACGATATCTAGTTTTTCCAGAAATGTGTACAACTGTGCGCATTGCATATGGGCAGAAGTGTGTGAAGTTGCATGCTTTTGACATAACTATTTTTGAGTAAGACCATAATTTCTACAGTTACTTCCCAGAACATAGCACAGAGTTCTGGCTCCTCTTAAAATGTACAGCCAAAAATTTGGTTCAGAAGTCCGGGGTTTCCATATTTTTTTACAATTATACACAGTAAATTATCAGTCTTTTTAGAAATATGCTTTTGGTCCATTGTGAATCAACAAAAGGCTGTCTGTCCCTGCCTCCTTCTCTTTCTTGCAGCTCAGAAGCAATCTCCATCCCCTTCCTTCTGGCAGAGGCCATTTACGATACTTCTTGATTAGCATCTCCTTGCCTTGGGCGAAGTCCATTGTGCTCTTCCCCCAAGCAGCTCAAGATCTCCTCCCCTCTTAATCAACACAAGGGTGTGAGTTCCTGGTCTGGAGAGCAGAAGCGAGGTGCCTGGCCCTGTGGGGGAAGTGGTTCTACTTGTTTTGGCTTGGATTCAGGCTTTATTTAAATGTCATTTTGTTCCATTTTTTTTCTTTAAAATAAACTTGCAATTTTCAAACAAGCAGATAGAACACTGATACCAGACTCTAAACCATGAAGTTTAAATAGTTACAACCTAGGTTAATCTTGATAACAGGTCACTTAGATTTCAGACATTAGATCTTAATGGTACAAGTTTTCAGTTTTAAAGCAGGCTTTTGAAAACAGTCATTCAGCGGACGCTGGTACTGCGCCCAGATTTTGACAGATCCCATAGGCAGGCACTCTGGCTGTGGATGTTTTGATGACCGATTCAGCTTTCAAGGATATTGCAATTTCACAATAATTTCTTGAATTCAGTAAAATGTGACACCCAGCAAGACTATTGGATGTTTGTGGTTGTTTTGTACCAGCATTTTGTATTTTCAGCAACCAAGAAAAGATTTAAAATGCAAGATTTCGGATTTCTTTCATCAAGCACTGCTTTTCATGCAGGCTCCATTTTTACTGATTGGGCAGCCTAGTGACATGTTTCAGGAGTGAAGTCTCCGTTCCACCACTGACAACATGCATGGTAGATTTGGCAGCCATCTTTTTTGTGCTTTGTAGAGTGCAATTTTCAAAGGGCGCCCAGGGGTTTTGAGGCCATTTTGATGATTCTGGCACCATCAGGATACAGTGATGCCGCAGGGCAGAGCATAAGTGGGTTAATACATCCCACAAGGCCCCTCCTCGTGATTTGACTTTTGACCGCCCGTCAAAGAGAAGTCAGGAGATTGGGATGTTTAGTTTTTCTTTTTGGTCCAAGTGGAAAAATGTGTATGCTTCCCCCATCAGTGCTGGATCGACAGGTTCTCCTCCCCGGTTCCGGATGGGAGTATGGAGCGATACCCCGGGGCCCTTGGGTCTTTCCTTTCAGTCCCCGAGTGGTCCTCGTTGGTGCTTAGCGTCCATGGTTTCAGTCCTATGATGACAAAAAAGAGCATATTTGTGGACATTTACCCACCACTATTCATGTAGTGGGGCAGACACATATATTTGACATATAAATGACAATCTTTCCCGCTTATAATTATTACTGATTATAACAGATGGAATGATTTTTACAGTCAGAATTTTCTAAGGAGCTGGAATGTCCCCCTCTGGGTTTCCAGATGAATCATCTAGTTGCTGTAGAGTATGCCTAGGATGGCAACACTTCAGCTGGTTGATGTGGACCCACTTATCTTCCCCTTCTGCCAAACTACCTTTGGGGATACGGATTTTGTAGCCGACTGATGAGATTCTGTCTACAATTCCAAAAGGACCCCGCCAGCTAGGAAGAAATTTGCGCTGTTTGGGGTTCCTTTGGAAATTGTACAAGTAGACCCGGTCTCCTACTTGGTATTCTTTTCTAGTTGTCTTAAGGTCCTAGTGGGTCTTCATACTGTCTGCAGATCTTTCTAGATTCCGCTGAGCATAGGCAAAATCATGTTGAAGGTGTTTTCTAATATTCTCAGAGTTGTGGAGGCATTTATCAAGGTATGCTCTTGTGTTTTGTAGAGTAGATGCTGGGGAAGCACCATCCTTCGTCCAGTCATCCGCTCAAACGGTGACATTTTAGTTGCAGAAGAAGGGGTAGATCTGATGGCCATCAGGACAAGAGGTAATTGAATGTCCCAACTTAGCCCAGAATCTACCACACACTTTTTAAATATTTTAATATGCTCACAATTGTCTTGTTGTATCTCTCAACTCCACCATTAGAGGCTTGCTGGTAGACAATGTGTAGTTTCCTTTTGACCCCAAGTATCTCCCACATCTTTGTCATCACTTTGCTAGTGAAGTGGCTCCCTTGGTCTGACACAATCCTTTGGGGTAGTCCAAAACGCAGGAAGATGTGGTTGACCATCAGGGCAGCTGCAGTTTCTGCCTTGCAATTTGGGGCAGGGAGACATTCCACCAATTTAGTGAACAAGCATGTCACGGTTAACATGTACTTGTTCCCCCTAGAGAAGCGAATCACTGGTACAATAAAATCGACTTGTAAAACTGACCAAGGCAGTGTCATCCCCCTCTTTTGGAGAGGCGCACGGTGTGTGAGTGATGTTGGCTGAATTGTGCACACACAAGACACCCCTTCAAGTATTGGTCGAGGTCCTGCCCCATGTGTGGCCAGTATGCAACCTCTCTCAAGATTTCAAGTGTCGTATGAAACCCCCGATGACCGCTGTGGTCGCATCATGGGTGTGACTTAGCATCAGGCTTCGGAATGAGGTGGGGACCACCCACTGGTCATGGCCAGCTATGGTCTCCTCACCAACAAACCATCTTGGATTTGGAATATTTTTGGACATTTCATCAACACTCTTAGGTCCTCTTTCTCTATATAATTGTTATCTGTCAGGGGAAAGTTCTCTGAGTCCTCAATGTGTTGATAAAACTTACCAATTATTGGATCCCCTTTTTGAGCCGTGATCAAATCAGCATCTGGGGTCTCCTTACACCATTGTGCAGTTGGAGTTCATTGTGAGCATTTGTCAGGGACCTAGTGATAGCAGTGACCTGGATTTCCCCCATCTTAAGTAGATCCCCTTGGATGGCTCTGGTTTTTGCCAGCTGGTCATTTCCAGTTTTGTCTGTTCCCTCTACTTTAGAATGACCCTTGATCTTTTTCCAGTAGATGGTCATCCCATTCGAGGTGACAAGATCATCAACATTTTGAATTAGTTTCCCATGTTTCAATGGTTTGTTATTAGCATATGTTACAAGGTCACACCCTAGCCTGGCTGATAATTGACTTTTGGTAAAAAAATAGACCTCCTGAAGGTCACACCACCTAGATGGAATACATTGAATAGATTTCCACCTAGGGAAGATATAGAATACCTCTCAACACTTGGAGCTTCTTTCCACATGAAGTAATGTACTCGGTTTTGTTTTAGGAAACTTCATGTTCACACAGGAAAGTAATGAACACTTTGATGACTACTGTATGTTTCTCAAATTATAGAAAAAGCTGTAAAGTCATGAAACAATACCTATGTTCAGTATTGTTATGAAGATTAGCATGAAGTAAATGTCTGATGTTCACTAGCTGTACCCTACACATCATTTGTAAAATTTCTAGATTCATGAGATGATATGTATTGCACTCTGTGAAATTCTAGCTGCACACTCTTCCATATGTTGTATAGTGCTTTTGTTTTAAGCTTGAATATATTTCAAAAAAAGTTGGTCAGTTACCAATAATAAACTGAGCTTCAACTTTACTGAGTTTCTCACTGCAGTTTTTGTACACAACCAGGCAGTGCATGCCAGTTAATGATATGCTGACAGACAGCCTTAAAAGAAATAATAGCTGTTTTTGAATAAAGTGCAAAGGAATAGTAATTATATAGGCAGGACTCCACCCCCTTTTGTTTGTAGGCTTTGTTATTAAATTCAACAAAGGTAGCAGGCGCCCCTCTCTCGGAAGAACAAGGCATGATAACCTGTTCAGTGGTTGTTAACCACATTGAGAGTTTGCAGCCATCTGCTTTTTGCTCACTGTACCTTTCACAGATGGGAAATTTCCATTTGCATATCAGTCTTTGTCCCGCCCACATGGGCAGTCCAGCACCGAAATGCTATGGCTATGGCAATTCCTCTCTGAACAAGAGTACCTACAGCAACCCCATACACGTGTTTCAGCCTTGTTGGGCATCATCAGTGAGGTGAAGCTGAGCCTCTCTAAGGACAGTGAGCAGGTAGTCCACGTCTGGTTGCCTGCCTTTGTAATTAGCATATAGCATGCATCTGGTTTTCCAGTTAACCAGGTGCTCCACGAACCCGTTCCATACATAATCCGAATCTGTGATTATGACCAGTTCGTGGAGTTGGTGTTGGACAGCAGTGAGGATGGCTTGATGCTCAGCCATTAACTCTGCCACTTGACTACTTTGGGGACCGATTTTGTACCCAGCGAGGAGTTCTGGGGCATCATTCACCCATGTGTTCCCTACGCCGGCCACAAGTTCTTTTTCCCCTTTGTTGTCAACATGGTAGGAGCATCCATCCACACAGACAGTGGGCATTCCCTCACACTGGTCTTCTTCATAGACTTTGTGTGGGTAATTTAAGTATGCCTCCATGTTGTCCTTAATTTTAAGCCCTTCATCCTTGAGACAGTTTTCTCTGGCACAATCATGCAAGTCAGCCAGAACTTGCGCGAGGGGGCTCTTCTTGTTTTGGCCATAGCTGACCTTCACAGGAAAGCCTTGCATTGACAGAATGCAGGAAGTAATTTGGGAATTACTCACATTTCCGGCCCGGATTCTGTCACTTTGGAGATATTGCAGAGGCTAGTGTGGAGTCTCCACTATGATGTGTTCATCCTGGACAAACGGGCTGTAATTCTTCAATGCCCACACCGTTGCCAGGAGTGCCTTCTCACAATCGTTGAAGTTTTCCTCCACAGCGGATAAAGTCTTACTCGCATAGGAGATTACTTTATTGACCTTGTCATGCTTTTGATATAATACTGCAGTCAAGCATGTATTTGAGAACCCTGTCTCCAAGAAAAACTCCTCATTTTTGACAGGATAAGCCAGGAAAGGCGCTTGTGAGAGGCTTCTTTTGAGTTGTCTTACTGCCTCGGCTTGTTCTGGACCCCACTCCCACTTGACCCTCCTTCAAAAGATGGATCATGGGTCTTGTGATCTCTGCGTAGTCCTCAATGAACTTTCTGCTGTAATTAATTAGCCCAAGGAGGCTCCTTAGTTCCTGCAGAGTTTTGGGGTCTTTTAATTTCTGAATTGCTTCCACTTTCTTTTCCTGGGGACAGAGACCCTGAGGAGTAATCTCATGCCCCAAGAAATTGACACGGGTTCTACACCACTGTGCCTTTTGAAAGGAGAGTTTTTCTCCGGCAGCCCTCAACTGTGTCAGAACATAACGGATCTTCGGTATGTGTTCCTCCACAGTTGACCTTTTGGCTAAAACATCATCTACATAGGCTAGGTTACCCCTTTCACCCAGGTCGGGCATGGTCTTGTGCAGAAAAATGTTAAATTAATTGCCAGAGTTGATGTATCGAAGGGAGTCCGGGTCCAAGTGTACTGCTGCCCCCCGAAGGTGAAGCCAGCTTGTATTGGTCCTCCCTACTGACAGGTACAGTCCAGTACCCATTGGTCAGGTCTATTGCAGTGAATACCTGTGACCCCTGGATCTGGGCCAGCCCTTGATCAATGTAGGGAAGAGGCCATCGGGAAGTATGGACCCGTTTGTTGAGCTCCCTAAGGTCAGCACAGAGTCTCCACTGGCCGTTTGGTTTCAAAATCCCCAGCACCGGATTATTCAAGGTGCTGTGGACTGGACGAATTATCCCACGGGACTCAATGTTCTTAATTATATCAGTAAGGGACTCCATTGATGCGAGAGGCAAGCAATATTGCTCCACAAACAATGGAGTCATGCCAGGGTCAGTGGGAATTGTTGTTGTGTGGTTGTTGGTGCGACCACAGTCAAAGAGATCTTGAAAACCTAAGAAAACTTGTTTCAATTGTTGATTTTGTGCCAGAGTCTCACAGGCATCAGATAGGTTGACTCTCTCTTCAACCATCTTCCCGAAGCCTGGAAAGACTTCCGGTTTTGCTATGTCAGCGGCCTCGTCCAGCTGGGTGGAGTAGTCCCTGGTCAAAGTGCTGATTTGGACTGGTGGCTTCAGGTGGGGAAGGCAGTCCTTGCGGACTTGGAAGAACACCTCATCCCTCCTGAAGTCACAAGTCACATCTTCCTTACCGTAAGGGCAGGAAGTGTACACCAGGAAATTTCCCCCCATGCCGGGTGAAGATCCTGTCTGGTGTTGCGTCATCGTCGATATCACTGTCAAAACAATCCTTTGGGATTGGTCCTAACAGTTCATTACCTAAATCTATGGAAAAATGTTGGTCATCAACTGCCATTCCAATAATGGTGCCTGCGGCCAGAGTGATACTCTTTAGGTCACTGTTATCACCTCTATTGGAATGGTGTGGTGTTCTATATTGACTAGTGGTGTTGGGTTTACCTCCAACCCTTGCTGTTGGAAATGAGCATTCAGATGGACATATGCATTGGGGTTTTTCAATTTCTGCCCTCTTTTTACTTTCACTTCCAGTGAGAATTGTCGGGTCCGTTCTGGGATGGTGACTTCCTCTCCAATCTGAATTTCAACTGCATAAGGCAGCAATTGAGCTGATCTAAATGCTTTCTCTGGGTCCTCAAAGTCCATGGGATTACCCACTAATCAGGACCAAGCTTTGAAGTTTATTAGGTCCAAATTAATGGCAAAGCAATTGAGAATGTCACTGGCTAAATAAAATGCATCAGAGACATCTCGCACGACCCAACAATTATGTGCTATGCTCTTGTTGCCTATGGACATTTTGAGCATACACCTGCTAGGCAGGAGATGTTTGGAATTGGGTGTTTCCAGGTCCATTTCCCATTCGTCTATCAGTTTAAATGTGGGAATGGCTGGATCTTTTGGGAGTTTGCGGAACATGGCTTCACTGATCAAGCTCTTACCGTTGTTCACACACACTCGGGCGAGAACAGTGTCCTTCCCTTTGTTTAACTGAATAGGGATGAACAACTGCTCTCCAAGTTTCTGAAAGTCAGCCAAGCTTTGAGCTGATTTCTCATCTTTCTGGATTATAGGAGTGGGATTTTCTGATTGTGAATCTTTAAAGAATTTCAGAGTGTTTCCTTCCAGTGTGTAATGCCACCTTAGACTGGAAGGAAGGTTGATTTTCAGAAATGGAGAGGACCCCCCATCACCAGTTTGCTGTCCTACTGCAATTACTGTCAGGTCTGGGATTTGATTATTGTGGGAGTGAAATTCTATTTGGTTAGGTTTTTGTTTAACCACATGGCATGTGCCGTTTCAACTAACATGGTTGACACTATGCTTCAATTTTATTGGTTGGTTAGTCTGGGTCCAGAGGACCTTGTTTACATAATCTATGAGGGGAGACAACCTATGCAGGAGGTCATTCCCTAGTAAACAAGGTGTGCCCTCTGGAGTCACAACTATGACCGGGTGCTTCACCTTGTGTCGCCCAATTTTAATGTCCAAATCCGTAGTCCCCTCAATGGGAATTTCCTTCCCGTCGAAGTTCTGAAGTTGTCCAGGAAGAGGGGCGAGAGGAATTTGGTATTTCTCCCCTTCCCGAATTCAGTTGATCAAAGACCCTTTTTTGACAGAAGGGTAGCTTGGGATCCAGTGTCCACCAGTGCCAAAATTGTACATTGCCCCTGTATTTAGACCGGGGCATAGCATCTTCCCTCCTTCTCCTCGTGGGGGCAAAGTAATGCATAATTTTTGGACAACTGGTGGGTTAGTTACTTGGTTCTGGACACTGACAGAAAGGTGATTTGGGCAGGATTCTGTTTGGAGTCTTGGGAATCTGGAAGAAAAAGGTGACAGCTAGATATGGGGGAAGTTTTGGGTTCCCCTGGTTCTGATTCTGGGCCGCCCCCCTTTTTGGAGGCAGTCACCAGGATGGGTTTTAGCCAGGGGATTTTCTTGCTGGTGATTCTGGGGTTTGGTGATGGGCGGTGCTAACCTAGTCCCCACATCTACCCAGTCTGGATTTTGATCCCTTGGGACCCATTTTTCTTTGGGAGGAGTACCCCCATCTCGGAAGAAGAAGATCCTTTTCCCAGGATCCTCTGAAGATCCCTCTCCTTCAAACTGGAACACTTGTACCTCCTCCTCAAAATGGGTCTTTTTGAGCTCTTTATTTCTCCTACTCCCTCTCTGCTCCTTGGGTGGCAGACTTTCGGGGGCAGGAGATTTTGGTTCCGGTTCCTGGGTTTCCAGGGGCTTTTTACAAGTGGGGAAGGAAGCTTCCCCCAAGGCTTTATACACCCCTTCCCTTTGTGCCTCCTCCCTTGGAAGTGGTGGGTTGTCGGGGTTCTTCCTCCGTCATTGCTCTGGAGCACCAGGTCCTGGATTTGAGGCATTCTGCACCGCCATGCTCATCTGAGGGTTCTGTTGAACCCTCAGCATGCGACCCAGATCCTGTGCCATGTTCTGGACCTGGCGCTCTAGTTGGGACACCCGCTGTGGCTGGTACTGGGTCCTCATGTCTCCCCTGGGCTGATCCCGGGAAGGGTAGCTATCCCTTCTCCCATAATAACTCTGGTTAGGAAAGTTTGGGTACCCCTCCACCCTTGGCCTCCCTTCTCCCGGATTAGACAATCTGGGCTCAGGAAAGTGCGGATAGAAGGATGGATTGTTTTGGGGGTTAAAGTTTGGCGGGTACCTAGGAAAGAAATTTTGTCTGGTATTTGGGGGATTACTGCCCTCCTGGGGGAAGTGAGGAGGGAAGTTCCCTGGGTTTCCTGCTATCTGGTTGCCCCACCCCCCTTGGGCTGGAGGAGTCAACACAAAAACCAGGATGGGTCTATTGCCCTTGTAGTGTGGGCTGATGTAGTCAGGGGAGTTAGGGTTCCCATGTGGGGGGTTACCTCCCTGGCTCCCTATTTGTGATTGGCCCGAGGTCCTCCTGGGTTTGGGGTTGCTTTGATTCTGTGCGGGCAGGTTTTTAGGCCTCCCCATCTCCAAATCTAAAATGGGGGCAACCTTCACCTCCACCACTTTAGCAGCAGCAGGGGTGTTGATTGTTTTGGGGCTTTTTCCACTATTTTTATTTTCCACTGGCTTTTGCACCTCATAAATGCATGTGCTTTGTTCAATGACCCAGTCTAGTGATCTTTTGTCATGAAAGTCCCTCACTAGCCGGTTCATGATATACTTAGGGAGAGCATGAAAGAAAGTGTTTATAAATTCTTTGCTGTCACTGCGCAGCCTTCTAGTGGTCTGCGCAAAGGCACGTTTTAACTCTTGAACAAATTCTTGTGGGGCCTGATCTTCCCCACAATGTAAGTTATAGGCCACCTTGCAAGCCTCCTGAGGGTTCCTGTGAATAGAAAAATGTTTCAAGATGGCCGCCCTATAGGTGGACTATCTGGAATGATTCTGATCCTCCAGTTCCGCAAAGAAGCTGGAGTACTCGGGAGAAAATGTCCACTTTACATCTTGAATACAGCTTTGGCTGTCCTTCAACATTTGTTCAAATAGCTCAAGGTGCCCCCAAACCGAATATTTTGCATTCTTGTGATAGGGCATGATGACGCTCCTAATGGCTTTTATTTGTTTCAGGGGATCCTTGAGCAAAGCCCTCTTGACCTTGTTGGCTTTTTTAGTTCGGGTGACCCTGGACCACTCATCCTCTAATTCAGAGGCACTGCTACCAGAGGGATGTGTCTGGTCTTCTAAGCTCTCCTGGATTCTGTGAGCTTGGGATTGGCTGGCAGAATGTGGGGGCCTAGTTTCTTGAATCCTGTGGCGCTCAGAAGAGTCTTCTGATTATTCCTTGCTCCCAGGATTGGCTGAGTACCCCCCACTCTCCTAGATGGGTAGAGGATTTCAGGATACCCTTAGTGGGCCTACTCTCATGGAGTTCCCAACCAAATTTTACCATCTGATCTCTGGTTAAGTTATACTTTTGAGGATCCATTTCTCTGATCCTCCCCTCATTGGAGTCTCCCTCATAAGAGAAGATGGCCCTAGCACTTGGGAACCCATACACAGATGCCCGCCCATCCATTCCTGGGAGGCACTGATCTTTGAGCCGCATATTTCACATTGGGTTGAAGTCTGCCATCCCCGTGGCCCTTGGCTAATGTGCGCCAGTGGAAATGCGGGTGGCAGAGTCCATATAGTTGAAGAGATGAAAGACTCTGGTACCAGGGTTCCTGAGGTTATGCTCAGGCGTTTCCCCCTCCCAGCGGACCTCATCTCTCTCAGCCCCTACTCCCTGTTGCCATGCAAGAACCTGACCCTTTTGTTCTTCTATCAAGGCCTTACTAGTCTCTATTAGTTGTTCCTGCATAGCTACCTGTCTGTAGAGCCTGTCATTTTTCTCACAGAGAGCCTCATTGTCTCTCTGTGCTTCCTGCGTAATTTTGAGGTATTGGGCCAATTTGTGCTGCAGGAGGGTTACCTCCTGAGCCCTGTCCTTACTGGCCTGGTCATTCTTTGCCAGAACATCTTCTACCCTCCTGGCATGCTCTATCAGTTTTTCGTAGTCTTTTGGAGCTCACCCAGTCCTGAAGGGCCAGGTGATTTTCTTCCATCTTAGTTTTTAAATAACTGACCTCCTGGCCTAATGTGTCCCTTTCCTGAATTAGAGTACCTCTCTGTGCAGCCAGGTCATTACTTTGTTTTTAGTGCACCAGCTTTCTGGCGCTCTTCATCAAATTCTGTCTGGGAGTCAAGGTCTTTGAGAATTAATGTGTTATTTCTTCTTTTATCTCATCTATCTGATTTTCCAGGGCGATTATCTGCCCTGTGCAGGCTCTATTTTAGTTAAATTGCTGTTCCAGCTTTTGTAGTAGAGAGTCCAAACTTTCTTGACACTCTTTTTGCAGCGCCAGTACTTTGGTATCCTGCTCTACCTTTTCTTGCTGCAGGATATCCAGATCTCCTTTCAGTTTTATCAGGTACTGTCTGGTTTCATTTTCTGATTCTAAGCTCTTTTGTAGCCTTTGCTCTGTAGAGTCCAAATCAGTTTTTTTTTTTTTCTAATGATTGTAGTTGCCTGTTTGCCAGATCTAGGTTTTCGGCATATTTTTCCTTTATTGCTCCAATGTGGAGGTACAGATTTGCCGCTATTTTGGTAATTTTACTTTGCTCTTCTTTTACCTAAGGGGCCATGTACAGTTCACTCAGTGCCATGTGTAATGGGCCCTGATCCTGCCATGTATCTAATCCGGTGGCAGTGGTTTGTTCTTTGATTTCCTGCAACCAAACATTCTGATCCTGCTCTGTCCATTCACCCCTGACAAATAATTTCTGCAGTTGGTGTTCTTTTGCCATATTAATTTCTAATGGGGTTGTCATTCCGGAAATATTAATTTCCTTCTGATTTACAGGAGTTATTTTATTTTTGCAAAACAGGCCAACTCCTTAGAGCGTTCCTATTGAAGGGTGTTTTTATAGTGTAACACAGTGTAGTAGCCCAACAGCGTTTATGTACCTCATCAGTTAGCATGTTGTATTAGACTGTCACAAGTTGTATGTCTAATTCAGAAATCTCGTGATGTGCCCCCAATCTGTAAGTGATTTCAATCCGGCACTTCACCTAAGTCAATGCCTAGCATGTAATGCACAACTGAAATCCTTATTTATTTTGTGTCTAAAAGTTCTTTTATTCTGAATGATGTAAAACTTATATCACGTCCCTCTCTTGGAACCCCCCTGGGCACACTGAACCAGGAATCAGGTTGGTTTGCAAAGTTAAAATATGTATTTATATATTCACAATATAATCACACAATTTATAATGGGGATACAATAATCACCAATGGGGTGATGTCACATAAGCAATCTCTTTAATCACAAGGAGTACTATTGATCAAAAACAATGCAGCACAGCAATAATACTTTTGTGGGTGTGGGTTCAAATCAAATAGGAATGTGGTTACTCTTTCCCTCTGCACGCCCCTCAACCCCCCAATATGCAATGTAGAGAGATAGGAGGAGAGAGAACAGGTTTTTCGAATGCAGAATTCAAATACAAGGTCAATCCCTATTTACCCCCAGCAAACACAAGAGAGAAACTGAGTTGATTGTCAAACTGTCAAATTGGTTTTTAAAGTTGTCTGAGAATGGATTGGGTAAAACACTAAATATGGCTTAAATCACTGAAATTGTTTAAATTCTAATGGGAGCCACTTTATATGGTTGCAGACAAACACTAGCAATGATTTGACACCAATAAGCAATGTGCAAACTGAAATTTGAGGTTGGGTGCAATGAAAAGCTATTTTACACGTGTGATATTTTGCCAAAACTAATATTTGCAGCAAACTTTACTGTGCACAGTAATCGCAATTGCGGAAAAACTATATGGATTTGAGCTCTATGGTAAGCATAGGATGTTAGCTATGAGCAGACATTTACATTTTGTTTCTAGCATAAAATATGAAGAAGTTATGGACATTTTCGTGGAGGTCGTTTTTCTGAGATAGGCACAAGAATGGGAAAACAGGGATGTGCTTTGAAAAAACAAACAGGATTTCTTTACACTAGTGTCAGACTATGAAGAAGCAAATACTACACGGAAGCACAGCCACTAGACCAGGACGCCTCTGGATCAAGTTTTTGCCTGCCTGCCGAGGAGCTTGCCTTCTTCAGATGAACTATATCAGCGCAAATATATGTTTAACAATACTATTACAGAAGGAAGATAGTAGGGATGAGATAGAGAGTTCAGGCAATTCAAACTAATTCTAACAATGCAGTTCTGGATATGAGAGGATGGATTTGAGATAGGGATTGACTATGGATAGTACATAGGCTAGTGACAGTCCTATACTGTGGATACTCACTATATATGTTTGAACAGAACCGTCAGGAATTCTGGTCAGTCATGATTTCTGGACAAGAATTCTGCTGGGCACACTGGACTGGGACAGGCTGCTGGACACACCGCAAGACTGGACTGGGTCTGCAATCAGCATGGCGCTCTGGTCACCGCACAACAGGACTGGACAGGATTAGCACAGCACGGCACAGCACGGCACAGATTGTGTTTAATCTGCCCTTCTCGGTTCTGAAGATAATTATTTAGCAGGAAAGCAGTTACAGCACAGCCCGGGCTCCATTTTTACTTGTTGGGCAGCCCAGTGACATGTTTCAGGAGAGAGGTCTCCGTTCCACCACTGACAACATGCATGGTAGATTTGGCAGCCATCTTTTTTGTGCTTTGTAGAGTTCAATTTTCATAGGTGTTGGCACGCCCAGGGGTTTTGCGGCCATTTTGATGGTACTGGCACCATCAGAACACAGTGATGCAGCAGGTCAGAGCATAAGTGGGTTAATACATCCCACAGCTGTTGTGCTTATTTGTGCATGTGCACATTTTGGTTGAACATAATCTCCAACTGAGTATGGAAGTCGTGTGGGATTAGGGCACACTGTGTGGGTCATATTGGTACTGTTCTATTTGCTGTGGGACAGTGCATGCTT
Organism: Ambystoma mexicanum; assembly: GCF_040938575.1. NCBI lineage: Eukaryota > Metazoa > Chordata > Amphibia > Caudata > Ambystomatidae > Ambystoma > Ambystoma mexicanum. The sequence continues at coordinate 580,575,728 of NC_090925.1, forward strand.
CATTTGATTGTGTAATGTTCCGTATGAGGCCTTCATGGGCAATGTACTGACGTGGATGATGGTAGATGTGGGGAGATTACATGTTTTGAGTTGCACATGTTTCACATCTTTGTCACACACTTCTGTTGCTTGACTACTTGCATGTTTTGCTGTACAGGCATCTTGGTCATTGATGTATAGGGTGTGCATGGGTGTGTCAACCATGTATGCTGTGGTTGGCATGGAACTTGCTTTGCACATGTGTTCATGGGTGTTGACTCATGGTGGGGGTTGTTTGAGGTAGGCATAGTGCATCACTTTGCTAGACTTGCATATATGACCATGTGTTTCACGAGAAGATGAGGTACCATCACTCGCAAGGGTAGGGGTAGCAAGGAATGGTTGCCTGATGAATTCCTTGGGCAGGGGCATTCCATGTTTGCTGTCATTGCATCCATGTTGGTCGAGTATGTTTTGGATTGTGCCTTTACTAGTGGCAATGTCAGGAGACATTTGGAAATGAGAGGTATATTTAAAGATGTTGTTTTGGTTTTCTAATGGACTATGGGTACTCATTTGTTTAGGTGTCAGACCAGATGTTCCACAGAGCAGAGATATTTGGGGTATCTGTAGACAGCTCATTCACCTCTGCTCATTCACTTCTCAAGATGTCATGTTTGTTTATGTTGCATTCCTTTATACTACCAGAGCTATTCAGGTGGACCTTGGTGCTTGTTTGTCCATGTGGATGTGCTCACACTTCCAAAACATGTATAGTTTATTGACATTGTGGATGACGAGAAGGGATCTTGTCTCACTCTGAGTCACTGGTTTACATGTCACTTATGGACTATGTCAACGGGACATCAAGGGACCAAAAGTTAGCTGCAGTAGCAATATGGTAGGCTGTTGTTTTGCCTCTGAGTGTTATCCAAAGGGAAGCCATAGAAGAGCCGACTGTCCTGGATTCACCTGCACTGCTTACAAGTGATCATGTTGGAGGATGATGTCTGCCAGGTGTTTAGAAACCACTGACAAAGTTTTAACAGGTGGTGTTATAGAATCTTTTTCAGCCACTGTATGCAAAGAAAATCAGTTTTTCATTCTGTGGCTGCCAGCAAAATGTTGTCTGCGTGACCAAGTGTAAAACATTGTTTGTCCCTACCGCGCCTCGAGCGTGCACATTGCAGCTAAAAATACATTTCGGTAACACAGTTGAATTTGCACTGCACCTGGTCAGCAACATGCACATATCTAATATGTGGAAACCCAGGTGTGATAAACTTCCTTTGAGAAGGGTAACGCTAAGGTCGTATGGTGGTCAGGGCATATGAGAACATGCTCTTGCTTGCAAACCTTTCTGTAAGTGATGGACATAGCTAAGTACTCAGGTAGAATACTCCTGCAATCCATAACCACTTTTTCAATAAAATGGATGATGCCTGCTTAGAAGTGAGACATGTATTGCCACAACTACGGGTGTACAAAATTATCTCTGGTGAAACAAAATGTGCACCATATCAAACAGTTGTGCAGTGAAAATCTAACAATTTTCTGAATTCATGCAATTAATATTTTAACTGAATCATATTTTACTTCATTTTGATAATAAATTTGAGTTAATACACAATTCATGGGGGCTAGAAAAGATGTGTGGTGAAAAGAGTGAATGTTGTGGCTAGACAATAATTCACTAAGTGGCCAGAAAATTATTTATACATAACTATAAAAACTAAAACATCTGTTAAAACTACATTCAGGTTTTGCCTGTATATTTGTTTAGAACAACAACCCTCACGCATGTTTCGATCCTATCAAACCTAATTGTATAGGTCTTCATCAGGATGCAGGTGTCATGATGCCTACCCCCAGGCATCCGGACCAAGCCCATCAGCCCCGGGAGCAGGCATCTAGACATTTAGTAAAACCTCAGCAGCCCCGGCTAGGTAGGAATCAGTCCTGGCGCTTAAGGCGCCAGGCTCATAGTCATTACTTACCTCAGGCAGACCATGCTGCAAATTACTCCAATCCAACATGAAGCCTGAAAGGGACTATTTTTCTACAGGGACTATTTTTTACTCGGGTGTGGTTCTAGGGACTTCTTACCTGGGACTACTTTTGAGGCTATTTAAACCATGCCCGACCAGCAACACACCCTTCGCGTTATTCTGCATCCAGCAGCGTAACACTCACCGTGCCTGCAGCCTGCATCCAGTCTTATGCCACGCCCGCCTCGAATCCGGAGCTCCTAAAACAAAGAGGAAAGAAAGGGACAAGGTTAGAAAACAAACTTATTTCTATTCCACACCTGATTCTGGATCCATCTTGTCTCCGGACCTGTAAAGAACATAATTTCTGCACACGCTGCACCTCCAGCTCCAGCACCGCGCCTACTCACCAGTCTTCACAGCATCCTTTGGGTCGGCGCTGCCTCCATCATTTCTTCGCTGAACTTCAGCACCTAGGAGACAAAAGAAAACCACAAGGTGAGCCGTGGGAACCAACAAATATAATTCTTACCACTATAGACTTACCTAATTTACCACCGGAGGCATCCTTTTGTGACTCTCCATATTTTCACGTGCCGCATCTGTAAAGAGAGACAAAACAACACGTTTTCCTCGTGCAACATTTACCGGACAGCGCCGGGTAATACAGACTCTTACCTGAGCGCCACCAGCTCCCACAAGAGCATCTTTTCACAAGCCTTCTGCAAGACAAGAAACGAAGGGGGGAACAAGAGTGAACATCGACATATTGAACTCTATGAACTTAATACTTACTGGTCCTCACCAAGAACCTCAGAGTCAATACTCTCCGGAACTCTCCCGAGCCTTCAAACCAGTGAAGTAACTGGAATCGACGCGCCCCTGCAAATCCACGAAGGATGGAGAGCTCATCTTTCAAGAATATAAGGTGAGATTGCTGTGAGGGCATTTCAGAGGTGCCATCACTTGAATCCACAAGTGGCTAAATCCATCTCTCCACTTGCAGGAGAATATTTCTACGGGTTAAGCAGACAAGATTAGGAGGGCAGATCCAGTCAGTCATCGCTGCACTACGCATCACGTGGGTGGAGACCGCAGCTGTCCGGGTCCGACCGATGCCCCTGTGGGAGCCAGGTGAGCGTAACAGCAGGATCCCTCCTGAATCTGATGTCAACAAATTGCTGACTTGAGACCCATTTTGGTCAAACTGACATAAATCAATTATGTATATTGCATGGTTTTGATTGTGACTTGTGCTACGTTCCATAGATTTAGGGGCTTATTGATTTCCAACTGTAGCCTGATGCTAGTCAATGGGAACAATTTTTTTTGTTCCTTTACTATGTGACATTATTCAAGTTGTTTATAATTCATCAACATAGCTATATCATTTGCAGTGGAAATCAAGAGATGGCTGAAAATTGTCAATGCGTTCTCTCTGTAGTACCTGCAATATATTTTATTTCATGTGTCATTCTTTGAAAGAAAATGTGTTGCAGATGCAATATATTCACCAATTTGCTACTTTATGGCATAATTCTTTTCTTACCTCAGCATTTCATGTTGTGCTAAAATGTAATAGTGTTATCTAAAGTCTTTTTTTTTCACAACAGTGTTTTGGATTTTCATGAACGTTTGTTAAAAACAAATCAATATTTCTGACAAAACAATGGCCTGAAAAAGCAATATGTTATGCAGGGAAACATCCAAAATGGCAAATTCCGTCCTGTCTGCAAATATTGTAAAAATAGGTGCACTATGCCCAAAATTCACTATTTCTCCATGGGGAGAATGTTGGCAATTATTTGCACTCTCTGCCATAATCGGTTGCATGAGCATACCCAATGAGGAATCACTTCCTCTCTATGGCTGCTGATGGTGAGCAGAAGCTTGCTTTTTCTCTACTGCTACAGTGTGCCTGACATATCAATAAAAAAATAATTGACACAGGGGCTCAGTCCTCTTCAAGCAGGTTTGTGTGCACTCTGAAGGGTCTGAGATAATTAAAAGCGAAACAGGATTCAAGAAATGCATACTTATTCCGGGTTTGCTGATATTAGCAGAACTAATACAACTAAAATGTGCTTACTGTTACCGCCAACACTTTTTGGGGTAAATCCACAACACTGTAATATTTTGTTTTTCCCTAAAAAGGAGTACCATAAAACACCTTTGGGGATAGGAGGGTATAAATCCAGTGGTAAATCTACCAGAGGTAATTTTTTAATTTATTAGCAGGACATACTTCCATACAGGACATACTTCCATACACCCCTTTGGGCTACAAGAACCTCTCCGAACCCAGAATCAACCGTCCTGGTGGTGGAGTAGCCCTGCTGTTTCCAGAGTGGGTCTCAGCCTCTGTTATTCCTATGCAGGCCTACTCCTCCTTTGAATGCCCGGTCTGCAGGCTCTCTATCTCTCCTGGCCTCTCTATAACTGTGGCCACCATCTACAGGCCACCTGGACGGTTTGCTCTCTTCATCTCTGAATAGGCCGACCTCTCCAATTCTCCCCTTGCCTCTATTTCTCAACTTCTCCTCCCCTGAGATCTCACCTTCTACCTGGATGCATTTAATCCCTCCTATTGGCTTTACTGCAACCTCTGCAACACTCTCTTTCTTTCCATTCTGCTCTCTGGTCTGAGACACTCTGCCGAAGATACTTTGGATGTTCTCATCACCTCAGACATCCCACTCTCGTACTCTGTCACCATGCCTCCCTCTTGGACTGACCACTTTCTACTCTCCTCTCATCTCAAACTCTCTAGCCCTCAGGCAGAGCCCCCCCACCCCCACCGCTGCCACCTACCTTATCAGTAATTCGGCCCATGAAGCATGTGTCAGTGGATGCCTTTGCTTCTACTTTCTCTACTCCTCCTACTCCTACTCTTACGGCTGACTCACACCCTGACACAGCCTTTTCTAATCTACATCTATCTATTTCCAACACCCTGTACATCCTTGCCCCTGTCATGAGAATCCGGCTGAAGCCTACCTCCAAGTGCAACTCTTGGTATGATTCTGACCTTGCCGTCCTGAAATGCAAGTGAAAGGTGGCTGAGAGGAAGCAGAGGGCTTCAGATGCATCCTCTGACAAACTGGCCTATTGCCTGCTATGAAGGCAATACAGACTCTCTGCCCTGTCCAAGAAGAGAGCACACATTAAAGCCAATGTCTCTGCGACTTCTAACAACACAGCCAAACTCTTTAAAATCTGCAAGGACCTGGCCAATCCTGTTGCATTCTCTACCTTTCCTGTTCCCTCCCAGGCCCTCTCTACAGCTCTGGCACTTTGAAGCACTTCACTTATGTATAAGTGCTATACAAATATAATGACATTACATTTACATTACTTCTCCGCTAAAACTCAGGACATCCTGTCATCTACCTCTGCTTCCTCTCCAGGCCCCCTATTGGCCATCTATCCCTCTCCTCCTCCGTTCTCCTCTTTCTCTCTGACAACACCTGACAATCTATGAAAGTGTCATGCAAACAGGTGCTCCCCTTCTCCTCCAGAACCATCAAGGACCATATTGACACAATCGCTCCAGCCTTGGCCGATTTCTGTAATCACTCTTCACCACTGGAACTTTCCCCGCTCACCTCAAGCACTCCCTTGTGCAACCCCTCCACAAGAAGCCGTCTGCCAATCCTACCTTCCCGGAAAACTATCGCCAATCTCCATCATCCTTTCCTGGGAAAACAATCAACCACGCCATCCTGATCAATCGACTCTGTGAGAACCTGGGCATCACGGATAAGGCCCTGGAGTGGTTGCCCTCCTTCCTCTTGCACCGCCCCTCCCAGGTCCAATTAGTTCCCTTTCTCTCCACCACCTCTCTTGCTACCTGTGGCGCTCCCCAGGGCTCTAGACTCTCACACTGGGTTTTCAACCTCTACCTGGCCCCTTTGGTCCACCCGATCTCTACCTTCTCCTCTAACTTTAAGTTTTTTGCAGATGACACTCAGCTTTCCTTCAGGCTTCCCCCAACCTCCTCACCTCTCTCGCTCATTCCTGACTGTTTATCTGCGATTTAGTATTGGGGCACCTCCAAAGATCTCTGCTTTAATTCCAGGAAGAGGGAAATCCTTCTCATTGGGACCCATGCCCCTGCTTTCCCTCTCTCACTGTGGCCGCCTGCTGTGGACCCTCTTCCTTCACCTTCCTGCGAGACAAAAAACATTGGTGTCATCTTTGACTCCACTGTCTCTTTCTCTACTCACATCTCGAATGCCCCCAAGAAGTCTCACTACCAGCCTCACCTCCTCAAAGGGACTCTTCCCTTTCTCACTTTCCCCAAGAAACTCACTTTCTGCAGAGTCCTGGTTCTCTCTAGGCTGGACTCCTGCAACAGCCTCTTTCTCAATCTGCCTTCCGCTACTCTCTGCACTATGCAACTAATCCAGAACAATACTGCAAGACTTTTCCTTGGCCTCAGGCCCAGGGACCATATCTCTCCAGCCCTGACATCTCTCCAGTGGCTCTGGGCGGCTGCAAGGATCAGGTTCAAGACCCTTTGTATTGTACACAAGGCTTTCGGGGTCCAGGGCTTGCACTGCATCGAGCGCTCTCTTCCTAAATACCTTCCTTCTCGAGCCGTTCCCTTAGCTACCTCCAACTCTTTAAGGGTTAGAATCTTCTCCGGGCAGACAGTGGGGGGTGGATCTCTCTCCTCTGCAGGTGCCTCCCTTCGAATGACTTCCCTGCCCTTCTCAAACTTGAGCCAGACCATCTGAATTCAGTAAGCAGCTCAAAACGTTCTGCTTTCTCTCTCTCCCTCCCCTGCTGACCTACCTGTCTGCTGTACCGACTGGTTGCTTGGCTACCCTAAGAGTCTCACTTGGTACTGGTCTCTTTCTTAATCAGTCAACCTTGCACTGCCTCTGTGCCTACCACACACTTAGGGGCTGTAACTGTAACGCTACAGACCCCTTGTTCTCCTTGCACTAACCAGAAACCTTAATCCAACAAGATTCATGCATTGGGTTCAGGTTCAAGGAATCAAATGTGACAGAGATGCATGATACCCTCAAAACCATGCATCCTACTAACTGTCCAGGGGAAGTGCTCCCTTGTAAATACATCTTAGAACACAAGGATCTTTTTGCTCCATTCCTGTGCAGGTATGTAAACTCCTCCTTTAGAACGGGTATTATCCCCCAAGCGATTAAGAATGTAAGAAAGTAGGTCTAGAGCCTTCTGATGGGGCCAATTTTAGGCCCATCACAAATACCCTATTTTTTCTCAAACTCATTGACAAAGTGGCTACAGTCCAGCTACAATCCTATATCCGTACCACTGGTATACTGCACAGGAATCAATCAGGCTTTAGGAGTTACCTCGGCACAGAGAGTGCTCATCTCGACCTACAGACGCATATGATCTTGAAGCTGAAACATAGCAAGTCAGGGCTGCTGATGTTGTTGGATTTATCGGCAGCCTTTGACTTGCTAGATCATAAAATTCTGCTTGAGCATATGGCTACCGTCGGGGGACTCTCTATGGAGGCAATTACATGGCTTAGATCCTTTTTGGAGGGTCGCCTCTCGCGTGCTAACTCGGGCGACAATGCATCAGAGGTCGAAACCATTACCTGTGGAGTGCCAGAGGGTGCTTGCTTCTCCCCCTTGTTGTTAAATATTTACATCCTTCCACTGTGTAATGATCTGGAACAATTGGATACATTTTTCTACAATTATGCTGATGACTTCCAACTGGTACTGGAGATCACTGGGGACTATGCGAAGGACCAACTGTTGTTGGACTCCACATATCAAACCATCAAAAGCTGGATGTCAACCAACTGGATCTGTCTGAATGCGGCTAAGACCAAGCTCATGCTGTTTGGCCCATGACAAGCCCAAGTCAGCTTGGGTCAGAAGTACCCCAACTTCACTATTGACAGCAGCCGGATCAAGTTTGTGCAAAAGGTGAAGACCCTTGGCACCTATATGGAAGAAAGTTTAGATTGTAATGCTCATCTAACTTCTATCACAAAAAACACCAATTACTACCTCAAGGTGCTCCGGCAAGTAGCGCGCCACTGGTCTCGCTAGAAAACCGCAACAAACTTGTGAGGGCAGTGATCCACGCATGGATTATTGCAATGCATTACTGGGAGGTGCAAACAAGTCTGATATCCAAGAACTGCAAAAAATTCAGAATGCAGCCACGTGCATCATCTTTCAGATGAAACGTCTTGAACCAACCACTGCAGCAAGAAAAAGGCTGAATTGGCTACCAGTGGCAGCCTGTATCCAGTTTAAGCTGCTGTCCTTATGCCATAAATGCATTTTCGGAAAGGCCACAGCCTATCTGAAAGACGGCGTAAACATTTACCATCCTCCAAAAAACCAGAGATCAGCCGAGGGCTCCCTACTGGAACAATACTGTGTTAAACAAGTGCGTGGCCTTGGCCGGGCTTTCCATGTTCAGGGGGCAAGGGCATGGAATGCCTTACTGGTTCATTTACGTAAAACTGAGAACTACCTTGAGTTTAGAAAGCAGCAGAAAACGATATTATTCAATCAGTATGACTGATTCTCCTGCACCTTTGAATCATGTACGTATCTATCTCTCAGCGCCTGGATGCCCATAGGCTGTGGTGCGGTATAAATGGAAATAACATAACATAGAAGTAGGATATGCTGACAGCATACACTGTTATTGGCAGCCCCCCCATTCCCCCCAATAGCTTCGTTCAGAGCTGGAATGCCAGTTTGCCAAAATACCAGGTACATTACATACCCTTTGACCCTCCTTCCAGATGACATCATAGCCAGTGACTTGGTTATTGCTATTGGGAGTTTCACCATGTCAAGTTTATTCCCTGAAAATATATGTGATTCTAATACCTTGTGATCTTTGTCAGTCTGAGGTTTCATGTGTGACATTTTGAAAGGTATCCATTAACAAATTTGTTGTGCGACTTTGTCATCTGTGCAAGTATGGTCCACATGACCAATGCTTGTGCCATGGGCATCCGTGGCTCTGCAAATCATGCCATGTCAAACGCAATGCCATCGAGATTATCCAGACTTGTATGCCTTGATAACACCCAGCCTGATAACTTCAGACGTCAATTTTGCCTGGTTTCACATTTACTTTTATGTCAGCTTTTCATAAACAGTTTGGCTAGCCAAGCAATCAACTGGGGACATTATTGCATTATCAACTATGAATGAATTTAAAGGTTGCATTTTCCATATCACACATTCTGTTGACTTGGTAAGACTTTCTAAAGAACAGTACTTAGTCAAGATGTAAATTAATAATTATGATGGTTTGCAATCTAATGTCCAAAATCAGAGCAAATTAATGAAAACATCGTTTGGCAACAACAGCTTGTGCTTTGATTAAAATGCTTTATATTAAAACACAAAGAATGGTCTGAAGATGAGTTTCATTTTCACCATGTGCCCGGCCCATTACCCTGCAATCTCAGAGACTGGGATGCAGTGTTCACAAGCAACACTCCTGTGGTAGCAAGATGCATCTCAGAAGTAGGGAGGGACAACTCATGGGCAATGCACTGGCCTTGGAAGCAAGACGACGTGGAGCAACACAGGTTCGAGCCCTGGGCCCCACTTAGAAACGTCTGGGTATTAAGTGTGTTATAAATAACCAATTATAATGATAAAAGTAGCAACTGGAACACTTGGCACAATTAATTGAGATCCAAAGGTGAAAGAATTGAAAAGGTGAAGGAAGGGACCTCAATGTTTCTGGAAAATCTCTATTTACTTTGAATACTTAAATTGACTTGAAAAACGGTTTGTTTAAATTGAAAATAGGATATACAATTCTTTACTCAAACGCCACTAACAATATTCCAGCTGTGCCACCTTCAATACACAACTAATGTTCTTCAGAAGAAAACACGAAAAGTCTACCTAATGTACCGAGTAATTGAAGTGAAACGGCTCCTCTCACCACTGCAAATAAGTCCATAGATTGCATCTACTTGTTCCAAGCAGAGGAGAAGCTACTCCAGTCAATCTACCTTCAAACTGGCCTTAGAGTTCCCCCATATACACTGGGGACTCGCAAGCAAACTCCCGTTCAGAATGTCCATGCAGCGTTCCGCTTCATGCAGGGAATCCTAGAATACTTGAGAGGAGGAGAAAAGTGTACAATACGTTTTCCAGGGGTTCCTTCCGTGTCCACACCATTAACAAATAGACTTTTGTTTAATAAAAAAAATGAAGGAGCAAAGGAATTCTCTAGAAAAACATGTTTGCATAGTTTCTGTTCTCTGCTCTTTTTTACATAAATACCACACCAGTGAACAATAGATCACAAAATAATTCAGTATGGTGGAGTATTTACTTTGCAAAACATTCCATACAGACATTTGATTTGTTCTTAATATTTTTCAATGCATTTTACGCAATTGCCTTTCAAAGGTTGATTAATGAATGGGCTAATTGAAGAGTACTAAACATACAGCATCGTCCTTATGCTTGTGCCCACACCAGTTTAACACAAGAAATGCTGAACAATTAGTGACATTTTGTAATTTACTGTAAGCTTGTTTTACTATTTCACCGCAATTTGATGAAAGCTACCTTGTGTATTGACACACCAGTCTACTGAGAGCCTCTGGTATACATGACACCATCTGTTGGTTCTAGTGGTGGGTTTGGGAATGTCAATTTCAAATTCCTAAGAAATATTTGCTGCTGCAAAAGTATTCATTCTCCAAGACAATTTTGGAGGATCTATATGTTTAGAATGCAGACAATAAACATCCTAAGGCAAACAATATTTGGTTTCACCCACTAAACAACTTTCGCAACGCCTTTTTTGACTGGTGTAATTATGTAAACAAACTCCAGTCCTAGAACAAACTCGTGGGGAAAGTGTTGGATAGTAGCTGGAAAAAAATTGTTTACCCAACGATTTTTATTTTCTAAGTTCAAAAGACAACATACCAGTTTGGTACTTTTGTAGCAAATAAGGTGTTTCCCCATGCCCGAGAAACAAATACACCTGGTTAGAAATTCGCTAACTATTTTCCAATCTTGAAAATGTTGATTGTATCCCCAATTCTAGAGAAAAAAAAAGCATTAAAAGTGTCCAAGGATTAACAAAATGAAATCACCCATAACACACTATGCATGCAGCCAAAAAAGAATGGTTGGAGAGTTAAATCACTCTCTAAAACATGAAAGCATGCACAACAGTAAACAAATCTTGATAGATCCTTAACTCATCCTTCAAAACAAGTACCCTGTAACTGATAACATTTAAACATATGCGACTTAAAACACATTCAACAAGTAAATATGTTGATATATATATATGTTTGGCACTGTGAGAACTAATAATTGACATACTACAAGATAAACCTAATTTTAAAAATCATACAATTCTTCCACAACAATGAAATGTTATGGATATACACTCCTAGTATACACCGTTAAGAGGGGTTTCCTAAAACCACTGTTGGGGGCTGTAGGTAGGCCCGCGGTAATGCTCTGGGGTTTCCTTCACTACCCAAGAGGCAACACATACAAAAGCTAAATCATGCACAGTTAAGAGAATTACCACCTTCGTCTTTTGTGGTAACGTGGGTTGGGTGAAGACTATACCCTCAAGAGGGGTGTGAATGTGGTTCAGTAGCAACCTAAATTGTGAAGTACAACAGTCCAAAATAAAGGAATGCAAAATCAAGGTTCTATAAAAATATATATTCTAATCAAACACACCATGAACAATAATAACTAGAAAACAAATAAAACCCCACCCCTGTAGAAAGAACACAGAATATACAAAGATAGAAAAGCTGCAGCATTCTGTGCAATGAGGCTGGGCGAGAAAAGGCAATTTCAAGACCAAAACATTCAAAAAGGGGTATTTCTTGAGGTTGTAAAAGGGATTAAAATGACCTATCCAGTCTCTAGGGCCGAAAGATGGATACAAGTTAATCAAATCTTTGCAAATGTATTGCTGTTTCCAGGCTCTGTTTGGTTCAAGGATGCAACGGTCTAGTAGCAAGCTGGCATCTAGTCATGGACAAACAGAAGGTAGCTGCAGTCTCAAAGTGTCTACTCAAGCTGTGTGGATTGGGCGGTTGCCAGGTTCAGTCGGTGGTCACGGTTCGATGGTGGGTCAACGGGTACCGTAATTTGTTGGTTCTAGTCAAGGCAAGAATGAGCTTCTTCTTGCGTAGTGTGGGGGTGACAACAGCAAATGGCGATTCGGAGAATGATGAATGCCAAAGGCAGCATTGAAGAATCCTTTAGGTTAGCTCAGCATCGAACATGCTGATATCACGTTTCCCTGCATGTCAGCATCAAAAACACAAAGCTCTTGGATGTTCATGTTTCCAGGAGCTCTGATTCCCACTCCAGGGTCTCAAGGGCTATGGATAGACCTTTTCACTTGGCTCCCAAACACAGTGGAGTTTGGCACACAGCTTCGGGGGTCCTGGAATACAGTGAGGTCCTAAGCAACAGAGTGTCTGGCTGAGATGTTTTTCTTAGTCCAGCAGCATTGTTCAACCCCAATGGCCGCTGGGGATAGGGACAGAGCTTGCCTCTGCCTTAGAACACCTGCCTCCACCTCACAACTGGAGCACTTCAGATTGGACTGCTTTCTCAGCAATTTCCAGTGAAATTTTCTTCCAGGGTTGGATTCCAGAGATGATTCAACAAAATGGTGAGGGACCCCTTCCTTTAAAGGTAAAATTACACAAGTGATTTGACTAAAGCTGGCCTGTATTGGGGATCCAAGCCATGCTCTTGAAATGAGTGGACTTTGCCCTTGTGACATCACACCCCAAGTCGATTGTGATATAGGAAGTGGAAGAGACAGAAAAGAGAGAGAGATGCCGAGAGAAAAAAGATGGTAGAATCATCCCCACCTGTACAGATGTCTCCCTAGCTACACTAATCCCTCTCCTTCCTTTCACAGAAGAATCAAAGGCCTTAAGAAATGCAGCACCCTGGTATGAGGCCCAGCCCCCAGTGAGTGGTGGGCCCATTGCTTCCTGTTCACTGGCCAGCTTCTTTCATTTTGTTTTACTTTTAATATTTATAATGTCCAAGCATGGACGCTAAGGCATTTGGGCGCGGACGAGACAAAACAGAACATAAACCACAAAAGAGATACCCGCCAGCAGCTAGCTAAGGTACTTAAAGTGAGTTCAAGGTACTAATTCAGGAGAGTAGGAGGGTTTTCAGGCCTTTCTTAAAGACCATCAAAGAAGCCTGACCTCTTAATGACAACGGTAGGCGATTCCAAAGCTTGTGTGCGTCAATGAAAATAGCCCCTTGTTCTGCCTTCTTCGTTCTGCACCGTGAGAGAAACAGAAAGTTATGACCACTGGATATAAGCTCCCTGCCATTCATTTTATCTATTATATGGTCTTGCAGGTATGCAGGCATTTGGCCTAGTCTGCATTTAAACGTGATGACCAGTAATCTGAACTTGGCTCGTGCCACCATGGGGAGCCAGTGTAGGGAGCGTCTGGCATCTGAGACATGATTGTGGCGGGATAGGCTGACTACCAGTCTAACTGCTCCATTCTGAACAACTTGAAGTCTGTTAGAATCAGCCTTACTAAGAGCGACCAGTAGGCTGCTGCAATAATCAATCTTTGCCCCTATAATAGCTTGCACCATAGTTTCTGCATTAAACTGAAAAATATATGGCCTGGGATACGACAAGAGTTTGATATAGTATACAGAGAATGAGACAATGCTATTCACCTGGGCTCTCATGGACATCCATATTTTTTCACTTGGGTAAAAGGAAGATATTTTCATCACCCAACCTAAAAGATCTATAAGCCGGGTCCAGTTTAGCTAATGCAGCAAAGCTGCCCACAATCATCAGCTCTGTTTTTCCTCTGTTAAGGGCGAGGTTATTGTTGATAATCCAATTCTCAATCAGAGCGAAAACTATATTGAGTTCCTGCTCATCCTGCAAATGAATGTCTGTAAGCGGGACGACACAATGGGTGCCGTCTGCATAGTTGGAAAACATGACCACTTCCTGCTGTAAAAGTGAGAAGAAAGGGGCCGCATAGATATTATAGAGGCAGGGGGAGGGACTCACCCCCTGTGGTACCCCGAAAAGCACATCAATAGGTGAAGTCTCTGCCTCCTCAGAACAAACCCTACTATGCCTAAGTTCCAAGAAGGAGGTGATCCAAAGCACTGCGGCTGGAGAGACATTATCCACCTCCATCAATCTGGACACCAGAGTGGAATGTTCAACCAAATCAAACACGGCTCAAAGATCCAGAGAGACTAAGAGGTAAGAAGAGCCTTTATCCATATGTCCAAGAAGTCTAGACTTTAGGTCAAGTAAGGAGGTCTCGGTACCGAAACCTTGTCTGAAGACAGACTGATAAGGATTAAGAATAGGAAATTGGTTAAGATGCTGTGAGATCTGAATATAAGCAACCCAATCTAATATTTTTAACAAGAACGGTGTATTCATTATGGGATGAAAATTAAGTGGGTTAACTGCCACCAGCCAAGGTTTTTTTCAGGATCTTGTTATAAGTCGCCTGGGACATTACCATTGTGCAATGAGGCATTGACGAATTTACAGATGGACTTCAAAAGAACCGGAGGACATGACTTAATAATCAACAAGGAACATGGATCACCCTTGAAATTTGTCATCTTCAATTGCTCCACGATATTCTTCAAAGCATCCTCTGAAATTGGGTGAAAATTAAATTGGGGTATCAATGGGCTTCGGGAATAGGAATTGTGATAACTGCTATCCGAGGGTGAAGCAAGAGCCTTTTTTTAAGAAGAGTCTCCTTTCTGAAGGCCAGAAGGTTATTTTGCAACCCGGTTTGGATTTGCTGACAACAATTAGCATCTTTAGGTACTAGTTGTGCCAATGGCTGTGGCATGATCTCCTGTTCTTTCAGGATTTTAAAAAGTTCCATAACACCTTAAGTAGCGTTTTGGATTCTGGTATCATAAATGTTTTTTTTTTTTTTGCTTCTATACTTTAGCAACTGTTTTGTAGGCTACCAGGGAGGTAGGGTAAGGATAACCTTTCCAGTGCAAAAAAGATTTCAGAGACAAAGATTTATGTTTTCGGAGCTCGGCAGAAAACCAGGGTATACCTTTGCTTCCCTCTGATTTTTTTTTTACTTCATGGGGGCAAGTGAATTGGCAATATGCGACATGTTGGTAGATAGACAACTAGACATCATTTGCAAGGAGGTTGATTATGCGAATTTGACTGTGCTGTCAATTAGGGGTTCGATGTTAGCGAGGGTAAGATGTTTCAAATTACATGACAAGATGGTGCTGGTCAGGGGGAAAGGCACAGAAATGGCAAAGTGCACAAATACATGATCCGACCATGGACATGGTGAAGTCTGAATGTCTTGATAGGTGACGTTAAGGACTGAGAGCCTGTCCAAGGAATGGCCTAAGTTAGGAGTGGGGATGTGTACTTGTTGTTCAAACCCTAACTCTGCTAAAGATTGTTCTAATTCCACCGCAAGGGAGTCCTCCGCATCACGCTAACAATGACCCCTAGGCCCCATCTCTACCTTCGAAGATGATATCACAACACTCCTGGTGCATAATATGAAACCTCAGTCCAAAGTGATCATTATGGGTGACTTCAATCTAGGTTTGAACGACCCTCTAGACACTTATGCAAATCTCATGGCCAACTCCATTGAAGCCCAAGGATTTACTCAAAGAATCACTGCACCTACTCATAACAAAGGACGCACCTTAGACTGGTTAGCTGATACTAACTGTTCCACCAACATCCAATCCAACTCTCCTTTGCCTTGGTCTGATCACATCATCATATTCACCACCACTATTATTACCACGAATCTGAAACAGCATCAATCAACACCCGTGGCCCCATCGAGAAACCTTAAAAATATCAACTGCGACAGTATGCTACCACTTCTCACCCCCATCCTTGATCTAGCACACTTGTACAGTGACCCTTCAACCTTGGTCAGCCACTGCAATGAAATTATGCTTGCAGCTATAGAAAAAACTGCTCCACTAAAAAGTAAAAAGATCAAACCCTGAGCTCATGTCAATCCGTGGTTCTCCCTGAACTTAAAGCCTGTTGGGCTTTAAAAAGATCTGCTGAAAACAAATGGATCAAATGACCATCTCAAGAAAATAGAATACTATTCCAAACCGTAGCAAATAACTACAAGAATGAAATCATCAAATCTAAAAGTGAAGTTTACAATCAAAGAATATCCAATGCCCAATCTAATACCAGAGAGCTATACACCATCCTCTGTGAATTGGAATCACCAGCACCTTCTCCAGATTTTACGCTCAAAGACGAACAATGGTGCTCCAATATTCAGAATGCCCTTGCCAACACAATCTCATTACTACAAAGGAAAATAGAAGAAAATAAATTCCAAAATTAACCTTAACCTTACCCCAACAACCACATACCTTTCACCAAATACCCTTAAGGCAACTTAAGGTCCTACCTTTGCTAAAAAAAAACACCTTAGATCAGAATATTCCAACGAATTTTCGCCCCATAACTACAGTTCCCTTCTTACTTAAAATATTAGATCGCGCAGCCTATCTGCAGATCCAAAAATATTTTGAAGATTATCATCTCCTGGGTCTAAGACAATCAGGTTTCAGACTAGACCATGGCACCCAAACGGCATTACTGAATTTGAAAACTCAAATGGACCAATAAATAGACAAAGGAGAACTTTGCATCCTTCTGCTGTAAGACCTTTCTGCAGCGTGTGACTTTGTCAATCATGACATACTATGCCAACACCTTCAAACCGCACCCTAATTCTCCCCAGATTCCATCAATTGGATCAAATTGTTTCTATCTAACAGAACCACGAGGGTCTTTTCGGACAATTCAGCAGCTCACCCTGCCCCGGTGACCTGTGGCATACCGTAAGGGTGGTACGTCTCACCCACATTCTATAATGCTTTCACCAAGCTCCTGTTTGACAAACTTGATAAAATGGGAATCATGTATACAAATTATGCGGATGATACTCAAATTCTAATACCAATAACCAGATGTTATGATATAGACACCAAAAAGCTAAACAAATTATACCTTAATATACAAGCTTGGATGGCACTCAATGAATTATGCCTCAATGATGATAAGACTGAGCTTATCCTCATCGGAAACATATAACTTAGTAGCCTCATTTGCAAAGTCAATACTAACAGACCAACCCGCTCTGCCTATACTAACCTGCTCTCCACCCCCAGGTACAGAAGACAGAAAGCAGGAGGCTCAAGCTTCCTGGTTATAGCTCCAAAACTGTGGAACGGCCTCCCCTACCAACGGAGAAATGACACATCATTCTGGTCATTCAGAAAAAACCTTAAAAGCCTGCTCTTCGGATGAGACCTCTTGCAATAGTCTCTTAGCTCATCTATTTAGTACAAATTAGGATGAGGATTTGCAACAATATATAAATATGCAAAATTGTGATTTCTGCTTCTGAACTTAATGTTAATTTACTGTTTAATGTTTTATATGTACTGCAGTGTGTAACTTGTAACTTAATGTCTGACCTTTAGGACTTCAAATGTGTAACCATATCCTTAAGTAGTAATCAGCGCCTAGTTGCCTTTGGGCTATGTGCGCTTTCCACGTGAATGAATGAATAAATAAATAAATAAATAAATAAATAAATAAATAACCAAGCCAAAATTAGACTCTCCAAGGAGAATAAAACATGATATGGGCTTTAAAGGTGGTAGCAGGTGATTGGTAAGGGACTCAATAAAGTTTGCAGACAGCGAGGGTGGCCATCTAACAGTAAAATGTTCACTGTAGATTCTACATTCATGACAACCTTAATATGTAAGGACTCAATACCCTCCATAATTTGTCCCTGTAATTCCCAAATAGATAATACATTCTTAAAAAATGAACATGACATATCCTTTTGATGTGGCTAAATTAAGGCTTGGGCTGGCGGGACTAGTGCCCCAGGTTTATGTCAGGGCACCTAACTCCCAGTTATTTTGCTCAATACAGTCCGAAATTTCATGTGCATGCTTGACCAAGGAACGTGTGTTCAAAAGCATGCAGCGTAGACTGCAAACTGGTGCAGACGGGCAAGAGTGGGATACATGTTGGGCAGATACCTTTTTTTCAGGACAAGGAAATGGGCAAGTAGTAGCTCGAACATGCAACCTCGGGGTTTGAGTGACTGATGGAGCGGCTACAGCGTGTTTCAATTCCAGATTGAATTCACTGTTTGAGGGGAGAGGCAAAGACAGCGCGTTGGGCGATTGTGTCATAGAACAATTTGAATCTGTTACTTGAAAACGTGAACCTACCGGGCTCTTTTCCACAGGAACTACTGCTAAGAAACAGCCAATAATGAAGTCCCATAATAATGGCTGATAGGGCCAGCAAAGAACGCTGCTCACACCCACAGACTGGCACATACTGGCTTGGTTTCAGGGGAGGTGGACCAGGGAACTACAGAGGTTATGGGACATGTAGTTTCCTGGCCACTTAGTGCGTGCAGAGCAGCCAACGCTCTTTTTCAAATCTCACTTTGACTAAAATTAGTAAATGAATGAGGACAATAGCCCATACGAGTTGAAGCGGAGCAATAACAAGTAAAAACAGATTAAAATGTGGAGCTAAAACAAAAGATAAATAATACAATGAAGTGAAACTAAAATGGATACAAATACAGTAATTAGCGAAACGAGAAATTAAATAATGGGAAATGGGAAATGAGTAATTGTGCAGTGGCTGTCCTTGGGGAAACAGTGTTACCTGCCCTTACAAAGAAACAAAGTGAGGCAATCTCCCAATTTAGTCCTGCCATTGGGTAGGAGGAGACGTGTATGGAATGAATACACATAACATTTCCACAAATTAATTGGGCCTACATGGTTGACACATATGTGATACCAATTTTCTGTGGCTGGGATAATTATGACAGATGGTGAACACCATATGCTAACTCAGGTACGGCTTATATTTGCAGTTTAACGTGCCACCAGGACAGATTCCTCAGAGTTATTCAGTTTTTGGAACAAGGGGGCAATGCGGCCCCTGTGCTGAAGAGACTTGACTGTGACTGCAGCTGTGAAGAGGGCATACGTGACCAGAACCTGCACTGGGCCACTGTAGGGCAGGTGCTGCCATCAGGTTACTGAGGCAGCAGTGCACAGGTGGTCACAACGTTTTTGACATGAAGCTGTATGAACGCGCGCGCGCGCGCACACACACACACACACACACACACACACACACACACATACACGTTTTACCTACCTTGTGGGGACTATGTGTGGAAACCAGCCTTGTGGGGACTAACCTTTCCCAATGTTTTAAAAATATGCTAACAGCAGAAATATATTCAGAAAAAAATGCTAATATAGGATCCAGCTTCAAATGTGCAAAAATGCTAATTTTTAATCGCGTGTCCGGTACCATCTCTGTGGGGACCTGAACGCGTGTTACCATCCTTGTGAGGACTTAATTATTCTTATTTGGAATTGAATGTATCCCTATGCAAAAGCTAAATGTTTGTTTCATAGGCATCTTTGTAAATTGCACAATTCTATTTCTACATATGTGTACCTACCCACACCGTAGGTATACACAATAGATGGATTGTAATGGTGGTGTATTTTCCATAAGAACCTCACTAAACATTTCCTAAATCTGGCATGCGACCATATTACAAAAAACTCAGTGTGTCAGAAAGGAGAACTGGGGAACTGAAATATTAGGTGAATGGCTTAGCATCACACAATGTGGTCAGGTGGAGAAGCAGAGATTTGAATACAGGTTTCATTGTTTCACAGTCACCATCTTGTCCACTGAAACATCTCTCTATGATTGGTCTGATGACGAATATGTTATAGTCCCCATTAAAATGGTGTTTGATGTTGGTGATGTTGAAGTCTGAATAGAGATTGTCTGTCATGATACTGATTTCAGATCCTCACAGAGATGGTTTGTACGAATAATCGTGTTTAAGACAGCATTCCTATGTTGTTTTATAATACTGTTGTTAAAGACCACACAGAGTTGGTGTGTGATTAACATGATGATAAAAAACTAATACGCATGGTGTTTGATGTTGGTGATGGTGAAGTCCCAGCAGAGATTGTATTTTGTGATACTGATATCCAGGTCCTCACAAAGATGGTATGTGATATTTATGTTAAAGTCCCCACAGAACTGGTGTGTGTTTATAATAACTTTAAAGGCCCCACAGTGATGGTATGTGATAATAATGATATTAAAGTCCCCACAGAGATGGTGTGTGATTAGCCTGATGCTAAAGTCCCCACAGAGATGGTGTGTGATTATCTTGATGTTAAAGTCCCCACAACGATGGTGTCTGATTATCTTGATGTTAAAGTCTCTATGGATGTGGTATTTGATGTTGGTGATGTTGAAGTCCCAATATATATTGTATGTCATGATACTGATAACCAGGTCCTCACAAAGACAGTTTGTGATATTTATGTTAAAGTCCCCACAGAACTGGTGTGTGTTTATAATAACTTTAAAGTCCCCACAGTGATGGGATGTGATAATAATGATATTAAAGTCCCCACAGAGATAGTGTGTGATTATCTTGATGCTAAGTCCCCACAGAGATGGTGTGTGATTATCTTGATGTTAAAGTCTCCAGATATGTTGTGTTTGATGTTGGTGATGTTGAAGTACCAATATATATTGTATGTCATGATACTGATCTCCAGGTGCTCACAGAGATGGTGTGTGATATTTACGTTAACGTCCCCACAGAGATGGTGTGTGATTATCTTGATGCTAAAGTCCCCACAGAGATGGAATGTGATAATAATGATATTAATGTCCCCACAGAGATGGTGTGTGATTATCTTGATGTTAAAGTCTCCAGATATGTTGTGTTTGATGTTGGTGATGTTAAAGTATCAATATATATTGTATGCCATGATTCTGATCTCCAGGTGCTCACAGAGATGGTGTGTTATTTACGTTAAAGTCCCCACAGAGCTGGTGTGTGTTTATAATAACTTTAAAGTCCCCACAGTGATGGTATGTAGTAATAATGATATTAAAGTCCCCACTCAAATGATGTCTGATTTTCTTGATGTTAAAGTCCCCACAGAGATGGTGTGTGATTATCTTGATGTTAAAGTCTCCATAGATGTGGTGTTTGATGTTGGTGATGTTGAAGTACCAATATATATTGTATGTCATGATACTGATGTCCAGGTCCTCACATAGATGGTGTGTGAGGTTTATGTTAAAGTTCCCACAAAGGTGTGTGTGATATTGATGTTAGTTTCCTCACATAGACAGTGTGTTATTTTCATGATGTTAAGGTTCCCATAGACATTGTGTGAAGTTGGGGATGTTAAAGTCCCAATAGAGATTCTGTGTCCTTATACTGATATTCAGGTCCCCACAGAGATGGTGTGTGATAATGGTGATTCTAAAGTCTCCCTTAAAGGTAGTGTGTTAAAAATAGGACATACAAGTCTCCATAGAATTGTGTGGGTTTGGAAAAGGGGTGATGATGACATTGATGATGTTACAGCCTAGACAAAAAATGTTTTCTCTTGGTTATGTTGCAGTCCCAACCGAGATTGTGTTTGTTAATAAGGATGTTGAAATCCCCACAGTAATTCTTTGTGATGAAAATGGTGTTACAGTCCACGTTGGGATGGTATGTGGTTATGATGATCTGAAGGAACCCACAGAGAGGGTGTATCGGCCCTCACAGAGCCAGTGTGATTGAAAATGGCAATGTTGATATCCCCCCAGATACCTTGAATGTGATAATAATATTGTTAAAATTCCCTCTGAGATGGTGTGTGATAGTAATGGTGATCAGGTCCTCAAATGAATAGTGTGTGATAATGGTAATGTCAAAATTATTGCAAACATGGTGTTTTAAGTTTTGATTTCTCTGCATTGATAGCTTGTGATTATCTTGATGTTAAACTTTCAACAGAGATTTTGAGCGAGTTGAGGAGTTCTGTGTCACAAGAGGTATGGAGCGTAATAACAGGAAAGAAGAGAACAATGTAGTATAAGTCAAGATTCAGTGATCCACTATCATCAAATGAGCAAATAAACCATATCTACTACAGAAAGTAGACCACATATTTGTAGCACTTGTTTGATGTTAGTTACATTTCAAAATAGATATACTATGTCATATTAGTGATGTGAAAGGATTATGCACAAAGAGAAAGCACCAACACCTTGAGTTAAACTAAGTTTATTTACACAGCCAAAATATAAGGAAAATAACAACATATAAGTTAAGTCTCTTGAATCACAGTCTCGGGCTTAAGAGTTTCCAAGCACACTTCTTCACCTACCACAGGGTCAATGCCAAGGTTTATTCATCTGGCTTTAATGGGGTTCCCACATTCTGCCAGTAGGCAATTTTGTTCTCTGATCTTCTGTCTGTAATTGTTGCCCAAGTAAACAGGTACATGTGGAGTGTCTCAGATCAGATGTGGTCAAGAAACACGGGGTTGGAGCACCTCTCGGATGGCAAGCCTTATTCTCCTGCCCCTCATCGTTACTCCTCTGCTTAACCATTACCTCCTGATTACTGTGCAATGGTCTCATTCCCCCTTTCACCATGGGTTTAACCCCTTCAGACTGGGATTTGCCCCTACCTCCTGCCTTGGGCCAAGATCTCCCACTCTGTCCTTCATAGGCTGTATAACTATGCCCTTTGTTACCTCCTCCAATGTTTCACTTCTGCCTCCTCCTGATCACCAACTTCTTCCTCCATCTCCTGTTGTACACCTCCAACCACTTCTTGCTCTTCATCTTCAACCGCTTTCTTTTGTTCATCTCCAGCCATCTCATGCCGTACACCTCCAGCCAACTCCTGCTGTTCACCTCAAACCACACATGCTGTTATTTCTCCTCCTGTAGTGGCTCTCCCTCCTCCAATTTTTCCAAACACTATCCAATGGGTAATTGGCTGAAGTCCTGTGATTGGGTGTTAAATGATTGACCTGAGTCAAATGGGGACCTGGGAGATTGGGTAAAGTTTGAATATTACACAATACCCATCTTCAAAACCCTTTCGCTTTGTGTGCCACACTGCAGACATCCTGGATGTGGCTGTTCTCCAGAGACCAGGTTTATGAGCAGTGAACAGGCATATCAATGGCAAACAATGACTAAAAAAAACATTAGAGCATGGCACTGGTTTCCTGTCAGCTTGTGGCAACTTTGTGTTGCAGGAAACCATGTGTGGAGCCTCTTGAGTGAACAAGCTTTCTGGACAGATGTCAATGAGAACTGCAATATTGTAATGGTTACATTATTGGTCTGTGAACTGAGTGCATAGTGTCAAGACCTTGTGGTCCTTCATGTGTTATTTCCTGTCACACTATGTCAGAGCCTACAAAGTACTCTGGCGCTTGAGGCAAACATCTAAGAGCCCTTTCCGATCTGGATATCACCACACATGAACATGAGAGAAGTTCCTCTCTGGAAAAGGGATGCCATTGTCCGTTATTAATGGCATGAGGTCCTTTCCTTGAATAGAAGGATGCTTGTCTCATGCAGAAGGGTTGTGACCAAGCAGTTCAGGCTGGACTGACCCTTTTGGTGTGGGGCCAAGCCTGATTTTGCATTTGGCTTTCCCTTTTTGTAATGGCTTGGCAGGCGAAGAACGATGTTCTGGAGGGTTGCCCAGAGAAATGCCAGATGTTAAGATTAACTCTAAACCTTCCATCACCCCTTTTGTTCTGCTATAGTTACCGTGAGTGGGACAGGTACGCCCAGACATGGGTCTCGTGCCTGTTGGGCCTAGAGACCCAAACAACTCCTCGCTGATGAGACCCAACACGGCTGAAACATGTTTGCAGATGCTCGTGGTCTCGTGCAGAAGGGATGTGACCAAGCCGTTAAGGCTGGACTGCCCCCTTTGGGGTGGCACCAACCCCGATTTTGCATATGGTCTTTCCCCTTCTGTAATGGCTTGGCAGGCGAAGAAAGATGGTCTGGGGGGTTGCTCAGAGCAATGCCAGAGGTGAAGGTTAGTTCTAAACCTTCCAGCCATCACCCCTTTTATTTTGCCATGATGGGTGTGGGGCATGATTCATTACAACATACTTCAGACCAAGAGCAAGTGTTTGCTTCATCCTCAATCAGATCTTGCTGTTTAAAATGTTATAGTTATGAGACAGTTAAGTTGTTCGTCTTTATTCCAATGGTGCTGTTATGCTACATCTCACTCGGCCTGTGGTATTAAGACACCATGGTCCATTGGCCATGGAATGTGGCCACTTTGCAGCAATTAGTGATTGGGACTAA
Organism: Ambystoma mexicanum; assembly: GCF_040938575.1. Lineage (NCBI taxonomy): Eukaryota > Metazoa > Chordata > Amphibia > Caudata > Ambystomatidae > Ambystoma > Ambystoma mexicanum. The sequence continues at coordinate 580,599,985 of NC_090925.1, forward strand.
TGTGTATGCTCCTCTGGCTGTGTTCTAGCAGACATTTAGAAAAGAGTTCCTTGTGTCCCGCTTTTTTATTCTGACAAGATTTACTCATGGAATTTAACCACAAGTAAATATCTCAAGATTATAATTGTGTTTTCCGATTGCTATGAGAATTGCCACAACCTGGCTTAATTATACTTTTTTACAAGACTCCTCAAACTTTACATGTGCACACATCCTCTTTTATTGTCTACCCAGATCCATCCTGAAGGCAAAGTGCCACCAGGCTATCTGCCAATATCATTTTAAGAATGTTTAATCTTGTGATGCACATCCAATTCCTGTGAGAACCCTGCAGTTTTTGTGAAGTGGCAGTGGAAACAGTACATACAAAGCAACAAAAAAGTTAGGAACTAAACATATTTCATAATCCTCCTTAATTTCCTAACTCACCAATTAGACCGGTTTCACCCTCTCCTCATCCACCCTGAAAGAATACATTCCTTTACTTCATTCCTAGTAACATTGTAAGCACATTTCTTTTTCTGTCTTTGCAGGAATTCTTGCGAAAATTTCTCACACTGAAGGAACAAATGTGTGCCTTTTCATTTCTGAAAAGTCTTTCTTGCTTCAACGCACCACGGGAGATATTCTGTTATGTTATGTTATTTTGCATTTATATAGCGCCTTATATACCATTGATATGGTCTGAAGGCGCTGGTAGGTTGAACGCCCTTGGGAACCGAAGTTCAGATCAGTAGAGAGAGAGAGAGTCAACGATGCGTGTGAGCACCGGGTATGTGTGCAGCTGGTGCGGTATTCGTGTAGTAGCTGCTTCTTAGCGGTAGGTGCGGTGGTTGAGAGATCAGGAATATGTGATCGTTCTGGCAGGATTTATCCAGACCGAGTGTGGCTGCGTTAGGCCTGAGGAGAACGCCTGGCTGGGGGGTGCGTAACCAGCAGTGTTTACTTAGAATGATGTGTAGTAAGCGGCGGATGTTGGTATGAGAACAGTTATACCAAATGGTGTCATAGTATCTCTGTGTTCTAGTTGAGTGGTGGTGTAAAGAAGAGAGTAAGCATGGTGGTGAGATATGATGGGTTATATGCTTTTTCAAAACGATCTCTGCATTGCAAACCATACTATATATGTCACGCAATTCTATGCGCTCCAGTCTGTTCCATGCACTCCTATCCACTCCATGCATCCTAATCTGCTCCAGGAACTCTGGTTCGCTCGACGCACTCATGCACTCCAGTCCGCCCGCGCGCTCCAGTCCGCCCCACGCATGCACTCTTGTCTGCTCCACGCATGCACTCCTGTCTGCCCCACGCATGCATTCTTGTCTGCCACATGCACTCCACTTCACTCGTTCCATCCGCTCTATGCATTCGGCTGCTCTATGTACTCATCCGCTCAACGCAACTCGTCCGCACTATCCGACACATCCGTTCCACTCTAGTCACTCGTTCCCTCTAGGCATCCGTTCGCTCCAGGCACTCGTCCTCTTTATGCCCTCACACACATTCGGCTGCTCTACGTACTCATCCGCTCAATGCAACTCTTCTGCACTATCCGACACGTCCGTTCCACTCTAGTCACTCGTTCGCTCTAGGCATCCGTTCGCTCCAGGCACTCGTCCTCTTTATGCCGTCACACGCACTATGCTTTCACCTGTTTTGCTCACTCACCCGCTCTACGCACTCGTCCTCTCTACGTACTCGTCCCTTCTACGCACTCGCCCCCTCTACGCACTCAGCCCCCTCTACACTCTCAGCCCTCTCTACGCTCTCAGCCCTCTCTACGCACTCTGCCCCTCTGTGCACTCTGTCCCTCTGCGCACTCTGCCCCTCTGCGCACTCTGCCCCTCTGCGCACTCTGTGCACTCTGCCCCTCTGTGCACTCTGCCCCTCTGCGCACTCCGCCCCTCTGCGCATTCATCTGCTCTACGGACTCATCTCCTTCTACGCACCCCTTTTTCATATGCACTCTTTCGATCATATGCACTCGTCTGCTCTATATACTTGTCAGCCCTACATACTAGTCTGTTCTATGGAGTCCTCCACTCTATACGTTCTTCCGCTCAGCTCATCCATCCCGCTATGCTCATCCATCAGTTCCCGGCACTCATCTGTTCTATATACTCATCTACTATGCATGCATTCCGCACTCATCGGTTCTACATGCTTATCCGTTCTGCGCACTCACATGGTCTATGTAATTCCTCCGCTCTAGGCATTTGTTCGCTTTATCCCCTCGTATGCACCATACCTTTATCTGCTCTATGCATTCATCCACCCGACGCAATCACGTTCTCCTCGCACTCGCTCGCTCCCGGAACTCACCAGCTCTCCACGCACATTTGCGCTCCACGCGCGTCCGCCCTCGACACTCATCCGCTCCCCGCACTCATCCGCTCCCCGCGGTCATCCGCTCCCCGCGGTCATCCGCTCCCCGCACTCATCCGCTCCTCGCACTCATCCGCTCCCCGCACTCATCCGGTCTCCACGCATTCAATAGCAATATGCACCCATCTGCCTTATACAGTCATTCGCTAGTACGCAGTAATCCTGTTCTATCTATTCGTTTGCCCTCTACACTCATCTGCTCTATACTTCATCCGCTCTGTGCACTCATCCGCTCTGTACATTCATTAGCTCTGTACACTCATCCGCTCTGTACACTCATCCGCTCTGTACACTCATCCGCTCTGTAACACTCATCCGCTATCCGCTCCCCGCACTCATCCACTCCCCGGCACTCATCCACTCCCCGGCACTCACCCCCTCCCCCCAGCACTCATCCGCTCCCCGTCGCTCATCCGCTCCCCGGCGCTCATCCGCTCCCTGGCGCTCATCCGCTCCCCGCGCATTCAACAGCAACATGCACTCATCAGCCTTATAAAGTCATTCGCTAGTAGGCAGTAATCCTGTTCTATCTATTCGTCTGCCCTCTACACTCATCCGCTCTATACCTTCATTTGTTTTTTATACTCATCCGCTCTGTACAGCCATCCGCTCTGTACACTCATCCGCTCTGTACACCCATGCGCTCTGTACATCCATCCGCTCTGTACACCCATCCGCTCTGTACACTCAGGCGCTCTGTACACTCAGGCGCTCTATGCAGATATGTACAGATACAGGAGCGCCCCAATATCCATATTTAAACAAAATACTGGATGGATTTGTACCAAACTACCACGAGGTACAACTGCATTGCTTCCTGCCCAACCTGTTTTGTATTTTAAGCAAATCCATGGAGCTCTTTGGGTTCTGAGACTGTTTAATGCAAAAGAGGAAAAGCACCCCTTTCTTCAATGCTTTACATCTTTTAAACCGTTAGATGAATTTGTAAACAACTTTAGGGGGATGGTGGTAGGAAACATATTTGGAAAATTTCACACAGATACATCAAAAGAGACAAGCGTTATTAGCAATCTAAGCCGATGGATCTTAGGGTTCACCCTTATCTTAGGGTGACAAACATTGCTGTATAAAATATATACAGTTATGGTGAACCCTAAGATCCATCCACTTTGCAAAAATAATATTGCTAATAACTTTTAACTCCTATATAGTATTTGTGCACTTTTAGTTCCAGAGAGAGAGAGAATTTTTTAAAAAGCATTTAAATTAAATATACCATTACTCGCATACTTTTGTATGACTTTTTTCTCGAAGATGTCCATAATTATTTATATACATATGTATAATGATGGGAGAATTGTGTGCATACCGTGATATTTCCTGCGTGTCCCGTGTCCACCCTGAAACACAAGAGAAGGTACTAATGCTGGAATAAGATCAAACATTGTTTGTTGGTAATATTCAGGGTTGTGAGTGACAGAAATAACCTCTTGTGGACTGTGCAACACACTGCCTCCTTGTTCCTTGTGCAGCTAGCATCACATGGGGTAAAATGTATTACAAAAGTATCTCCAAAGATGGTTTGTGACGGTACTGATTGGCATGCTGATTCAAATCTCTATATCTAGATATTAGAATCAATCAATGGGATTGGTTTCTCACATTTATCCACAGATATTGGCAGATACTTAAGTCCAAATTTAAAACATCTCTCACAACATAGAAATAGTAACTATTCTTGTGCCAGGTACTTATTTAACATATTCTGAAAGATGATAATATCAGAGCATGGGAAGTTTGATCCAAAGAAAGTGATCACATTTTCTGTCCCTATGTTTCAATAATTTAATTTTGAAATAGCACCTCCAACCATGTTAATCCAGCATCTGAGTGCTGCCCAACAGATGATATTATTTTACCCCAATCCCATTGGGCTCAATTTATCAACAGCAGTAATATGAAAGGTTAAATCTGTCCTGGTGGGATTCAAGCCAGTGACTGCACATTTTAAACAGATTTCAAAGACGAGTGCTTAATTCACTGAGCTTTATTCCCAGCTTACATAATAAATCAAAGTTTGTGAATATAATATGGAGGCTTCTAAGAAGTGTTTTTAGCAGCAGAATGAGACTAGGATTTGGATATACATATCAATGACCTTTGTTCTTTGAATACAGTTGCTCACGTATATCTATTACCCCAATGTTCTTTGTGAAGTGGTTTTAGGAGGTTTCTCATAAACCCATTTTTTTCACATGTGTCCATTCCCAAATGGACCTTTCTGGAAAAAAAGATGTCCTTTGTAATAAACTGACAATTGTCTTATTTTGACCGCTTAATTTAGTACATTTAAATGCTTGCTTCCTAATTCAGTCCTTTTGGCTATTGCTTCAGACTTACCTGCTGCTCTATTTATCATTAAGAGTCATTGAATATATGCATTATTGATGTTTATAAAGCACTAAGTACCAAATACCTCAGAAAGAATCAAAGAGGGGAAGATGAAAAGTAAATAATGAGAGCTCTTATCATAGTTAGAGGTCTACACTGAAAGAGGATGAATGTCATTTTGTGAGCTGAGTATATTGAGTTCCTTCCAAAAGATAGAAGAGTCTTGCTTATACGAAGTAGCTATCAATTTAGTAAGGCTGTAGGTGACATCGAGGAGAGCTGTTTCTGTGCTTCGTCCTGGACGTAAACCTGTCTGGCAATCTCCAGGCTAGTTTAACTGCGCTAAATGCTTTCTTAACTGAAGGGAGGCAATCTTGTTCATCATTTCCACAAGAAATTAATAGTTGAAGATAGGTCTGTAGCTCGCACAGTCAGTAGGAACTAAACTGTTTTTTTAGAAGGTTATACCAAGTCAAGGGTACTTTTTTTATTAGCCTTAGAAAAATGATAAACTGTCATTCTTTCCTTATCTGGACCTGTATGTATGTATGTAGGTCATTAATATAGTGTGTACCTATTTTAGGGAGTGGAGCATAGTGGAGTAGGATCATCTTGTCAGTCTATGGCACTCATTGGTTGGTTAAGTGTTCCTTGAAGAATAGGATTTTTAGATTTATCCAGGAATGCAGGAGAGAGGGAGCCAGACTTATGTTAGCAAGAAAGTTGTTCCAGACTGTGGTAGCATTGCACGAGAATTCTTCTTATCTGGTCTTCTCGTTCCTACACCTCTTGTATTCCAGTCTGCTGATATCTTGGCTTCTGGTTTAACATTGACACCCTGAGAGGGGGATCTTTGTAGCGAAGTATAATGTTGTTTTGGAGGTTATAGCTTTGTAAGTGATGTAGGCTGTCTTGCAGGTGATGCAGGCTTCAGGGTAGACCAGTGTAGTTCCTTTAGAGTGGGGTAAATGTGGCTGAATTTCTTCAGTCCTGCAATGAGTCAAGCAGCAGCATGCTGGACGGCTTTCTGGAGCCAGAATAGCGGTTGGGACACGGGTGGGGGTGGGGCATGGCAACCATCCAGGTTGGTGAGCACTAGGGCCTGGAATTTGTAGCTGATGTCTGAAGCAGAGATGAAGGAGCTGATTTAATGTGAGCAATGCGGGATACATGACACACCCTTAATGTGACAGATTAGGTTCTTTGTAGATGTGTTTTTTACACATGACTCCTTTCCTGAATATGACCTACCGTGGTCTGTGGGCCTTGATAGTTGGATTTTTCCATTGTGTTTGTGATTGCCAGCCATATTCTACAGGAAAACAGGCAGTGTAACATTCATTGTGGGATGTCCAACCTGCAAATGAACAATCATGTACTCATAAGCATGAACGTTGCTGCCAACCTACAGTAGTCAGATTCTTCACCCCGCATGTAAGCCGTATTAAGGATACTGCTGAACGTCTCCTCCCAGTAAGTCGCTTTAGTGGTCTCCTTGTGGTGGAGTGCCAAGAGATCACAGACCATGGCCTTAAGATAAATTCACTGTTTCTTGATCTCCTCTGTGTTAGGGAGAATTCTCCAGAACGGCTAATTTCCTTTACCTGTTGAGTGCCGCAGCAGCTTTGCTGGATTTCTAGGATACATTTTTTCACCTGGTCAGAGTGTGAGCCTTTTTCCCACTCATACATTTGTTTTGCTGTGTGTTTTACATTTTTGTTTTTTGTGTTCATAGACTCTGGAGTCTCCCCTACTCCATAGGCATCATCTTTTTACTGTGTGTCACACAGCACCTTTAGTGCAGTGACACAGGGTTGTCTTTTTCAGACTTCCCACTCTAAACTCCATTTTCTGGGACTGACTACTGTCTCCCAGAACATGTAAAGTTGCCATTGACTTTATTAGTCTTTTTATATTCACAGACCCAGTACAAACTATCTTACATAGAGTACTGGAAAGGGTTAATAGTTATCCCTTTTTGTCTGTTTCTCAGGGAACGTTATTTCGTTCCCCTTTCTTTAAGATTTGGCTGGTGGCAGTGGAATCTACCCTATTTGTCTATGTAAATAGCCTTGGTACTGTTTTAGGCTAAGTTAGTAGCCTCAAACTTAAATCCGCTGGACCCCTTTTATTTTATTTTGGTTCCAGCTGGGTTTATTCACCATTTCTTTTTGTAAAGGTCATTTACTCTGCGCGCCAAACCAGGTTTGGTTCCTTTGTTCGCAGTCCTTTGGTGGGCTTCAGCACAGAAGCCCTCCTTAGGCTTCTGAATGTCTGAGGGGGACAGGATGTGAGGGAGGGGTTTACGACTCCCTGCACAGGTTCTCCTTGGAAACCCATGTCGCACTCTGTATGATTGGCTGTGGTGACTGTCCCACCAGGAAACCAACCGTGCTGTGTGATTGACAGCCAGGCTGTGTGAATGGGGGAAAACTGCATAAAAACCAGGTCTCTGGGACTGAAAGGCAGAGTCGCCACTGGATCGAGAGAACCGAAGAGAAGCTGAAGGAAGAGAACCACTACCATGACTGAACCTCCAGGTGAAGCCCTGCTGCGGTTCCGAATCGTCAAACTTCGACGACAGAGAAGATCTGCAATGAATCTTCTTCTCTTGTCTTCTTCCCTTGAGCTGGTGGGACCAACCAGTTCACCAAACTCCAAGCCAGGCCTCCTTCCTCAGGTCGAATTTTCTGTGCACAGCTACAGTGAACCGGATAGCCAGGAGGACCGGACCCTGCTTGGGTTTTAAAGAGCGCACCTTTTATTTGTTGCTTTGCCCTGCTGCTGGTTTCTTCCCTGGGCAGTGCAGGACCCTCCATTCTTCCTTCTTCGTATCAGTCCGACAGTCGCTTCAGGAACCGTGAGCCTGCAGGATCTGCCAGGAACTTCTGCCTCAGCTACAACGTTTCATCCGACCGCGGTGAAAGTGTCTAAAATCTTTTGCCAATTCGAGGGCTTGTCCTTCTCTACTCTTTCAAGTAACTTTTCTTCTGACCAACTTCGTTTCGAACTTTTGGCAAAGACTTAACCGCAAACTACTCTGAACTGTGTGATCCTCTGCAAAGACCCTGAACCACAGACATTGGCCCAGGCCTATTGATTTGAATCCTCATTGTAGTAAGCCTTTTCTAGATTGCCCTGCCTACTCACTTGTTGGTGCTGCTTAATTGTGAATAACCTTGTCTTTCCCTCCCTTTTTAAATTACTGGAGTGCCATTTTGCTCACACTTCGTTTTGAGCTTAACTTGTCCAGCATTCATTGAGTGTGGTGTAGTGTATTAAGATTGTGATTTTCTACTACTTTACTTTAGTGAGCTGTTTTACAAATGAGGTGTACATAAATGTATATTCTTTTACTCAGAAACCTTGAGTCAGTATTTGCTTGAACAATAGTAACTGCTATCCTTTGTGTAACTTCTGATACTGCTCACTTTCCTCTTGAGATAAGTTTGGCTGCTCAGCCATCGCTACCACTTTACTGTGTAGTACAGGCTTGTACCAAAGGTGAATTTGTACTGTCACTTGTAGTCTTAATTGTGTGTGGTGTTCCCAAAGGGTACTGCATATGATTCTGCCTAACACTCTGCACCCCTTGGCACCGTCCCAACTGCCACCACCTTTTCATGCAGCCATATTCAGATGGCAGACTTCCTCTGGTGTGTGCTTTTCCACCTTGTGCCACAAATACCTCTAGCACATGAGCCACATCTTCCTAAGTCATTACAGTGAGCTCTCATTCAGTAAACTTTGGCTTCCTCAGCCCAATTTCTGAGATTTTGGATTTGGTCTTGTCCCCTGACATGTTTGCTGTAGATTTCTCCCATAGATGGCATCAGAAAATGGGTGGTTATTCAATGGATTCTATTTTTAAAGATGTTTGCTGCTCAGCTTCCCGTTTCCAATGGAGGAATACCAAGGGTTAATGTTGAAAGTTCTTGGAGGAATTACCACTCAGTAATTCCTCCATTTACAGCTAGTGGTAATGGTAAATCTTCCAATTGATACTTATTCCTCAAGAAGTAATTAAAGTTACTGCCAGGCCGATTGTTGCATGCCCATGGGCCTGTAAAACAATGGTAATTCCATTGGACACTTAGGTGGGTGGTAACAATAATTACATTTGGAAGAATTAACACCATAATTACTGCTAATATTGTAATTAAGACCTATGTAACAATTTGCAGTCATTTGTACATTCCAAGTATCTAAGTAGATTGGGGGGAAGGGTACAAAATCCTGGGACCAAAGACAAGTAAAGTGTGGCAATAATAGCGAAAGTGCACAAGAGATTCTGGGAGAACAAAACAGGGAGAGGCAATTGGAGAATAGAAAAGATATTATGAAGCAATACGTTTGTCATGCATCTATAGATTTTATGTGTGAAATTACTAGTAAATAGGAGGACATAAGATGCCTGGCGATCAGGACACAAAAATCTTTATAAAAAGGTCTGTAGTTTTTACCTGATAAACAGGTAGTTTTCCACATCTCCAGGTGCCATGGGTAAATCTTTCACGGCGCTGGCAGCTCTACTGGCACCGTTAACCCCCTACCGCCTTCCTCGTAATGAGGCCTATAGGCTTGACCGTGCAGTGGCATAATGAGCCCCCACCAGGGGTATCCAGACCTTATTCTCCTGGAGGAATGGAAATTAGAGCGGGCAAGGAAAAGACGATGGGAACGTGTGAAGTAGATCTTTCACTTTGACAAAGTCGAATCAAGATACAAATCATGTTGTGTGCACTATTTAAATAGGCGTCTCTCCACATTATGCCCCTCCGTGGCCTCACTCGACCTCCATCCCCCACTGGCACCTACCAACATTCGAGCGCTGCATCTACCATCCAGCAACCCGCTCCCACCACTGACCACAACACTAAGTTTTGATCAGGGTGGCCGCCACAGGACTGCATCGCCAAGCCTCCCCTGCTGGAATGTTCCAGAAAGCTGCTTCTGCCTCCCAGTATTGCCGTTGGCCGCATCATCGACGTAAAACCAGCTTCCCAGTGGCCACATTGTTGCTGTGACCCCACCAACTACCCCAGCCCCGACATGAGGCTCTCCCCTTTCTGCCCCTCAGTGGCCTCACTCGACCTCCATCCCCCACTGGCACCTGCCAGCACATGGGTACTGCATCTTCCATCCAGTAGCCCGCAACCACCACCAACAGCAACCTTGTGAGCTTTGAGCAGGGCGGCCACCACAACAATCCATCTCCCTGCCTCCCCTGCTCTATCACACCAGACTGCTGCTCCTGACTCCCAGCACCGCCATTGGCCGCATCATAGCTGGAACCCCAGCACCACCATTGGCTACATTGTCACCGGCAAACCCAGCTCCCTGTTGGCTGCATTGTTGCTCTGACCCCCCCCCCCAACTACAACCAGCCCTGTGGTGAGGCTCTCCCCATTCTACCCCTCTGTGACCTCGCTCAACCTCCATCCCCCGCTGGCACTGCACATAGAGCAACCCACTCCCACCACCAACTGCAACACAATTAGTTTGAGCAGGGGAGCCGCCATAGGACTCCATAGGACCCCATCTCCCAGTCTCACCTGCACTGTCACTCCAGACTGATGCTTCTGCCTTTCAGCACCGCCAGGGTCGCATTATTGCTGGAAACCCAGATCCCCATTGGCGGCTCCCCATCACTCCTACCATTTTACCTCCTACCTTTGGGGCAACCCTAGCCCTGGGGTATTCCAGCAAAGGTCCAACATCTAAGGGACATTATTCCAGTCTTTCTGCAGCCTCTCTGCTTACGAGCTATTGCTATACTCTACCCTCCAACTGTTCTATAGGTTATACCTGCACCTCTCCCCTAACCCTACCATCACCATGTTCTGCTCTTCCTACCCATTCCTCTGCTTCCTACTTCTCTCCTCTGCCCATTACCAGTTTACCTCCCTCTGGATTCCCATCGCCACATTTGCTCGACATCACCCCCTCCTCTCTCTCCTCTGCTCTCCCTATCCACCACTCATCTCCTCCCTAATCCCAAGTACCCTCCCCTTCCCCATCTACCGGCATCATCTCTTCACCTCCCAATCTCAACATCTCTATGGTTCTATGTCTCACTCTCTTTCTATTCCTCTCTGAAATGCTCAATGTGTCTGCAACAAAACCTCCTTTAGCGCTGATTTCCTTCGTTCTCAATCCCACTCTCTTGACCTTATTACCCATCATTGAAACCTGGATCTCTCCCTCTGACTCTGCTACACTTTCTGCCCTTCATGACGCTGCATACACCGTCACCAATTCTCCTCGCCTTACTGGTAGGGTGGTGGCATAGGACTTTTCTCTTCCTACAAACTACCCATCTCCACCACTCCTCCATTGTCTGCTGTCTCTCCCTCTCTTGAATTCACATTATCCACTACCCCTATGGAATTCATGTTATCTCCCTTTTTTGGCCACCTGGCCCACCTGGTCTATTCTTTGATCACATCTCCTAGCTAATTGATTCCCTCCGCCTAACCACCACCTCAAACATTGGTGACTTCAACCTATCCTCTCTCTCCACTACTCTGTCCATGAAATTCAGCCTTGGCCTCTCCAGCCATGCACTAGTGTCTCCCCACAGCTTTCCTGCACTAGTGGCAACTCCCTCAACCTTATTCTCATCTCCTCCCAACTCTCTGCCTCCAATATCTCTGACCACTATCGTCTTTGCCTCTGTCTTCACTACCACCTTCTCCTCTCTCTCCCAACCCACTGTTATGATTACCAAGCACAGGTTTCCCTCCTCCAAACTCTCATCATACCTATCCGGCCTACAACACTCTCTCTCCTCTTTTAAGGACACCGACCACTGACAAAGCCTTCAATCATTTTAACGTGGCCCTCCATGCTCCCTTCTCCTCTCACTTCCCTCTATCAACAATTACTCCTAAAGCCTCCCTTCCTCGTCCTTGCATTACACCTTTCATTTGCATCTTGAAAACAACAATGAGAAAAAAACCCTTACACTTGGCAAAAGACTAGCATCCCATTTGATCTCCAACTCTATCTCATCTCTCTCCAAAGCTTCACCTCTACTCTCATCACGGTCAAACTTGATTTCATCCCAATCTGCTCAACCTAAGCTGCCCCAGAGATCACTAACATCTATTCTCTCTCCTCCCAAGCCCTGCTTCATCCTATCTACTCTATCTGCTACTGATCTTGCGACCTACTTTGCCTAGACAATTTCCACCATTCAAACTACCTAACTACGTATCTGGCCTCCTCCCCCACATGTACTTCTCTTCTACTCCCCTACCCTCCTCTCCCGCCATCATGTCGTTCTTCACCCCCACAAATGCAGAAGAAATTCCTACCCTCCTCTTCAGGTCTAATCCATCCTGCATCTCCATCTGGTCAAAATCATAGCACCAAATGTTACTCCACTATTTCCTTCCCTCTACAACACCTCTCTAAACCATGCCAGCTTTCCAGACTCGTACAAGTCTGCAACTGTCATCCACATCCTTAAGAAACCTGACCTTGATCCCAACTACTCTCAGAATGGAGAAGATTTCTCTGGTATTCAAATTCGCTTTTTTTGATTCTGTCATTAAAGGTCTCTTTTTTAGCCTGAATGATTTGTTTTTTGTAGCTGTTAGTGAGCCCAGTGAGAAGGTCTTTGTTATGGGGAGAGGGGTTTTTTCTCCAACAGGCTTCTGCATGTCATTTCTCTTTGCGTAAGGCTTTTAGGGCTGGGGTGAACCAGGTGTTCAGATGGGCAATAGGTTTTGATTTAGTGGGTTTCAGCGGCGCAATGGCGTCGATCGCCGAGTTGATGGTGTTGTTGTACAGGTCGACTAGATCGTTAGGGTAAGAGGACTGGCTAGAGTGATTAGTGATGGGTTGGAGCAGGGGGAGAAGATTAGTGAGTGTTATATTTTTTTTGCAGCGGGTGAGGGCCGGTGCAGTATGAGGGTGCGCGTACAGCACTAAATGCGTAATCGTAGCTTCAGGAGGAAGGGTTCGGAACACGGTAGTGTACTCACAGATTTTTTGCCAGTGATATTGGTCGACGGGCCGGAGCATGGTTATGTGAGTCCATCATGGCAGCGGGCAGGGACCTTGCAGCAAACTTCAGGGACTAGGATCAAGGGAGCAGGCCACGCCGCGCCTCCCATGCGCCGAACAGGGCGCTAAACAGGGCCTTTGTATGGCCTTCGGGCTGGCCGCCGGCGACTGCGCCTGCCGGCAGATGTTTTCGGATCAAAACGAAGTTCAGCCTCGTTGTGGTGCCGCTCAGCGCCCGCCATGAGCAAGTCAGGCACAGTATGGGGACAGCGTCAGGCAGGCCCTACTCGTCGAGGCAGCAACTTGCCTTGCAGCACGCTCGGTGCACGGATCCTCTTCTGGGCTGGCGGGGCTCCTGCCCTCACCCCTCTATGAGGATGGCTGAAGTGGGGGACCTGCGGCGCAAACAGGGCCTTTGTATGGCCTTCGGGCTGGCCGCCTGCCACTCCGCCTGCCGGCGGATGTTTTCGGATCAAAACGAGGTTTAGCCTCGTTGTGGTGCCGCTCAGCACCCGGCATGAGCCTTACCCTTGCACTATGGGCCTCATTATGACCCAGACGCTAAGTGTTTAACGGCGCCGTAAAAGGCTGCGGCGCCGTTAAACACTTAGCGCCTAATTACGAGGTCCCTTTGTGGGACCCGACCTTAACGGCTGGTTTTACCAGCCGTTAAAGTAGGGTGCCGCAAAGGGACCTTGGTGCTCAGTATGGTGCCGCAATTTGTGGCACCGTACTTAGCGCCTTCCCCATTCCCATTGAGCCCTATGGGGCAAAAATGGGAATGGGGAAGGGCCCATGGTGAATGGGGAATTACCGCCCCGCCAACCTTGGAATGAGGCGGTAATTCCGCCATTCACCATGGCGGACCCCGGCATGGACCATGGTGCTAATAGCACCATGGTTTAGCGCCGGGGTCGTAATGAGGCCCTATGTGTCCAATCGTCACAAGGCAAAGTAACCAAAGCAGTCAACAAATGCACACACCAATGTAACAATGTAGCTCTGTTCTGACAGGCAGCACTCATGTATTCCATTGCTTGGACCACACACATCTCTTTCAATGCACCTCAACCTTGAAAAGCTTTGCCATCTAATTCTCTGAAAACATATCTTTTCTACTTGTCCTGTTTGTTACCTACAGCATCTGTACATTTTGACACTGAGAGCACACACAAACACAGCTCTAACAACGCACGCTGCTCGTCATACAGTGTTCCCCTTCCTGATATCCCACGCATGCTGAAAGGAGTCTATGCCAGATACATTTGTATAATGTTTTCAAATAGACAAACAAAAATGACAACTAAAGAGTTGTGTGTGATTACTCCCTGCAACTAAAAGAGTGTCATTACGATTCAGCGCTTTTCCTTTGAAGCAGGTCAGATTTCAGAAATGCTCTTCTGAAACTTTGGAAAACCTAATGAAAACATCGGCCGTTTTCAAACAAAAGCAAGATGCCTCACGTCTAGTAAAATCTGCAAGTACTGAAACTGGCAGGCCACTTCAGAGTGACCCTTCCTGCCCTTGATTGATCTGCTGGGTGTGCCTCCTTGGCAGCAGACAAACTCAAATTGTCATGGTTACCAGGCAGAGAGGTGCGAATGGTAGCCGGTCAAGTTCTACATGACAAAGGCTTTGAGCTTTGCGCATATCACGGCCCCATCACCCACCCTCAGCTTCTCCTGATTCTGCAAGCCAGAAAGCGCCATGAATGAACTTCATGAAAAGGATGTAAAACGATTGCGATGTACGGCATGAGTTTAAAAACAATGATTTAATTAAAAGTCAAGTACAGTATTTAAAGTATTCAAAACAAAACCACATTTCACATAACATACATTATGGTACGCAAAAGAAATTGATCTTTTTGCATCTTTTCAGAGATAATCATCTCCCAGCAGCAGCATTAAAGTTGTAATCCAATCCAGTGGTGAAATGATAAATAAATAACTAGGCATAAACATCATGAGTTGGGGGTAGCCCTTAAATGCTGCGGTAATGCTATTACCACTGCATTTAAGGGTCCGCCCAAACATGAGTCTGGCAGCTTTTACCCCCAGCTACAAGCTGGGGGTAAATGCGCCCAAAAAATTCCTATTTCAGGCACATTTAGCGCTGCGCTATTTGCGCGGAAAATTGGGAATTACAGTTACCGCCCAACCCGTGATCCAGGAGTATTACAGACAGAGGGTTGGGCGGTAACACAAATACAGTTGGGCGGTATTCCATTTGGGATACCGCCCAGCTCATGATGAGGCCAACACTCTGAATTTGCAATCCCACACTTCACATGTTCCTCAAGAAAGGCATGTTTTTTTTAAACGAAAGCCATAGCTCTCAAGCTTTTTAGTATCCTTGGCAGGTGAAAACACTTATGATATGACATTTATAACGCGCCTACACACAAGTGTTTTTGGTGCCTGAGAGTCCATTGAAGTGGCTTGGCAGGTAAGTGAACTGATTGAATGGTGGGTGACACCCGTCAAAAGCATGTGAGTTGAAAGCTATGTTAAAACATACCTTGCAACAGCATGTTTGTTTAGTAAGTGGCAGTCTGAAATACACGTACCCAGCCCATTTGCGTGTGTGACTTCCCGCGCACCCCAGTAATACACATACCCAGCCCATTCACGTGTGAAACTTCCCGCACACCCCTGAAATACACGTACCCAGCCCATTCGCGTGTGAAACTTCCCGCGCACCCCAGTAATACACGTACCCAGGCCATTCACGTGTAAAACTTCCCGCGTACCCCTGAAATAACCATACCCAGCCCATTCGCGTGTGAAACTTCCCGCGCACCCCTGAAATACACGTACCCAGCCCATTCGCGTGTGAAACTTCACGCGCACCCCTGAAATACACCTACCCCACTCGCCCATGGCCTAACGCGTGTGAAACTTCACGCGAACCCCAGGAATACACGTACCCCACTCGCCCCGGCCCTTTCGCGTGTAAAACTTCACGCAAACCCCAGGAATACACGTACCCCATTCGCCCAGGCCCTTTTCACGTGTAAAACTTCCCGCGCACCCCTGAAATACACGTACCCAGCCCATTTGCGTGTGTGACTTCCCGCGCACCCCATTAATACACGTACCCAGCCCATTTGCGTGTGAAACTTCCCGCGCACCCCTGAAATACACGTACCCAGCCCATTCGCGTGTGAAACTTCACGCGCACCCCTGAAATACACGTACCCCACTCGCCCATGGCCTATCGCGTGTGAAACTTCATGCGAACCCCAGGAATACACGTACCCCACTCGCCCAGGCCCTTTCGCGTGTGTAACTTCCTGCGCACCCCTGAAATACACGTACCCAGCCCATTCGTGTGTGAAACTTCCTGCGCACCCCTGAAATACACGTACCCAGGCCATTCGCGTGTGAAACTTCCCGCACACCCCTGAAATACAGGACCCAGCCCATTCGCGTGTGAAACTTCCCGCCCACCCCTCTAATACACGTACCCAGGCCATTCGCGTGTGAACTTCCTGCGCACCCCTGAAATACATGTACCCAGCCCATTCGCGTGTGAAACTTCCCGCACACCCCTGAAATACACGTACCCAGCCCATTCGCGTGTGAAACTTCCCGCGCACCCCAGTAATACACGTACCCAGGCCATTTGCGTGTGTAACTTCCCGCGCACCCCTGAAATACATGTACCCAGCCCATTCGCGTGTGAGACTTCCCGCGCACCCCTGAAATACACGTACCCAGCCCATTCGCGTGTGAGACTTCCCGCGCACCCCTGAAATACACGTACCCCACTCGCCCATGGCCTATCGCGTGTGAAACTTCACGCGAACCCCAGGAATACACGTACCCCACTCGCCCAGGCCCTTTCGCGTGTGTAACTTCCCGCGCACCCCTGAAATACACATACCCAGCCCATTTGTGTGTGAAACTTCCCGCGCACCCCTGAAATACACGTACCCAGGCCATTTGCGTGTGAAACTTCCCGCCCACCCCTGAAATACACGTACCCAGCCCATTCGCGTGTGAAACTTCCCGCGCACCCCTGTAATACACGTACCGAGGCCATTCGCGTGTAGAACTTCCCGGCGCACCCCTGAAATACACGTACCCAGCCCATTCACGTACCCCACTCGCCCAGGCCCTTTCGAGTGTGTAACTTGCCGTGCACCCCTGAAATACACATATCCAGCCCATTCGCGTGTGAAACTTCCCCGCGCACCCCTGAAAAACACGTACCCAGACCATTCGCGTGTGAAACTTCCCGCACACCCCAGGAGACAGATGGGATGTGAAGTGGGACAGACATGCTGTGGGTATTGTTTGGATTTTTATCCACATAATGACCACCTATACCCATGCTAGTTCGTATCACCATTCTCACCTACTACATTACCCTCCCCATCTAAAACACTCTTCACACAGGATCTCATTCCACTAGCTTTGTGATTTTATGGCGAAGCCTATGTTATTATTTAGCCAACTTTTGTAAGGTAAATGCATATTGGCAAATGAAAATCAGCTCACGATATCATTAAAAATGTCTTAAACTAGTGTGCCTTCATAATCAATATGTGTGTCCTTGCATCTGTTCCTTACACTGAAGTCCTGTTGATGGCCAGCATTGGTGAAGCCAAACGTTTTGGCTCTTGTATGGGCATTAAATAGACATTTACCAGGCACTGTCATAATATGTTAAAGGATATTTATACCGCGCACTATCACCACCCAAGTGGTCCTCTGGCACTCTGGAGGATCTAAAAGATAAAAGGGGGTCAGTTGGGGTACGTTAGTAGGACAAAGTTAGGAGAAAGAGCAGGGAGCTTTGATGTGCTGTTGGCAGATTCAGTTCGGTTAACACTGTTCGCTGAGCTTTTTGGTGTGGTATCGCGTCGGTATCCGTTGTGTGCTGTTGTGTAGCTATGTGTGGTTTGTTGTTGTAGTGAAGTGCGTGTGGGATGCTGTTGTTTAAGAGGTATGGTTGTGTGTAGTTAGAGTTTGAGATGTGTATGCAGAGGGGTGAGGTTTTAGTAGGGTTGGTTATTAGCATTGTTGTCTGAAAAGAGGCACACTCGTTTTGTGTGTCTTCCAAGGTTTAGATAAATGTCTTCCTTACAGTGATCTTGTTTCGGGATGACACAAAGCTGTCCCAAGCCTCTCTGTCCATATGTCATGCTAGTCTGTCTCTACAATTCTATAGCCGTTGTTACTCAGGCCAGCCCTCCCATACCAAATTGCCAACACCACAGAAGCCACATGAAAATGTCTGTAAAATTGCCAACCCTCTCAGACAGAGTTTAAATAAAAGCACCAATATTCAAGGAATTCCGTATCATTCAAATAACCCCTGTGTGGACTTCAAAATCATCAGACATTGACATCATCAGTCATTAGTGTTTTGAAGACACCAATATCATCACCGCTCCCCAGCCCCTAGGTGACTTTGATATCTTCAAACCTCATCCTTATTTTAATAAATTATGTTTATTTACCTACATGCTGTGGTGGTTATAAAAGGAAATTTAGCAGCATAGATAAATTATAAAATGTTCAGTAAATTCTGCAGCACTCCATTAATATGCAATCCATTCTTCCATTAACCTACAAACTTTCAAACAGTGCCTTCTCATGCAGTTCCAAACCTATAAGTCCTATAAATTATACATTACACCTCAGGTAGTGCCTCACATTTTCTTTCTTCCACACTCCTTAGACGACAGTATGGTGAAACTGACTACACAACGTTTTCATTCCAATGTGTGCGTAATGTCTGGGGGGGGGGCATTTCCTGCGTTAGTGAATTTCATTATGCTAACACCTCACTGGCCTCTTTCAAAACGCTATACACTGCTCTTTGCAAAACTTCAGTCTCAGCTAACTTCCATCTCTGTAAGTTCCCCCACCATGCCTCAATATTAGGGCCCATCGGCCAACTTCCAAGTCATCACAATCCTGCACTTAGCTAGCACACAGATTAGGTATTGCATTATTTTAAGATGTGCTGTCCCTCGCCTGCACAGAAATAAACCCAATAAACGGGCCTCCGGGAGCCATGCATGCATGTCTATTCCACCTGTGGTCACCCTATCCGCAATCCCCAACCAATATTCCCTGATTACCGGGCAAGTCCAGAACATATGGAGTATGTCTGCATTTTCTTCTGCACATCAGGGGCAGTGCTGCCTGTCTGCTCCTTTAAACCGGGATATCTTGTGAGGGGTCATGTATGCTCTGTGTGTGACATATAGTTGCTTGAGTTTTAATCTGGCATTTCTTGAAATCTTTTTTATATAAAGCAATATCCGCACCCATTCAGCATCAGAGAATATCCTGTCCAAGTCTGGTTCCCACCTAGTCCGCACCCCAAGATCAGGTGCAAGGTTCTTGTTCAGGAATGGGTCATGAAGTCTAGAAACTATGGGCCGCTGTCTGACATGTCATACATCATCTCCAACACAGTGTCCCCCTCTATACCACTGCGAAATCTAGGCCATCTACTCTCTCAATCTTCTGAGTTAAACTCAAGTGTAAAAGGAATTGGCCCCTGTATATGCCGAACCTTTCAACAAGTACGGCAAACTCAGTCAGCTTTCCCATCTGAAGCAAGCCTTCAAGTGTAGCCACCCCATTGGTCTCCCAGTACTTCCTGATGTCCTGCATACGGTTGTATACTAATTGACCTTTTCACAATGGACCTCTGGAGAATTGACCTCGGGAGAATTGACCTAATTTAGAAGGTCAATTAGGACATATATGCAGGTGGAATCCCCCCGCAACACCTACACCCAATCCAAAACCCCCTGCAACCCCCCACTCAATCCCCTTATATTATTTATAATCCAAAACCAACCCAATACATATATAAAATAACTAAAATGATATAAAGGTCAATTGTGCAGAAGGTCAATTAGGACCACTATAATTAGGTCAACTGTGCAAAAGGTCAATTGTAAAAGGTCAATTTGGGCAATACCCTGCATACTACTTGGTAGCACAGCAACCAGAGAGAAGTGCAGGGATTATGGGTCTGTCAACCCCCAAGAGTCCCCAGATCCTATGCCACAGCCATTTGGCCAGTGTCAGAATGTGGGGTGCTCGAGTGAGGTAGGTCTTGTGTATCCACAGCATCTCTATCAGATAATATTGCCAAACCGAGGGCTGCAAAAATATTGTCTCATGGTGGAACGTCCACCAGCCCACCCGCCTCAAACAGCAGCTGCCCAGCAATGAAGTACAGTTCAAAATAAGATATTCTGATCCTGCAAGCTACAAAGGGTCTCTGAAGCATGACCAATGCCATTCTGTTTCTACCCTCTCTCCATATAAATCCCCTAATTATGGAAAATAATCTGTTAAAGAACCTCCTAGGTACATCATAGGGAACTTTTACAATATCTTCAAATATCATGCTTGTGGGGACTTCTACAACACCACCACACCAAGCCTAGCCAGACTTCAATATTTTCGTACAACTTCACTGTGAAGATAAACCATATTATCACAAACTATGCCTGTAAGGTACTTCAACATTATCAAACACCGGCAAGTTAAATATCCTCACACACCATCACTGCATTGACCTTGGTATCGCCATGCACAATCCCTGTGGGAACTTCAATATCATGACACAGCAAACTTGCAGATAATTCATTAGATTTACACATCATTTTGGGACAACACTCATTATAATCCCAATTCATGCAGTATGTAATTCAGTATCATAACACCCAATTCATGTGAAGCATATAAAGACATTAATATCCCCACAAACTCTGTGGGGACTTTAGAATCATCACACAACAGTACTGTAAAAACATCAACACACACCACTCCTGTGGGGACTTCAACCTTATTACACACCATCCATGTGGGGACTTAAATATCACAGCACACCATCTCTGTGGGGACTAGAATATCAATATACTGAATACTGTAGCATAATTGCATACATTTTGCCATACAGTTGCCAGGCTTACTTGGAAAGTTTCTGAGTTGAGGAACAAGTCTAGATGTCACTTTCCAAGTATGATAAAAAAAAAACTCTTGGCACAGTGGTATGGGTCCTTACTTAATCACAGATAATTTAAGTAATCTGAACTATTGTGTCCAAAAGACAGACTTCCCAACTCTGTGATGTCAACTGGCTTAAAACCTGGTAGAACCCGCAAGTATACCCCCTGATGGTGGCATAAACATTGGTATTAGCGTACTTGATGGTGTCCCAATGGACCTTTTCTGAACTGACCAAATTTGTGTGTTCTAATTCTTTAGGAATTTCAGCCAATTTTAATTAAATATAGATGTGGGGTGGGGTAAGGGAATAGGTTAAGTTGGGGGTGTGTGGGGGGTGGTGGGCGAAGAGGGGTCTCCCACCTGCATTTCGTTCAAACAAAAAACGAACAAAAACAATTTGGTTAAATCGGAAAAACGTATTTTTTTTTTTAGTCAAATAGACCTAAACCTGAACATTTACTTAGACTTAGATTTCACCACTCGTCTGAGGTAGATTATTTCAAAGAAGCTGAAGTATTACCATGTAAATGACTTAACCACTTCAAAGATGTGTTTGTGGACAAGCTGGGAAGAGTCAGTAAATTCATACAAAATATTGAGACCCCACCCATAGGTCTTTGAATGTTTAACCCACCAGGTTGCTATAATACAGGCACCCAGACTGAAGTGGAACAGATGCTTGAACACAAGTCATTGGCCCTCATTACGACCCTGGCGGAAAGTAACTGACCTGACCGCCATAGCGTAAATAGCGTTTCCGCCATTGCACGACGGAGTAAAGTGCGGCTAATTCTGACCCATCGGGCACGAGCATTACGCCATGGCGGAAGTGCAAAGTCCGCGATGGCGGAAATGTCCCCAAAACGCCCCTCACCGCCGTCGTACGGCGCCCTAGGTGCAATTCCGCCACCCATCATAGCGGTCACCGTAATGAGCGGTAATCGCAAAATACGGTGACCGTAAATATACGGAAACGGAAGTAAAAACATGGTGCCGGAACGGGAAACAGCACGCCGTACACCTATAAAATCAGAATCCCAACACAACCATTAAAAATCCTACCCTGAGACACATCCCAAGCCGTTAGCCACCCTAGTGAAAACAATCAAAATGGGAAAAGTTGCGAAAAAAGCGTGCGACCGCAAGCGGCAGGTCCACTTCTCCCATGAGGAACTCACCGTGCTCACAGAGACCCTCCAGGAGAATGCTGCCGTCGTCTTCTCGACGCAAATGACCAGGACGGCACTTGCGAACAAGAAGGCCATATGGGCCGTGGTGGCACAGCGGGTAAGTGCGGTGGGGACCGCACCCCGCAACCCACAGCAATGCAGAAAGCGATGGGACGACTTGCGGATACGCGTACGGAGCATACTATCAGCCAACCGTAACATTGCCACAGCTACCGGGGGAGGATCGGAATCACCCATCAAGTTGACCCCCTGGGAAGAAATCTGTGCCTCCACCATTGGAATGGAGAGTATAGAGGGAGTCGGAGGGATGGAGAAAGGAGTGCAGACATCCGAAGAATCAGGTAGGTGGGCCAAATAAAACAATGCTAAATCCACAATGTCCAATCATGTGAAGTACCATGTGTCCACATAGTGCAACAGAAACACATGTCCAGGAGAACGTCCACATACATTGGCCTGATAGCGCACTTTAAAAGTCACATTAAATACATAAATAATAAAAAATCCTAAAAACACCCTCTACACGTGCAGCATGCACACCCTAACTGCAGGCTGCAAAACAACTGCATCCTCAATCCACACAAAAATGAAACCACCTCCAAGGCCCTGACCCAAATCACCCTCAGGTACCACCCCAATGCATGTGATACATTGCCATTCCAATTTCCACAGACCCATAAATAACGCTCGCCCTCCTTTACTCCACCACAGGGTCCGATTCAAACGACGAGCTTCAGGACACCCCCACCAGCACACCTGCAAAGAGGGCCAAGACCAACGGCCAAAGACCCTCCACCTCAGCTGCACGGATCAAGACACGGCAGCAGCACAAATCAAGTGGCAGCACACAGGAGGGGACTCCAACAGGCACCCCAGCAGCCAGCATGCCCACAACAGCAGCACCACAGGTCCCCCAAATGGATGCCACAGAAGGCACTGCTTCTGGTGGCAGCAGCACCATAGGTGACACTGCATTAATGGCAGCATGCTCCGACACAGAAAACGGTGCTGTCGATGTAGGATCCATCCATGACCTGTCTCAATCCCCCTGTTTGTTTCATCCCGTACACCATGAGGATACCACGCAGGGGCACCCACAAGACGACGACTGGCCATCCCCCACAAGCCCTGTGGCAAGGCAACATGAGGTGATCAGCCCCTCTGTGACACCACCGCAAATGGGCATGGCCCAGCAGAGGCAACAGTCCCTCGACCAGGTGATCGTGCAACAGCAGCAACTGGCCACGCTCCTCAAGGAGCATGCTGATGAATGTGGGGGTACTAAGGCAGCCATAGAAACATCTACTGAGACACTTAGGGCAGAAATGGAGAGAAGTACAGAGACACTAAGGGCACAAATGGAGAGAAGCACCGAGAGCCTGAGGGTACAAATGGAGAGAAGCACCAAGAGCCTGAGGGGGGAACTGCATGCGACGTCCAAAGACGTATGTGCTGAACTTGCCGCTGTGCGCCGTGTGCTCACTGAGCTCTCACAAACCCTTAGGGACATGCATGGACGTGAGCAGGCAGAGACATCATCCGTTGCAAGTTCCGTCCAGGGCAGCCCCCAACGTAGATCTGGGAGGAACCTGCGCTCCACAGGCAGGGGTGTCCCTGATACCCGGAGAGGGGGCTTGCAATAGCGTCTGCCCACTGACAATGAGCATCTTTGGACACTGGTGTTCGGGGGGGAGGTAGGAGGGTGGAGGGGGGGTGTTGGGCTTTCTTGGGTGGCGGGTCGATGGGGTGTGTAACATAACTTCACATATGCTATAAACATTTCACAATCATCCAATGAGATGTGTGGACATTGATCTTTGTGTACGAGGCCTTTATAGGCGTACAGTCCATATTGTGCATGTTCCAGACACACACAGTGCCACAAGTCCCGTGTCCATGTATCAGCCACCAGGCGTGAGTGCTAGAAGCATGAATCTATGATATACTGACGAATTTCACGGGCCTCCTGTGCCTCGCGGACTCCTTGAGGTGCTGCCACATCCCCACCCTCATCGTGACCATCTTCAGGTGCTTGCAGTTCTGCGTCAGGGGGCATGGGCACATTTCTACGTACGCACATGTTGTGTAGCATGACACATGCCATGACCATCTTTGCAACCTTCTCATGGCGGTACAGGAGTGCCCCGCCAGACCTGCTGAGGCAGCGGAAACGAGCCTTCAGTAGGCCGAATGCCTGTTCTATGACTACACGGGTACGTGAGTGGGCATGGTTGTAGTCCTCCTCATGCTGGTTCTGTGGGTTCCGGAGTGGTGTAAGGAGCCATCTCTTCAGTGGATACCCAGCATCACCTGTATGTGGACAATAAAGGATGTTTGTGGAATGACATTGCTACGTACGCATCCCCCCCCCCTTCCTGCCAGGTCATTGCCGCATCACATACCCCACATTATCATGCATGAAATGAGACTCACCGAGTAGCCAGGATCTGTTCCCTGCGTGTCGCTCCATGTAGCGTGGTATTGTAGAGTTCCTCAAGACCATAGAATCATGGGTTGATCCAGGAAATCGGGCACAACAATGTGTAATGATCCTGTTGGAGTCACACACCATTTGTACATTAAGAGAATGATATTGTTTCCGGTTGCGGTACTGGACCTCCATGGCATGTGGGACAACCAATTCCACATGGGTGCAGTCGATGGCACCAATGCAACCCGGTATGCCGGCAAGTGCATGGAATCCCACTTTTGTGTTTGTAATCTCCTGCTCCGAGCGTGGTAAAGAGATGTAGTCGTCTGCGTGCTTCAGGAGGGCATCGAGCACTTGCAATAGTGTCCGTGACAACAGTGGCTGTGAAATGCCATGCAACTGTCCGACTGTGTGCTGGTAGGTGCCTGTGGCCAGGAAGTGGAGTACAGACACCACCTTCAGTAGGGGTGGGATGGCGGTTGGGCTATCTATCATGCTGACAAGGTCAGCGTGTGTCATGTCCACAATGGCGGTTATGGTGTCCCGGTCCAAACGGTAGAGGGTGTGGATCTGCTCATCAGTGAGGTTGAACGGATGAGCTCGGAGGCGTGGGATTGCGGGCTGCCTGCGTGGTGGTAGTGGCTGTGCTGGTGGGCCTTGCTGGCCCTGCCTTGCCCTCCTCCTCCTCCTGCGTCTCCTCTGTGCGGCCGGTTGTTGTAGTAGTTGGTGTTCGTCTTCTTCTTGAAGTTGGAGTACTTGCAGTGCTATCAGGTCCCCCAGGGCCAACATCGCTAGTCCTGCCGGTAGCATTTTGGAGTGGGTGTGGTTGTGGGAGGGGGTTGGGTGTGCAATTTATGTGTTTTCAGGCTGTATAGCCTCCACCTGTGGTGATTCATTCCACCTGTGCCAGCTGCAATCCCCTTTGGGCGAGCACGTCCCGCACACAACGCTGCAATTTGACGCATGGCATCTTGCTATTACAATCATGTATTTAATCCCGATGGCAGTGAAATATTGGTTTATATGTTCATTCTGCTATGGTCCCATTGTTTCACATACTATCTTTGCAGTCGCGAACAAACTTGTGAAGGGTCAGTGGAATGTAGTACTCGATTAACGGTGGACCCTCATGCAGCACTGTACCGAGGTTCACCGACGGGCGGGGCGTCCCATTTGTGAGTGAAGCCAGTTGCCATTTTCACACACTGCCGCACTACATGGATGAATTTGTGATTTCAAGCGGTCACAGATGCCTTTTCGACGTGATGTTGCAAATGAGGAATTCGAAGGACAGCGCTTTCGGTTTTCAGCTAGCGGCGAGGAGACGCCCACAGGTCTGACTGCAAATATAACGTTCTATTGTTTAATGTCCTTCGGACAGGGGCCATGGCGAGAATGCAATGATTGATATGAATAGTATGGGATGCGCAATAGCGTAGTGGACGATAAGGCAGGACATTCCCAAATACATGTTACTTCACAACACTAGAATTCCGGGCTGGAGCACAGTGGATTCTGCAGACTGCATTACGCACAGACTCAATGGAAATTTCACATGTTATGTGAGTAAATAATCAGGCGTTTTTATACCGGGATGAGGGAATGATGTATGGATGCATGGACAGATGATTTAATTGAGAGTTTGCCATGTACATGGCTTTTTGGAATCTATCCACTTCCCCTGCGCTATGTGATGCAGAGCTGCCATAGCGGGACCATCGTCTATCTGCCCTTGTTGAACCCTCCCTGTCTCGACGCGCCTTCAAACACTTGTGTCTATGCACGTTACTAATCCCATCTAATGGATTCTGTTTTAACAGACGCATGCACACAAACACTCGTTTGTAATAGTGTATTCACCTCGATTTATATAGTTATGATTCGCAAGTGATTTTTGGGTGGAAATAATCCTCTTGAGTGGGCTAGCATGCATATGGCTGTAGATTTAGTGTGATCATTGAAGTGAGTAATTCAAATGAAGTTCTGATGCCCATACTATTCTTTTTCATTTCATTTGGGTGACAGGTATCTCCTCCCCTTTTGCCGCTGCCATCTGTATGCCACTCCTGCAGATGGCTTTTACTCCCGACACCTGCTGCTTCGAGTTAATCAGTGGAGCACCATTACGATCTTATGGGACGATCGCCAATGGGCCACATGCCCTTACGCAGTACTAGTGGCTAGGAGCAACATATCGACCTTTCAGCTGGACTAGTGCCTACCTAATGGGACGGTCCTGCGGTTCTAGGCGCTTCCATGTTGCCTTTTTGAACGTGAATGTAGCCCCTGTGTACCATGAAGGAACAGGGCATCACACAAGAAGAAGCTGGTCATTTATTGCGGATGCAGCCCACATTAATGAGAAATATTTTGGAGTTTATGACCTAATAGCTGTATGGGCTTGGTGATTTTGATGTGCATTAAAATTTTATTCTGATATTAACCGTGTAGCGTTATTCTTTGCAAGTAATGTAGCATATTCCTATTTGTGGAGCGATGTATTGTGAGAAGATCTGCATTGGGTTCCGGCTTCTGAGTATAGTTGCGTGGTACTGTACTGGCCGCGTTTGCCTACGAAGCCCAGTAAGGTCAGGGATTGGGGCTGCCATTATGACTGTTTTAATGATGTCATGCTCAGGGGCGGGGGATTAGCTTTTGTGTAACAGATGCCGGTCAGCCAGGTGGATTGGTGGAATGATGTGATTATCAGAATATGGCTGGTCACAGGTGCCTGTGTTTGCGTGCGTTTCTTGGAGGGAGACTGAGGTCATGTCCATTGGAATAGCTTCTGTATTCGTGCCATCTGTGCCCTGCAGCTCCCATTGGCCCCTCTTGAGATGAGGCTGGATGCTCAGTCACTCTGCCAACTTGTGTGGTACATGCTTATGCTGATGGTTGGTTTGTTTACTGGCAAGAGTACAGGGCTGGTGCAGTCTCCCTCAGGATACTGCTTTGAATGTTGCCTTACACTGGTGTCAAGCGATGGGGGCCTGTTGTTGTTTTGTCTCATATTTCAGTTCATATTGCTGTACTTGGACCTTCACATGCCTGTGCTGCATCAGTACGGCAATGGTGACATGCCAAATATGGATGGCCACTCACAAGGCACTTGGAGCCCCTACATTCATTTGTTCGTTGGCATGCATGGGTGACTTGTACATTTCACTGGTTGCATTGTGTGACTTCATTGCACCTACGAGGAGTTGTGCAATGTGGGCAGGGAGTGGTGTACAGGCACTCAGTAGGGCCATTTACGGTTGGTTCACGATGCCGTAATTCTCACCATGGCGGAATGGTACTTTCTGCCATGCTTGATGGCGTTAAGTAAATGTCCGCTAGGGTCAGAATTTGCGTACCGTTGCGCCATGGTGGTAATTACGGTTTTGCATGGCGCGCGTGCGCGTACTTGGTGCAGTTAGCGTTGGCTTTCACTACGGTGTCGCTAATGGCATCGTACTTTACGGTGACGGGTCATAATCGCACCGAGCGCTATTCGATGGCGGTATTGCATTTCCGCCATCGTTTTTCGATTTCCGCCAGGGTCGTAATGAGGGCCATTGAGACTTTGCAGAGTCAGTGGCCATCACCCATTGTCTTAGTCTCTAACCCGGAGGGCCCTGGAGATTATGGATACAGATTTCTGAAAAATCAAAATAATCTCTAAACTCTAAACTAACTTGATGCATAATTGATGCCTTGTCTCAAGGAAATTATCACAAAGACCAGCCACATACATCCCTATACTGGATCTAATATAATGATACTAGCAGGTACCAATTGTGACTGAAAACCATGGGTAGCTGTCTTCGCCACTGTAGGTCAGTTTAGTTCTTTTCACAGCACTGTCCTTTGGGCCACACAGAACCCCAGCGACATTTCAGAGAGTGAAGGATCATATTTTACAGCCTGATCAGACATATTCTGATGCATATGCGTGATATTTCTGTATAGATCACAATCTGGGCTGCACGCAGGCATCATTTTCACATGGTCACCCATAGTTAAGAAATATGCGTCTAAGAATGAACCTCAATGTGAGTCATGTGGCTTTACCATAAGTAAAATATAAGGGTTTAAGTTGTGCAAAGAGACAGTTCAACCCCAAGAAGTAATTGTACAGTCCTTCCAGAAATGTCCGCTATCAACAATGAAGAGAGAACTTTGGGCATTTATGTGCCTTGTTTGCTATTACCAGTGCTTTACCTCACATGTTTCAGCCCTGGAAGGCCCCCCTCAGAGACCTACCAAAAGTATCAAAGAATTACACGGTTCCTTGGACTGATGCTTTGGAGGAGGTCTTCAAGATGTTATATGTCTGCTATCCACACCCTTAATGATGCCAGGTTTTGCATCTATGTTTCTCCTCCAATTAAACACAGCTCATATTAGGCTAGGGCCCATTCTGTCCCAAGCAAATTCCATACTTTGTGTCGGTTGTGTCGGTTGCAAGGTCCCAATTATGCTGCCTTGTCTTGTGTCTGGAGTGCCTAGAAATCAAGTGGGCCACAAAAGTAAAATATATTTGTTCAGGTCCTACATTTATATGTGACTTTCCCGACGGAGATACCCATTCCTCATAGAAGACAGGTTGCTCTCTGCAGTGTCCTAAACCAGCTCCATCTTTTCTCTGCACTGCCTGTACTGTACCACAATTTGGGGGCATTCAACCTTGGCAATAAGGGTTGCAGGAGTCCTGTCACCAATCCCAGACATGGGAAGGATTCTGTACTGGTGTTGGGATCAGAATGTGCAAACGCTCATCACTAATCCAAGCATGCTTTTGTCCATCTTGTCTTCTGCTCACTTAGGCTATCTAGGTTTGAGCAGCCAAGGCATACCTCTTAGAGGATGTGTGGTGTGAGGAAGAAGTTTAACACATTATTACTTTGATTAAAAAGAATGTGCAGTGTTTCAAGTATACAAATATTGTATCTGCGGTTGCAGATGAGAATGGATTGGATATGTGCAAACACCCCGACGAGAAGATCACTATTAGAACACAATAAAAGATAATCAGAGGCAGTCTGATTTGTTATATGTTTCATGTAGAAAACCCATATAACAGACAGGCTAGGGGAGCCTCTGGATGTTGCTACAATTAAAATACAATCTCTAGATCAAAGAATATTCCTGTGTTCAGACGCTAACTTTGTCATTCCTCAAAGTACATCTATGCTTTGCTGTTCAATTATAGCACTTTACTTTACTTTAATAAATGTGTTATGCACAGCCATGGACCCTAGGGCTTAAGGGCGCAACAAGACAAAACAGACAATAGAAAGTGCTCTGTAGAAATATATGGCTAACAGATTCATACGTGGTCGTGGGTGGGCAGTCATAATTTCGAAAAAAAAATGTCGACAAAAAAATGTCGAAAAAAAAATGTCGACTTTCGTTTTTTTTAATTATATATTTATTTTAGGGGTTCGGGAGTAAAAAAAAAGGGAAAAATAAAAAAAAATTTAAAAAAGGGGGTTTGGGGGGGAACCCCCCCATTTCGAAAAAAAAATGCATTGAAAAAAAAAGTCGACATTTTTTTTTCGACATTTTTTCTTCGAAATTTTGACTTTCGACATTTTTGTTGTCGAAATTATCACTATAAACCGTGGTCGTGACCCTTAGATCCTAGGCAAACAGATGGGTCTTCAGTGTCCTTTTAAATGTATCTATTGATTCAATGCCTCTTAGCTCCAGTGGAAGGTCATTCCAAGCCTTGGGGGCAATTGCAAAAAAGGCTCCATTAGAGACCTTCACGGTTCTACATCTGGGTATGGTTACATAATTCTGATTACTATATCTCAGTAATCTGCCATAGGTTTTGGTAACCAGAGGTTCTTCCAGATATGCCGTTATTTTTCCTTGTCTGCATTTCTGTGTAATAACTAAGAGTCTAAAAAGAATTCTAGACTCGACCGGCAGCCAATGAAGAGCACGTCTTGCCGCAGTGGTGTGGTCTCTGCGAGCGAGCCCCATCATCACCCTTACGGCTCCGTTCTGAGAGACCTGTAGCCAATTGCAAACAGTTTTGTCAATACCAATTAGTAAACTGGAGCAGTAATACATTTTTGCCCCTATAATCACTCTCACAATAATTTCCGCATTGGCCTGAGAAATAAAATGTCTTAAGTGAGCAAGCAGCTTGATTTAGTAGGTGCAAGATGCCACCAGACTACTTACATGCGGTTTCCTGGTGAGGTGTCGATCGAAAATTGCCCCCATCGTTTTAACTTTCTTAAGCAGAATAATGTTTGCACCTCCTAAATAGAAACTTTCATAGGTGGAGCCCAGTTTCTGTAACATGTAGGGTGAACCAATCACCAGCAGTTCTGTTTTTTCTTTGTTTAATGCCAGCTTGTTAAGAATCATCCAAGTCTCAATCAAGGCATATGTCTTATTAATCACTGCTTCATCCAGATCATAATTATCGGACAAAGGGATAACGCACTGCGTATCGTTAGCATAGTTTGTAAATATCACGCCCTCATGAGCTAACATAGCAAATAGAGGGGCAGTGAAAATGTTGTACAAACAGGGCGAAGTGCATGCTCCCTGTGGTATACCGAACCCAATGTTGACCGCTGCAGCTTCAGCATCCTTGAGAAAGACCCTACTTTCCTGATTAACGAGGAACAAAGCAATCCATTGGGCTTTTAAGGGTGAAAAATTAGCAACCTCCCCCAACCTGGTGGACATGATGGAATGGTCCACCAGGTCGAAAGCCGCCGAAGGATCAAGCAGCATCAACATAGAAGCTTCATTCTTCTCCATACAGGCTAATAATTTAGACTTTAGCTCTAAAAGAGCCGCTCCCTCTCTCTCGAAAGCACCCACCCGCCCCCAGTGGTCGAAGTGTACGAAAAGAAGTAGTGGAACTATGTTCCCTACTGGCCTGCACCCGCTCCCCACAGACCCCAGCGCCGCGCCCCTCCCATGCACAATAAAAACCCCAAAACACAAGTGCCTGCTCTTTAAGGAAACGTCCTGTACAGTGCACTGAAAGTGCAAGTTTCAACTTCTTCCTACACTTTTATTTTAAAACGAAACCGTTCCGGAATGGTTTCTTTTTAAAATAAAAGTATAGGAACGTTAACACTGAATTAAAAGAAGTAGAGGAGCACCGCTCCTTACCGCTCCCGCCCACTTCGACCACTGCCCACCCCATTCTCTCTATCCCATCCCCTACTCTCTTTACCCCATCCACCCAATTCCCCACTTTCTAACCTCACTCAAGTCAGCCCCTGCTCTCTCTACCCCAAAGCAGCACACAGTCCACTTTTTCTACCCCACCACACCCACACTCTCTCTGCTCCCACCTATCCCACCCCCTCTTTCTGCTATCCCACTCCACTCCTTCTACGCTCACGCACCCACCCCTACTCTCTCTACCCCACCTGCCCACCCTACCCACACTCTCTCTACCCACACCTGCCCACCCTATCCCCACTCTCTCTACCTTTACCTGTCCAGCCTAAACGCACTCTCCACGCCCACCTGCCCTACACCCACTTTATCTACCTCCACTTACCCCCTCACTCACTCCACTCAAACCAATCCGCCATATCCCCTATCTAACCATCCCACCCTACCCGCTCTCTCTATCCCACTCACTCTACCCCCGCTCATCCTTCCCCGCAAACTTTTGTTTGATTTCTTAACCAATCACTTTCACCCTTTCTTGCTCATATTTCCTTTTGCCCATCATCAATTGCACCCTCTATCAATGGTTACCTCCCTTGCTCTATTCCCCTTCTCATTCACTTGCACACCTGCATCCCTTCTCGCATTCTCCTTGGGAACTTTGCACTCTTCTCCATGCACCCTGGTGCCTATAATTGTAAAATGCCAATGGCAGTAAACAGCAAAACCTATTGGCTTTGCCAATACTTGTGTTTTATTCTTGCCTCTTATTTGAAACAGGTTCCAGCAATCACACTATTGTTGCTTTTCATTATTAATTTGGAGCTTTTAATTTCAGAGTTAACATGCTCACAATATATAGGGAATGCATTTATATAGAGTGTTTCATTTCTGTTTTAACTTATAAGTGATATATTACATTTGACATATTTTGTAGCATTTGGCGGAATGAAATACAATGCTATTTAACCATGCATTTAAGTTGGAACTATCAGCCACCAAGATTTTGCTACAGTCTATGTTTCAAATTATTCATCTGTAAAAACATCAGTGCAAACAGAGGAAAGAAGAAAATGCATTAGATTTTGTGACTGGTAGAACTAACATGTTTGTTAACAAGAAGCATTTTCAAAAACGTGGTTAGTAGCTCAGACCTGAGCTTCCCCCTCCTCCACCTAGCTCTCAGCTCAAGGCCATCAAGGAGGTGTGAAATTCCAATGCGCACAGAGTTTAAGCATGACAATGGCTCTGACCTGGTGTAATCTGATCCCCAATCAAAGCCACGGCAAGCATTGGGAGACAAACAGAATGAAAGCCTCCTATCTCGGCTGTTTTAGCAATGTGAATGAAGTAGGAAAGAACACGGAAACATTTAAACGCACAGTACTGGCATATTTTCCTTTAGTTTAATTAAACATGTTCTAGTTTCTTTTTAAATCAATACAATACCGAAGAATCGGACCGCTGTAGAACTCACTTTGAAAATCATTTCAACAATTTACATCAGGGCTCACTGCTGCCGTGTATGGCACAGCACGAAGGGAAGAGAATTAGGAAACCAATTCAGTGCAGGTGAAAACCTGCAGATTTAAAAGAAGGCTTGAAATATATATTTTACCCTGCCAAACATTTCTAATAAGCCTATGCCTAGCATAAGACGCACGGCTTGATTTTTTTTTTTTTTTTTGCTACAGCCTCAAACAACCGCAATCCTAAATTGTGTTGTGGGATGACATGCACAGTTACAAACATTTGGGAAATCTGACAGTGATTACCTGCAACAAAAACTTGCTGTTTACATGCCTCTCTCAATTCAGATACGGGTCCCAAAACTCTGATATTAAGTATTAACATAGATTGGGATGGTCCTGCATGTAGCTTCCACTCTAGCTGAAATTCAGAATGCTTGTGCTAGTTTGTCACATAGCTGTTAACCTTACAAGTTTTGAAGTTTGAAGTTTTGTTTATTTATAAAGTGCAAACCAGGCCCAAGGGCAACCGGGCGCATAATCTTGCAAGCAGGTACAGTAAACAGTGCAAACACAGTAAAATTACACAAACAAATATATACAATAAAATGTACAGCAAGAATTACATTGGCAGATTAAGATACAAATACAAGGAAGGTATCTGGCCCATAACTTATATTACAAATGTCAGGCAGGTCTGAAAGGGGAGCCTTATAGATCATGAGAGAAGAGCCACATTTTGGCATTGTTCTTGAAGGTTTGGAACGACGGTTCAGCTCTGATAGGAGTAGGCAGAGTGTTCCAGAGTTTGGAAGCTAAGACTGGGAGACTCACGCCACCCGCTTTTTGGAGTTTGAATCTGGGCAGGGTGAGGCTGTGAGTTTGGGCTGATCTCGTGGGTCGAGCGGAGGTGTGAGGTGTAAGGCGGGAGGAGAGGTAGGGAGGAGCCATGTTATTCAGGCATTTGTGGGTCAAGGCTAGGGTTTTCAAGGCAATTCTTTGTTTTACCGGGAGCCAGCGTAAGTCAGCTCTGACAGAGATGTGGGAGCGTCTCGGGATGTTTAAGGCTGCCCTTAAGGCATTATTTTGTACGGTGTGCAGTTTATTGAGGTTGGACTGACTGGTCCCAAGGTAGAGAGCACTGCAGTAGTCAATTTTGCCCATAATGAGTGTTCTGGCGAGGGTGATGCAATTGATGAGTTTAGAAAGGGTCTGCAGGCGGTGATAAGTTTAAAGGTATAGGCTGATGCCGACCTTACTGCATTTGTTTGTCTGTTCAGTGAGAGCGTGGAGTCAAGGTAGACACCTAACGTTTTAGTATCTTTGGAGACCTTGATATCGTTGCCGTCAATGGTGAAGGACTTGTAGGTTTGATCTAATTTGTTAAGACGATAGCTTGATCCAAGTAATAAGAGCTCGGTCTTATCATCATTAAGACAAAGTTTGTGATGTGCCATCCAGGCCTGGATGACCAGGTAGACATCATTCACGGCTTTGGTGTCTACGGTGTAGTCGTCCGTGATGGGAATGAGTATCTGGGTGTCGTCTGCATAGTTTGTGTAGGAGACACCCAGATAGTCAAGCACATCGAAGAGGGGCTTCGTGAATACGTTGTACAACATAGGGGACACACAAGTGCCTTGGGGAACGCCACAGTGAATGGGGGAAGTGTCTGCTGATGCTGTGGGTGAGAAGACCCTCATACATCTATTGCTCAGGAATGAGTGGATCCAGGCATTGGCAGAATCAGCGAAGTGGGCCGCAGTTTTAAGATGTTTGCACAGTATTTGGTGGTTGACCAAATCAAAGGCCGCGGAAAGGTCAAGAAGAAGGAGGAGCGCTGACTTCCCGTTGTCCTTTAGTGTCTCCATCTGAGTTTTCAGATCAATCAGGGCTGATTCAGTGCTGTGTTTAGGACAGAAGCCTGATTGTCTTAACCCCAGGAGATTGTTAGATTCAAGGTAGTCTTGAATCTGCAGGTAGCCTGCGCGGTCCAGGATCTTAAGCAAGAACTGGACTGTAGTGATTGGTTTAAAATTAGTTGGGATGTTAGGGTTCAAGGAGGGTCTTTTGAGAAGTATGATGACCCACGCATCCTTTAGGTTATCCGGGACTATACCTGACTTAAATGAGGCTTTTATGAATGCTGTGACGAACGGGGCTAGGTCGTGGGATGCTTCATTGATGATAGGTGCCGGGCAGGGGTCACCTTGGCAGTTGGACGGTTTGAGGTTATTTATGATTTTTTCTACTTCCGAGGTAGTGAGTGGGGAAAAGGAGAAAGGTTTATGAGAAGGATTGGCTAGAGGCGTATTAAGTAAAGGTGTAGTCGGTGGTTGGTCAGACTGTAGGGATTTTTGTTACAAATAAATAATTTGAGTTCTTCGAATGGGGAATTCTTGTGCCAGGGCTGCCCTTGCAAGATCTTGAAGTTTCATAAGGCTGCAAAAGTATTTTGTGGGTGCAGCAAGAATTCAAGAAGTTTACATGATTCAGATATTTATCAGACAATGCATGCGTGTTTCTGTAATGTATGGATGGATATGTGCGGGTGCTCTTGCAAATGCACTTGCGCGTTCTCAATGTCACTGGGCCTAGTAAGATCATTGTTTTGTTCTTCCCTGTTCCCATCCCTTGCCTTGTCGCGCTCTGAAACACTTGTGTATGAGCGCAATATAAATAAAATATCCTATCATATGTGGTATGCTTTGTAAAATACTGCAATAAGCTACTTTTGGGGCCTTTTGTAGGGATGTAAACTTGTTCATATGCTCACTGTTTATTTGGCATTGGTTTATTATTGGACATTTTAGGAGTGGGATGAGGCAAGGAGGAATGCTGATATAATTCTGCACAATAACCTCACCCATCATCCAGCCAGTGTTGGGATTTTTGTTTTGTTTTACCTTTACTGAAGAGCCGCAAGCAAATTTGGGCAGAGTATCAACTGGCATCACTTGACAAATATCAGAATTTTTGATATTCAAATGTAGGCAGGTCTGGATGTCCTTGGAGCCTCTTGTCAAAGTTGCCATCTATAAATACTACCTTCTAGCGCTCTCCGTTTTCCCCAAGAACATTCAAATCATGAGTGGGACCCAGTTTACTTTGCACTGTTTGGCACAACAGCTACCTATTGGACGAACCACTGCACAAAGGGGATGTACAGAGCCCACCTTCGGAAAATCTGGAGAATACCATTTCCTTCGATACACATTTCTGCAAAGCAAAAGCTGCCTCCCACTCCTCCACCCACCAGACCTGCCTAGTCTTTGGGTTTTTATGCTCTTCTCCAGGTCTCCGGGGAAGAGCTTGGAGTCTACAGGTTTTCTGTGGCAGGCCCAGAGTTGCTGCGGCACCACCCATGCCTCCATCCAACTGGCTACAAAAGACCAACTAATGGCGCACATATCGGGTCTTGCGACAGGCCAAGCTGAGTAAGTTAAAGCTATCGGACGTGTCACAGTGACTAACTTTGCTACTGCAGCATCTCTTGTTCGAGACAGTTCCTGGCATGTCTGTGCCCATGGCACCGCCGGCTCTAGCTGCCCTCTGGCCATAGCTGAGCCTCCCGAGCCGAGATCCATTCATCATCATCTGTCTCCAGGCCGCTGCAGCTGATCTTCTTGTTGTCCGACTCGTGCTGTGTGCGTGGGCCTGTGAAAGAAGTTTGTCTGACTCTGGTCTCGAGATGACTCGTACATGCACAGTCAGTGTCATACTATTATATAATTGCATCTGTTATGCATCTCTGGGATGCTTAGACAGAACTGTTTCTAAGGATAGTCCAGGTGATGGTTTGATTGTACTAGCGCTCTTGTCAGTGCTTCAGCCTCTGATCTGGGGATATGAGCTTTAGCACACAACAAGATAGGCTATTCTATAATGCAAGTCAACAGTCGATTTAATTTAAAGCCAATGGCCTCGTTGTTCAGATGATAAAAGGGGCTCTCCTTTTAGTGTTTCTTTCTTAAACTCTTACTTTATGGCCAGGTGCCAATATTATTTTGGCTCTATCTCTACTCAGTGCGGATACTGTGTACTTACCAAATCATGCCACTTCCTGCTGATTCACTCGATTGGCCAGGACTTAGGAGGAGTCACACAAAATAGTGAATATGTTGTACTCTATTTATTTATTTATTATTTGTAAAGGGCTGAAACCAACGGCCTGGTGGCATAAGAGTGCTAACAGGACAAACATGACAAACAACAGAAAAGATACCAAACAGATTGGTAGCATATCAGGAAAGGGGCAGCATGAAGAGTCAAGACAAGAGCACAATCTTTAAGCCACGTTCAAAGCAGCCAAGAGAGACACATGCCTTAAGTTCGACGGGGAAGGGCATTCCAGCATTTGGGAGTGATATACTGAAATTCTCCCTGATTGACCATGGTCAATTTAGCTCTGGGCACGCACAGAAGGTGGGTGCAGTAAAATCGCAATGCTCTGCGAGCCAGAAACTAGGTCAGCCTGTTTGACAGATATGTTGGGCTAAGGCTCTTCAAGCATTTATGTGTTGAGGAGAGCAGACAAAAGGTGATCCTGGCATCAACTGGAAGCCAATGAAGCGCTCTCCTAGTTCAGAGATGTGAGCTCTTTTACCTAGTCCTTCTACTGGCCAAACATCGATGTTTTGAACGTTCTGAGGTTTGGTCGGTGCTCATTTCCTGATGCCCTTCAACATACTGGCATAGTAGTCTATTTTTGAGCAAAAAATGGCTCTAGTAATAGTCATGCTGTTGTCATGGGTCATCAAAGGTCTAAGTTGAGTCAACAACCTAATATAATAAGATGAGGAAGAGTCAAGACTGTTAACATGCACCTTCATATTAAGTTCTTGATCAAAGACAACACCCAGTGTCCTTACTTTGGGAAGCATAGTAATAGAGCAGCCAGCTGTAAGGAACTCCCAGTATTTGGGGTCTAACTTCTTGAGCCGGGCTGCGGTACCTGTTCTCATCAACTCTATCTGGAGGCACTAAGAGCAAGACTATTGTCCATTATCCATGATTGAATCATGATCAATGGGGTAAATGCTGGAGACCTCGAGGTGAACAGTCAATTAATGTAGATCCTATTTTCTAGTAGTTAGACAGAGTGTTTGGCGTTGCTAAAAAAATTATCTTTAACAAGCACAACCATCAGGTGGCTTGTGATGCTTCAGTGCCCAAGAACAGAAAGTGTGCTGAAGGTTAGGTACAATGCAGATGTCAGTTTATTTGGAGTCGTGGCCCAGCACCTAAAGTACACACATGACAGGCTGCCTCCTTACTTGTGTGGTTAGTCATAGTTTTCTAGGAACTGTAGTGGATGCTGTCACCCGCCCGTGGTGGTAACGCTCATCAGCTCCATCAATCAGGGGGTCCAGAAGCAGATATTCTCCTGTGTGTGGCCCCAGCACACAAGCACATCAAAGCTCCGCCAGCATCGATCAACAATGCTTACCACTGCAGCTGCAATCTTGCTCAAGGCAATTCCTCATTCAGGCAGCAGTCTCTCTTGCATGGGAGGGGGAAATGGCCTGGGATAGTCAAATCCAGTGACCCACCACTATAGTATACATGAGAGTAACACTGCATCTACTAAACTACTCCACAATGTCTCTCTGGCATTCCAACCATATACCCCAGAACTTGATGCTGTTTATCTCACCCACCAGGCTACTAAAACCAGCTCAGATCAGAATGGGGACCTGCATGGAGAATGTTCACTCAGGCCCCTGTCATGAATATGCCCCCTTTTCTCTATTTCTATGAAGCCACAAAATAATAGTCATGTCCCCATGCTGTGGTTAAAGGCTTTGTATGAATTTGAAGGGGATTGGAGGCAGTATGTTTTAGGACACAGACAATAACAATGTAAAGAAAGGCTCCAAATTACCCACCGGATTAGCAGGACTAACATTGACCAAATTCCCAAGTCCAGGGAGCTTGAAAAACTTTTTATTTATTTTATTTATTTATTTGGATTTGTATAGCGCACATCTGCCCATGGGCATCGTGGCGCTGAAAGCAAACTTACTTGTTACAGGCGTACATGGAGTAAATACAGATATAGTGCAGAGCATTCATGCATATATACTTACAGTTGTGCTTAATTAAGTACAGTAGGATAGGATGGAGTTAGTTAAACAGCGTGGTTTTAAGTACTTTACGGAAGGCGTCGTATGAGTTTTCGTTCCTTAGCGCGGTAGGGAGTGCGTTCCAATTTTTAGGTGCTAGGTGTTGAAAGCTAGACCCACCGGCTTTGCTTCTTTTGAATGTGGGTACATATATCTGGTTCGTCAAATGTGACCTGGTGGGTCTGATGGATGAGTTAAGAGTGATTCTTTCAGAAAGATAGGGGGGAGCCTTGGCGGAGAGGCATCTGTGGGTGATGGCCATGGATTTGAATAGTATCCTTTCTTTTATGGGTAGCCAGTGAGCTTCTTTCCTGGCTTGAGAGATGTGTTCCCTTTTTGGGATGCTTAGGGCTGCTCTTAGGGCATTGTTTTGTGTTACATTTTTTTTAGGTTTTGTGCAGACGTACCTAGGAAGAGAGCGTTGCAGTAATCCAATTTGGTGCCTACTGTGGCTCTGGCTATGGCCAGGCAGTTTTTAGTGGATAGGAAGAGTTTGACAGCGTTGATTACTTTAGTGGTAAGTGCAGCAGAGGAGGATATGGCATTGACTTGTCGTGTCATGGAAAGAGTGGAGTCAAGGTATACTCCTAACGTTTTAACTGCAGTGGAGACTGTGATGGTGGAGTTGTCTATGTTGAAGGATTTGTACCGCGGTGGGAGTTTGTTTAGAGTTTCTTTGGTGCCAACTAGTAGGATCTCTGTTTTGTCCCCATTTAGGCAGAGGCCGTTGGCTGCCATCCAGGTTTGGATGGCTGTATAGATCTTGGTTAATGCTGCTGCGTCATGTTCATAGATCCCTGTGAGAGGGAGCAGGACTTGCGTGTCGTCAGCATAATTTGTGTAAGCTATGTGACGACGGTCCAAGTCATTGAACAGTGGGAGGGTGAAGATGTTGTATAAGGTAGGGGCGGTGCAGGACCCTTGTGGGACGCCACAATGGATAGTGGTAGGGTTAGCGCTGGCCGAGTCAGAAAAGACCTTCATGAGTCGACCCTCGAGGAATGATTTGACCCATGAGATGGCTTCTGGTGAGAAGTGGGCTTCATTTTTGAGTTGCGTGCCTAGAATATCGTGATTGACCAAGTCAAAGGCGGCAGATAGGTCTAGCAGGAGCAGGAGTGCAGGTTTGCCTTTGTCCATGATGTCATTTAGTTGGATTTTGAGATCTAGTAGGGCCGATTCGGTCCCATGTCCCGGGCGGAAACCCGATTGCCTTTTTCATAATATACGATTTTCTTCCAGGTATTGCTGTATTTGTGTGTACGCAATTTTGTCGAGGATCTTAAGCAGGAAGGGAACGGTTGTGATGGGTCTATAGTTGTTGGCGTTTTCAGGATCTAGAGTGGGTTTTTTGAGAAGAGGGCGCACCCAGGCTTCTTTTAGGCTGGTCGGGACTGAGTTTGTATTGAAGGATGCATTGATGAAGGTTTTGAGAAATGGGGCTAATGTTTCTACGCAGTCTTTAATTAGTTTAGCGGGGCAGGCGTCGCCTTTGCAATTAGAGGGTTTGATTCTGTTAACAATATCGACTACCTCGTTTTCTGAGACTTCTCTAAATTTGAATGGAGTAATGGGATTTGTCTTTTTATTCTCAGTCATAGTTTCCGTATGGGAAGTTAATAAGATATGCTGAGTGAGATTTGTGTGATGGTCTAGGATTTTTTCTTGGAGGAGTTCAATTTTGTTTACGAGGGCGCACTGTATGGTGTTACACCAGGCTTGGTCCTTAACAATCTCTTGAGACTTGGTGCCCGGCGTGGATAGTTCCTTGAAGATGGCGAAACGTTGTGGATTTGGCTGCTATAATACTTTTTTTGTATTGGGTGGCCAGTGATTTGTAGGCGGATAGTGATGCTGCGTTAGGCGCACTTTGCCATAAGTTTAGGGCTTTGCGTTTTTTGGTTCATAATTCTTTTAGTTCTGCTGAGAACCAAGTATTTGAGTGTTTGGTATTTTTTGATTTTTTCTTTTGTAGAGGGGCAATGATGTCTAAGGCAGTGCTAATGATGGATTTGTACTTATCCGCCAGAGCAGCAGAGTCTGGTGTGGCGAGGAGGTTGGTAGTGAGGGCCTCTAAGTAAGGAGCAATGTTTTCTTTGGTGAGGTTCTTGGCGCTTCTGGCTAAGGCTGGTGGTGCAGGCTTGAGTTTTTTTATCGAGTTGTTGGGTGTGGGGATGAGGAAATGAATGAGAAAGTGGTCGGACCAGGGGGTGGGTGTGACGGAGCTGATGTCGATGCCACAGTTATGGTCGGCTATCCAGTCAAGAGTACGTCCTTTGTTGTGGGTAGGATGGAGTACTTCTGTTCAAAGCCCATTTCTTGGAGAGCTTGTGCTAATGTAGTGGATGGTCTATCTTTCAGGTCGTGGAGTCCCAAATTAAGGTCTCCTAAGAGAATAGTCTTTGTAGTAGTTTTAAGGTTTTCCCCCAGCAGATGTGAGAGGTTATCCTGGAAGTCCAGTATAGGGCATGGCGGGCGATATACTAGATTAAAGGTGATGGTGGTATTGGGAGAGAGTGCGATCTTGGCCCATAGAGCGTCTACGTTCTCCCCTAGTTTGGGGGAGAGTTGTCTTATTTCTAGGTGATCTTTGACTATGAGGGCTACCCCCCCCCACCTATGGACAGTGTTCTGTCCTGTCTAAGGATGGAATATCCTGATGGGATCGCTAGGGAGATAGCTGGCCCTGCGGCATTGTGTAGCCAAGTTTCGGTGATGGCGAGAATGTCGAGGTTGGTAAGAAGGTCATGAATTTCTGTGGCGAGGGCAGGGAGGGATCTGGCATTAATTAGCGCACATTGTAGGTCTGGGCGTGGCGGTGGGGTGGTAATCCGCCCTTTGGCTGTCTTCTTGGTATTGTTCATTTTGTGGTGTTTGGAGGTAGGTTTGTTTTCAGTCTTTGCTGGTGGGGTTTGTGGTGCGGTTCTGGAGCGGAGGCCTAGTATTTGATTTCTGGAGTTAGTGGCTCTAGGGCGCGTCGTGCGAGGGCTAGGCTTGAGATAAGTGGGTTTGGTGAAGAAGGATGGAAGGAAAGGCGTGGGGGGGATGAGTGTGGAGGGTGGGGGTGTGGTGTTGGCCATGATGAGAGGGCACCGGGCAGCAGTCAGCTATCAGTTTAGGGTAGGGCACCAATCATTTGGCTGGGCATGTGCGATACAGTGGCTATGAATGGGAAACACAGACAGTGGCTAGGCATGGGCAACACAGTGGCTAGGCATGGGCAACACAGTGGCTAGGTATAGGCAACAAAGGCTAGGCATGGGCAACACAGTGGCTAGGCATGGGCAACACAGTGGCTAGGTATAGGCAACAAAGGCTAGGCATGGGCAACACAGTGGCTAGGTATAGGCAACAATGGCTAGGCATGGGCAACACAGTGGCTAGGCATGCGCAACATAGTGGCTAGGCATGGGCAACACAGTGGCTAGGTATAGGCAACAGTGGCTAGGCATGGGCAACACAGTGGCTAGGCATGGGCAACACAGTGGCTAGGTATAGGCAACAAAGGCTAGGCATGGGCAACACAGTGGCTAGGTATAGGCAACAATGGCTAGGCATGGGCAACACAGTGGCTAGGCATGGGCAACACAGTGGCTAGGCATGGGCAACACAGTGGCTAGGTATAGGCAACAAAGGCTAGGCATGGGCAACACAGTGGCTAGGCATGGGCAACACAGTGGCTAGGTATAGGAAACAAAGGCTAGGCATGGGCAACACAGTGGCTAGGTATAGGCAACAAAGGCTAGGCATGGGCAACACAGTGGCTAGGCATGGGCAACACAGTGGCTAGGCATGGGCAAAACAGTGGCTAGGTATAGGCAACAAAGGCTAGGCATGGGCAACACAGTGGCTAGGCATGGGCAGCACAGTGGCTAGGTATAGGCAACAATGGCTAGGCATGGGCAACACAGTGGCTGGGCATGGGCAACACAGTGGCTAGACATGGGCAACACAGTGGCTAGGCATGGGCAACACAGTGGCTAGGTATAGGCAACAATGGCTAGGCATGGGCAACACTGTTGAGTGATTAGCAGTGGCTAGGTGTAGTTTTTGAGTAATTATCAAGCATTGGTTTCCAGAGTGCACTCCAATCAGTTAACAGTGGAATAGCAGTCTATGCTGGTGTAGTTAATAGGGCAGTTATAGAGAAACTACCAGGGGTACCTCATTTTCTATGAATCCTTATGTTTGAGCATGTCAGGTGCACCAGTGGCACGTAGAGTGGCTCAGCAGTCTTTCTCCTGATTGACGGTGTGCATTTTACTTACAGTTCACGTCAAGGACTTCCTGGGGCTGGCGGTGAAATATGGTATGTTGCCTTCCAAAGTTTATTGCGGTTCCCTTGCGGGACCGCCGCGGACAGGCGCAGACAGGCCCTTAATGTTGCGGCCCTTGCTGGAGCGGCCGGCTTCCGCCTCCGGTTCGGGTCTGCAACAAAAATAATGGCGCGTG
The DNA here is from genome assembly GCF_040938575.1 of Ambystoma mexicanum. NCBI lineage: Eukaryota > Metazoa > Chordata > Amphibia > Caudata > Ambystomatidae > Ambystoma > Ambystoma mexicanum. The sequence continues at coordinate 580,643,530 of NC_090925.1, forward strand.
GCCAATCAGCTGTGCTGGGCGGGGAGTGGAGGGATCAGCTGTTCTCCGATGAGAACATGGCGGCCATCTTTGTATGGCTGCTGCGGGCCTCTTATCCGGGTGCTGGGGCCGTGGTGCACGGGATCGGGTCGAGGGAGAGTAGCTTTCCTGGATGAAGGGAAGGCTTCTTCCCGTGCTTGTTTTGAGGTGCACCGCTGCGAGGCTTCGTGCGCGGCGATGAGCGCACGTTGTTCCAGGTGGTGCCCCGGGTGGGGGGGCTCCTGCCCTGCCCTGGGTGGCTGCCTGAGTGACTGGGACAGGCGCAGACAGGCCCTTAATGTTGCGGCCCTTGCTGGAGCGGCCGGCTTAAAGGTGTCTTGTGCATGATACGTTACATTGTATATCCTATATTTAAAAGCATCCTAAATAGTTATTTAATTTCAGACTCGTGTAAAGGGAATGCAATGACTTCAATCCATAAAACATGCTGCTCACATGGATGATCTTTTTAGACCCTTTTATGAAACCTATCCTGGCAGAGTTAGAAGTGTGAAAAAGTAAGAATCTTATCCAAGTATAAAAGGCATGTTTGCAGAAGCGCTTTTCCACCATTAATTTTATTTTATTTTATTGTTTAAAGCACAGACCTAGCTCGAGAGCAGCACAAGGCTTCAGGACAGATTGCCCCGGAGCAGACAATGCAGGCTCATAGGGGTCTTCTAAACTGGTTTGCCAATGTATCATCAGAAATTCATAAAGTGGAGAGAGCCACTCCCTGGGCCAAGTTAGAATCTTGAAGTATCTTAAGGGATCGCTTTATAGCATAACTTTATCTCGCCACTTAAATAATTGCACCCAAATTAAAAATACAAAGCATGGATTTTTAAACATTTGTTTATCTGTCAGGTGTCCCTAATGAATTGGGTCAGGACTATATTTTGCCCCACATCGTGTCCTCTTTTCCTGGCAGGTTTGACAAAATATGTGCTACAGAAACATGCAATTAACTATAGTTTATGAAGGCTTATTATATGCGGATGCACCTATAGTCAATGTATACCTATTATCTTGCAGAGGCAACAATGAATATAGGTAGAAAGCATTCTAGAATATTGGGATCAGATGCTGCTCATTTAAGAACGTACCCTCAGATACCCTAGAACACAGTTTTGTAATACCAGCAGACTACAATGTTGACGCCTTATTATCAAACTTCAACCAAACCATGAAGGAATTGATAGACATAAGACACAGAAAAATGCTGCTGAAAAACACATAAACCCAAGGACCGCCTCCCTTTAATGGCATGATGTAGTGCATGCTGGGCATTCACCAATGAAGCTAAAACTCTGTTTGCCATGGCTATCATGGAAGCTGCTAACAGGAATCAAGCCCTTTTTGTGCCAGTCAAACACTGTTCCAAGACATTGACTTACACAGTAATTGCAGTTTCCACAGAAAAATGTAACAAAATTAACACATTTCCCATCACCAACATATATAAAATCAGGTAACATACCGCTCACGGTCAGCCTCATGCAACACAACCCCAGACATCCTTCACAACCCTTAATCACAAGGACTATACTGATACTCTTCCATCATCAATATTGGCCTCATACAAGGACCATCCTTACCACTTCCATCATGAACTAGTTCTCAAAATCTGCCCTTACCCCAGACTCCAAAAACACAATGCCTCACTTGAACTAGCCAATTTCCAGAGCACCTTAAACATAGGGTTAATGTGCCCAATCCTCAGAAACCCCACTCTAAACTCAGACAACCTTACTAAATACTGACCAATCAATATCCTTTGTGTCATTGGTAAAATCATAGAGCAGGCAGTTTCCAATCAACTCTCTAATTGGATTAACCAATATGGCCACGTACATGATTACCTATGTGGTTGTAGACCTAGTCGCAGCATGTAAACTGAGACATCCAGGTCATACAAATGCTTCTCCAAATCATAAATAAACATGACTCCTGCCTCTTGGTTTTCCCTAACCTCTCTGCCACGTTGAACATGGTTGACTATTGCAAACGTACAAGCCTACTCTTAGATAGAATGTGGTTCATAGGTACAGTCCTCAACTGGTATGTCTCCTAGCTCTTGGAGAGATACATAGCAGTTCAGATGTGTAACTTCAGTCCAACCATCACCCAGTCACCTGAGGAGTTAGGAGGGCCTTAGTCGCAACCACTCATATATATGCCTTGTTGCATCTGGAAGGTATGACTGTCAATCATCTAATGCCTGCTGTACCCTACTCTGGCCAGAATTCTATTATTTTTTCCAAGGTTATTTGACTAATTGCAGGTATTCGTCCCTTTGCCCCAAGGGGGAGCCCCCCTGTGAGGCTAGGGAGATGTTCCCACACTGCAAGACCCCCTAGGGGGTCGAGGCAAGTGCCCCCTTTGGGGACAAGGACTCTCATTCCTTTGAGGAACTCCCTAGGCCATCTAGCATGGCTGCATACATGTTAGATCAAATTGTGTGGCATCTTTACTGTTGGCTGAAGGCAATGCAAAAAAGAAACCCATTTGTAAGAGAAAAGGAAGATGTCTCTTTAACAAGAGACATATATTACCTGGACAAGTAGGAGAGAAGGAGGAGAGCCTTGTGCTCAGGGAAAGCCCCCTGACATCATTACGCCTTGTGGAGGTCAAGCAAAGGCATGTCGCGGAGCCTGCAACTTTCAACTTGGCAGATAACGCCAATACAAGACGCCAGAGGCATGGCGTCTGCAGATGCAAGGAAAACATTGTGAAGAAGGAAGAGGAACAATCCAGTTTAATCCTTACTTAGAAAGAATTTTACAGAAACTGGTGGAATCCATTGGGCAAAATTGGGATACAATGATACCCAGGGCCCTATTCGCAGTCCAGAAGACCCGTCAGACTTCCCTGGGGTGTTTTCCCTTTGAGCTACTCTATTGAAGGGAACCCAGGATGTTTTGGAAATGTTGAAGAAACCTGGGAGGAGAGCGAGGAGGCCATCTTACCCATTTCCCAAATGGCCCAGAAATTAAAAGCGCATATGGCGTCAGTAAGGGAAATTGTAAAAAGACACTTAGGTCAAGCTCAAGAACAGCAAAAGGCAGTATATAATAAACATGATGTAACCCGATCCTTTTCTATCAGGCAATCAGTTTTAGTTCTCCTTCTGACAGTGGATAATAAGATAATTTCCTATGAAGTCCTAGAAAAAAAAGTCCCCTGTACTATCAAATCTCCCAAGCTGGTAGGCGTCAGAAAACTCAAGTCTATCTTGTTAATCTCCTGAAAGAATGGAAAGTAGATCCCAGTGAGAAAGCTACAGTCACTATGGCACCCCTCCTTACTGATCCAGAAATTGAGACCCAATTGATTTGACCTCAGTTGCCATTATCCCACGAAGAGGACCTAGGCGACTTACTGGCTCAATTCCCTTAAGTGTTTTCAGATCAACCAGGGAGGGTCGATAATTTGTTCCATTTCTTCCTCACACCAGCAGGGAAAACTATCAACCTAAAGCCTTACAGGATCCCTGAGGCCAGAAGAAACATTATTGAACAGGAGATAGAGGAGATGCACAAGGCTGATATCACCGAGCCCTCTGAGAGTCCTTAGTCCTCCCCTATTTTCCTAGTTGCCAAACCTGATAACTTGTGGCAATTCTGTATGGATTTTAGGAAGCTGAAATAAATCTCCATCTTTGACGATTATCAAATTTCATGCATTGACGATTTAATCGAGAAGTTATGGACAACCAAGTACATTTCTATTTTCGATTAAACAAAAGGATATTGTCTGGTCACCATAAATTTAGCACACATGGAAAAGACAGCATTTTCAACACCACAAGGCCTTTTCCAGTTCAAAGTCTTACCCTTTGGATTACACAGAGCTCCTGCCACCTTTCAACAGCTCATAGATAACATACTGAACCTATGCACTGCTTTCTGTGGGGGGTCTCCACTGTAAAATATCTCAGATACTTTGTGGGGAATATTCTAATCCAACCTCAAACTGAGAAAGTAAGTGGTGCAAAAAAACACCAACCCCTAAAACCAACCAGGATCTCCGATGGGTCTATCCAGATATAACAGAAGGTTTATCCCCAACTACTCCACCCTAGCTGCTAAACTGACAGACAAACTAATAAACTCACGCCCACAGAAATTGGATTGGAGTATGCAAGACCAAGCAAGTTTCGGAGGGCTGAAGACAATTCTATATCAGGAGGCTGTCCTTAAGACGCCATACTTTAATAAAGAATGTATTCTGCAATCAGATGCATAGAAAGTAGGCTTGGGTGCAGTGTTCTCTCAAGGGTATGAAATAGTTGAACCTCTGGTCTTATATACCAGCCAAAAACTCTTTTCCAGAGAGCAGTCCTGTGCCACCGTGGAGCTCAAAACACTAGCCATAAATTGGGCCATCGCACATCTGAGGTACTACCTCAAAGGAAGGAATTTCAGGTTGCTTACTGACCACCCACCATTAACCTGGATGAGCCTGAGAAAAGACACTAACCCAAGAGTAATGAGATGGTTCCTGGAACTCCAAACATTTTGCTTCACCACAGAACATCGGAAGGGGAAAGAACAGTGGAATATGTATTTTCTAAATTGATTCTCTCAAGAGATGGGGGATCCACCACTGTAAGGGGAAGGGTATGTGACAAATCACAGGTATTCATCCCTTTTCCCCAAGTGGGAGACCCCCCACTCTGAGGCTAGTGATGTGAGCACACACTGCAAGGCCCTCCCTAGGGGTTGAGGCAAGTGGGACCTCAGTGTGAGAGACTTCTACAACACCACCAAACCAAGCCCATAGAGACTTCAATATTTTCGCACAACTTCACTGTGAAGATAATCCATATCATCACAAACTATCCCTGTAAGGTACTTCAAAATTACAAAATATTGGCAATTTAAATATCCTCACACACCATCACTACATTGACCTCTGTATCGCCATTGCACCATCCCTGTGGGGACTTTAATATCATGACACAGCAAACCTGCAGGGACTTCATTAGAATTGCACATAATGTTGGGACTATTCTCATTATAATCCCAACTCATTCAGTACGTAAATCAGTATCACACCCAATTCATGTGAAGTATATGAGGACATTAATATGACCATACACTCTGTGGAGACTTATCACACAACAGTGATGTGAAAACACACACCATCCATGTGGGGCCTTACATATCACAGCACACCATCTCTGTCGGGACTTCAATGTCATTCTGATTCCTACTGAATACTGTAGCATAACTGCATATGTTTGGTGGTTAAAGGGGGCATTTTCCCATTAAGGAAAGCACCTTTTGATTTACAAACAAGATACTATTTTCAATGTAAGGAAAATAAATCCACATAACCCAAATTGCCTATTTGGGAGTGGCTCACCCTATTGAATTGTGGTTGTTTCGAATGAGTTGCTCTGTATCAATGGGGATAATTCAATATGTGCATCTGGCTGGCTGTGTGCCCGAGGCTTAAAAAGGCTGGGTGGCCATTTGGGCTCAGGAGAAAATTCTGCTTCCTCTCTGTGACTTTGTCTATGTCCCATTTGGCTCTGGTGGCTCTAGTAGCTCAATTGGTCAAGCGGTTCTCAGTCAATGATTCTGTCTACCTCTTCTGTGGTGAAACAGTGAGATGGCTTACTCAGGGAAATTACAGGTTTGGGTCTATGTCTAACCTAAGCAGGAAGTGTCTCATGTGGAGCCTGAGTTTGATTGTGGTGAGATCAGTTGAAGCAGTTGTACCTATTGTGCCTTTCTCACCATACGTTGTTGTTACTGCCCTCATAAAACGTTTGGGAACCATACAAGGAGAGAATGAGGAAGCAGCTTTGCAAGGGTATTGTCCCTAATGAATTTAGAAGGTGGTAGGTGGGTATGGGGAAGAGACCACTGACAAACCCTACTCAGTCTTCCTCCAGGTAACTAAAGCCACTGGCCTAAGGGTCCTGGTAAGCTGGACTTCCTGGTCTCCATGCAGGTGTGGCTCAGATAATGAGCAGCATGGAACTGGCCCACCACAAATTATGGAGGATCAAAGCTAGCCCTGTGATAAGACTGAGTGCTTTCTCAGCTGCGGCAAGCCGCTCAGTAAGTAAACCAGGTCTGGATTTAACTGTCAAAGGGAAGCATAGTTTCCCTTTGACAGCTTTCAGTACCCTAGTAGGCATGCCCAATGGGCAAAACTGATAAGTGTTATTGTGTGGCTAGACTGGCCTGCATTGGTGCAGCCCACCTGAACATCTTTTCTTATTGTGGTATGGCATTTTGTGCCAGGCACCAAAGTTAAAGGATCATGATCAGTGTTATTATATGGCTAGATTTCCCTACATTCGTGCAACCAGTCTGCAAATAGAAATGCTGTGGCATGGCATTTCTTAGTGGCATAAGGAGGTAAGCCAACATGAGTGTTCTTAAGTTGACATAATAGCGTACATTGGTGAAGGCAGGCTGGATATAGTCTCTTATTGTGGCATTGCATTTTTTACTGTCACAGCTAACAGGAGTATGTTTTTTATCTGGTAATACTGGCATATATTTGTTCAGTCTGCATGGACTTGTATCGGCACAGCCAGCATGAACATTTTTTTAAACTTGCAAATATTGTGCACAATGGCATCATGGAAACGAATTGGAAAATGCTTCTGTTCATTGTTGGTGACTTGCAGTCATTGGAAGTGTTTGTGTGTTACTATACAACATCTATTGCAAACTGAGTGTCTTTTTACCCTATTTGTTACAGAAAGTGTGCTGTAAAATGCACTATTTTAGCCTATTATATAAAAAATGTTTTCAGGGAAGGAACTCACACGAGTCCCCCTTTGTTAGTTCATGCTCCATCGCTATACTCAGTCACTCCACCATATTCCAACATACACCTGTCCAGTAAAAAATTCTTACAAGCCACCACTGTCCCTAGTGTACCCACTAGCTCAAGGAACAGGGTCAGGACCCAGACTTTTTCACAGTATGAAGAAAACTGTTGACAAGCACCAATCTGAATAGTATTGTATTAGTTTATTACAAAAACATGATCACTGATGATAGAATCAAAATATTTCATTGCAAAATCTAAAACGTAGATAACGCTGACATTTACTTGCAGCTTTCCCATCCCTTTATTTTACCTGTGCTCATGTTCTTTCTTCCAGCAGATTAAGGTCTGCATACATTTGATAGGTACATGGTACGCCACCCCATGGGCAAGCCTTTGTGTTCTACTGTGCATACCACTGTGCTGGCAATTTGGCACAGTATAAACCATGATAACATAACATAGCATATAATGCCAAAACCTTGCATATTACAGTACATACCCATTCTGATGTGCACCCACCCGTGACATCCAGTGCATCCTTCCCTTCAGTGCTAGGTTTCCCAAAGCTCTGTCATTGAGTGGATCCCCCATTTCTATAGTGGGGGGATAGTCTTACCACGCTGAATGGAAGACAGTTGTAGACGGGCTCAGCAATATACGTTTATGACACAACTTTTAACTTTAAAAATTTAACTCACCTCTTACCTGTCTACAGCAGCCCCCACTTGCCTAAGATCTGCCAACCAATTCTAGAAGGGGCCAGTTATCTTTTAATAGAATGGACAACTGTTTTGGTCAGAGTGGGCCAGTTTCATTACTACACTAGTCTTAACCAATGTTACCAAGCAAATATGATTTCAAACATGTTAGTTGCAGCATATCTTACCAAAAGGACCACCTTGGTTAATACACAAACAGTCTGTTCTGGATAGTGATGAATTGTAATGTGTGATTGTGGCTGACTTTTTCATTGGTGCCTGGACTAATTGTATGCCCCAGTTTGAACCTGCCTTGGTGCACCATGGTGGGAAGTGGACTTGAGATAATAATGCAAAGGTTAGGATGGGATTCCCCAAAAACCTATTGGTAAGAAACACAGGGATATGACTTTTAGCAGACAGAAAAGGAAACGCAGACAGCAAAATGCTGGTGTACGGTTTGTTTAGTTGATCTTAAGCTTTTTCCCTTCTCCCAGTACACCAGCGGATTTTTACATTTGTATATACAAAGGGGTAATCACACAATACCATTTACATTATTAACCTACCTAAACAGCTGAATTACTAAAAACAGTACAGAAAAGAGTCCTTTTAAATTATAAACAGTTCTTCCAAAATATAAAAATCCTTAAGGATATATGTAAAAGTCTCCATACAGTGTGCTGTAACTATGTTTAAAACAACATTACTTGGGAGCCAGCTAGGCTAGGGCTGTCACAAGGTATTTTCTGCTGTGCGTATTTCTCTTCCTCTGTGGCTTATGCCAGGTGCAGCCCGGCATTGATGGCAGCCTGGGGGCGGGGGCCCAAACCAATGCTCCACCCAGGCTGCGTCTGCCAGATGCAGCCCCAGGAGTCTCAGAGGCCTGTCTTGGCAGGGAGCAGGCCTTAAATCATTACACAGCGCTCCCCTCTCTACCAGAGAGTGCCACGCCTGACAGAGGAGGGTGAGTGGGGGGCAATGACTGGGGGTGCTCCCCGCTCACAGAGCCATGTGGAGCCAGGCCACGGCAGTGACAGGAGTGCCAGGAGGCAGTGGTGGGTTCTGGCACTCCCCTAACTGTCTGGGGAGAATCACCCTTTCAGGTCGGGCCCGCAGAGGTGAAAAAGAACTATCAAAGGTGCAGGGAGGAGTGCTGCTCAACCCTCCTCAGTGAAGGTTGAGACCAACTGTCCCCAAGGCGCTCTGCTCACGCCGCACACCTTTTCCTTTTTTAAAGAATCCCTGTGTGGCATCACATGTGGATGTCTTTTACTCTAATTTGTTGCATGCTTCCCCCCCATTAAAATATCCTCAACCTTGAGGATAGTCTTGACCTGAATTATGAATCTATCTAGCTAACAACTAGCTCCACACACCCTCCACTCTGCATCCAACCTGAGACTGGGTGATCTGTTTCCTCCCCTGATAGTTTGGAGTTCCCTTTCCCACCCTCCCCCTCCGAATACCCTAACAATAATAATAATAATAATAATAATAATAATAATAATAATAATAATAATAATAATAATAATAATATAAAAATAATTGAGCCATGATTTATATCTACAGTCCACCTGCCACAGTACCCCTGAACGCGTAGACGCCTGCACTAAAGAAGGAAGAATGGAAAACTGAGGATCAGGCAATGGGAAACTCACATTGGACCCCTGGTGAATCCTAAGTTAGTTTCATGACAGTCCTGCTCTCCCTGGTGGAAGGACAAAGATCAGCCGGGGCCTCATCTAGGGTTTGTCCATGGCCTGGCGATCAACCCTGTACCAACTCAGGGTCCCTATATTCCAGTGGAGGAATGGGTAAGGGATCCCTACTGCATCCAACTTAGCAGGAGCGCAATGTGATCAGGAATAGTCTCAAATGAACACTCTCAGATTCAGGTTCACGTCCTCTCCTCTCACTGCTGGTGTCAGCTAAAACTCATCCTGGACTTGGAGCAGAAAACTCATCCTGGACTTGGAGCAGATGGTTCCGGTGCAAGGTCTTGATGTTTCTTGGCTGTCCTCCTAACCACAGTCAGTAGACAGGCAGCATTCCCAATTGATGCTCAATGATGAATGGTTGAGACTCCCACGTGTGACTCATCTTCTTCTGTCCACTCTTTCCCAGGCTGTGGATCAACACACAATCACTAGGCAGAACACTTGCATCAATGTGCAAGATGAAAGGCAACTGAGGATCCGTGTAGCCCAGAATTGGTTTGAGGATTCGAGGAGCTCAAGTAGTGAGGGGCCGCTTCTCCTTGAATGCCTCCTGGCATTAGTCGGTCCACCTATCATCAAAGGGCTCATGTGGATTGTGTAAATGGTCTGCAGAGTTGATGGTAATCCTGCAGCTCATCTGGTTAGACAGGTATCCTTTGATGAGGACAACAAATGGTCGTGCGATGTTGGCAAATCCCACAGCAACTCTACATAGCAGTTAAAGAATTCAAGGAAACTCTGTGACTCCTTCAAGTTCTGAGGTCTTGACCAGGTGAGGAGGGCTTCCGTCTTTGAGGGATCTACAGGAATGCTGTCTACAGCGATAATGTTTCCGCTGCATTTGATGCTTGTCCAGCAACACTGGCATTTGTTCACACTGACCTTTAGCCTTTGCTCCCTTAGCCGATCAACACCTTCATGAGCCCCTTGTTGTGTTCCTCCAGGGTCCTTCTGAACAAAATAAAATCATTCATGTAAACCATTACCTTCAGGTGGTTCATGTGACTGACAGTCTTTTACATGAGGTGTTTCCTGAGGAATTTGCACAATCCAAGCAAGCAGGAGAATGCTGTTTTCTCAACATCCACCGGATGCATTGGGATTTGGTAGTACCCACTCCGCAGGTCCATGACCAAAATCGGTTTTCCCATCCTGATGTCCACCTAGAACGTCACATAGGACTACCATTTTAATACCAATATAGCTCAACATACGAAATATTTTCCATAGCCTTTATTGATGGAACTAATGACAAATGTTGCCAGTACTTGTAACATAACCATATGTGTTTATAGCTTGCTTGCCACTTCTTTGATATATGAAAATACATGCAAATATCAATCTAATATTGCAGCCGCGTTGAGCATAGAACTGGTATTTACTGCTTACTGTTATTTCTACGCCTTCCCACAATTGCTGATTCTTGTGCATGTGAATGTATACTTGCATGATCAATATTTAGGGAGTCTACTTTACTCAATTCTCATTAGGACACCCAATATCCAGCCATATGTATTGAGTGATCTTAGCCTTGGTCTCCACTTGCTAGGATTCTTTGCCAAGAAGGACCCTTTTTGGAATATTGACTTCTTTGCGCCTAATGGTTGCATTCACCATACTATAGCCAACCTCTTGATACCTATCCACCATGATCCTGATTGATCCTGATTGAGCCCTGCTTTTTGCCTACTGTACTGCTGTAATCCTGGGCGAGCCCCACATTTGCCTTTTGTATTACTGTATCCCTGGGAGAGCCCTGCATTTCCTTATTGCACTATTGTATTCCTTGGTATTCCTTGGTGAGCCCCGCATTTGCCCATTGCATTGCTGTATTCCATAGGGTGCCTCGGACTGAGCCACTGTATTATTGTACTATTTGGTGGGCCCCACATTTGCTTACTGTACTGCTGTATTCCTGGGTGAGCCCCACATTTGCCTATTGTATTATTGTACTAATGGGCGAACCCAGCATTCACCGAGTGTATTGCTATATGCCTGGGAGAGCCCCACAGCTGCCTATTGTATTATTGTATTCCCTAGTGAGCCTCGCATTTTGAGCCCTACATTCCTGTATTCTATGGTGAGCCCCGCATTCGTCCATTGCATTGCTGTATTCTATAGTTGCTTCGCATCGAGACACTGCATTGTGATACTCTATTGTGTGCCCAGCATCTACCTATTGTATTGCTGTATTCTATGGCTATTTCTAAAGGTTTTATACTGCCATTTGAACCGTGCCCCTGATTGTGGGACAGCTCTACTGGCACAGTAGCATACCAGATAGCATGTCATACACATCTGCTTCTGTATCGCTTTGAATTACACCTCAAATGCTGCGCTACTGCTTCTGCAAACTTTACTGAGCTGTATCTCACCTGCGTACTGTATACCCCATGTTATCACCCCATGGGGAACATCCCCCCCTCTTATATCTCCCAACCACAACATGCATGTTGCCTGCCTCCTCCTAGCCACCTTACTGTTCAGTCTAGCTCAGGCTCGCCATCACCTCACGCTGACCCATCATTCGACCTCAGAGCTTCCCAAAGTCACAACCATTATGACCCTGCCCCCTTCACTAGGGATCAAACCTTAGAAATTCCTACCTTCCCTTAACACCAACTCATGTCACCTCAACATCAGACCCACAACATTCTTACCTGAACTGTCCAAAACCCCCAATGCCTCTAAGGTCAACACCAAACCGGATACAGTAGCAACCCTAACTCCAGCACAATGAATTAATCTATATGCCAGGAAATGCACTCCTAACCAACCTTGCTCTACTATGGTCAGAAATGACAGGCTCTGCTAGACTTAACAATAACATTGCCCAACAGTCTAACCTGCAAGACAAACCTTACACTCCTAACTTGATACATTTCACAACCTCAAAGACACCCAAGAAAAATAGAGAGTCTCTAGAAAAAATTTAAAACAACCCCCCCGCCCATGACTATCCCCCAGCTAAAAGGAGGTCTAATCAATACCATGCCACAGGCATAGTCTATCTAATCACCACAGGTGACCTAGACTTCCTAGCTGTATCCAAGTCCTGGCTACATGAAACAGCAGGCCCCTCCCTCGTGTTGGCCGTACCAGTCAACTTCACCATTGTGGGAGTCTCGTTGCAAAGGGGGTGGCATCGCCTTTATCACCAAATCTAGCCTACGGCTCAGAGCAACCCCCTCGCCCACTCTTAAGTCCTCTGAACTACTTACAGTTAAACTTCCCACGTCCAAGACTAGCACCCTTACGATTCACTTAATATACAGACCCACTGGCCCTATTGGTACCTTTGAAAAAGACGTCATGACATTACTTTCAGACAACATCAAGCCCTCATCCCGAATCTTGCTGCTAGGTGATTTCAATTTGGGTTCTTCATGACCCTAACCATACATGAACCAAGGCACTACACAACGTCTTAACTGAACTGGGCCTTACTCAAAGAGTCAATCAACCTACTCACGAGAAAGATAGAACTCTTGACTGGGTAGCGGACATAAATACATAGACCCCCATATCATCTATCCTACCCTTAACTTGGACAGATCACCTTCTCATCTCCTTCACCACTCAGACCAAACTGATAGTGCCTCCCCTCCCTACAAGGAGCAAACAAAATATAACTACCGACAGGCTCTTGCCTCTCCTACTACCAACCTTGAACACCGCTTCAGAATCAGCAGACCCAGCCGAACTAGTTGAAATGTACAACGCCACCATGACCTCTGCGCTAGACGCCATCGCGCCTCTCAAACTGCGTAAAGGCAAACCCAAAGCCCCTCTCAACACCTGATTCACCCCACAGTTAGAAATCATGCACGCAGAAAAAAGAAAACTCGAAGTTTATGGAGAAACCTCCCATGAAAAGAAAATAAACTCCATTTAACCGAATCAGCAAGTAAATACAAAGCTGAAGTCCTTTCAGCTAAAAGAGAAACTTACAACAACCGGATCAGCAAAGCCAGTTCCAACGCCAAGGAAATCTTAACGATCCTAAGGGAACTGGAATCCCTCATAACCCCTGAAGATCCCTGTATCAAGGATAAAATATGGTGCAGAGACATACAAAATGCTCTGTAAAAAAAAGACACCCTCCAAAAAAAGATTGTAGCCAAAAGTCTCAATTTTGCCAAACCTGACTCAGACCCAGAACCGGCAAAACCCCAAGTGAAATGCACTCCTGAATTCAAATTCTCACAAGTTACAATCATAGAGGTAGAAAAAATCATCACATCTCTCAAGCCTTCCAGATGCCAAGGTGACTTCTGCCCCCCCTCAAATAATTAAAGAAGCTGCCAGAGACCTTGCCCCATTTATCACAAAATCAATAGACGCTTCATTTCGTACCTGCAAATTCCCAACCAACCTGAAGGACGTCTGGGTCATACCCTTGCTAAAGAAAACCTCCCTACACCCAACCATCCCCACAAATTACAAGCCAATTACCACGGTCCCATTCCTCATTAAAATTTTAGATAAGGCGGCCTACCTTCAGATCCAGCACTTTCTGAAAACAAATAACCTCCTAGGACTCAGACAATCAGGCTTCAGACCACTTCATGGTAATGAAACCGCCCTGATCAACCTAAAAATGCAAATTGACTTACTCAAGGACAAAAGGCAATATGCCCTGCTCCTCCTACTTGATGGCCGCCTTCGACTTGGTGGACCACACTATTGTCTGCAAGCACCTTTCCACTGTGGCTAACGTCTCGCACAAAGCCACTGATTGGATCCAACCCTTCCTTAACAGGTCGATGAGGGTCTTCTCTCAGGCAGATGCCGCTGACACCTCCCCGATCACATGCAGTGTGCCTCAGAGATCTTGTGTGTCCCCCATGTATAATATATTCACTAAACCGCTATTCGACAAACTGGACCGTCTACGGATCATCTACACCAACAATGCAGATGATACCCAGATACTACTCCCCCTATCAGGTGACTACGACCGAGATCTAGCCTTCCTAAACAACACCTACCAAGTCATGGATGGCGGTCCATGGATTATGCCTGAATGATGAAAAGACAGAAATCCTAATCCTAGGTGCTCCAGCCCAACTCAATAAACTCGATGCACAATACTCTGCATTTATTATTGATGGCATCACCATCAAAGTGGCTAAAGAGACTAAAACCCTAGGCTTCTACTTAGACTCCACACTGAACATGGGAAAACAAGTCAACGCCACTTCATCCACCACAGCGTACACTTGAAAGCCTATACATGCCTGCAAACCTTACTTATCCACTAAGAGCAGCAGCACCCTAGCGATAGCCCTAATTATGTCGAAACTCGACTACTGCAATGCCCTCAATGCCCGATATTCCTCTTCACATCTCGGGGTCGGTTTCTCACCTGAGAAGGGTCTCAGGCAGATATAGGGTCCATGTTCTGCTGGTCTCATGATACCCTCATTCAACATATGCTTGAAAGCATTTGCCATGGAGGAAGAATTCAGTATGGTGCCTCTATGCTCTGGTGTAGAACTGGTGCGTGCTACACCCAGGTGAACTAGGGTTGCTTGTTGGTGCAGCTATGATGGCACCTACAGTGGTCACTGCAGGGTGAATGCATGCAGTGTTGGTCAAGGAAGGGCAGGGCAGGGCTTGAGCTAGGCATAGGTGGTGTGGATGGTAGGCTAGCCTTTAACACTGGCCAGATGTTTAATGCCCAAAGAGGATAGGACAATATTGAGTCACACCTGTGGATGGTAAGGGGCAATGTCTCAGCGTCGACTTTCTTAGGGCCATGGCAGACCAGGATACTGGTCCCTGCTATGCCATGGTCTTTACCCAGGCAATTGACCTAGCCTCTGAGGGACTCTAGGGACACCGGCATTTTGAGCACCTGTTGTAGGGGTGTGCTCCATGCAACATCACCTATAATTTATTAATGGTCAGTCTTAAACCTCTCACGCTCAGCCCAGCTGGCTACTGGAACCCGATTTATGAAGATGGTGCCTGTCTATCTGCTGTGGTGGCAAATCACAATTATTACAAGAATATAATCAAATCCTTTTCCACAAATGTGCACACCTGGTGCCTTCCTGGTTGCCGCTCTTTTTCACCACTTAGCAAGCCCCGCCCACCTTGTGCCTTCCTGCTTGCCGCTCCTTTCCCTACTTAAGGAGCCCTCCAGCCTCTGTTCCTTTGCAGCTGGGGAGCAGGTGCAAGTGGATCTAGGTCACATGCCCTAAGCCCCGCCCACCTGGTGCCTTCCTGGTTGCCACTCTTTTTCACCACTTAGCAAGCCCTGCCCACCTGGTGCCTTCCTGCTTGCCGCTCTTTTCCCTACTTAAGGAGCCCTCCAGCCTCTTTTCCTTTGCAGCTGGGGAGCAGGTGTAAGTGGATCTAGGTCACCTGCCCTAAGCCCCGCCCACTTGGTGCCTTCCTGGTTGCCGCTCTTTTTCACAACATAGCAAGCCCCGCCCACCTGGTGCCTTCCTGCTTGCTGCTCTTTTCCCTACTTAAGGAGCCCTCCAGCCTCTTTTCCTTTGCAGCTGGGGAGCAGGTGTAAGTGGATCTAGGTCACCGGGCCTAAGACCCACCCACCTGGTGCCTTCCTGGTTGCCGCTCTTTTTCACAACTTAGCAAGCCCCGCCCACCTGGTGCCTTCCTGCTTGGTGCTCTTTTCCCTACTTAAGGAGCCCTCCAGCCTCTTTTTCTTTGCAGCTGGGGAGCAGGTGTAAGTGGATCTAGGTTACCGGGCCTAAGCCCCGTCCACCTGGTGTCCCTGGTTGCCACTCGTTTTCACCACTTAGCAAGCCCCGCCCACCTGGTGCCTTCCCGCTTGCCACTCTTTCACCACTTAGCAAGCCCCGCCCACCTGGTGCCTTCCTGCTTGCTGCTTTTTTCCCTACTTAAGGAGCCCTCCAGCCTCTTTTACTTTGTAGCTGGGGAGCAGGTGTAAGTGAACCTAGGTCATCTGCCCTAAGCCCCGCCCACCTGGTGCCTTCCTGCTTGCTGCTCTTTTCCCTACTTAAGGAGCCCTCCAGCCTCTTTTCCTTTGCAGCTGGGGAGCAGGTGTAAGTGGATCTAGGTCACCTGGCCTAAGTCCCGCCCACCTGGTGCCTTCCTGGTTGCCGCTCTTTTTCACCACTTATCAAGCCCCGCCCACCTGGTGCCTTCCTGCTTGCCACTCTTTTCCCTACTTAAGGAGCCCTCCAGCCTCTTTTCCTTTGCAGCTGGGGAGCAGGTGTAAGTGGATGTAGGTCACCTGCCCTAAGCCCCGCCCACCTGGTGCCTTCCTGGTTGCCGCTCTTTTTCACCACTTAGCAAGCCCTGCCCACCTGGTGCCTTCCTGCTTGCCGCTCTTTTCCCTACTTAAGGAGCCCTCCAACCTCTTTTCCTTTGTAGCTGGGGAGCAGGTGTAAGTGAACCTAGGTCACCTGCCCTAAGCCCCGCCCACCTGGTGCCTTCCTGCTTGCTGCTTTTTTCCCTACTTAAGGAGCCCTCCAGCCTCTTTTCCTTTGCAGCTGGGGAGCAGGTGTAAGTGGATCTAGGTCACCTGGCCTAAGTCCCGCCCACCTGGTGCCTTTCTGGTTGCCACTCTTTTTCACCACTTATCAAGCCCCGCCCACCTGGTGCCTTCCTGCTTGCCGCTCTTTTCCCTACTTAAGGAGCCCTCCAGCCTCTTTTCCTTTGCAGCTGGGGAGCAGGTGTAAGTGGATCTAGGTCACCTGCCCTAAGCCCCGCCCACCTGGTGCCTTCCTGGTTGCCGCTCTTTTTCACCACTTAGCAAGCCCTGCCCACCTGGTGCCTTCCTGCTTGCCGCTCTTTTCCCTACTTAAGGAGCCCACCAGCCTCTTTTCCTTTGCAGTTGGGGAGCAGGTGTAAGTGGATCTAGGTCACCGGGCCTAAGACCCGCCCACCTGGTGCCTTCCTGGTTGCCGCTCTTTTTCACAATTTAGCAAGCCCCGCCCACCTGGTGCCTTCTTGCTTGCCGCTCTTTTCCCTACTTAAGGAGCCCTCCAGCCTCTTTGCCTTTGCAGCTGGGGAGCAGGTGTAAGTGGATCTAGGTCACCTGCCCTAAGCCCCGCCCACCTGGGGCCTTCCTGCTTGCTGCTTTTTTCCCTACTTAAGGAGCCCTCCAGCCTCTTTTCCTTTGCAGCTGGGGAGCAGGTGTAAGTGGATCTAGGTCACCTGGCCTAAGCCCCGCCCACCTGGTGCCTTTCTGGTTGCCACTCTTTTTCACCACTTATCAAGCCCCGCCCACCTGGTGCCTTCCTGCTTGCCGCTCTTTTCCCTACTTAAGGAGCCCTCCAGCCTCTTTTCCTTTGCAGCTGGGGAGCAGGTGTAAGTGGATCTAGGTCACCTGCCCTAAGCCCCGCCCACCTGGTGCCTTCCTGGTTGCCGCTCTTTTTCACCACTTAGCAAGCCCTGCCCACCTGGTGCCTTCCTGCTTGCCGCTCTTTTCCCTACTTAAGGAGCCCACCAGCCTCTTTTCCTTTGCAGTTGGGGAGCAGGTGTAAGTGGATCTAGGTCACCGGGCCTAAGACCCGCCCACCTGGTGCCTTCCTGGTTGCCGCTCTTTTTCACAATTTAGCAAGCCCCGCCCACCTGGTGCCTTCCTGCTTGGTGCTCTTTTCCCTACTTAAGGAGCCCTCCAGCCTCTTTGCCTTTGCAGCTGGGGAGCAGGTGTAAGTGGATCTAGGTCACCTGGCCTAAGCACCACCCACCTTTTAAGCCCTGCCTCTTCTTTCCTGCTCTTAACTCTTGGATCAAGGGCATCTCTCGCCCGGGCGTCCAATGTGAAGGGCAGTCAAAGAAAAGGTCAGTTCCTGTTTGGACCTGTTCGGACAAGGGGGATCCAGGGTCCGACCCCCTGCTAAGACAGCAGGTAAGCATGCACCAACATGTGTTTACACCCTCTGTCCCCATTTGCCATCCCCACCCTCTCTGGTCCCCCCGTGTTGTTCCCTTGTGCCCCCCCTTCATGCACACAGGAGTCTGTCCTGATACATTCTAGTTTCACCATCACCGTCTTGTGGCCAATGCTGGATTTGACTTTTATGGCCTTCATTGATTCATGGTGTGTCACCCTTTCTCAGCTCTCATGCTGGACTTACTTTGCATCTTGTACTCATGGTGCCCCTGAATCATGCTGTTCCGTTCTTCATCTTGTATCCTGGCTTGCAACATTATGTGTTACTACTGACTTCTGCAATTGTATTCGCTCTCCCCTCTTGCTTCTCCACTCTTTTTGACTGCTTACTCTCTGTTCTCTCCTCCCCTCCCCTCTCCCTTTTCCTATCTCCTCCCCTCGTCCCCTTACTTTCTTCTATGCACTTACTCTATCAGAATTGTCCCTGGACCTAGTATGATAGCAAACTCGCCTATCGCTCTCCCATCCCCTTACTGTCCCACCCCCTCCAGCACTATCTGAAACGTTGTTAGGCCTAGTATGATAGTCGCTTGTTTTGTTCCTCCCCTCCCTTCTGCACCCCTCTCCCTCACCTTTTGTTTTCCTCCGACTCTACCAGAAATGCTGTCAGGCCTAGTATGGTAGTCGCCTGTCTGTTTCCCTTTCCTTCCCACTCCCCCCTCCCTTCCTTATTTATGTCTTAGCACTATCTGAAATGTTGTCAGGCCGAGTACGATAGTTAATTTCACATCCTTACTTTTCATGGCCTGCAAGAGTCGTATTTTCCCTTGTTCACTCCCTTGCCTTGAAGCGCTTTGAAACACATTGTGTATAGGCACTATATAAATAAACTATCATATCATATCAAAAGAAAAATTTAAACTTACACTATAAATATGTACACTAACCCAGAGAAGAGAAAGAGTAGGTATGCCTAGGTTGGTAGGTAGGGTAGGATAGGTATAGGCACACGAGAGGTGAGCTCTGCAGTGCCTCCAAGAAATGTAAGGGGGGTGATCTTGCCGTGATCCACCCATGCATCCGCATAAGATTTGGTGGTGAAGGTCATGATGGCTAGCTTCCAGACCACATTTTCCCCCTTTTGACTCCTGACAGGGGGAGCAAGGGACTGGATGCTTAGGGGCACAAGATATTAACTACGGGCATCCTTGCCCTGAACGCACTAAATGCACCCTGCACCTTGGCCAAGTTATCTTTTGAATTTTGGGCCGTGGTCTCTGAAGCAACAACAAATCTCCTAAATGGAGTTGAGGGGCAGCTTCAACATGCCGGTAAATAAGGACAGTCGTGAATTTCATGTTAAATAAATGGGCACAGTGAAGTAGGTGAAATGTGGCAGACGTTTGGCAGAAATGTAAAGGATTCACCTCCAGCTATGAACTGGAGCTAAATCTGCTGACTTTCTACCCATTTTCAGTGAAATTACTGAGGCAGAATTACTGCTGCCAAAAATGCCCCATAGAGTCCAATGTGAAAAAATGGGAACATACTCCGCCACCACCACGTGTAATCCAGCGGTAAATCTTCCAGACCAAGTGAAAGTAACCGAAAGTCCAGTGGATTTACAGACAGAATACCGCCCAACTCGTAATGACCCCCATTGTCAGGTGAGATTTTATTCGATTTCTGATTTGGTCATGTACTAAGCAGAGTTTGATGTAACGTTACCATTACATGAGTTCAAATTAACATAAAACACATTCAGGCCTATGAATACTTTCTTAAATTATTACAACATCTTCACAAAACCTCTCTTTTACTTCCTTGAAGCATTATATATCTGTAAGGCATGTAATGTCAAAGAGCCCACATGAAAACTTTAATATCATTATACATCTTCATTAAGGAGACTTCAACATCATCACACACTATCCATGTGAGGACTTCAATATCATCACATATCAACCCTGTGGGGACCTCACCATCAGCACACACCATCCATGTGAGGACTTCAATATCATCACATATCATCCCTGTGGGGACCTCACCATCAGCACACACCATCCATGTGAGGACTTAAATATCATCACATATCAACCCTGTGGGGACCTCAACATCAGCACACGCCATCCAGTTGAGGACTTCAATATCATCACATATCAACCCTGTGGGGACCTCAACATCAGCACACACCATCCACGTGAGGACTTCAATATCATCACATATCATCCCTGTGGGGACCTCACCATCAGCACACACCATCCACGTGAGGACTTAAATATCATCACATATTAACCCTGTCGGGACCTCAACAACACACACCATCCATGTGAGGACTTAAATATCATCACATATCAACCCTGTGAGGACCTCAACATCAGCCCACACCATCCATGTGAGGACTTAAATATCATCACAGATCATCCTTGTGGGGACCTCACCATCAGCACACACCATCCATGTGAGGACTTAAATATCATCACATATCAACCCTGTGGGGACCTCAACATTAGCACACACCATCCATTTGAGGACTTAAATATGATCACATATCAACCCTGTGGGGACCTCAACATCAGCACACACCATCCAGTTGGAGGATTCAATATCATTGCATTCCATCTCTATGGGACCTTGAGCATAATTACACACTATTCTTATGGGGCCTAATATGCCATGACACACCATCCCTGTGAGGACCTCTTTGTCATCAAACAACATCCCAGTGGGGACCTGAACATGACCACGCACCATCCTTTTGGTGGACACAGTACCATCATATCAGCTCTATGGGGAGTTCAGCATCATTACATACTATTCGTATTCACATACCTTTGTATGGCCAATTGGGTGCATCTGTGGCTTCATTTGCATCACCTGAATGCATTTTCCTTCGCCTTTTGCGTATTTTTGGTTAAATCGGCCACTATTTTTGGCAGTGGTTCGTTCAGTATTTTAACCTGAAGATAGGATGGAATTAGCATTTTTATTTCCAGCTCTAATTTCACTGGAGGATTTAGCCCCGGGGGAATTATCACTGGTTTTCATTGCTTATTCCTCCAGTGCTAATTTCTTCAGGGTTAATTCCACCAGAGGAATTAGCGTCCATTTTCAATAACCCGTATATCAGCAGATTGATCAAAGTGGCGGCAATTCCACTACTGCCACTTTGACTCTTAGAGATGAACTTGTAATGAAACCAAATTAGTATCAATTAAACATTAACCCTGTGAATTGTTTGTATAATCAGATAAATTGTGATGCCAATATTCAATTAATTCACATATCAGACTATAGACAAGATGACATCAGTGCACATAATGCCTTGTCTTCACAGTGTAGAATTCAATATCATCACACACCACCCCTATGGGGACTTCAACAAAATCACAGAAAAATAAGGAAGTAAAGTAAGTCACATTGTGATTGGTTTGTTACAAAGTAGCCAATGCTTAAAATTAATCTGGAAGTGTGTTGTGCAATGAGGGAAGACTTATGTTGCGTATCAATTATATTCAATTCTGTAAACATACAAAATACACAAAAAATAGCTTAATTTCGTTATTTTACATTTAAACGCAGAGTTCAGGCCATTTAAAACATAATTGTATTTGTGTATAAATGGTTCCCATGAATCTGCTGTCTGCTGCCTAAGCATGTAGGGCATCTGATTTATCAAGTGTGTTTAAATTTCTGTCCGTGTGTTGATGACTGCAATACCACACCCAGCCTGCGGGGGCAGAGCTGAGTAAAAAATCAACACACCAAAATAAACACAGGTCCCCACAAAGCCATTTTTTTAAAAGTTCTAAAAATTGGCACAGATGTCTTTTAAGTTGTTTTAAGTCATTTGGAAGGCATTACCATGTGGGGACTTGGGTTTAGGTCCCCACAGTGAAATGAAGTCCCCACAGCGTGTGCATGTTTACACACCCAAGTCCCCACAAGGATAGTAACACAAACTCACACACACACACACACACACACACACACACACACACACACACACACACACACACACACACACACACACACACACACACACACACACACACACACACACACACACACACACACACACACACACACACACACACACACACACACACACACACACACACACACACACACACACACACACACACACACACACACACACACACACCCCCCCACACCCCCCCATACACGTTTTACCTACCTTGTGGGGACTATGTGTGGAAACCAGCCTTGTGGGGACTAACCTTTCCCAATGTTTTAAAAATATGCTAACAGCAGAAATATATTCAGAAAAAAATGCTAATATAGGATCCAGCTTCAAATGTGCAAAAATGCTAATTTTTAATCGCGTGTCCGGTACCATCTCTGTGGGGACCTGAACGCGTGTTACCATCCTTGTGAGGACTTAATTATTCTTATTTGGAATTGAATGTATCCCTATGCAAAAGCTAAATGTTTGTTTCATAGGCATCTTTGTAAATTGCACAATTCTATTTCTACATATGTGTACCTACCCACACCGTAGGTATACACAATAGATGGATTGTAATGGTGGTGTATTTTCCATAAGAACCTCACTAAACATTTCCTAAATCTGGCATGCGACCATATTACAAAAAACTCAGTGTGTCAGAAAGGAGAACTGGGGAACTGAAATATTAGGTGAATGGCTCAGCATCACACAATGTGGTCAGGTGGAGAAGCAGAGATTTGAATACAGGTTTCATTGTTTCACAGTCACCATCTTGTCCACTGAAACATCTCTCTATGATTGGTCTGATGACGAATATGTTACAGTCCCCATTAAAATGGTGTTTGATGTTGGTGATGTTGAAGTCTGAATAGAGATTGTCTGTCATGATACTGATTTCAGATCCTCACAGAGATGGTTTGTACGAATAATCGTGTTTAAGACAGCATTCCTATGTTGTTTTATAATACTGTTGTTAAAGACCACACAGAGTTGGTGTGTGATTAACATGATGATAAAGTACTAATACGCATGGTGTTTGATGTTGATGATGGTGAAGTCCCAGCAGAGATTGTATTTTGTGATACTGATATCCAGGTCCTCACAAAGATGGTATGTGATATTTATGTTAAAGTCCCCACAGAACTGGTGTGTGTTTATAATAACTTTAAAGGCCCCACAGTGATGGTATGTGATAATAATGATATTAAAGTCCCCACAGAGATGGTGTGTGATTAGCTTGATGCTAAAGTCCCCACAGAGATGGTGTGTGATTATCTTGATGTTAAAGTCCCCACAACGATGGTGTCTGATTATCTTGATGTTAAAGTCTCTATGGATGTGGTATTTGATGTTGGTGATGTTGAAGTCCCAATATATATTGTATGTCATGATACTGATAACCAGGTCCTCACAAAGACAGTTTGTGATATTTATGTTAAAGTCCCCACAGAACTGGTGTGTGTTTATAATAACTTTAAAGTCCCCACAGTGATGGTATGTGATAATAATGATATTAAAGTCCCCACAGAGATGGTGTGTGATTATCTTGATGCTAAGTCCCCACAGAGATGGTGTGTGATTATCTTGATGTTAAAGTCTCCAGATATGTTGTGTTTGATGTTGGTGATGTTGAAGTACCAATATATATTGTATGTCATGATACTGATCTCCAGGTGCTCACAGAGATGGTGTGTGATATTTATGTTAACGTCCCCACAGAGATGGTGTGTGATTATCTTGATGCTAAAGTCCCCACAGAGATGGAATGTGATAATAATGATATTAATGTCCCCACAGAGATGGTGTGTGATTATCTTGATGTTAAAGTCTCCAGATATGTTGTGTTTGATGTTGGTGATGTTAAAGTATCAATATATATTGTATGCCATGATTCTGATCTCCAGGTGCTCACAGAGATGGTGTGTTATTTACGTTAAAGTCCCCACAGAGCTGGTGTGTGTTTATAATAACTTTAAAGTCCCCACAGTGATGGTATGTAGTAATAATGATATTAAAGTCCCCACTCAAATGATGTCTGATTTTCTTGATGTTAAAGTCCCCACAGAGATGGTGTGTGATTATCTTGATGTTAAAGTCTCCATAGATGTGGTGTTTGATGTTGGTGATGTTGAAGTACCAATATATATTGTATGTCATGATACTGATGTCCAGGTCCTCACATAGATGGTGTGTGAGGTTTATGTTAAAGTTCCCACAAAGGTGTGTGTGATAATGATGTTAGTTTCCTCACATAGACAGTGTGTTATTTTCATGATGTTAAGGTTCCCATAGACATTGGCCCTCATTACGACCCTTGCGGAAATTGACTGACCGGACCGCAACAGCGTAAATAGCGTTTCCGCCATTGCACGAAGGAGCAAAGTGCGGCTAATTACGACCCATCGGGCACGAGCATTACGCCATGGCGGAATCCGAAAGGCTGCGATGGCGGAAATGACCCCAAAACGGCCCTTACCGCCGCCGTACGCTGCACCAGGTGCAATACCGCCACCCATCTTAGCGGTCACCGTAATGAGCGGGCACCGTAATGAGCGGGCACCGCAAATTACGGGCACCGTAAATATACGGAAACGGAAGTAAAAGCATGTGGCCGGAACGGGAAACAGCACGCCGCACAACTATAAAATCCGAATCCCAACACAACCATTAAAAATCCGACCCTGACACACATCCCAACCCGTTAGCAACCCCAGTTAAAAAAATAAATATGGGAAAGGTAGCCAAGAAAGCGTGTGATCGCAAGCGGCAGGTCCACTTCTCCCGAGAGGAACTGACCGTGCTGACCGAGACCCTGCAGGAAAATGCCGCCGTCGTCTTCTCCAGTCAAATGACCAGGACGGCCCTTGCCAACAAGAAGGCCATATGGGCCCTTGTGGCACAGCGCGTAAGTGCGGTGGGGACAACACCCCGCACGCCACAGCAATGTCGCAAGCGGTGGGACGACCTGCGGATCCGCGTACGCAGCATACTTTCTGCGAACAGGAACATCGCCACAGCTACCGGGGGGGGATCAGAGTCGCCCATCAAGTTGACCCCCTGGGAGGAGATCTGCGCCTCCACCATAGGAATGGAGAGCATAGAGGGAGTCGGAGGGATGGAGAAAGGAGTGCCGACATCCGGAGAATCAGGTAGGTTTGCCAAGAGAAACAATGCGAAATCCACAAACCACGAACATGTGCAGTACCATGTGACCCCATAGTGCAATACATACTTTGCCCTGACAGCGCCCTCTAAAAGTCAGAATGAATAAACAAATTAATCAAGATGCCATAAACAACCCCTACATGTGCAGCATGCACCCCCTAACTGCAGGCAGCCAAATGAATGCATCCCCAATCCACACGAAAATGAGACCACCTCCAAGGCCCAGTCCCATATCAGCCTCATGTACCACCCCAATGCATTTGATACGTTGCCATTCCAAATCCGACAGACCCATAACTAACGCTCGCCCCTCTTTACTCCACCACAGGGTCCGATACCAACGACGAGCTGCAGGACACCCCTACCAGCACGCCTGCAAAGAGGGCCAGGACCAACGTCCCAAGAGCCTCCACCTCAGGTGCAAGGATCAAGACACGGCAGCAGCAGGAATCAAGTGCCAGCACACTGGAGGGGACTGCAACAGGCACCCCAGCAGCCAGCAAGTCCACAACCCCAGCACCACAGGTCCCCCCAAAGAACGTATCTGATGGCACTGCCTCTGGTGGTAGCAGCACCATAGGTGACACAGCTGTCATGCCAGCATGCTCCGACACGGAAAACAGTGCTGGCGACGTATGTACCATCCATGACCTTTCCCAATCCCCCTGCATGTTCCATCCCCTACACCATGACGAAACCACGCAGGGGCACCCTGAAGACGACGACTGGCCAACCCCCACAAGTCCTGTGCCAAGGCAACATGTGTTGAGCAGCCCCCCTGTCACACCACCGCAAATGTCCATGGCCCAGCAGAGGCAACAGTCCCTCGACCTGCTGATCGAGCAACAGCAGGAAGCGTCCACGCTACTCAAGGACCATGCAAATGAATGCGGGGGTTCCAGGGCAGCCATGGAAACATCCACCGAGACACTCAGGGCACAAATAGAGAAAAGTAGTGAGAGCCTCAGGGGAGAAATGGAGAGAAGCACCGAGAGCCTGAGAGCACAAATGGAGAGAAGCACCGAGAGCCTGAGAGCACAAATGGAGAAAAGCACCGAGAGCCTGAGGGGGGAACTGCATGCGACGTCCAAAGACGTTTGTGCTGAACTTGCTGCTGTGCGCCGTGTGCTCTCGGAGCTCTCACAAACCCTCAGAGACATGCATGGACGCGAGCAGGCAGAGACGTCATCCGTGGCAAGTTCCGTCCAGGGCAGCCCCCAACGCAGATCTGGCAGGAACCTGCGCTCCACGGGCAGGGGTGCCCCTGATACCCGTAGAGGGGGCTTGCAATAGCGTCTACCCACGGGCAGCATGCATATCTGGACACTGGTGTTGGGGGGGGAGGAAGTAGGGTGGAGGGGGTGTGTTGGGCTTCACTGGGTGGCGGGTCCATAGGGTGTATGAATCAAATCACATTAACAATACAGCACTTCATTATCATCCAATGACATGTGTGGACATTGATATTTGCGTACGAGGCCTTCATAGGCGTACAGTCCACTATGTGCCTGTACTACACACACACAGTGCCACAGGTCCCCTTTCCGTGTAATAGGCACCATGCGTGGTTGCTAGAAGCATGCATCTATGATGCTCTGTCGGATTGCACGTGCATCCTGTGCCTCATGGACTCCCTGGGGTGCCTCCACATCCCCACCCTCATCATCATCATCTTCAGGTGCATGCAGTACAGCGTCAGGGGGCATGGGCACATTCCTACGTATGCACATGTTGTGCAGCATGACACATGCCATGACCATCTTAGAAACCCTCTCATGGCTGTACATGAGTGCCCCGCCAGACCTGCTGAGGCTGCGGAAACGAGCCTTCAGTAGGCCGAATGCCTGTTCAATGACCACACGGCTACGTGAGTGGGCATGGTTGTAGTCCTCCTCATGCTGGTTCTGTGGGTTCCGGATTGGTGTAAGGAGCCATCTCTTCAGTGGATACCCGGCATCACCTGTATGGGACGAATAAAGGGTGTCAGTGGAATGATAGTGCTAAGTAGCCCCCCCCCCCTCCTGCAAGGTCATTGACGCATCAAATGGGCCACGATGTCATGCATGGAATGAGACTCACCGAGTAGCCAGGATCTGTGCCCTGCGTGTCGCTCCATGTAGCGTGGTATTCTTGTGTTCCTCAGGACCATAGAATCATGGGTAGATCCTGGAAATCTGGCACAACAATGCGTAAAGATCTTGTTGGAGTCACACACCATTTGCACATTGATTGAATGAAATTGTTTCCGGTTGCGGTACTGGACCTCCATGGCATGTGGGACAACCAATTCAACATGGGTGCAGTCGATGGCACCAATGCAACCCGGGATGCCGCCAAGTGCATGGAATCCCACCTTTGCGTTGGTAATCTCCTGGTACGTGCGTGGTAGTGTGATGTGGTCGTCGGCGTGCTTCAGGAGGGCATCGTGCACTTGGGAGAGTGTCCGTGAGAACAGTGGCTGTGAAATGCCATGCAACTGTCCCACTGTGTGCTGGTAGGTGCCTGTGGCCAGGAAGTGGAGTACAGACACCACCTTCAGTAGGGGTGGGATGGCGGTTGGGCTATCTATCATGCTCACGAGGTCAGCATGTGTCATGTCCACAATGGCGATTATGGTGTCCCGGTCCAAACGGTAGAGGGTGTGGATCTGCTCAGCAGTGAGGTTGAACGGATCAGCTCGGAGGCGTGGGATTGCGGGCCGCCTGCGTGTTGGTAGTGGCAGTGCTTGTGGGCCTTGCTGACCCTGCCTTGCCCTCCTCCTCCTCCTTCTCCTCCGTCTCCCCTGTGCGCCCGGTTGTTGTACCTGTTGTTGTTCGTCGTCTTCTTGTAGTTGTAGCACTTGCAGTGCTATCTGGTGCCCCAGGCCCAACATCGCTAGTCCTGCCGGTAGCATTTTGGAGTGGGAGTGGTTGTGGGAGGGGTTTGGGTCTGCTATATATGTGCTGTCGGCCTGTATGGCCTCCACCTGTGCTGATTGAATGAATCTGTGGCAGATGCAATCCCTTCTGGCCGAGCACGTCCCGCACGTAAGGCTGCATTTGGCCGCATGGCATCTTGGGATTGGAATCATGTATCAAATCCCGATGGCAGTGTGATGTACTTTGACTGATTTTCATGCTATGCTCCCATTGTTACACATGCTATGATTGCAGCCGCTTACATACCTGTGAAGAGTCAGTGGTATGTAGGGCTCGATCGATGGCCGACCCTCATGCAGCACAGTATCGTACTTCACCGACGGGCGTGGCGTCCCATTTGTGATTGCAGCCAGTTAGCATTATGACACACAGCCGCACTACATTGATGTAATTGTGAATGCAAGCGTTCACAGAGGCCTTTTCGACGTAATGTTGCAAGTGAGGAATTCGAAGGCCAGGATTTTTGGTTGCGAAGTAGCGGTGAGGAGACGCCCACAGGTCTGCCTGGAAATGTAACGTTCTATTGTTGAATGTCCTTGGGACAGGGCCCATAACGAGCAAGCAATGAATGACATGAATTGAATGGGATGCGCAATAGCGTAGTGGACGATAAGGCAGGACGTTCCCAAGTCCATCTAGCTTCACGACACTACAGATCCGGCCAGGAGCACAGTGGTTTTTGCAGACTGCATTACGCACAGACGCGATGGAAGTTTCACATATTATGTGAGTGAATGTTCATGCGTTTTCATTGCGGGATGAGGGAATGATGAATGGATGCATGGACAGATGATTCCATTTACGGTCTGCCATGTACATGTGTTTTTTGATTCAATCCCCTTCCCCTGCGCTATGTGATGCAAGGCTGCCATAGTGGGACTTACGTCTATCTGCCCTTGTCGGATCCTCCCTGTCTCGACGCGCCTTCATACACTTGTGTCTAGGCACGTTACTAATCCCATGTCATGGGTTCTATCTTGACGGACGCATGCACAGTAACCGACGTTGCCAATGGTGTATTAACCTCGATTGGTTTCGTTATGTATCGATACTGATTTAGGGGTGTGTATATTCCTTTGGAGTGGGCTAGCATGCATATGGGTGTGGATTTGGTGTGTTGAATGAAGATAGTGATGCATCATGTGTCATGTAGTGCAATCGGTTAATTTGTGTTTCATTTTGGTGACAGGTATCTCCTGCCCTATTGCAGATGCCATCTGTACGCCACTCCTCCAGATGGTTTTTACTCTCGACACCTGCAGCTTCGGGTGAATCAGTGGAGCAGCATTACGATCTTATGGGACGATCGCCAATGGGCCACATGCCCTTACGCTGTTCTGGTGGCTAGGTGCAACATTTCGGCCTTTCAGCTGGACTAGTGCCTGCCTCATGGGACGGACCTGCGGTTCTTGCCGCTTCCATGTTGCCTTTTGGAACGTTGATGTTGGCCCTGTGTGCCATGATGGTACAGGGCGTCACACAAGTGGAAGCTGGTCAATTATTGCAGATGCAGCCCTCGGTGATGATGGATGTTTTGGTGTTATCTTACAAATTGCTGTGAGGCCTTTGTCATTTGGATGTGCATTTAAATTGTATTCCGATATTTGGCGTGTTGCGTTATTCTTTGCAGGTGATGTGGCGATTTTCGATTTGTGGCGGTATGTATTGCGAGATGATCTGCATTGTGTTCCGCCTTCTGAGTTGAGTTGTGTGGTACAGTACTGGCCGCTTTTGCCTACGTAGCACAGTGTGGTCACGGATAGGGGCTGCCATTGTGACTGTTTACATGATGTGCTGTTCAGGGGCGGGGGATTGGCTTTTGGCCGACTGGTGCCTGTCAGCCAGGTCGATTGATGGTATGATGGGATGTTCAGAATGTGGCTGGTCACAGGTGCCTGTGTTTGCGTGCGTTTGTTGGAGGGGGACTGGGGTCATGTCCATTGGAATAGCTTCTGTATTCATGCCATCTGTGCCCTGCAGCTCCCATCGGCCCCTCTTGGGATGTGCCTGGCTGCTCAGTCACTCTGCCAACTTGTGTGGTACATGCTTCTGCTGATGGTTGGTTTGTTTACTGGCAAGAGTACAGGTCTGGTGCAATCCCCCTCAGGATGCTGTTTTGGATGTTGCCTTGCGCTGGTGGCAAGCGATGGGGGACTACTGTTGTTTTGTGTCATGTGTTCTTGATTTCCATTTTGATGTCTTGTACCTTCACATGCCTGTGCTGCATCAGTACGGCTATGGTGAAATGCCGTACATGGATGCCCACTCACGGGGCGCTTCGAACACCTGCATGCATTTCTACGTTGGCATGCATGGGTGAATTGTAGATTTCACTGGTTGCATGGTGTGAGTACATTGCGCCTGCCAGGAGTTGTGCAATGTGGCCAGGGAGTGGAGTACAGGCACTCAGTGGGCCATTTACGGTTGGTTCACGATGCCGTATTTCTCGCCATGGCGGAATGGTCCATTCCGCCATGCCTGATGGCGTTAGGTACATGTCCGCTAGGGTCGGAATTGGCGTACCGTTGCACCATGGTGGTGTTTGCGGTTTGGCATGGTGCGCGCGCGCGTGCTTAGTGCAGTTAGCGTTGGCGTTCACTACGGTGTCGCTAATGGCTTCGTACTTTGCGGTGACGGGTCATAGTCGCACCGAGCGCTTTTCGATGGCGGTATTGCATTTCCGCCATCGTTTTCCCCTTTCCGCCAGGGTCGTAATGAGGGCCATTGTGTGAAGTTGGGGATGTTAAAGTCCCAATAGAGATTCTGTGTCCTTATACTGATATTCAGGTCCCCACAGAGATGGTGTGTGATAATGGTGATTCTAAAGTCTCCCTTAAAGGTAGTGTGTTAAAAATAGGACATACAAGTCTCCATAGAATTGTTTGGGTTTGGAAAAGGGGTGATGATGACATTGATGATGTTACAGCCTAGACAAAAAATGTTTTCTCTTGGTTATGTTGCAGTCCCAACCGAGATTGTGTTTGTTAATAAGGATGTTGAAATCCCCACAGTAATTCTTTGTGATGAAAATGGTGTTACAGTCCACGTTGGGATGGTATGTGGTTATGATGATGTTAAGGAACCCACAGAGAGGGTGTATCGGCCCTCACAGAGCCAGTGTGATTGAAAATGGCAATGTTGATATCCCCCCAGATACCTTGAATGTGATAATAATATTGTTAAAATTCCCTCTGAGATGGTGTGTGATAGTAATGGTGATCAGGTCCTCAAATGAATAGTGTGTGATAATGGTAATGTCAAAATCATTGCAAACATGGTGTTTTAAGTTTTGATTTCTCTGCATTGATAGCTTGTGATTATCTTGATGTTAAACTTTCAACAGAGATTTTGAGCGAGTTGAGGAGTTCTGTGTCACAAGAGGTATGGAGCGTAATAACAGGAAAGAAGAGAACAATGTAGTATAAGTCAAGATTCAGTGATCCACTATCATCAAATGAGCAAATAAACCATATCTACTACAGAAAGTAGACCACATATTTGTAGCACTTGTTTGATGTTAGTTACATTTCAAAATAGATATACTATGTCATATTAGTGATGTGAAAGGATTATGCACAAAGAGAAAGCACCAACACCTTGAGTTAAACTAAGTTTATTTACACAGCCAAAATATAAGGAAAATAACAACATATAAGTTAAGTCTCTTGAATCACAGTCTCGGGCTTAAGAGTTTCCAAGCACACTTCTTCACCTACCACAGGGTCAATGCCAAGGTTTATTCATCTGGCTTTAATGGGGTTCCCACATTCTGCCAGTAGGCAATTTTGTTCTCTGATCTTCTGTCTGTAATTGTTGCCCAAGTAAACAGGTACATGTGGAGTGTCTCAGATCAGATGTGGTCAAGAAACACGGGGTTGGAGCACCTCTCGGATGGCAAGCCTTATTCTCCTGCCCCTCATCGTTACTCCTCTGCTTAACCATTACCTCCTGATTACTGTGCAATGGTCTCATTCCCCCTTTCACCATGGGTTTAACCCCTTCAGACTGGGATTTGCCCCTACCTCCTGCCTTGGGCCAAGATCTCCCACTCTGTCCTTCATAGGCTGTATAACTATGCCCTTTGTTACCTCCTCCAATGTTTCACTTCTACCTCCTCCTGATCACCAACTTCTTCCTCCATCTCCTGTTGTACACCTCCAACCACTTCTTGCTCTTCATCTTCAACCGCTTTCTTTTGTTCATCTCCAGCCATCTCATGCCATACACCTGCAGCCAACTCCTGCTGTTCACCTCAAACCACACATGCTGTTATTTCTCCTCCTCTAGTGGCTCTCCCTCCTCCAATTTTTCCAAACACTATCCAATGGGTAATTGGCTGAAGTCCTGTGATTGGGTGTTAAATGATTGACCTGAGTCAAATGTGGACCTGGGAGATTGGGTAAAGTTTGAATATTACACAATACCCATCTTCAAAACCCTTTCGCTTTGTGTGCCACACTGCAGACATCCTGGATGTGGCTGTTCTCCAGAGACCAGGTTTATGAGCAGTGAACAGGCATATCAATGGCAAACAATGACTAAAAAAAACATTGGAGCATGGCACTGGTTTCCTGTCAGCTTGTGGCAACTTTGTGTTGCAGGAAACCATGTGTGGAGCCTCTTGAGTGAACAAGCTTTCTGGACAGATGTCAATGAGAACTGCAATATTGTAATGTTTACATTATTGGTCTGTGAACTGAGTGCATAGTGTCAAGACCTTGTGGTCCTTCATGTGTTATTTCCTGTCACACTATGTCAGAGCCTACAAAGTACTCTGGCGCTTGAGGCAAACATCTAAGAGCCCTTTCCGATCTGGATATCACCACACATGAACATGAGAGAAGTTCCTCTCTGGAAAAGGGATGCCATTGTCCGTTATTAATGGCATGAGGTCCTTTCCTTGAATAGAAGGATGCTTGTCTCATGCAGAAGGGTTGTGACCAAGCAGTTCAGGCTGGACTGACCCTTTTGGTGTGGGGCCAAGCCTGATTTTGCATTTGGCATTCCCTTTTTGTAATGGCTTGGCAGGCGAAGAACGATGTTCTGGAGGGTTGCCCAGAGAAATGCCAGATGTTAAGATTAACTCTAAACCTTCCATCACCCCTTTTGTTCTGCTATAGTTACCGTGAGTGGGACAGGTACGCCCAGACATGGGTCTCGTGCCTGTTGGGCCTAGAGACCCAAACAACTCCTCGCTGATGAGACCCAACACGGCTGAAACATGTTTGCAGATGCTCGTGGTCTCGTGCAGAAGGGATGTGACCAAGCCGTTAAGGCTGGACTGCCCCCTTTGGGGTGGCACCAACCCCGATTTTTCATATGGTCTTTCCCCTTCTGTAATGGCTTGGCAGGCGAAGAAAGATGGTCTGGGGGGTTGCTCAGAGCAATGCCAGAGGTGAAGGTTAGTTCTAAACCTTCCAGCCATCACCCCTTTTATTTTGCCATGATGGGTGTGGGGCATGATTCATTACAACATACTTCAGACCAAGAGCAAGTGTTTGCTTCATCCTCAATCAGATCTTGCTGTTTAAAATGTTATAGTTATGAGACAGTTAAGTTGTTCGTCTTTATTCCAATGGTGTTGTTATGCTACATCTCACTCGGCCTGTGGTATTAAGACACCATGGCCCATTGGCCATGGAATGTGGCCACTTTGCAGCAATTAGTGATTGGGACTAATGTGTATGCTCCTCTGGCTGTGTTCTAGCAGACATTTAGAAAAGGGTTCCTTGTGTCCCGCTTTTTTATTCTGACAAGATTTACTCATGGAATTTAACCACAAGTAAATATCTCAAGATTATAATTGTGTTTTCCGATTGCTATGAGAATTGCCACAACCTGGCTTAATTATACATTTTTACAAGACTCCTCAAACTTTACATGTGCATGTTTACACACCCAAGTCCCCACAAGGATAGTAACACAAACTCACACACACACACACTGTGTAGACAGTGTGTAGTCCATTAAAGATACTTTGTTCATAAATAGTAGGAACCTACAGTAAGTGAAATAATCATAAGTACAGATATGCAAATAATGATGATGTCTAAAGGGACACTAGACAACCGTTAACATAATTAACATACATGCAAAATTGTATCACGTAGCATTAACAATGTTACACACAATTGCAGATTTAAAGTGGGCCAACAATTGCTAACAGTAAAACATAGCCTTCCAAATATAAGCTAAGCATTTAAATGCAACCCATGGTTCCCGGAAGACAAGCAGACATCCCTTTTTCAGTAGCCTACAAGAATTCACTTTAAATTCATAGTTTAAAGTATGTTTGGTGGAATCAGAATGCGTTTATGGACAACCTACCATAGCAACCAATGGGGCAAAGACAGTGATTCCGACAGGGCAATACTATAACCATTGTTAAGTTCTCCCCTATTGGATACACTGACACAAAGGTTGGTATATTCACTGCTGGAGAACAAGGAGGACCTCTGGAAGAATTGTAAAGAAATGTTCAACAGCGAAATCTGAAGAGAATAGCTGTTGTGCAGTGCATGATGCCATATTGAGAATAGCTGTGGTCAGATGCGCCCTACAATGTGTATGCAAGCATACCTCAGGGTCCCAAAAATAGACGACCAGTGACTGAATTGGGATTCAAGATCATGGACAAAAGTACACAAAAAGAATACTGATGCAGTAAAGGGCTAGGGTTCAAAGGGGCAGACTAGAGTAGATTCTGAAATCAGGATTAAGTCTGGCTTGAGTCTGTTCCTGTCTCTGGTCATAGACTCACAGTTTCAGAAGTGACAAGGGCATACTTCAGCATCACTGATAAACACCCACTTCTTTCTGGCACCCACAATGATGGAGATCCTAGCAGACACTGTAATAGTGTAGTCGACTTTCAGAGATCAAATCAACTGATCACTGCAGACTCAGAAGGCAACCAAGGCCTCAGCACCAGAAAAAATCTCAGTCACAATGACTGGAGAATGAGCAGTGTCACAAAGCAGGAGTTCCCTCAATGGAGTCAGCAGCAATTGATAGCCGCACACAACACCAGCACAAGATCCAGAAAAATAGGAGCTATCTTCCAGAATGAGATCTTCACTGATCACAGTGAAGAGGGTGTCCCAGGAATTCCCCTCCTCACCCCCACATACATGACAGGCCGAAAAGCCAGGAACGCTCAAAGTCACCCATCATATTTTGGACGAACCCAAGTGCGCCCCTGCCTGACATGTATGCATGAAGGTATCCTCTCAGACAGCCATTCCAACCATGTGAATTGCAGATCTTTCCAGATCCAGAGAACCTGATGGAGATCACGGACCCAAACACTATAATGGACTGCCTCGATTAAGCACCAAGAATCACTGTGCTGATGTCACTAGTGACACCACAACGTAGCAGCGTTTGTCATGAAGAATACTCGCAGCCCTGCACCAGATTATACGATCACACATTCGCATACATAAATAACATGCTTACACAGTTCTATAGATAGAGGACGGATACATATGCATGCTGTCAAAGCTTTTGTCATGTTTCTCATTAGCCAAATGCAATAACACAGAAACGCAAGGCAACAACTGATCCTGAGCAAGCTTGCAGATGCTTATGGGAAATAACCCTATGGACTACAGGAGTATATAAGGAGCCTGGTAGGACCACATGTGACTAATCTATGGGAAACATTACACAGCACAAGCATGTAGAAATCATAATACAAGCCTAAGGAAAATTACAGACGGCCTCAAGCCACAGAATGCCAGACAGAAGGAGGAGGCTCAGGCTGCTTGAAATGCAGATCGAGCTCACAGCCAAGATAAGAGATAATCAGTCACACTCCAAACTCCAGACGACAAAGGAATCTGTTGCAAGTAAATTGAATAAATCCTCATAAATGTAGACCCAAGAGCTAAATTTTGTGGTCCACAAAAACATGAAGCAGCCGAACTAGACAATGGGCATTCACCCATGGTGGGAAGACGAGCCCTTCTCAGTAACCCAGACAAGAGGTGTAACAATTGTTGCAACATGGAAACACACCCTCATAGCTAAAGGTGCTCTATTACCTGATACAATTCAGACACATAATCGTTTCAGATCAGCTTGAAGAGATGCACAGATAGCTGAGAACCGAACCAGCTCCAGCCAATCACGAGATAGAAATTCAAGGGTGGATGGCAAAGGGCAACAGCCAATGGAAAGCCAACTGCTCTGCAACAATGTAATAGATAGTTTCGTGGGGACGGGCAGGTCAGTCACCTGACATGCGAAGGCCAGTAGAATAACTTCTATAGGGATAACTATATGGGTTACCACTCTCAGCATCCACTCAGTAATGGGGAGAGGTTTTTGGGGAAGGTCCCAGGTGATGACGGCATACAGCATCAAAACTAGGGAGCATGCATTGTAAATTTGAAATCTACTGGAGATTCCTGATTGTCTTGTATGATCGTTGTTGTTTTTTTGTCAAAAACCACAGTTCTAACTTGCCATTGGCTGAGTCCTCTGTTTATTGTGGGGAAGGATGTTAGGCCCTTGGGAGTTGTACAGACCCCCAGCGACCTCTAGAATACCGGGTAACTAGCCCAACATGCAATTCAGGGGAGACCAAGAAAGTAATGGATGCTGGTGAACTTACTGTTCTTACCGGTTCAAGGAAGTGAATTACATCAATAGGTTTCCCCTGGTGGATGTAACGAAAGCCTGGGGTGAATTATTCACATGATCTTCCCAAACATTTTTAGACATTCAGTTAAATGTGATTGGGCAGGGAGATTTGCCTGGCTACATAGAAGGGTCTGTGTAATCTATATTGGTCGATAAATCTATTTTAGAGGGCAAGCAGGGTGGTATGGCATGGTGTTGGTTGCTGTTTGAGAGCTGGAGTTTTTCACATAGTTTTCTGGGTAAGGCCTTTTGGACTTTTAAACAAAACAACATTGCATGTTGTGCATGTCAAATATTTACAGAAACGAACACACTTTTAAAAGGAAATTAAACTTTAGGTTATAGAAGAGCACTTGGGTAGGGTGATTTTAGGGAGTTATAAAAACAATGTATTTATTTTTTATTTTTGCCAACACAATGTAAAAGCAATCTGCATTACATAGAAAGGCAGGCTAGCCTTTGAGAATTCTACTGAGACATGTCACTTTCTCTCACAGGCACCATAACTATTTGCTTTGTATATTTGCACTGGGGCAGCTTGATTGAAATTACACTAACACAGACGCACTTGAATGAAATGTATTTGGCTTAACCTTGGTGGAACAGAACACATGTGGGTGCATTGGAAAAATTGTTGTTGGCGATGGTCGGATGCAAACTGTTGTTGGTGGTGATCAGATGCAGTGGGCATTAGTGGCATGTTGATTGTCTGTGATTGATGCAACATACACCTGTTTGAGCAGTAGCCCGGAGGAAGAATGTGCACAGGCCCCTCTTCATGGAATGCACAAACTCCCATGGAAACTGGTGAATTGCTTTGATGGAGCAGAAAGAAGAGTTAGGTACTTGAAATATTGTTGGATGTGTTTATCGGAGGTGGTGAGTATTACTGGTAGTTTTATTAGCTGTGTAAAGCAACAGACCAATTGAATGAGAAGAAGGATGTTTCTGGCCAGATTGTATGAGCAGGTGATATCAAACACAACATACAGTTGAATTGCTTTGAGAGATGAAATAATGTGAGGATGTTGGAGAAATTAATGAAGGTGGATATCACAGGTGCTGGGAAGGACTGCCAGGTCAATTAGCAGTGTAACTAAACACGCCACCTGCTTTAGCAGTTTGGCAGAGGAGGACTGTGTGCACGCAAGCTTGATTTTCATCTATCGCCTAGCTGTTTCTGCCACTTCACTGCAGCCAGACCAAACCCCAACTAACCTAAGATTAGCATCTGGCACAAAATGTAGAAAGACCACCAAAAAGCACTCAACCATTGGTCACTTTCTTTGCAACATCTCAGAGATGATGTGGCTGCAGTGGTGTACATCAAAGACAACAACACATACTGGCCATTACAGGAACCAGCAGCGTCTCTTTCTGCTGTGCCTCTGAAATTGACACCTACTCTGAGTCTAAAGCACATAGCTACAGTGAATAATTATTTCATTCTACAGTGTCAAGAGCAACACCTGCAACCTGTTCTCTGTGCAGCAACGTTGTGGTCCATGGGAAGCCACAAATCCATCTGGTTATGCCATCATGGCTGGGCCAAATGAAGCGGCATCATGCACAACAGTGGGACCAACATATTAAAAAGCACACACCCAAGATCCAGGAAAACCTCAGTGGCATGCTGGCAGTCTCTGCACATTGAATCTAGAACTGGTATGTGTCCGAGTCCCGTAATTGATTTTCAATTTCCATCTTGTATTTAGTTGTATCCATTATAACTTGTTGTTCTCTGTGTGAGAAGTTCGTGTGAGATTTCTTACGAAAGTTGATTTTGGATCGGAGGTATAAAGGTACTAGTTGGTCTCATCTCTATGTATTCTGACTCATTTGTCTGTGTTTCTGCAATTGTATTAGATTCAAAGAAGACCTTAAGTTTGAAACTTCTTTGAATCTAATACAATTGCAGAAACACAGACAACTGAGTCAGAATACATAGAGATGAGACCAACTAGTACCTTTATACCTCCGATTCAAAACACCATTCTAGATTCATTCCAAAAACAATTATTGAGTGATCTATCCAAAATCAACTTTCGTAAGAAATCTCACACAAACTTCTCACACAGAGAACAACAAGTATTAGACCGGTTGTGGAGCAATCCTGAATTAACTATCAAGCCAGCTGATAAAGGCGGAGCCCTTGTTATAATGGATACAACTAAATACAAGATGGAAATTGAAAATCCATTACGGGACTCGGACACATACCTAGAAGTCTTTACAGACCCTACTGAAGCTGTTCGCAATATTATTGACACAGTATTGGAAGAAGCAGCAACAGAAAATTACATCAGTCATCAAACTAAACAATTTCTCACCAATCTCCATCCATCCATGCCAGTTATCTACACTCTACCAAAGATACATAAGAACCCCCTAGATCCACCAGGGAGACCTATTATAGCCACTACCAACAGCTTACTTGAACCTTTGGCTCAATACATTGACAGAGTTGTCCAGCCTCTAACACGAAAATTTCCAACATTCATAAAAGACACTAATGAATTTCTAATTAAACTACAGAACATTCAATTCAATGAAACAACCGATATTCTGTTCACTATGGATGTAACCAGCCTCTACACAAATACCACACATTAGGGAGGACTTGAAGCTATGGAATGGCTATTACTTAATACGTCAGAAACATGCCCGGCAGACTGTCTTTTTATCTTGAAACTATTGAAGATCCTGTTGAACAACAACTTTTTTATGTTTGAGAAAAGATATTTTGTCCAGATCTCAGGCACATCAATGGGGGCATCCATGGCACCTACCTATGTAAACACCTACATGGCATATTTAGAGGAAAAGAATGTGATGAATAATAACAAATGGAATCACCATCTGAGAATGTTCGTGAGATATATTGACGACCTATTTGGGATCTGGGAAGGTTCAGTTGAAGAACTAAAAGAATTCTTTCAATTTATGGACACAATGGCCCCAAGGATGAAATTCATTTCCAAAATGAGCAGGACACTGATTGATTTTCTAGACGTAAGAGTCTACATAAAAAATGGGAATCTACTCACAACGATTTTTTCAAAAGAAAAAGATAGAAACAGCCTCTTACACGCGAGAAGTTTCCACCCAAGGAATACAATCTCTAGTATTCCATTAAGTCAATTCCTAAGATACCGCAGAATCATCTCAGAAGAAACTGATTACAGGAATAAGTCCCATGATCTGGCTATCAAATTTGAACAAAGAGGATATGATCCATCGAAAATAGAGGAAAGTGCAAACAGAGCTAGACAGATACAGAGACAGGAGGCTCTCAAACCTAAACAACAGAAGGAATCCGAAATTCTGGTTTTTGTAACTACTTATTCGAATCAGAGTGCTAAAATCAAGAACATCGTGAAAAAACATTGGAAAATTCTATCATTAGATCCAACATTGGCAGAACTGTTTCTGGCCACCTCTGTTCGAATATAGCAAAAGCAGATCCATAAAGGACAATCTGACTAAAGCGGATTTCTCAGCCAAAAGAACAATTAAACAGAATTTCAAAGGGACCTTATCATGCAACAATTGCAATAATTGTAATAATTTGATAAAGGTTGAATTCTTGAATCATCCCCACAAAGGATACAAAATTCGGCTACGGCACACAACCACATGCGATTCAAAAAATATCATTTACGGCATCAAATGCCCCTGCGGAATATTTTATGTAGGGATGACAACAAGAAAAGCAAAAACCCGTTGGTCTGAGCATAAGTCTAACATCAGACTTAAAAATGAACGCTCACCGGTAGCACAACACTTCTTGAAAGAGTGACATTCAATTGCCCAAATCAAATTTATTATCTTCGAACAGGTAATTGTATCAAGGAGAGGCGGTAATCTGGCAAAAACTCTTTTACAACGCGAACTGTATTGGATTGACAAATTGGAATCGATGTACCCGAAAGGTATGAACGTTGATTGGGATATGAGCTGTCATCTGTAAACCAATTGAAATAATACACTTTCAAATGGCATAATTACTATGCCTGATAATTTACAAATATGGATTACCATGTTACAGAAATGCAAATTCTGGAATACAGTGCGCCCGTGTATAACAACTTTCTCTCACCACAATAGAATTAATACAAAACAACGAAACTCGAGATGCGGCAAGACACTACAAAATGGTGCTCTGCAATTGCAAACACTTTGGACCAGACTCAAATTACCCAATGTCCCTAGCGGTCACTAAGTTAACATCATCCTTTTAGTAGAAAGTGAAAACGCTCACGCGTCCTCATCCGTGACGAAGAAATCAATGAGAAAGTCTCCGACAGGAACGAACAGCGAACCTTGTTTCTCCAGGCTGGAGTTGACATTGGAATGTCTACATCACGATTGCGGCACGAAGACGAGCACAAAAAGCAGCAGTCCGTTCAAGGAAAACAAGTAAGCCGGCAGTACCATACATAGTGCTAATTACACGCCAGTTATCATTAAACAGTCTAGTCCAAGAGTTTTGAGATTATTACAATCCGCACTTTCTGTTACTATTTACAGAACGGCAAGGTGGATTATATTTAAAGACAAGTGTGGACAATACTATCATTATCATGTAGATGAAAACGGTAAAGGATTCTCCGTGTCACATGAAAATCTCCACTCTCAATCCACCAGCATATGCGAACATGGTGAGCATATTGTGATGCTTTTTTAAAAAAAACAGATGAAATTACCGTGGAATGGGACCCAGCGCTTTTGTAGAGTGACTTGGTCCCACTCGCGGTTCTTGTACACATAAAACACATGATTAGTTTTTGAAAAATTCTTTTGCATTTCTCTATTAGGCATCAGTGTCTAACACCTAGAAGATTTCACCAGCCTAGTTGATCCTATATATCTTGGTTCAGTTACCATTGGCACTTTAGGAACACAGGTCAGCTGTGTTTTCGTTTGATTATTTCACAACCTTTTATAAAACTTAAATAGACACGCTTTAATTAAATTAAATATAAGTTCTATATTTTTATCTTTATTTCAACTTACAGGAAAAGTAAAGCTTGAAAATTGTACCTGAAGAATGGCTAGTCCCGAAACGCGTCGTACACTCTGTTTTGTGAAAACTGTAATCTCCTGTGTTGTGTTTAAGGAAAAACCAATGTTATAAATTTGTTTGTCTATAATGACTGCATATTGCTGAAACCATTGTCTTGTGGAACACACAAGTTATTTATTTATTGGAATTGGTACCTGTGATACAGACCATCTTGCAAAAATAGTTGTCTTGAAGTAAAGCAATTTAAATCAAATTAAACAGTATATTTTCTTTAAACATTTATACAATATTTACTGATGTTCATCAGATAAAAGTGTGCCCTGTGTTTGCCCACCAAGTTAATGGTGGACCTTTTCTCTAGTAAAACTGTTTTCTTGCACAATGTGTACTGAATATCCTGCACCTCCCTTTTAAATCATGGTCTATAATCTGTGCCATTTCTTTTCTATAAATGTAATTATGTAGTATCAGTAGCTGATTTTGTAGTATATTAACCAAACTTTTAATTCTTAGATTCTATTCTGTTACAATGCACACGGGTACATACTTTCTATTATATGTGATTTTTAAAAAATGTAATAATATGTTCATGTAATGTTATTACAGTAAGGAGAATTATACATGTACATGTGTACATTTACTAGTTTCATAACACTTACATTAAACATGTTTCTACTTCTATCAATTCCTATTTTTTACTACTACATATACTTATTATATTATGTTTGAAATACCTGAAACAGATTTAGCTGAATCAACCACTTTTAATGTACATTCCATGCAATTAGATATTGTAATTTCTTACTAATACATGAAGTTCAAACCATTTGTATAACATTACATATTTGGATCTTAAATTGTATAACTTGATAAGTACTACAAATGAATGCTCCAAACGTGATATGAGTATTCGGTATCCGTGTATTGTTCCATGTTATGTTGTTACTAGTAGCACTAACATTACATATTTGGATCTTAAATTGTATAACTTGATAAGTGCTACAAATGAATGCTCCAAACGTGATATGAGTATTCGGTATCCATGTATTGTTCCATGTTATGTTGTTACTAGTAGCACCACCCGTTGTTGTCTGCGTCTGTAGCTGACATGCAAGTGAGGCTCTGCTATAGCCTTGTGTATGTTACATTTTGTCCTGACTTCCAATTTTTGAAAAATTGCAAAACCGTCAATCTCCTGAAAACGCCTATACTTATAGCAGAGGACCGGACTCCACTCCACCCATGTGCAGGGCGCAGGGGTGAGGTTGGTCAAATTTCACCATCAACAGTATACCGCAGACTGGTATGCCGACCTTGTGTCCTAACTTCCTATTTTTGAATAAATCGCAAAATCGTTAATCTCTCAAAATCCCCTATTCTAATAACACTGGGCCTGACCAAGCCCTGCGCAGGCGAATGGGTGGGGCTGGTCAGATTTCACCATCGCCAGTACACTCCAGACTGGTATGCCAACCTTGTGTCCTAACTTCATATTTTAGAATAAGTCGCAAAATCGTCATTCTCCTAAAATCGACTATACTGTTAGAACAGGGCCGGACCCCACCCTGTGCAGGACGAATGTGTGGGCTTTGTCAGATTTCACTATCTCCAGTACACCCCATATGGGTATGCTGACATCGGGCCAAAACCTCAGCACACCAACTGTTGTGGGACTGGAGCCATTCCCGAACATACACACACACCACTTTCACACATACATATATTGATTACTGTGAAGTGTCATAACATAACATATGTACCAAAAGAGGTGAACAAAGATTTTTTTTTAATGTCATATTTTTATTGGCATTTAAACACAATGGCCCTCATTACGACCCTTGCGGAATAGGAAAAACGATGGCGGAAATGTAATACCGCCATCGAATAGCGCCCGTTGCGATCATGACCCGTCACCGTAAAGTACGATGCCATTAGCGACACCGCAGTGAACGCCAACGCTAACTGCACCAAGTACGCGCACGCGCGCCTTGCAAAACCGTAATTTCCTCCATGGCGCAACGGTACGCGAATTCCGACCCTAGCGTACATGTACTTAACGCCATCAAGCATGGCGGAAAGTACCATTCCGCCATGGTGAGAAATACGGCATCGCGAACCAACCGTAAATGGCCCTACTGAGTGCCTGTACTCCACTCCCTGCCCACATTGCACAACTCCTCGTAGGCGCAATGCAGTCACACCATGCAACCAGTGAAATGCACAAGTCACCCAAGCATGCCAACGAACAAATGCATGCAGGGGCCCCAAGTGCCCTGTGAGTGGCCACCCACAATTGGCAACACACCATTGCCGTACCGATGCAGCACAGGCATCTGAAGGTGCAAGTACACCAAAATGAGCTGAAGATACCATCATGACACAAAACAACAACTGTCCCCCATCGCCTGCCACCAGTGCAAATCAACATCCAAAGCAGCAACCTGAGGGAGACTGCACCAGCCCTGTACACATGCCAGTAGTCAAACCGACCATCAGCATAAGCAGGTACCACACAACTGTACCCAGGAGCCGGAACCCAATGCAGAACACCTCACAAAACATCGCGCCACAAAACGGAATATGCCACATTACTAGCAAAGAATAACGCTACACGGTTAACATCTGAATACAAATTTAATGCACATCGAAATCA
Organism: Ambystoma mexicanum; assembly: GCF_040938575.1. NCBI lineage: Eukaryota > Metazoa > Chordata > Amphibia > Caudata > Ambystomatidae > Ambystoma > Ambystoma mexicanum. Next base: position 580,687,982 of record NC_090925.1, read on the forward strand.
CCAAGGCCATACAGCCATTAGAACAGGAACTCACAAATGATCAGCATTACTGTGGGCTGCATCCGCAATAAATGACCAGCTACCCCAAGTGTGACGCCCTGTACCCTCATGGCACACAGGGGCAACATCAACCTCCAAAAAGGCAACATGGAAGCGCCTAGGACCGCAGGGCCGTCCCATGAGGTAGGCACTAGTCCAGCTGGAAGCTAGGTATGCTGCACCTAGCCACAAGTACTGCGTAAGGGCATGTGGGCCATTGGCGATCGTCCCATAAGATCGTAATGGTGCTCCACTGATTAACTCGAATATGCAGGTGTCGACTGTAGAAGCCATCTGCAGGAGTGGCGTACAGATGGCAGCGGCAGAAGGGGAGGAGATACCTGTCACCCAAAAGAAAAAAGAAGATAGAATGGGCATCCGAACTTCATATGTATTACTCACATCATTCAACACACCAAACCTACAACCACATGCATGTTAGCCCACTCATAAGGACCAATTGCACCCAAAAACCACTAGCGAATCATAACGACCCAAATCGGTGTGAATACTCCATTACAAACGAGTGTCTGTGTGCATGCGCCTGTCAGAACAGGATGCATCAGATGGGATCATCAACGTGCATAGACACAAGTGATTGAAGGCGCGTCGAGACAGCGAGGGTACAATAAGGGCAGACAGACGATCGTCCCACCATGGCAGCCTTGCATCACATAGCGCAGGGGAAGGGGATAGATTCCAAATACCCATGTACATGGCAGATTCCCAATTAAATTAACTGTCCATGCATCCATTCATCATTCCCTCATCCCGTTATGAAAACGCCTGAATATTCACTCACATTACATTCGAAATTTCCATTGAGTCTGTGCGTAATGCAGCCTTCAAAATCCACTGTGCTCCTGCCCGGATTCCTTGTGTAGTGAAGTCACATGTATTTGGGAACGTCCTGCCTTATCGTCCACTACGCTATAGCGCATCCCATTCAAATCATATCATTCATTGCATTCCCGTCATGGGCCCTGTCCCAAGGACATTCAACAATAGAACGTTACTTTTCCAGTCAGACCTGTGGGCGTCTCCACGCCGCTAGTCGAAAACCGAAAGCGCTGCCCTTCGAATTCCTAATTTGCAACATCACGTTGAAAAGGCAGCTGTGAACGCTTGCATCCACAAATACATCTATGCAGTGCGGCTGTGTGTGAAAATGGTAACTGGCCACAATCACTGATGGGACTCCCCGCCGTCGGTTAACGTCGGTGCAGTGCTGCATGAGGGTCCACCGCTGATCGGGCACTACATTCCACCGACCCTTCACAAGTCTGCTCGCAAATGCAAATGTAGTATGTGCAACAATGTGACCATAGCAGAATTAGCATATAAACCAATATTCCACTGCCATCGGGATTAAGAACATGAATGCAAATGCAAGATGCCATGCGTCTAATTGCAGCGTCGTGTGCGGACGTGCTCGCACGAAAGGCATTGCAGCTGACACAGGTGGAATGAATCACCACAGGTGAAGGCAATACAGCCTGAAAACACATAAATTGCACACCCAACCCCCTCCCACAACCACACCCACTCCAGAATGCTACCGGCAGGACTAGCGATTTTGGGCCTGGGGAACCTGATTGTACTGCAAGTACTCCAACTTGAAGAAGAAGACGAACGCCAACTACTACAACAAGCGGCCGCACAGAGGAGACGCAGGAGGAGGAGGAGGAGGGCAAGGCATGGCCAGCAAGCCCCACCAGCACAGCCACTACCACCACGCAGGCAGCCCGCAATCCCACGCCTCCGAGCCAATCCGTTCAACCTCACAGCTGAGCAGATCCACACCCTCTACCGTTTGGACCGGGACACCATAACCGCCATTGTCGACATGACACACGCTGACCTTGTCAGCATGATAGATAGCCCAACCGCCATCCCACCCCTACTGAAGGTGGTGTCTGTACTACACTTCCTGGCCACAGGCACCTACCAGCACACAGTCGGACAGTTGCATGGCATTTCACAGCCACTATTCTCACGGACACTATTCCAAGTGCTTGATGCCCTCCTGAAGCACTCAGATGACTACATCACTTTACCACGCACGGAGCAAGAGCTTACAAACACAAAAGTGGGATTCCATGCACTTGGCGGCATACCGGGTTGCATTGGTGCCATCGACTGCACCCATGTGGAATTGGTTGTCCCACATGCCATGGAGGCCCAGTACCGCAACCGGAAGCAATATCATTCTATCAATGTACAAATGGTGTGTGACTCCAACAGGATCTTCACACATTGTTCTGCCCGATTTCCAGGATCAACACATGATTCTATGGTCTTGCGGAACTCTAGAATACCACGCTACATGGAGCGACACGCAGGGCGCCGATCCTGGCTACTTGGTGAGTCTCATTAAATGCATGTTTATGTGGGGTAGGTGATGCGTGAGTGACCTGGCAGGAAGGGGGGGGATGCGTACGTAGTAATGACATTCCACAAAAATCCTTTGTTGTCCACATGCAGGTGATGGCGGGTATCCACTGAAGAGATGGCTCCTTACACCAATCCGGAACCCACGGGACCAGCATGAGGAGGACTACAACCATGCCCACTCACGTACCCGTGTGGTCATAGAACAGGCATTCGGCCTACTGAAGGGTCGTTTCCGCTGCCTCAGCAGGTCTGGCGGGGCACTCCTGTACCGCCATGAGAAGGTGGCAAAGATGGTCATGGCATGTGTCATGCTACACAACATGTGCGTACGTAGGAATGTGGCCATGCCCCCCGACCCAGAACTGCTAGCACCTGAAGATGGTCATGATGAGGGTGGGGATGTGGCAGCACCTCAAGGGGTCCACGAGGCACGGGAGGCCCGTGAGATCCGTCAAAATCTCATAGATGTATGCTTCTAGCACTCACGCCTGGTGGCTGTTACATGGACACGGGACTTGTGGCGCTGTGTGTGTCTGGAACATGCACAATGTGGACTGTACGCCAAGATAGGCCTCGTACACAGAGATCAATGTCCACGCAACTCATTTGATGGATGTGAAGATTTGTATTGCAGATGTGAAATGACATTACACACCCAATCGACCCGCCACCCGATGAAGCACAACACACCCCCTCCACCCTCCTACCCCACCCCCACACACACCAGTGTCCAATGGCGCTCAATGTCAGAGGGCAGACGCTATTGCAAGCCCCCTTTCCGGGTATCAGGGGCACCCCTGCCTGTGGAGCGGCGGGTCCTCCCAGATCTACGTTGGGGGCTGCCCTGGACGGAACTTGCAACGGATGATGTCTCTGCCTGCTCACGTCCATGCATGTCCCTGAGGGTTTGTGAGAGCTCAGTGAGCACACGGCGCACAACGGCAAGTTCACCACATACGTCTTTGGACGTCGCATGCAGTTCCCCCCTCAGGCTCTCGGTGCTTCTCTGCATTTCTGCCCTCAGGCTCTCGGTACTTCTCTCCATTTCTGCCCTAAGTGTCTCAGTAGAGGTTTCAATGGTTGCCTTGGTACCCCCACATTCAGCAGCATGCTCCTTGAGGAGCGTGGCCAGTTGCTGCTGTTGCTCTACCATCTGCTCGAGTGACTGTTGCCTCTGCTGGGCCATGCCCATTTGCGGTGGTGTCACAGAGGGGCTGGACGCCTCATGTTGCCTTGCAACAGGCCTTGTGGGGGTTGGCCAGTCGTCGTCTTGTGGGTGCCCCTGCGTGGTTTCCTCATGGTGTACGGGATGGAACAAACAGGGGGATTGTGACAGGTCATGGCTGTGTCCTGCTTCGACAGCACCGTTTTCTGTGTCGGAGCATGCTGGCATGTATGCAGTGTCACCTGGGGTGCTGCTGCCACCAGAAGCAGTGCCTTCTGTGGCATCCATTGGGGGTACCTGTGGTGCTGATGTTGTGGACATGCTGGCTGCTGGGGTGCCTGTTGGAGTCCCCTCCAGTGTGCTGCCACTCGATTTGTGCAGCTGCCGTGTCTTGATCCGTGCAGCTGAGGTGGAGGGTCTTTGGCCGTTGGTCTTGGCCCTCTTTGCAGGTGTGCTGGTAGGGGTGTCCTGGAGCTCGTCGTTGGAATCGGACCCTGTGGTGGAGTAAAGGAGGGCGAGCGTTATTCATGGGTCTGTGGTATTGGAATGGCAATTGCATCACATGCATTGGGGTGGTACCTGGGGGTGATTTGGGTCAGGGCCTTGGGGGTGGTCTCATTTCTGTGTGGATTGGGGATGCAGTTATTTTGCAGTCTGCAGTTAGGGTGTGCATGCTGCACATGTAGAGTGTGTTTGTGGGAATTTTAATTATTTATTTGTTTAATCTGGCTTTTAAGGGTCGCTGTCATGGCAATGTATGTGGTCGTTCTCCTGGACATGTGTTTCTGTTGCACTATGGGGACACGTGGTACTTCACATGGTTGGTAAATGTGGATTTGGCATAGTTTAATTTGGGCCACCTACCTGATTCTTCTGATGTCTGCACTCCTTTCTCCATCCCTCCGACTCCCTCTATGCTCTCCATTCCAATGGTGGAGGCACAGATTTCTTCCCAGGGGGTCAACTTGATGGGTGATTCCGATCCTCCCCCGGTAGCTGTGGCAATGTTCCGGTTGGCAGAGAGTATGCTCCGGACGCTTATCCGTAGGTCGTCCCATCGCTTTCTGCATTGCTGTGGGTTGCGGGGTGCGGTCCCCACCGCACTTACCCGCTGGGCCACCAGGGCCCATATAGCCTTCTTGTTCGCAAGTGACGTCCTGGTCATTTGCGTGGAGAAGACGACGGCAGCATTCTCCTGGAGGGTCTCAGTGAGCACGGTGAGTTCCTCGTGGGAGAAGTGGACCTGCCGCTTGCGGTCGCACGCTTTTTTTGCTACTTTGCCCATATTTATTATTTTACCTGGGGTGGCTAACGGGTTGGGATGTGTCTCAGGGTCGGATTTTTAATGGTTGTGTTGGGATTCTCTATTTATAGGTGTGCGGCGTGCAGTTTCCCGTTCCGGCCCCATGTTTTTACTTCCGTTTCCGTATATTTACGGTGACCGTATTTTGCGCTGACCGCTCATTACGGTGTCCGCTTGGATGGGTGGCGGAATTGCACCTAGGGCGAAGTACGACGGCGGTAAGGGGCGTTTTGGGGTCATTTCCGCCATCGCGGACTTTGCACTTCCGCCATGGCGTGATGCTCGTGCCCGATGGGTCGGAATTGGCCGCACTTTCCTCCGTCGTGCCGTGGCGGAAACGCTATTTACGCTATGGCGGTCATGTCAGTCACTTTCCGCCAGGGTCGTAATGAGGGCCAATAACATTCAGGGGTGGTATGACATGTATATAGCCATTCAGATTTCTTCTTATTCATCTTTGTCTATCATTCCCCTTCCCCCCAACTACCCACTCCCCATAGTCAAACTCATGAAAATGACCAACGTACATATTCAGTATTTCCACCTGGATGAGGAATTGGTCTTCCATATCATTTCAAATTTAAGACCAAAGGACAGACACTTGGATAGGCGATATAAATATATATCCGTGGGTGGGCTCTGATTAGTTAATATCTGTGAATGCAACTCTAAATCCAGGACAGATTTCATAGTCTATTAAATACATAATTTGGGCTGTATTTAGAACTAAATCTAAATCAAGGTATGATAGTCTTTCAGCGGTGATGTGTCAACCAGCATTTGGCCGAGTGAATATCTGGCAACATATCCTTGGATACCGTTTTGGTGAAAAGCAGGAACTTTTCACCAAAACGGTATAATCTTGGGGCAAAGCCAAAACACTTGACAACTTTAAGGCCCATCCGGTGCGCCTCTTATATGGGGGTGCATGTCTCTCGCCTATTCTATATAACATTTATACCCGCCCACTGTTTGACATGCTTGATAGTGCTGGTGTCGTCTAAACTATTTATGCATACGCCAGTCAATTTATCCTGGAACATGATGGAGACTATGATGCTGATCTTTTTCGTTTGAACAGCGTCTATGATATGATCCAGCACTGGATGACTCGTAATTTGCTGGGGCTGAATAACGATAGGACATAACCCATGATTGTAGGCTCGCCTCAGCGAATTTTGAAACTTTAAGTGTGGTATTCCCATTTTCTTATCTCAAACTGCCCTTTTGCTGTCAGTTCCCATTTTAAAGCTCTTGGTGTTACATCAGACTCTGGTCTTACTATAAATCAACATGTTTCACAAATACAATCCTCATGTTCATACAAACTTTTGAGACAGATCAAGGCTTATTTGTCTCTGGAACATATGGCCGCATTACCTGTGGCTGTTATTAATTAATGCCTGGATTATTGTAACAGCCTTTTGACAGGCTCTTTAAAAAAAATAAACACCACAGCCTACAGGTAGTCCAAAATAATGCGGTCAGAACAATCGGCCATCTGGGCCTGCGTGATCATGCCCCTCAGTCAAGACAAGAATTACACTGGCTGCCTATCCACCACTGCATTTCTCATAAAATTTTGACGTTGTCATATAAAGGCCTTACCACCCACGTACCCATCTAACTGGCTAATAGATTAAGAATGGATACTTCTATTAGCACCCTTAGGTTCAGCAAGCAACTTAAACTTTCTGTACCCTGGCATAAGATGAGAAACGTCAGTGGGCGGTGCTTTTCCGTTCAGGCCCCCATTCTTTCGAACTCCATACATGTCAGCATCTATGTCACATCCAGTCTTGCGGGCTTCAAAAAAGCTATGAAGACATTTGTTTTTTAATTCCAATGATTAGACGGAAACTCTTTCCGTTTTGCTGTCCTGCTCCTGATCCATTGTATTGGCCCTCTTTATTGCAGCACACTGAGGCCTTCAGGTGTGTTGCGCCTTGTAAGAATTCAATAACATAACATATGTCCCATTCTACCAGTTGGCCGAAACTTTCTCCAACAGGCAGGTGACTGTAGTAATTTCATGGTAAATAGCCTAGTTAGGGTGAAGTAAACTTGTTTTATAATTTTGTATTGAATTTCCCTGTTTCTTAAATGATATGAAGGATTCTTTAATCATAGAGAAAGAGTCATACATATCTCCCACATCCAAAAGAATGCCCAGGTCTTCCACCCACTTTCTGGCAATGGTCATATTCCTGCTGAGATTATTCGATATGCATAGTCTGTAGAACGTTTTGATCTTTGGGAAATCAGTGAGGTCACTAAAATATTCTGATTTGCATACCGACGATCTCTATCATGCTACTTGTGTGTAGTGTGCGCATTCACTATTGATATTAGAGCCTTGTGTTGCTCATTGGGGGTCATTCTGAGTTTGTAGGTAAGTAACGTCCCTTACCGGCATGGCGCAAATAGCGTGTCTGTGTTGGCACCTGTCGGCTAATAGAAGACTATTACGACTTTGCGGGCACAAGCTTTACGCCATGCCGGTAAGGTACCTAGCGCCATGCCGTAAAAGGCTCCCAACATCCCTTCAATGCGTTATTAGCGGTGACCGTAAATAACAGTGACTGTAAATAGCGGTCACCGCTATTCACAGTCACTGCTAATAAGCGGAACCAGAAGTAGCGTCATGGCACATGAACGGGAAGGAGCATGGCGGCCATCTTTAAAAACACAATCCATTGCCATGCTCACCACACAGGACCCCTGGGACATTGCTGATTGTATAAAATCATCCACCTCCAAGACCACAATGCCTAAGGCCCTGAAGAATGGTGCTGCCCGCCTGAGAAAAGAACATTTCAATGAGGATGATCTCTAGATGCTTGTGGACACTCTGCAGGAATATGCTGCCACTGTCTTCTGTAGCAACATGAAGAGAGAGGCAGTGCTAAGGAAGAAATAGATCTGGGCACTTGTTGCCCAGAAGGCTAGTGCTGTGGGGAACACACAACGCACAGTGAAAGACTGTTCCAAGCGTTGGGACGACCTGCGACTAAGGGTGCGCAACATTCTCTTTGTCAATCGCAGACAGGCCATGGGAACAGGAGGAGGTCCCAGTTCCCTGGTAATGCTCACCCCATGGGAGGACGTATGCGCAAGCATGATTGGGATGGAATCGATCGAAGGTGTAGGCGAGATGGAGTGTGGGGCCACGACATCAGGCGATGGAGGTGAGTGTCAAAAGAAAACACTGCTATGCCAAATCTGATGAAAGTCAACCCCAATGTCAGTTCTAAGAGTCAAGCTATGGTCGCCCACACACACACACTCCCCGCAAAGTAGGCTGATGCATCACAGACACATGCAAATGCCTGGTGCAAGGCAATATTGTACATGACACATACCACGCAAAGTAGGAAATACCACGAGCCACACAGCGTGCATGTCCAAAATAGTATGCATGTCAGACAGCACTGTTCCTGGCCAACATGAGTGACAGCGACATATGCCTGCATTAACCACCCATGTATCAAATGACATGCTCTTCCAAACACAAATGCCTATTACCCCCAATTGTGTGGATGAGCAATGTCCCAATGTATGTATGCCTATCAAAACATCACTCATGCCGTCCCTCTCTTCCACCCCCACAGGCACAGACCATGACAGCGATGGGCAGGACGCCACCCCTGCACAGGCCACACCCAGGAAAAGGTCCCAGGATGACAGCAACCGGCCGTCAACCTCGAGGGGTCAACCCAGGGGTGCTGTGTACCAGCATCCAAGGCACCCAAGGTAACCATTGCACCTGTGCCACCAAGGCCCGTGGAGGGCAAAGCACCACCACCACCTCCACCCACTGGTCAGCCTGATGACACATGTGAGGCACCTTATTCGGAGGAGTCGAGTTTGGCGGGTGAGGTGGCAGCCACGGCACCCCTGACTGTGGATGACACACAGGAGGACATCTCGGTCCCCATTGAGGATGGTATTTCTGATGTGGTACATACCCCAACTCAAATGCCATCCCCTCAAGTATCGTCTTTCGATACAGGGAATGCCACCGCCCCCGAGCAGTCCGGTCATGACCACTCAGAGGGACAATTCAGTACAGTTTCCAGGGCTAGTGAGGCTGAGCAGGCCTGGCATGACAGCCAGGGGCCCAATACCTCCACAGGTGCAGGACACAGGCAGGCCAGAGAGGAGTGACGTACGGATTTAGGCGCACTAGGCCGATCCATCTCGGACAACACTGCCTCCATGGTGAGATCTTTCTTGGACAACACCATCCGCCTCTGCGAAGAGGTCCCAGCCCTCCGACAGGTGTTAGGACGCATCGCGGATGCCATGGAGGCAAGGCATCCCAACACACAACCACAGCGGGTGGCCACACCGTCGTCCAGCAATTCCACGCAAACAAGCCTGGCACGTACACATGCCGACAAGACATGCCGCCCCCTGGGCCAGGGAGTGCCGAGTAGTTGTCATGGCAGCCTCATGTAGGCTTTGGGGACTCAATGGGACTTGTGTGGGGGAGTTCTGGTGGGAGGGGGGTAAGGGTGTGTGGGGGAGTTGTGGGGGGAGGCGGAGGGGGGTGAGGATGTGTGGGGGAGTTGTGGGGGGAGGTGGAGGGGGGTGAGGGTGTGTGTGGGAGTTTTAGGGGGAGGGGGTGAGGGTGTGTGGGGGAGTTGTGGGCGGAGGTGGAGGGCGGTGAGGGTGTGTGGGGGAGTTGCGGGGGGAGTGGGAGGGGGTGAGGGTGGTTGAGGGTTTTGTCACTTACGTTTACTTTGTTACATTAAATACACCGGTTGTGTGAAAAACAAGACCTGAATGGACATTCATCATTGCGCATGTGTCAATTATTCAGTTACAGTGCATGGTGTAGTTGTACCCCCACACCCAGTGCCCTCTGTCCAACCATCATGTCACCCTCTGCTGCCATGTGTATCACAAATATTGTGCAATCACTGAATTGCGCACAGTACGGCCCCCCTGTGCATCGCCACTGCGATGATGTCCAGCCACATCTTCTGCCTCCCCTTCATCATCACCAGGTGGTAGCAGTTCAATGTCAGGGGGCAGGGTCATGTTCCAGCGGATGCTCATATCGTGCAGCTTGACACATGCCATGATGATCTTGGCCACCTTCTCATGCCTGTAGCGGAGTGCCCCACCCGACCGGCTGAGGCAGTGAAATCATGCCTTCAACAGGCCAAAGAACTGCTCGATGTCCACACGGGTAAGGGAATGGGAACAATTGTAGTCCTCCTCGTGCCTGTTCTGTGGGTTTCGGACAGGGGTGAGGAGCCACGGCTTCAACGGATAGCCACTATCACCTGCATACGAGGCAATTAAAGGTAAATGTCATGCAAATAATGATGGATAGCTGTACTAGTCACACATGCCGGCAGATTATCTTTGGTCACATGCACAAGTCCCTGGTTGTATGCAAGCTATTTTTGGCCCTCTATGTGTCCTGTGCCATGGAATAATGGTGTGGGTTGCATCTTCAAGATGATACACGGTGTGCTCTGCCAAATTGTAGTTCATGCACTGTGTACGCATATTGCTGTGTTTGTGTGAATTTAGTGATTTGTTGTGTTGTGTAGGATGTTCTGATGGTGAGCGTTGGAAGTAGCCTCTGCAATTTTTGTCATTCTGCGCTGAATTTTCCCATGGTGACATGCACCATTCTTGCTTGCGTCACCTTCCATCTCCACCTGTTTGTGGTGGTATAGTTTTTGATTGCATTAAACCACCTCCATGGCATGGAGGCCACCTTTTGTTTCTAGTATCGCCTGGGGAGGCCTTGGTTGAGATATGAATTCCGTTGTGTGCTTGAGGTGGAGCACTGACACCACCTTCAGTAGAGGGGGGATAATGGTGCACATGTCAATGAGACTGACAGTCGTATATAATGTCCACAATGGTGTTGATGGTGTCACGGTCCAGACGGTACAGGTTGTGGTTGTGCTGCGGGGTTGGGTTGGAGGGACTGGCTCTGATGTTTGGGATTGGGGGCTGCATGCGTGGTTAAGCTGGCTGCACTGGTGGAGCATGCAGGGCCTGTCTCACCCTCCTTCTCCTGCTGCATCTCCTCTGTGGTGCCTGCTGTTGTTGTTGGTGTTGTTTCTGGCGTTGCAATGCATGCATGTCCTCCAGCTGAAGTGTTGATGCTGCTATTGTATTGATCTTGGTGTGGTAAGGGGTGTGGTGTGTGGGTGTGCTCATTTTGTAGTGGGGAAAACTCCATTGCCTCCACCTGTGCTGATTGTGTGCACCTGTGTCAGTTGGCATCACTGCACATGGCATTTTACGGTAGGTCTGCTATGCCGGTATTTACGGCATGCCGGTAGGCACTTTTAATGCCTTCATGAAGCCGTTATTTGCATGTCCGCTTACCTTGTGATCTCCTCCACTTTACAGCATGCCGCTATTGCCGGTATGGTGGGTTGTGTGCCCGCGCCCAGTCCACTATTAACGGCATCGTACTTTACTATGCCGTTAATAGCGGTCGGGTTGGTCAGAATAGCCCGTAGCGGTATTCGATGCCGGTATTCCTTTACCGGCATCGTTGTTCCCTTAGCACCAACCTCGTAATGAGGCCCATTGTCTGATAGCCTTAGTGTTCTCTGTACCTCCCGGAACAGTAATGGTGTAGACTCCTTATAAAGATCTATAATCTGCACATTCTGCAAGTGTGACACTTGTCTGGCATGGAGCCTATCGTGGAAGTCATATGAGAGAAATGTTCTAACACCATACAGGGTGGAATACAACTTATGTTGGTTCCAGTGAGTTTGAGCATTCAATGCCATTGTCTAAGTGTAGGCCCAATAATGGGATGTTCCTTAATAGGTCCAGGCAATTTAATGGGTGGAATTGCCAGTCTCTCCTATGTGCTAAAGGTTTGTATTGCAACCAGTTCCTTAGCACCAGCTAATCACATCCTCCCTGTTAAGCCATCTCTTGGCACAGCATATTTGCACTGCAAGATACTATACTTTTCAAGATGGCAGTGCCAAAACAGTGTAGAGTGGTAACATTCAAAGGAACGTTCTTATTATGCCATATATTTGTCTATCAAGCCTTTTAATTGTATCCGTCATTGGTGGTGATGGAATCATGCATCATAGGTAAATTTGTTTAGGCATGGAGCTCATTTTCACCACATTAATTCTACCATTGAGTGAAAGTGGGTGCACGTTCCATCTACTCATGTCTTGCTCTATCCTGACCAAGATGGGGGGAGGGATTTAATGTACCTAATTCCGTAAGGTCCACACTAACATGTATCCCCAAATACTTAATGGATCTAGTTGCAGTCTCAATAGAGCCACCCCGTCCGCATCCCACAGTATATCTAACTGCAAGGGCATCACCTCTGATTTATCCCAGTTAACACTGTAACCAGTGATCGGGCCATACTCCTGTGATATTGCACATATGAATGGTAGTTACAAAGAGCATCTGCCGACATATAGCAAAAGGTCCTCAGCATATGAGGAAACCTGATGTTCCTCATTGTCCCTGACAATGAGCCTCATTACGAGTCCAACGGTAGCCTTGCCGGTAAAATCGGCAGGTTGCCGCCAGACTTGTGCATTTTTCGAGCACCTGGCTCCACAGAAACACTGGGGGATTACGACCCCAGTGTTCTTGGAAGTCAGGCACCGGAAAAATGTAAAGCCCCATTCCCATGGGAATAGGGATGAGGGAAGCACTGGTGCCATTAATAATGGTACTGGTGCTTCCCAGAAAGTCTGCAAGCGGGTGCCGTTCCGCCTGCAAGGTCTGACCTGGCGGGAGGGACGGCACCCACCCGCAGACTCGTAGTGTGCTGGTTGGTAACAATGGTTTGCAATCCCTTCAGCTTCTTAAATAGTGAATTGAAGGTTATTAGACTATCATGGTGGAATTCCTTCCAAAGCTTGATGGCATCCTTTTTCCTCTGCCAAATAGCGATTTGAGTTCTTTCATTTTCACCTTCTCCTGGTATTCTCGCTGGGAATCGCTTTAATTGAGCAAAATAAATTGGTGGATTTTCATTTCTGAAAAGTCTCTCTGCTGCGAAGAACCAAAGCTGATATGTATTGCAATATTTGCACAAGCACAAAAGCACAAAAGTACAAAAGTATACTTTTCATTGCTATTTTTGCACAGGTATCAAAGCTTACTCTCTATTGCTATGTTTGCACAAATACCAACAATATTCTATATTGCAATTTCAAGTATCAAAGTATATTCTCCACTGCACAAAACCTACCTATATCAACAAATTGATAAGTGATGTAAATGTCCTTTCAGAAATTGAGGTCCTTTTAAAAGACATCCCTACCAATGTTACAAAAGTTGCCCCTATATTCTTGAAAAATCCTCCCATAGTTAAAATCCCTGCAGTATGTCTTAAGGAGCTTGGTGTAGTCCCTATTTCCATAGTGCCCATACATGTACCATGTTCTATCCCTAACAAAACATTTTTGTGGGAGTGTTGTGCACTTCAAAGCCCTCCTCCATATTCCACCTAAACCCCCACTCCTGACCCTTTGGCTTTTGCCGCATTGTGCCCTGGCAATCAGGGTCAGGACCTGTGTTCCTTTCAAATGTGTGGGTTTGTTCCCGCTCCTGAGACATTTCCCACTTCTGAATTCTCTTTTTTTATGGATGATGAGAGGGATCTTGGTCCCGTAACCAGACTAGTAATGGATTTGGTCTCGCCCTTGGTCCCCTGTGTTATAGACTGTACTATGAAGCAAATCCCTGCTGAGGATGAAACAGAGGCTAGGTCAAGATTGGACCCTTGTAGCTGCTGCTCAAATTTCAAAGGGTCAATTGCTGATATTATTGGTACTATGGGGAAGATTTAAATCTATTTAACTAACATATCTGCCCACTTAGAGGAGGAAAGAGAGAAGGAAAGTGGTAAATCTGACAAAGGTTATGCTCTTTTACTCGCTAACCGCCAATGTCTGGCTGTTCTCCTGCTGCCGCCATTTCCCTCCTCTTGCATAGCATGGAAAACAAAATTGTGAACGGGCCATACACCTTACGAATACCAATGAAAATGAAATGCAAAACTTGAAAACTCCCCAGTAAAATATACAGGTCGAGAGGTCTATCCAGAACGTATATTAAGAGAAAGGAAAATACCTGGCCCTATTATGGGATCTACACTTTCTCAGATTGCAAGACTAGCTATACATGCACCGACATGCCTGACTTCTCCAAACGCTGACCCTATAAGCCTCAGAATGCAAGTAAATGGGACTACATTGTATATGATACATGTGCAGAAATGACACCAAAGTAAGAGAAAAATCATTGCTCCCTCAATAATAAAGTACTGCACTGGATCCGGCATGTCAAAGTATGCTTGTTGGTGATCTATTCCACTGTATCCACACACCCAGATCCTATAGATTTGAGATATGACAATATTAAAGTAGCCCTGAACGTAAAGCTATCTGAGGGAGGGATTACTTTCTATAGAATATAGAATGTATCACCGAGCAAACTCTATTATTATTCTAAGACCAAACCCTACTTCTCTGAGTGCTACCTCGGCCACACATCATCGACAACAAGTAGGGCATCTTATTGACCTTACGGTGGACCCTGCCAAACTGACAGAGTAACCTAAGTCCTGCAACCAAACCTAAACACTGCACAGTGTATCCTTGGCATGAGTGATGTACGCCAAGGAAACCCTAGACAAACTGCTGGAGTTGACTTTGAGACAAAATGAGACGTTGACCCTTCTCATGATTTGTACACCCCCCTAGATGGCCCACAGTGTTCTGTAGTGGTGGTTAAGAGATCAGTGGTATTTCTTTTCTGGAATGTAAATGGTCTATCTGCAAAACATTTAGACCCTGATTGGCATGAGCTAATCGATACAACATGGTCTCTGGAGGCTGTGCATAAAGTGGGCTATTGTACATTCTACTGCCCAGCCACTAGATCCACTATAGGTATACAACAAGCCAGGCTTCTTATGTGGATTTATATGAATTTGGGTACATTGTGTTAACAGATCCCAATTAAGTCGCTGGATCTATTAGGTGGGGAGCTAGGTCTAAGGAGGGGTCTCAAAGTCATTGTGGTGAATGTATATCTAAGACATAATTAATCCACACATTGTTATTAAGAGGAGACTCCAAATAGGGTCTCCTAACTTACAAAGAGATTGCCAAATAGTGTCTTGATAGTATTTGGTGATTTTAATGCCCATTTTGAAGACGTTAGTATGATATCAGCAGATATGATCTTGCAGTATCAAACTTAGGTGATCCGGCCCTTTTTTCCCTGCCAACCAAGCACCTGTATCCCTTGGGTGGGTACATACGTCTTAATATGTATACATTTGGCCTACAGGCCTGTAATGGATGGTCCGCCGATGACTCCCCAGCCCATCCTACCTTTCAGCTTTTGAATAAATCCAGCAGTATTGACTATGATTTCTTCCAAACATGTACCAAGTTATAACACCACTTCTGGAAGAATATGCAAACTTTAATTCCAGTCTTACACATATTGACTTCGATAATATGTTGGTCGTATCATTGCCTCTGTAACTAACAATGACCACTATAGCCAAGAAGCTCAAAACCTACATTGGCAATGGTTGGTAGGTACGAGAATGTAGAGGAGCAAAAGCTGCCCTTGTGAAGGCAATCACAAAACAAAACGATAGAAATACGCAAGAAGTGTGCACCTTGAGAAAGGAATACAAGGCACTGTTGGAAACAAAAAAGTTCAAGCATGGAGTACCAGTGGACAGCATTGCTTTATGTAATTCAGACACAAAACACAAAGGAATTTTAGCATATGGTGTGATCTGGCCTAACTATAAATAAGAGACCGAATATAGGCCACATTGCACCAGAGGCATCAGTAAAGCACTTTGGATTATTATATTCCTTGAGGCAGGTTGAATCTAGGTTGGAGATAGAGGCTACAAGTTCTGGTGAGACTGAGGCAAATGAGGCCCATGGACCTACTTCCCATGTTATGCCTATTTTTTCTACGAGTGAAGTTCAAAGATCTATTCTTTCACAGCACAATGGCAAGTCCTCAGGGCCTGACTTTATCCCAGCCAACCACTTAAAGAGCAATACAGATATATGGGTCCCCTTTCTAGCAACATTCTTTAACAAATTAAATAGTTTGTCCTCCCCACAGCTCGAATGGAATGACACTAATTCCAATTCACAAAGACTTATGCAGAGGTATTACTCCAGTCCATGGAAACCTGGGCCGAAGAACATGAAATCCTGTCTAGTGCCCAGGCAGGGTTTAGAAAAGGAGTATTGATCATTGGCCAGGCATTTAGGTTGGATATTATTCTTTAAATGTTTGTCAAACTTCGATCGCAGCCTGTATACCTGGCATTTGTTGATCAAAGCCTTTGTTCCCAAAAACAAACTTTGGAAGGTGATGGATGATCTCAAGGTTCCTGCGTCACTTGTCAGATCTATTATGGCCCTATTTTCTTGTAAATATGCATGTGTAAGATGGAATGAAGTGGGAGAACTAACTAATCCATTTCCAATCGAAATTGGGGAAAGACAGGGCTATGTCCTGGCCCCTCTGCTGTTTTTATTGTACATCAACAGCTTTGCTGCAGATATGCAAACACGATTGCTGGCTGAACCAAGGTCGTGTTCTGCCAAGCAGAGCCTCTTGCTATTTGCTGATGACGCCGAGCTCTCGGCCCAAAAGCCATAAGGGCCTACAACAGCAACTTAGACTGCTCTGCATGGACACAAATCTGACTATAAATCCAACTAAAACAAATACTATTGTATGGGGGTAGACCCCCCACCCTCAACTGACTGTATAGAAGGTAGCCCCCTCCCCTTCACACCGTATGTAGATAACTTGTTGGGTTGATCAATGGCTTTAATGCTGCAAAAATCAGAAATGTGGTGCCTTTCAGAAAAGCGCTTTTAAGGCGATCTATTTCGTGGGGTCAGAATGTCGTGCACAGTAGAGAATATGTCAAGTAGTACATGTTTATCATAAATTATCAAACAAACTAGATTTGAAACTGAGCAGGTACCAAATTTTGAGTAAAAATAGGTTGGTCAGACATTTCAGGCCATTTTTGTTAAGACAAGTCAGGCAACTCTAAAATGGATGCTTAAGCATACAAAAAAGTTGATTTGTACATAGTCATGAAGATGTCAGTGGATGATTTTTTCCTAGAGGTCCACGGAGAGTCCACTGGTTTAGAACGAGCTAGGTGGAACCTGTTTAGACTAGTTCTGAGTGGTAGCTAAGGCAACCAACCAAGAATTGGAAAAGGGCTTGTCTTCAAGCACCAAAGCCAATCAGGAGGTTTTATATTGATCATTGCATTACATCACTTTGTAAAATAGTATATAAGGAGCTGATATCTGAGGGAAGTTAGGAGTTGCAGAGTTTTCTTTGGTGTGCTGTAAGCTGTGTCCTGGCCTGCTGAAAAGAATAAACTGATGTCTCTTGAAAACCAGCCTGAGCGTTCCAATATGTTTGAGAGTGCCTTTCCTGATCTTGGGGTGCCAAGGCCTGGTGAGAGGGTGTTGGGACCTTCCCTTCACATGGCGAGACAGCCAATCAGTCCTGAGATGATCTTCTCCAGGACTATGTGGTGAAACTGCAATAGAGGTACATGCTATCATGCCTGAGAGATAGAGAGAGAGAGAGAGAGAGAGAGAGAGAGAGAGAGAGAGAGAGAGAGAGAGAGAGAGAGAGAGATGGGAGGGCAAACTGCAGATGCCCACACATCATGAAGACGGGACTTCCAGACTTGATAGCATGGGAGGGCACCTTGGAACCTATAGATTGGTGGGCTATTTTTGGGAATTTTTCCAGAATAATAATGACATTTGTTTAAATTATTTTTTGGAGGTCTTCAAGAAAAATTATTTTGCCTATTTTTGGGTGGTCTTCCAGAATTGTTTTATTTGGTTATTTTTTCAGGGTCTTTTAGAAAAATCTTTAAATATTTCTGGTGGGGGGCTTTTAGAAAAAATATTTTATGTATTTGTTGAGAGTTATTTTAGGCCGGTCATTAGAATTTTATTTTTATTTTGAGTGATCAATAAGTTTAAAGTGTAATATATTAGTGGTAGATTAGAATAAGTAACGGGAAGTTGGGGTGAAAACAACTCAAGACGTTGAGCGTCGAGTGAATAAGTAAATTGACTTGCGGAGAGGCCAAGAAAATGAGTGATAATGTAATTGACTTGAGGAGAGGCCAAGCAATTAAGAGAAATTGTGAGGAAAGGAGCCACGATAAAGATTACGCCCAGTGTCCTGCGTCGTAAAGACGTAACAGAAGGAACCATAACTAGAGCCCCATTTGTGGGTGACGTAGAGTACAGATTTGTTTAAAGGCAATCCAAAGAGACCGGTCCACATCCCAATCGGGGTATTATTAGGGGCAGGATAAGTCTTGAGGATAAGACTGAGATTTATGTGCCAGCCAGTCTGTCATGTTTGTCAAAATTGTGTTATGTGTTGTGCATTTGTATGAAGTTTTTTATGATAAAAAGTTAAGAAGAAATATGTTTATTGAGTTAATGAAAAATTGGCACCAATCCAGAAAATAAGGTGACCAATAAATGGGAAAAAGGAATGTCAAAATGAGGTAAGGATGAGAATGCACATGTGTGTGTTGTTTACTTTATGGTGAATGCAACAATAGGCAAGATAATGCAAGCAAAAGTCAGAAACATTCAGTCACTTTGAATCTATGTAGTAGCCAGATTCTGGCAGACAGAGAGTTAATTTTTATTTTCATGAGCAGAACACATTCCTGCCTAGTCAGAAAGTGTTGAACGATAACACTTCGCACTTCGCTCGTCAGGAACAAAGAGCAGAGAAAGTATGCTTTGGGAGGAAATAATTATTTGTGTTTTCCAAATGTGCAGATACTTTAAATCTCTGCAGCAGGAAGACGCTAGGGTCAAAGGGTTATAATCTTATATTCATGTAGTTAACACCTTTAGGAACTTAACTTACTTCACATGACAAAAAAACGCACTAATTTTACTACAAACGGAGACCAGATAAGACTTGACAAAGATATAAAAAATGGTGCCTTACGTTAGGCTGTTTTGCAGCCGGCTGCGTAGGTTTCAGAAGAAAGTGCTGTAATTCTGCCAATACTTCGCTTTCTTGTTTAAAAAAGTACAGATAATAGGACGGCAGCACATGTGAATATTGGAGACTAAACATATTGGGCCTCATTACACGTTGTGCGGTAAAAATCGCAAATTACCGGCATGGCGTTATTAACGTGTCCGCCCTTGCAAGAGGGCGTTAATAGCGTACCATTACGAGTATGCGAACACGAGCATAGCGCCATGCCGGTAATGACCCCACTGCCATGCCGCTAAAGACCCCAAAAAGACCCTTACCGGCACCGATGAAAGCGCAGATAGCACTTCCGACCTCCAGCAACATGCAAACAGCGGTCACCGCAATTAGCGGTCACCGTTAAAAAGCCGGAAAAAACGGAAATAGCGTCATTGCACAGGAACGGGAAGGAGCACGGCGGCCATCTTTAAAAACACAATCCATTGCCATCCTCTGCCCCCTGGACCTGTTTTGAGTAGTTTGCAATTGGAAATCCACAGGGACACCCTCGCCATGCCTAAGGGCGTTAAAAAAAACCACCGACCGGCAGCGCAAGGAAAAGTTCACAACGGAGGAGCTAATAATGCTCACACAGACCCTTGCTGCTAATGCCGCCGTGGTATTTGCGAGTGACATGCGTCGGGAGACCCTTATCCGAAAGAAGGCAATCTGGACAGAGGTTGCCTTGAAAGTGAGTGCAGTGGGCACCACCACCCGCAATGTCCGTGAGTGCAGAAAGCAGAAGCAGTGGGATGATCTCCGCCTCCGGGTCAGAAGCATCCTGTCTGCGAACCACAACATAGCCACAGCAGGTGGATCTGATTTGCCGATTAAATTAAAGGAGTGGGAAGAGACCTGCGCCATCCTGATTGGAGTGGAATCAATGGAGGGAGTCGGGACAATGGAGCATGGCGTGGCAACCACTTCAGATGGAGGTGAGTGTACACATGAAAGTATGCACTGTGAATCTTCAGGTTCCCCCAAATGTGAGCCCAGAATCACCTCATGGATGCCCAAACACCCACAGATGCATACAACCCTGGCCATGTCAGTGTCAAACCCAAACACACACACATGCACACATCACCAGAGACAAGTGCCACATACAACCATGCATGGATGAGCCACTGAACAGACACATCAACTGCATCCTTACCAATGAAGTCCAAATGCCCACAACTGCATTATTGACGTATATTGCATTAAGTACATAGAACCGTAACCAATGCCATAACCCTCCTTGTCCCCGACAGGCTCACATACAGAAAGTGAGGATACTGGCACTGCAACTCAGGCACCCCCTGCGAGTAAAAAATCAAGGCCACAGGACACAGAGGACACCCCCACGATACCAAGGGGCAAAGGGAGAAGAGTCCCCATGCACAGTGGCAAACATCGGTGGAGCGCCACTGTCAAGATGCAACTGTCCACACCAGCAATAACTGCCCCACCTCCTGAGGTGAACCCACCACCTCAGATCCCAGCCACGGAGGGCCTACCCTCAGCTGCAACTAGTTCCACAGAAGAGACGGCAGCCACAGCACCACTCTCAGATGTGGAGGATACGACAGATTTCCACATGGAGATGCACACCCCAACGCCCCCTGGAACACCCGAGGCATCACCACAGCAGACACCTGGGTCCAGTGTCCCTGGCGAGGACAACATGGGAGGTTTCAGTACCCCACCGGTGGCTTCACCAGTTGTCCTGGTTGCATCGGAATGTGCAGCAGCAACACCACCAGAACGCAACAGTGCCCTTGACCTGGCCAGCATCAGCCAGTGCCAAGAGGACCTAACTGTGCTGGTTGGGCAGCATGTGGAGGAGGCTGCCCGTCTCAGGGCCGAGATTACAGAGACAGCCAGGCACTCCAGGGAGGCAATGGAGGCCTGCACCAACAGGCTGTGTGGGGAGATTGTCCAACTTAGGGAGGTCCTCACGCGGATAGTGGACGCAATGGACCGCCAGTTCCCACCACCACCACCACCCGGACAGTCAGCCACTTCCTCATCTGCCAGTTCGAGGCAGACAAAGCCTCTACGCCGCTCCACACGCACCACCAGACGCACATCTATCCAGCATCCTAATGCCGGTGGTGGCAATGGCGAATAGGGACTGCATGGTCAAGCTTCCACGTGCATAGCTGGACAACAACATTGTGCCAGACACATAAGGGACTGTTGTGGGGGGTGGGGTGAAGGGTGTTTTTGGACTGTTGTGGGGGGTGGGGGAAAGGGTGTTTTTGGACTGTTGTGGGGGATGGGGGGAAGGGTGTTTTAGGACTGTTGTGGGGGGTGGGGGGAAGGGTGTTTTTGGACTATTGTGGGGGGTGGGGGGAAGGGTGTTTTTGGACTGTTGTGGGGGTTGGGGGAAAGGGTGTTTTTGGACTGTTGTGGGGGGTGGGGGGAAGGGTGGTGGGATGTTTGGGGACATGCACTTTTACATCTTCACATTTCTTAATACACTGGTGTTTGATCTATACACAGGCTTGGACTTCTTCATTGTGTATGTGTACTTTATTGGCGACAGGGTCCATTGTGCGCTTCCAAACAGACACCAGTGCATTACTACCCATATCCATTCCTACAAAAAGAAAACATGTAACTCAGAACATTTGGTTGATCAGTTGCTGTCTCACAGCACGTCCCTCCTGACCATCCCATCTTGCATGACCTGCATCCCCGTAAACTCCGTCCTCATCCCCAACATCATCCTCATCAGGTGCTTCTATTTCTACGTCAGGAGGCAGTGGCACATTCCGTCTGATACACATATTGTGCAGCATGACATGTGCCATGGTGATCTTGGCCACCTTCTCATGGCCATACAGGAGAGAGCCACCTGACCTGCTAATGCACCTAAACCGTGTCTTCAAAAGGCCAAAAGTCTGCTCGATCACGACGCGGGTACGGGTATGGGCACGATTGTAGTCCTCTTCGTGCATGTTCTGTGGGTTCCGTACAGGGGTAAGGAGCCACCTCTTCAGGGGATAGCCGGCATCACCTGTATGGGGGACGAATGGGGTCTGGTTACTTTTCACCTCAAGAGCGGCCTGTTCACATCACACAAATTGACTTTGCATTGTGATTGAAGTCCACAATTAACAGCATGCATGCAGACGATCTGTGTGACTGCAATGTGCAAAGTTGAGCTCGACCCTGCAAGTGAACATGCCCCATTAATGCCTTCAACAGTAATTGACATGTCCTGGGTGAGGCCAGGTCTTACGTGTCCCTGGGCCCAGGCAGAATTGGTACCACACTGCTAGTGTACTGGCATTCAAACATTTATGTTGCCATGCTGAGAGGCATCACTTCAGTGGTGGTATAGGTGCGTGGTTCAATGCTATGGGCAGGGGTGATCCCTTTGCATGCATTCAAGGGCACATTTCATAATTGTCGTTGTGCTGCGCTGATTCTGTATGACTATCTTGACGGCATGTAGGAGATTTGTGTATTTTGTGGTGTTGAATGTTGTGCAATGTGGATGTGGATGGATGTTTAATGGTTCTGAAGTGGGAGAATGGAAGACCAGGCTCCCGTCCTTCACCTCTCGCGCTTGGCCTAGAGGGTCACGGCCCAGACACCCGCCGCGAGAAGAGTTTGTCCATTTACCAGACGATCAGGTACCCTGGTACAGGAACATACGGATGTGTCCACCTGCCTGCCCAGCAGCCCGCACTGGCCATGCCGACACCTGCGGCTCGGATCAGCTAGACTAAAAACCACACGTCGTTAGAGATGCCATGACGACCTAGACAACGGGAAGCACATCTGTACAAATATACACACTTAACATTTCCACACCAATCTACACGAAGAACATACTCAGTGCTCTGACGTAGGCGACAGGCATATTCACGGACGTGCATCTTT
The DNA here is from genome assembly GCF_040938575.1 of Ambystoma mexicanum. Taxonomy (NCBI): domain Eukaryota; kingdom Metazoa; phylum Chordata; class Amphibia; order Caudata; family Ambystomatidae; genus Ambystoma; species Ambystoma mexicanum. The sequence continues at coordinate 580,710,841 of NC_090925.1, forward strand.
ATTATTTTTACATAGGCTTTCAGAGTGCAGAAACGCAAGACGCATCATGAACTCATCTATAACGCTTGCTCACGCTTCTCTTGAAACCCGTTACCACCATGAGAGGTATGATGGAAACGCGATACTGATCATGGAAATATATGCCACTATAATCTAAAGCACCCATGCACGAAATGGATCACTTATGCACCAGGCCCAAGTAGGCCTCAAGCAAGAATTCCCGTGGACATTAACAAAGCAAAAGTCAGGTTGCTGATCCTGCAGAATGAGCCTGGTGGAGCAACCAGCCAAGGTCGCAATGTTGCAAACCCACATCCAAGAACAAATCATCAAAGGCACGATGTTGCAACCTCGCACTCCGCGTACCAACGTTAAAATCATATCTACAAATTAAACCAGACACACAGTGGAAAAACAATATTAATTGTGCAGAATTCTGCCTCAAACACGGTCCCGCCTCACGTGACCAAGCCGAACCTGACGAGATGCCAAAACCCAGGAAAGAAAAGGCGTCTGGGTCCCTCACTACGAGACACAGGCCGAGACACTTGAAAGGCTCAATGGACACCTGCTACAGTAGGAGCGGTCAGCCTCCACCTATGAATAAATCCTCACATTGTCTGCATGTACCCATATTGAAACATTGTTGCAAACACAGGTACACCGAGAGCTGGGAACAACGGTGGTCCCAGGCTGGGGAGCTCACGGATGCACCAATCAGAACATGGGGCTCTTATCTCAGACGTCAGTAACATTAGCCAATCCTCAGGGGTCTTCATGTAACAATTCTTATGTATCTAATTGAAGGGACAACCCAGATATACCACCTGACTACACCTTGACCACTAATATCATTCTCTATATGTGTACTATACTAACCCTACCACTCGAGCAACCAATTAAGAGTGGCGATAGGTTTTTTGTTAACTTTCTTAAGTGACGCAAGTAGCGCGTCATAATGTAGTAAAAAGGGCCTGCGAGCCCCACGATTGTGTGTGTGTCAGGACGAACGCGTACGCTCCTTGACCCATCCCTGCCGTTTTGTATAAATAAACAGCAGAGTCGCCTTGCTCCTTGTGTGCGTCTCATACTCTATCTCACATCTGGGATATACGGAAGGTGTTGGGGCCTCCCTGCCCGGAGGTCTGCGGACGGCCCGGCCGACCCCGGCAGAATTTCCCCCCGACAGTTCTAGACCTAGATTGTTCTCTATGTTGTGTAGCTTATACTTGCATGTTGGTTCATCTCAGGTACATTGCGGCCTTCCCAGATGGACATTGGCGTACATCTGTATGTGCATTTGTCTTACGAACGACAAGCTACACCCAGTTGGAGTATGTATCTCTCCCCCCCATCATACCCAGTTGGAGTATGTCTCTCTCCCCCCCAATCACGCCCAGTGTTAGGGAGAATTCTCTGTTTAGGCTGAATTTCCTAACCTAGTGAGTCCCCCAGCAGCTTTCCTGGATTTTTGGGGTTTATTTTTTTCTCCTGCCAAGAGTGAGACTCTTTTACCCTCACTCTTGGGCATGATTTGAGTGTGTTTCTTTGAATCTAGATGTGTTTAATGAGCTATGGGGTCTTTTACCCCATAGGGCTTCATGTGTTTTTGTGATGTGTGTTACACAGCACCCTCAGTGCAGTGACACAGGGGTATCATAGTGACCCCCCAGTATAGACTCCATACCCTGGGACTGACTACTGTCTCCCAGGGCATGTAAAGTCACCATTGACTTTACTAGTCTTAAATTCTGAACAGAACCAGTACAAACCATCATATTGTGGACGTACTGGCTGGGGCAATTCAATTGCCCTGGGGTCTGCTAGTCGAGGGGGCACGTCTCCGTCCCACCTGATCGAGTTTTGGCTGGTGGCAGTGGATACTACTTTTTTATATTCAACCGGGAATATTTTCCTATGGGATTTCCCATTGTTTTAGGCTACTATCTTTATTTAATTATTTACGGTAGCCTCGAACATACCGCCGGTTTATTTAATTAATATTAATTCTCTGGTTGGTATTTTTTGCCAAAACTTGATTCTAAAATGGCATTTGTGTTCTCTTCTGTGACTCCAACCCAAGTCGAGCCCTTTGTTCCACTTTTTGGCGGGCTTCTCCACAGAAGCCCTCCAAAGTGGTGCCACTCTGTCTGGGGTAATTAGGAGGGGTGGAGGGAAATTTAGGTACCCTGGACTGAGTTGCCTAGGCAACTCAAGTCACACTCCATCCTGATTGGCCCAAGTGATGAGCCGACCGGATCACCACTTAGCATGTTTGAGTGACAGCTAGGCTGAGTGAATGGGGGTTTGCTGCATAAAAGCAGGGCTTTGGGGACTGGAACTTTAGAAGTCACCACAGGACCTAAGAATCGGACGAGGGAGAAGCTGGGTCGACCTGCCACGACACCACCACCGGTGGAGCCCTGCTGGACTGCCTCACCACTTTTCCCAACGACAGAGGAGATCTCCCGCCAGAGAGTCTTCTTCCTTTGACTGGTTGGGATAACCAGTTTTATCGTCTTTTTGCCTTCCCGACGTACCTCGTGGCCGCCTTGCCTGTGCCAAGCACCCCGGCAACCGGGATACCACGTTTTACCACAACCGCGAAACAAAGGTTTGGTTTCTTCCCTGGTAGTGCAACAACCTTCATCTTTCCTCCAAGTCGAGATCTTCTCTTCCCCTGGACGACAACACAACTTGCACCCACTACCAGGAACAACTGCCACCGCTGGAGGATCCTTCCCACTTAAGGTACCGTGTCCCGCCTGGCTTCCCTTGCTACCGACTGTATGGGGTAGATTTAGCCCCCGGCTTTCGAACATGGGTTAGTTTGGGACACCCTGGCTAAACTTTCTTAAAGCCTCTCTAAACTCTGTTTGAACCCTCTGCAAGACTTTCTAAGCCTAGTGTAACTGTGTGATTTGGGCGCATTTGTGCTCTGCTCTCTCTAAGAGTGGGCCCAGCCTTTGGACTTTGGCTCACCAGTGACTTTTGCTCTTCTGCTTTGCTAACAGTGTTCCTGAATCTTAGAGTGGTGTACCTTTCCATATTCTGTCTTTTTCCCTCCCTTTCTCCCAAACTTACCAGAGTGCAATCTAGTTAAGCGCTCACCTCTGTATGAAAATAAGTGGTGTTTTACTGTGATTTATCCGATAAGGGAAAAGGGGTGTATATATTACAATGGTAATTGTGTTTAGAATATTTTCCAATAAGAGTGCTGGAGTGTTTCAAACTGTGTGTTTTTAAATAAATAATTATATACTTTGATACCAAAGCTCTGGTCAGTGTTTGCTTGTATTCTTGTATCTGAGTGCCTATTGTGTATACTTTGCATACTGCCTAACTCTTCTTGAGGGAAGTCTGACTGCTCAGCCACAGCTACCAGGTAAATCTGGGTGGTACAGGCTGCTACCAAGTGGGTTTACTGCCAACACCTGTAGACTTAAATCTTTTGCAGTGGTCCCTAAGGGAACTGCACAGGTTTCTGCCTAACACCCAGTTGGAGTATGTATCTCCCGCATCACACCCAGTTAGAGTATGTATCTCTCCCCCCCAATCACACCCAGTTGGGGTATGTACCCCCCCCAATCACACCCAGTTGAAGTATGTATCTCCTCCCCAATCACAACCAGTTGGAGTATATACCCCCCCCCCAATCACACTGCCATGTGCTTGCCCTGCTACTCACCAAGTAGCCACGAATGTTGTCCGGCTTGTCGCTCCATGTAGCGTGGGATGGTTGAGTTCTGCAGGACCATGGAATCATGGGTTGATCCGGGGAAACGGGCACAACAATGTATGATTATCTGGTTGGCGTCACATACCATTTGGACATTGATGGAGTGGAATTGCTTCCTGTTTCGGTAGACAACTTCATTGTGATGTGGGACCACCAATTCCACGTGCGTGCAGTCGATGGCCCCAATGCAACTTGGGATGCCTGCCAGTGAATAGAAGCCAACTTTGGTGTTTGCAATCTCATGGGCAGTCCGTGGCATGAATATGTGTTCAGGTGCATGCCTCAGGAGGGCATTGAGTACCTGGTTCACCGTGCGTGAGAATACTGGTTATAAGATGCCATGCATGTGCCCCACTGTATGCTGGTAGGTGCCTGTTGCCAGGAAGTGGAGCACAGTCACCACCTTTAGTAGAGGGGGCATGGCAGTTCTGATGTCTATGAGGCTCACAATGTCATCATGTATCATGTCCACGACGCTGGTGATGGTATCCCGGTCCAGACGGTACAGGGTGTGTATCTGCTCAGCAGTTAGGTTAAATGGACTGGCTCTGATCCTGGGGATTGGTGGCTGCCTCTGTGGTATGACTAGGTGCCTTGGTGGTGCTTGCTGCACCTGTTTTGCCCTCCTCCTGCGTATCCTCTGGGCTGCCTGTTGTTGTTGCTGCTGCACTGCAATCATGTCCTCCAGCCCATGTAATGCTGCTAGTATTGGGACCATCTTGGTGTGGGAAGGGGTGTGTGAAGGGGTGTGGTGTGCTCCTTTTGTGCTGCCACAGTCTCCATTGCCTCCACCTGTGCTGATTGTGTCCACCTGTGGCAGGTGGGAACACTGCTCAGTTCTCTTAATGGGTGGTTCGCGATGCTATTGGCATGACCGCTTGGCTTGTGATGGTGTGCTATTAGCGGCATGGTGTTATTTACAGGATGGAGGGTTGCACGCACGCGGACTGGCTGCTATTAGTGGCACTGTATTAGCGATGCCTCTAATAGCGGTGAGCCGGGTCGTAATTGGCATGGGGATTTAACGTTACCGGTATTCCATTACCGGTAATGTTAAATCCCTACCGCCTACCGTGTAATGAGGCCCATTCTCTTAAAAACGAAAAATTGAAGTACATAGTTTGGCAGTTGGCCAAGATAGATCGCACTGCTGAAAGTGGACAGTGCTTGCTTAAAGGATTAGGAGATAACAGCCAACACAGTTAGGCGAGGTAATTTATGTCCACAGTAGCAGTTTTTCTGAGTAAAACACAACTCAGACAGTATGCACGAAAGTATTGGGACAATGAATAATGGTGAAACTAACAGATGCGCGGGAAGCCCTTCTCTATGAACGGAGCAAGTTAACTCCTTAGTGATCAGTATGCTGAAAAAGCTGATTTTTTTAGACTGAAGCAATATTGAACAGTTGAAGTTATTGCCTGTATGATTTAAGACTGTTCGCGGTGGCTATATGTAGGTTATGGAAAGCCACACTGAGAGATTGTTTGAGAATTATAGAAACTGTTTCTAATTGTAAAAATATTGGCTAAGTCATCCTGATGGAATAGTGAATGTTTTTTTTTTTATTGGGACCATGTTGACAAATGCCCCTAAGTTATTGATTCTATGAGTGGCAAAAACCTGGTACATTTACAAATGCCCATAGGTTATTGAGTCATGCACAGGTTGGCTGTGCAAAGTGAGAAGAGAATCAGGCATCTATTCTTTTGAATAAAATTTGATTTTTTTTGCGCGATGAAGAAGAAAGGAGATGGATTGTTAAAAGGAAACAGGAGGGTTCTTTAGGCAACCAGAATGAGGAAAAGACTGTGGGTTGGGAATAGAGAAGTATTACAATGCAATGATAGCATGAAGTGTAATACATGCAAGTTTATAAATTTGCACCAAATACATTTGGAATACAGTAGGCAGGTGCCAAGCAAGGGAGTGATGTTTCCAGTACTGTACATTATGTCTGTAAAATTTGAGGACATTTGGAGACAAAATCAGAAATAATGTGTCCAGATCACAGGTGTAACCGATATTCAAAATGTACTTTTGAGTGCAAATTGTGGCAAAAAGCAGACCAATGTGCCAATTAGATGGTATTTGAAATAGGCACAGTAAATAGTTTTGGGAAATGACAGAAATAAATGAGAAACAAATATTTTTTAATTTTTTTTTGAGATACATGTACATGACAAAAATAGAATAATGTTCTATTTAGCTTAAGGAAGCAGTAAGCATTGAAGAAAGTGCTAGCAAGCTGTACCGATATGGGCAGGCATTCATGTAGCTGCACGGACATAAGAGAGAATGCAAACACATACACACACACTCATACACCATTGCATGCACGTACACACACAAACTCATGTATACATATAAGCGTACACACACATGTGCACACGTGATTTTATGGAAGTATAGGCAATCAGTACACTACAGACTTGCACGCATGCACAACACACACACACAGGATGCTTTTCATTTTACAATTAGCATGACAGCTGATGTGGAAAATATGAACAGCTAGTAATCTTTAGAGAAACATAGGAAGAACAGAAATATGCATGTTTTTAAATATTGAGATGTTTTTGAAACGCAAGAGTAGGAACAGTAATTATATTTTGCTATGGTCAATAACAAAAAAAACTGTTTAAGTAGATATGAAAGCGGTTTGGGAAAAAGTGGGAGTACCAATGAGATCACCAGAGAAGGATGCACATTCTGGGCAGCCTTGAGGAAAGTCTGCGAAAGTCAAGGCTGGCTACTAGTAATGAAGAAAGTTGGGAATGTGACAATCAGTCGGTACGCCATGGGCAAATAATTGAGCACCTGATGGGTTAAGGAAGGGATGAGTGTATGCTCAAAAGCAAAAGGAACAGATTTCAAAGGAAGAGATAGTTTGCAGAAAAAACCATGATAAATTTCAGAAGGCATCTGGTCATTGCCTCGAATGCAATAGCATTGAATGCCATACCAGAGAAGAAAAGAAACATCGAAAAAAAACATTGAATGCTTTTTTAAAAAAAGGTAAAGGGTTTAGTTTAATTAAAATGGGGTTTAAAGGTTAAAAAAGGGTGGTTTGGGGGGGGCATTAAAAAGAAAATGAAAAGAAAATACATTCAATGTTTTTTTGATGATTTTTTTCCTCTGGTATGGCATTCGATGCTATTGCATTCAATGCAATGACTATAAACCATTTTAGAAATATGCAGAATGATGAATGTGCAAACAGGGCTAATCAGAATAACTCCTCCTGTGCATTAAATATATGAGACGACAGACTGCACAGTGTACATACATATGAAAACTAAGAATATGCAGGACAGGCACATTTAAACATATGAGGCTTGTTCTGCCTCAAACATAGAGCCTTGTCTGTGGACAGGTTGATTTAAAATAGAGACTAGAAAGGTGAGAGCCACATTAATTAGGGACATAAAATATAGCAGACCCAGAAGGGGGAACCTTTCTAGAGAAGCAGGGTGCTAATGCATGTGATCCTGAATGGAGGGATGTTCTTAGACAGACAAAGGATTCAGATGGTCAGATCTAGTGCGTCAGAATCCCTGGCACGACTAGATTGACCCAGTGGGCAATCCTGTGGTGAGAGGGGGGACTTACCACTTTATTTGAGCAGGTTAAGGTCGCTGCCAGGAAAAAGGCAATGCAGAACCATTGTCCCTGCTATGGACAGACAGATGATAGGGGACGAATTTGAGTTTGGGATCTCGCAGTTTCCCTTGTTAGAGAAAGGAGGAGGTAGGCCACAGCACAAACCTTGACCACAGATCGATAAGGATAATTTAAGGTGTACATTTCCGAGTTTAACTTCTGGTGCTAGGAAATGGATGTATGAGTTAGAAAAAAAGACAGGAGAAAACATGCTAGCTATAGGAGATATTAAAGGTCTCCTAGCCAATATATTTGGGGAGAGAACAGATGATGTTTGGTCGAGAGTAGGATATTCGAGTGTCACTATGCAGAACACTGCTCATGATTGAGCACCGTTTAATAACTGTAGAGTGGCAGTTTGGAAAGTGCTCAGGGTGCTGTATCTAGACACGTCAGATATGGAAGCTATAATTACAAAAAGATGCAGGAAGGGGATGAGCCTCTTATTTTCATTCAGAATTTTCAGAACAAATGTAGCCTGGTGACTCATGAACCTTGGGGGGGATTTATACCTCTGTTCTACCATATGTTATATCAAGGGTTGCCAGAGCCAGTACAAAGCAGCTCAAAACATTGGTGGGTATGGAAGCAAAGTCATGGTCAGAAATTCACTTGACCATTGTGCATTATTGCAGACTATTGCAAGAGAAGAATCAAAAGAAAGGTGATGCTAGGAAAGGTGAGGAAGCAAAATTAGTGCAGAAACAATTGTCAAAATACGCCATAAAATGGGCAATGTTGACTAGTGGGGAAGGGTCAGATTCGCACAGGCATGCCACAGGTGAATAACCAAAGACAGTTTGATAAAAGTAATAATGGATTAATACGACAAGGTAGGGGAGGCTTCCAGAATAATCAGGGACATTTCCAGAATAATGAAAGTGGATTTCAAAACATACAGAACGATAATCAAGGCATGCAGGGAGTGCAAGTTGGGAGACATCCTGTATGTTGGACCTATGGAATGACAGAACACATTGCATGTATGTGTAGAAGCCAAGGGTTTGTCCAAAATGGGGAATTGGGAGGACCACATACCTGCCTGCATACACACAACTTAGTGGAGAGGGGTTTGCTCAGAATCAGACATTATATCAGACATGAGCGCTGGGAGTGTAGCAAGTACAGCAGCTTAGGAAAGGTGCAAAATGGATTTACTGCACAGGGAAAGGGCAGCCAGCACACACGCAGACTCAGCAAGTGGGTAAAAACAAGATAAATACTGACAGCCAGGATAGAAGTTATCATTATGAAAGGAAGCAATCATTTTATAGGAACAGGTGTATGCGTGCACCCACAGTGGGACAGCCTCAAAGGGCGACTTGATGTGCTCAGAATTGTCAGTGGATCTGAGCCTTGAGGAGTGTCGAAAATGTATATGGCAAAGGAAGAACAATCTTTGTTCTATTGTTAGACATTGGGACTGTATGTCCATGGAGCAAAGACAGAAAGGTGTTGAATGAATATTAGAAGATTGATTTTTTTTATTGAAAATTGTAAATGTAGTTTTTTGCCTAATGATGAATTAGTAGTCTCTGGAGGAGAGTGTATTGTGAATAATTTGTGTTGCATATGTGACAGATATGTGTCAATGTTTTGAGAAGGGAGTGAGTGACAAAGACTAAACATGATGATTTTATTTAAGTGATTAAGGGAAAGTGTGTTTTGTTTTGGGAATGTATCATTAGACTATGGGTGAGTTTGTAGTGGCATGCACAGGGCAAGAGGCCCTACGAGGTGTTTTATGGTGAGACAAGAGGTTTTGGTGTTATAAAATAAGCATTGTGTTGCACATGGCTGTGTGGCCTAGTGTTGGAAAGAGGTGAGAATATTTGATTAATTCAGTTTCAGACCACAGATATTTATGAATAAAGAGGGGGGAAGAGGACCCCCATACATTTTAAAAGCATCATTCAGTATAGTTTTAGGAATACTTGGAGAGGGTGCCAAAAAATGTCAGGCAGACTATGGGCCTGTTTGGCATGGGTCCAGAAAAATTAATTAGGAGAAGATGAAAATAAAGAATTCAATTTCAACAGTATAGGAATAAGGAGACCATTTTAAAAAATTGATGTCATTCGGATGAAATAAATTAATACAAAAAAATGGATGAATGAATGATTGGACATCAAAAGGATAAAAAGTATAAATATTTTAAAACATCTGATTTTGACAAATTAAATGGCACCAATGAAGGTTGACGGCCAACATTTTAAAAAGAGTTGTGCATTTCAATAAAAAAGAATGCTGGGATTAATAAAGGAACAAAGGGGTATGTTGACCAAAATTGAGTTAACTGTACAAGGAACATTTTGTACAGAGCCAATTCAAGAGAACATATAAGGGTGAGTAAAAATAACAGTAGTTGTATGTATTTTATGGTGTTGGTTTATATTTTATTGATGAAGATCATAGACCTTTCCTGAGCATAGAAGGAATGTCTGCATGGCCTTAATAGGGGCAGAGACATTATACCACAATAAAGTTGAGTATCAGTGAATAGGGAGAGAGGAAAAGAGGTGAGTACTGGTTTACACCACATTATTAGGAGTAAGAGGAGCCAGGTGAGTACAAAAAAAGAGGCAGTTAGAGACAGTTTTTCAATGATGTAGCCATTTTTTCCCAGGATAGGTGCAAATAAGTGTAAATAGAGTAGAGCATAGATGCAAGCATGGCCACCTCAGACAACGCAGGACATAGAAGACGCCTAATGAAAGGTTAGTAACCTTTTCATTTTTTGATAATTGACAGGATGCTAGAAAGGGTAGCTTTGGCAAAAAGTATACGAAATATAACGGGAAAATAATGAGTGTTTCATGTTAAAATGGGAAGGCATGTAGTAAGAATCAGTGCCAGATTCTAGAAAAACAGGGGTAGGCTAGATTAGTGTAGCACAGCAAAATGTTTATTGTGTTTCAAACAGGATGAAAACACAGCACAGAAGGAAAATGACCATGGTCATACGCGATCCAAAGGAAGATGACGAAGGAAAGATGAAGCACATTCAGCTGAGTAGATCAAGTACTTGCAGCAAAGCAGATGAAGCACTTACAGCAAAGCAGACAACACACATGCAGCAAAGCAGACGAAGACCGCTCAACTGAGCTGGGAAAAAAACAAGAACAGGTTCAAATGGTGTTAGGGAGAATTCTCATAAATGGCTTATTTCCCTTACCTAAAGAGTCCCCCAGCAGCTTTGCTGGATTTCTGAGATTTCTTTCTTTCACCTGGTAAGAGTGTGAGCCTTTTTTACCACTCTTACATGTGTTTTGCCGTGTGTATTTTTACTTTTTGTGTGATCTTGGGCACAGGAGCCTCACCTACTCCATGTGCACCACTTTTTGTGTGTGTTACACAGCACCTTCAGTGCAGTGACACAGGGTTGTCTTTGAGACTTCCTCCTGACTCCATTTTTCTGCGGCTGACTCCTGTCCCCCAGAAACAGGTAAAGTTGCCATTAACTTTATATAGTCACTTTAAACCACAGACCCAGTACACTGCATCGTACATGGAGTATTGGAAAGGGTTAATTCTTATCCCTTTTTGGCTGTGCCTCTTGGAGCCTTGTTTCGCTCCCTTAAAATTAAGACTTGGCTGATGGCAGTGGTAACTACCCTAACTTTCCTAACGTGATTATCTTATATGAACGTGGTATTGTTCCAGGCTATCATAGTAGCCTTGAACATGAACCCGCTTGATCAAATACATTTTATTTGGTTCCGGCTGGGTTTATTCGCCATTTATTTTTGTTAAAGTCTTTCTCGTGTTTTTCTCTGTGTGCCAAACCGGGGAAGATTCCTTTGTTTGCTGTCTTTTTGCATGCTTCTGCACAGAAGCCCTCCTTAAGGCGCCTGATAGTCTAGAGGGGCAGGATGTGAGGAAGGGATCTTCGGACCCCTTAGCAACCCAAGTCGCACCCTTGTTTGATTGGCTAAGGGGACTGGCCTTGTCAGAGCAGTCACCCTGCTGTGTGATTGACAGCCAGGCTGTATGAATGTGGGAAAACTGCATAAAAAGCAGGTCTCTGGGACTGGAAAAGCAGATTCGCCACTGGAACGAAAGAACTAATGAGGAAGTGGAAGAAGAGGACCCCTACCACGACTGAGCCGCCCGGTGAAGCCCTGCTGCAGGTCTGAATCTCCAAATCCGACGACGCAGAAGATCCTCCAGGAAACCTCTTCCCTTGAGCTGGTGGGACCAACCAGTTCACCCAAACTGCAAGCCACGACCCCTCCTCTGGTCGAATTCGCTGTACCGAGCTACAGATCACTGTATAGCCAGGAAGGTCGGAACCTGCTTGGGTTTCAAGGAGCGCACCTTTTATTCGTCCATTTAGTCTGCTGCTGGTTTCTTCCCTGTGTGGCGCAGACCCTCCAGTTTTCCTACTTTGTGTCAGTCCTACAGTCGCTTCTGGAACTGTGAGTCTGCAGGAACCACTAGAATAGTCCACCTCAGCTACAGCTCCCTATCCGTTTCAAGGTACTGTGCAAATACAGTTGTCCGTTTCGGTCAGCCGCGGTGAAAGGGTTTGAAATCTTTCTCCAATCCGAGGGATTGTCCTTCTCTTCTCTTTGAACTAAGTTTTCTACCAACCAACCTCGTCCAGAATCTGTGCCACAAACTTTACCGTGAACTACCCTGAACTGTGTGATCTGAGCAAAAGACTTTTGTCCTATTGACTTTGGCCCTAAGCCTTTTCTATCTCATCTCCTCACTGTAGTCTCTCTTGTTCTATTGCCCTGATTACTTACCTGTTGTTGTTCCCTAATTTCTTATAACTTTGTCTTTCCCTCCCTTTTAAATTGCTGGAGTGCCATTTTGCTACCACTTCATTAGATAGCTTAACTTGTCTTTAATTTAAGGGAAGTGATGTGGTGTATTTACGATTGTGATTTTTGACTTGCTTAGACAGGTGAACTGTTAAACAACTGATAAGTAAATAAATATATATTCTTTTACTTAGAAACCTTGAGTCAGTGGGCCTCATTACGACCCAGGCGGTAAGGGTTTTACGGCGGCGTAAACAGCGCCGACCCTTACCGCCTGAGTACGAGGTCCCTTAGCGCCATGGCGGACTTAACACCTGCTTTTAGCAGGTGTTAAAATCCATGGCGCTAAGGGACCATGGAGTTAATTACGCCACCGTAATTTACGGTGGCGTAATTAACGCCTTCCCCACTCCCATTATGCCCTATGGGGCAAAAATGGGAATGGGGAAGGGTAAATGGGGACTGGGGACTTACCGCCCCGCCAAGGTCGGAATGGGGCGGTAAGTCCGCCAACCACCATGGCGTAAACGTAGTTTACGCCATGGTGGTAAAGTCACGGCCCAGGCGGTAACTTACCGCCTGGGTCGTAATGAGGCCCAGTGTTTGCCTGAACCATAGCAACTGCTGCCCTTTGTGTAACTCTTGTACTGCTCACTTACTCTTGTGATAAGTCTGGCTGCTCCGCTACTGCTACCACTATAACTGTGTAGTACAGGCTTGTACCAAAGGTAAATTTGTACTGTCACTTTTAGTCTTAATTGTGTGTAGTGTTCCCAAAGGGTACTGCAGATAATTCTGAATAACAAATGGTGTACAGGTCCAAAGAAAATTATTTTGATTTTTATGTGCTCCAATGAGTCAGGGAAAGCCTATGAGTCAAATGGGCTGAAAAAAGCCAGAAATGATTGTGGTAAACAATTTTTGTTAGCAGGAAGGAGAGTTTAGTTTAGGAAGAAACGTGTCCCTCTTGCCAGTACCCAAATGACTTTTGTCTCTATTTTGATTTTCTACAGACCACAGGAATCCCTGCCAGCAATGTCCTATTCTGCTATGGATGTGCCTAGAAGAAAGAAGAAGAAGATGTCTAATCTTCTTATATTTGTTTCTATTGTCTGTCTATTGTTTATTATTTTTTGTGTCCTTGGTCTGAAAGTGTCGACCTTAGGAAAAGAGCGAGTCCTCTAAAGTGACAAATCATTTTTGTAAAAAGAAGCCCATAAGCCATAAAGGCAAAAAATGAGACAGGCAAAAGCATGTATTGCCTAGAAATTAGACAAAGGTGAATGTGTTTATTGAAAACACACCAGGTCCCGGTATTAGAGCGCATACGGTAAGAAGAAAGTAAATGTGTACGCAAAAAGGAGAGGATCAGTAGCTTTGGTATAAAAAGAACCAAATTATATGATAAAATTTTGTTTTAGGAGGCAGCAATGTTCAAAAGTGATATCTAATGGAGGTTGGCTAGCAGGAAGGAATGTTTAAAGGTAACACATAAATGGGTTATAAAGGGTTGGGTTGAAAGGAAAAATATTGATGATAGAGACATACTTATTTTTTAATGGAAACTCATTCAGTTTTATATTACTTGTGGAGAGAAAGACAACCCTATATACTCTGAGAATTGGCTGCACTCGAACCTATGAGCAGAGAGAAGGGTCAAGGGACCTAACCAAATGCCCATACACAAAGGTGTCTGTTGTGCAGTTTTGACAGCAGACAAACACCTGTAAAAACTCCCATATCCTTAAATTTCCCAAGAAGTGGCTGAATGCCCCCATGTTTAACAATGTTATGCAAAAAGACATAAAAAAAGAAAAAACAATTGACTAAGCGGCCTATGCAGTGAAAGGCTCAGGAACATAATGCAAAGCACCCCTAAAAGTGGACAAAAACTACCAGACACAGACGATCTATGGAGTCCAAACCAAGATGATTCGGGTGGAAGAAATACACAATGAATAAAGAAAAAAAGAAAAATCTATGTGTAAAAATACAAATGGGGAAGACAATGGGGAACCAGGAAATTTATGGAATGGGAGTGATGGAAAAAATGTGGATTATAATCCACATGTGAATAAAGTGTGACAAACGGGCTGGTGGGTTACCTGAAAGCAGGACCTTCTTTCAAATTCGCATAGTCGCTGTAAAATTATCTGAGGCATATAGTTAGTTTAAAGTTAACTGCTAAATGGAGGTGGGACTAAGATAAAAGTAAACAAAGGCATTCTTTAGGGACACATACACATATGTTTTAGGATACCTCCCATATTAAAATAAATTGTATCACAGGAAAGGGTGATTAGGTCAGAGATGTGTAGGTACACACAAAATTGAGGAGGTTGGACATGGGTGTAGTGGTATGTATTGAGTAAGTGACTAAATACAATCCAGAGGGGAGTGTAGAGGGGGTAGACCCCGCCCGCCCCCCTCAACTGACTGCATAGAAGGTAGCCCTCCTCCCTCTCAAACCAAATGTAAATAACTTGTCGGGTCGATCAATGATTTTAATACTACAAAAATCAGAAATGTAGTGCCTTTCAGACAAGCACTTTTAAGGCAATCTATTTTGTGGGGTCAGAATGACGTACACAAAAGAGAATATGTCAAGTAGTACATGTTTATCATAAATTATCAAACAAACTAGATTCGAAAACTTAGCAGGTACCATTTTGGGTAAAGATAGGTTGGTCAGGAATTTTTGTTAAGATAAGTCAGGGAACTCTAAAATAGATGCTTGAGCATACAAAATGGTTGATTTGTACATACTCATGATGATGTCAGTGGATATTTTTTTCATAGAAGTTCATGGAGAGTCCACTGTTGTAGAATGAGGTAGGTGGAACCTGTTTAGACTAGTTCTGAATGGCAGCTAAGGCAACCAACCAGGGATTGGAAACGGGGTTGTCTTCAAGCATCAAAGCCAATCAGGATGTTTTATATTGACCATTGCATTACATCACTTTTTAAAATAGTATATAAGGAGCTGAAATCTGAGGGAAGTTAGGAGTTGCAGAGTTTCCTTTTGTGTGCTATATGCTGTGTCCTTGTCTGCTGAAAAGAGTAAACCGATGTCTCTTGAAAACCAGCCTGAGTGTCCTGATGTGTTTGAGAGTGCCTTTCCTGATCTTGGGGTGCCAAGGCACGGTGAGAGGGTGTTGGGACCTTCTCTTCATTACGGTGTACTACCCCTTGGCCAACCCGATCAGACCCAAACTTAAACTCTACCCGAACAACTCACTGCTATCTTCTGTAGAGAGCATCGCGTACCTGGGGATATCCTTTGTGAAGGATCTGAAATGGACCAAACAGCTGGAAAAGAACAATTTAGCAGCAGCTGAACAGACTGGTGCAGTAATCACCTTTTCAGCACGCAGACCCATGCAGTCCCAGCCACAGTCTATGGGACGAAAATATGGGGGAATATCTCGACTGAGTCATTACAGAAAATGGAAAATACATTTCTGAAACATCTTTTAGGCCTCATGGCCAGTGCTACATTGGCCCCAGTGGGCCTAGTATTAGGTCATGTAGAAATTAAGTATGAAGTGATGCTGAAACCTCTTCTCTATTGAATAAAGATCTGGTCCATGGCAGAGTTGGATTCCTGCAAAGAGTGCCTTGTGGAAGTTGTACAAATGGAAGGTAGTAAACTCATACCATGGCTGAATCACTTCAAACACCTTCTCCTTGTACTTGATCGCAACTCTGTATGACTCGACCCTCAGAGTATGAATGGTCAATTCAAAGATTTAGCTAAAGACACATTTTTATGAGTGGGTTACAGGGAAAAGACTGGACATATATTATACAGGTAGATTATCTGATATTCATATGGTGTACAAATAAGTTATGGCTATTGAACCCCACCTTGACCACCCGGTGGGAAGGAAAAAGAAAGTCCTATTCCTTAAATTTTGCTTGGGCATCCTCCCATTAGAGAACTCTATGAGACACTGGGGGAAGGGTCTGTCTGCACACTGCCTAGCATGTCCCACTACATTTGAAGATGATGCATATTTTATGTTGCTGTGCCCACTTTACAAAGACTTGAGGCCCAAATGGCTGGGGCCACAATTAATCTCACAGATGATTACCAGTAGAGAGGCCCTTACTGATATAAAATTACACCTGTCCATAGCTGCTTTTAATGCTGTTTTTATTTTTATATTCATGGCTTTTTTTTTAATGAGAGCTTTGTTAAAAGAACTGCCTTCTTCGTTTCTATGGAACTAACATTACACACTCTTTTTTCTAATACAACTAGAGCAAAGAATGGAAAAGCAGTGTGGGGAAAATGTATGACATGTGCATATGAATTTTAATTTTAATGTGTTCATTATTATTGTAAGATATTATTAATTCTGTTTTTAGGATTTTCCTTTCATATGTGTGTTTGCCTCACTTTTATGATGTACAACTGAAATATATCTGAATTGAATTGAATACATATAAAGTTTCTAAGGAGCAGGGGCACCGACCCCTGTGTCTCTGTCAAATATCTTTTTAAAAAATTGATGGATTTACCCCTTGGTGGATTTATATTTTCTTAATAGCATTTTTATTTATTGACACATTTTTTACAAAATGTTCTGTTTCGGGGGTTCTTTGGCAAACTTTTTGTTGGGAAAATATCATCCAAATGCATCCAGTAAGTCAAAAGCTATTAGCCTCTCTCAGCCTCTCTGGTACAAATCACCAAACCCGATATAAAGGATTAAGGGACCAGGGGAACCCTCTTCCCAATCAAATATTGCATAAAAAGACTGGGTGGATTTACCTCAAACAAGTCAAGCAAATTAAGTCAATGCTTTAAGCCCAATTTTTTTCTTATTTGGCTACAAATCTGGTCAGATTTGGCTGTTCAAAACGTGCATCTTTTCTCTTTTGGCAAATGAATGGGAGCAGGCTGAAAACAAAATGCATTTTTTGTTTTCTTAATAACTTTTTAATTTGTAACAGATTGCTCCGAAAATGTCCATTTGGGGGTTATGGGGTGCTTGCCAAACTTTTTATTTGGAAAATTCCATCCAAATTCATCCAGCAAGTCAAAAGTTATGAACAAGCCTTTCTCAGCCTCTTTGCTTTGAAGCACTAAAGCCGATATAAAGGTTTAAAGGAACAGGGGGCACCCCCTTCTCCTTCAAATATTTAAAAAACTCCTGGGTGGATTATATATATATGTATATATATATATATATATATATATATATATATATATATATATATATATATATATATATATATATATATATATATATATTACAAGGCCTGCGGTTGCCCACCCTGTAGTTATGGTTAAGTTGCTCAACTCGTAGGAAGATCACTTTTTGGGTGGCTTATCACTATTAACAAACTTTTCAAAAACAGTAAGTTTGGTGAGGTTTTGTCAAGGGGGGCAAAGTTATAAGGGGTCCCAACATTTTTTTTTTCCATAGACATAATAGAAAAAACTCCCAAACCGCTGGATGGATTTTCACCAAATTTGAGTCAGGAGCGGCGGCTTGGTCCCAAAAGTGTGCTTTTGTGAATTTGGTGTAAATCCATCCAGTCGTTTTTTTCAAACAACTAAAAAAAAAGTAGGTCCAAAAATATTAGTGATATCTGGATTCGGTCCGTGGACACATTTCCCTGTTCGGTTCGCGGACAAGTCTCTGAATGGCCTAGAGGGTGCTGTGATGTCCACGGACATCGAACGCGTTCTCTGATTGGATGGTCAAAAGCGTGAAGTGCGTCACATTTTTGGAAAAGGCCACCATGTTGGATTTGTGGACAATGCGGTAGAAACATATAACAAAAACACAACATTGCACTTGTCAAAGTTATCAAACAATCTCTGGGGTGGTGAGGGACGATGAGGATGGGATGAGATATGGCCGTAAGAAGAAAAAAAAATAGGCGTTTTTCACAAACACTTCAGACATCTGTGCCTATTTCTGCATTACAGCGTTGGTGAAAAGCAATTCTTGGATAGCTTATAACTTTGGTGCCACTCAATGAAAATGCATGGAAATTTGGAATGTTATTCCAGACTTGATTCTGAATGGTTCTGGAAAGTGTGGAGCTGTTTTGTCAAGAGGGATCAAATTTGGAGAGGGGGTCCCAAAATATTGAAAAGGCTTATACATGTGGTGCCATTTGATGAATCTGCAGACAAGTTTGCAAAACAATTTTAAATCTAGACCTAAATGTTTTTGTAAAGTGTGGTTGGATTTTCTCAAGAGGGGGCTAAATTAGAGGCGGGGTCTCAACATTTTTAGATGGCTTAAAACTTTGTAGCCATTTGAAAAATGTGGACAAACGTTTTCAGAAGCATTATGGACCCAACCTTCAATATTTGTGTAAAACTGCATGGATTTTGTCAAGTGGGGCTAAGTTATATGACTATTGTATGTAAATACATTTTGACACATTTGAAAAAATAAAACATGGGTGGATTTGAAGCAAACCCAAGCAAGGAGTATTGGCAAGGATCTTAAAGGATGGTTTTGCAAATGTGTCTGTGTTTTATTTTTTGACAAGTGTGATAATGTAGCTACAACAAATTGTGATATACCTTTGGTGACTGAGCTATAACCTGTGGCCATGGGTAGTGGCCAGATTGTCTGGGTCATGGTATGAGGTCATGACCCGGACAATCTGGCTACTGGCCATCACCGCAAGCGGGGAACAATGGTGTTTGAGTGGCAATGTCCACCTGGGACCAGCTATGTGGTAAAGTTATTCGAAAGTAGGATAGGTTTGAAAGGGAAAAGAAAATGTGCTCATGGTAATATGGTCACAGGGTTCTGACTTTGCCTTCTGCAGGCTGCCATGGATAGGGAAGAGGGGCTCTGTACAGAGCCTGCCTTCTGTTTCCATGGTGGCCATCTTGGAAAATGATTTTCCTTCTTACGGCGGGATGCCTGTGGCGTCCCGCCGTAGAAAGAAAAATCTATTTTTTATCATCCTGGGTTCCCACTTTGGGAACCATGAGTTCTAATGGGCTTTAATGCAGTTCTGAACTGTCCTCGAAGCAAGGATCCGAACGCAAAGTTCAAACTCATTCATTGACACGTCATCATGCCGTGCACAAGCGCATGGTCACGTGCACTGGCCGCAAGGTCCACAATGACGTCAGACATTCACGGATGTCGACGGAAACAAAAACAGTGGACAAAGTATAAAAGTGTTAAACATTATGTTAGAAGGTGAAAAGTGGCAGCGTTTTAAGTTGAAAGGTTGCAAATTGGACAAAAACGTTGCTATATTGCGGTAAATATGATATTAGTAAGTTGTAGGAAAATATCATGCACTGGTAAAAACCCATGGAATTGTATGAAACAAACTTAGTTAAAGCGACAATATGGTTAAGTTGCACCAATTAAAATCTATACAAATCACTGAAAAAACTTTGTTAAAGGGACTTCATGGTTGATTTGTACTTATAAAAACCTATGAAATTCAATGAAAAATCCTTTGTTAAAGGGACGTTATGGTTAAGTTGCACTAATAAAAAGACCTATAAAATTCACTGAAAAAACATTGTTAAAGGGACTTTATGGTTAAATTGCACGAATAAAATCCCATGAAATTCAATGAAAAAACGTTCCTTTTTATCGTGATGTTCGATTGTCCTATCTTTGTCACCAGTAAGTGTCACTTTAAGCACATTCAAGATGCTGCTCTCTCAACCTATCTATGTCAGCAATGGCCCCTTTATATCACATGCATAAAGTTTGAAGGTCTTCAGGCATATAATTTAAAGTGATCCCTACTGGCCTAGAAAGGACAACCTATGCAAGTAACCATCACTTTAAATCATATACATGAAGGCTGAAGCACTTCATGCATGTAATTCAAAGTGACTGTTAAGGGCATATATTGTTTGTGACTGCAGCCTTATGAAAATGGTATGAAGTGCTCTTATGTAGTCAACTGTTGGTGACATGGCATTTACTGGATTATTTAATGTGTTACCCTAAAGAACCAACTGCAAATTGCAATGCTGTTGATCTAAATTTTATCAAATGTGGTGCATAATTTCAGGAAGTTATTTAAAAAAAATTCTCATGGGGGAAACCCTGCCAAACACCCCTTCATTATTTTGAGCTCCCCCACTATGCTCTGTTGCATGGCCATTAATTGTTTAGAATCATGGTACCCCTTCAGGGGGTATTCACCCCCCACACAGAATCTGCTTTCACCACTGAGGCCATGCAAAGGTGACTGAATGGCATGCAGCTTCATAGATTCACACTTTCATTTGCTCCATGTGCGAACTCACTGAGGTTTATTATTGAAAGCAATCTCTTCTTTCAGCAACATATACACACACAAAAAATCTCATGGTATCAACTATAGCTCCTCCTGAAGATAAAACGTTTCTTCCCGCCTAAGGATTTTAGAACCACTGTCCAGGCTCTGATAATCCTTCAGCAGGATGGAGGGAACATTCTCTACTCTGGTGTTTCAGTCCTTAAATGTGACCTTCCTTAGGGTCATTCAACAAGCTGCTGCAAGGATAACAATGGGAACTAATACATTTGAATACTGACAATGTATATGTGTACGGGTAGCAGTAGCATTTGTCTAATTTTGTAAAGTTAAGAAGAATACACTTTCTGAACACTTTAATGGTATATTTAACTGTCACTTGATGTGAGCAGCTGGAACATAGTGGAAATATAGGGCATCTGATAGCAGTGGTTAAAAAAGAGGATATTGTTATGGAGATGTGTATATATATTAATATAATATGTTAATAAAATAAGTACAAATAGAAGGCAGATCTTCTTGAATCTGGAAAGTGGAATCAGATCAGTAGTTGAATCACAGGAGAACTGCACTGTGAGAGTTAAAAGGTGCGTCTGATCGAACATATGTGATCACTGCGCCGCCCATAATGTCGATTATTAAACTGCAGACTCCCATCATGGTCCTGCACAGTGTTCACATAGATCACTGTGCCCTGCATCCCCAGACCTGCCTCCCCCATCCATTTACCTTTTGACCCTACGGCGTCAGTCCCTCCCACTTGCCTGGGCCGATACTGACGCCGCAGGGTCCTAACTACTTATCCCCCTGATTACCATTACGGTAGTGGGGTACACCCCCACAAACACCGACTCCCGTACTGCACCCAAGAGGAGCAGGGGACACACCCGCAACCCCTGCTCTGCTTGGGCTCAGTAATGAGAGTCAGGATTTTGTTTGCACCGAAAGTCACAGTAACTGGATGTATCCCATCTGAACTAGTGAAGTGAGTAGGAGCGTTCCATGTACAGTTTTTGGATGTAATTGTCGGAAGGATGTGTGACTGTTGGAAATTAGCCAATCAGGGAGTGTTACAGAGATGTAGTTAGAAAGAGTAGAAGGACTGCCATGTGTGATGATGCCCGTGGATGCTGCAGTAGTCCACAGACCTGCACGGGCCATCCTGGTTCTGTGGCCAAGCCCCGTTCATGGACATTTTTAACGTTCGCTGCCATTAGTAACAGCAAATGGGATGACCTATGTTTTATAATGGTGTAATATGAGTATTTGTGATTTGGCTGAATTCTGTTGTTGCCATGCCCAGTGTCCAGATTCTTCGGGACATGCTGCAGACCATGCCTCCAAGAATCTGCACACTGACCATTGACAGAGTAATATGTGCATAGTCAGTATGTCTATTATAGGAGGTTTCACAATATTTGTAATATTTTGGAAAGGTATTATTGAAGTGTGTACAGTCTATATAAAATTTTTGAAGGTTATTGGTGTGGGCATGGATAGTGTCCAGATGTATGGGGGTGATGGATGCAGAATATGACCACAAGAATCTGGACAATTACTATGTTCAAAATAATTTGGGGTCAGTGATTATAACAACTGTAAGATGCCTAGGTTGAAGGGTTTTATTATAGATTATACAGAATATAAAATCCTCCCATGAATGGACAAAATGGCATGGTTACAATAGCTTGTCCTCAGTGATTATGTCTACAGTAATATGGTGATAGTATTGAAAGTGGGCATGAATGCTTAGTTGCATATTTTAAGGAGGCTGCAATGTAAAATTCTGTACACTGGTGAAAGCTAGAATAATGGTTCCTCAGTAATTATGGCTACAGTAATATACCCAAAGTAATTGATACTGGGTGTGGACATTTAGTTGAATATGGCAACAAGGCTGCAATCTTTGGTTGTTTCTCAGTAAACAGAAACAGTATAATTTGTTATACAACACACTTTGAAACATTTAGGGGGTGATTCATGGAACAAATGGGCGCCGAAAATCTTGCCCTTCCATGAATCTGCGATTCATGGAAGGGCCTGCGCGTGTTTACTGCGGGAGGTGGCCCAAATCCGAGCGTTGAGCGCACGGGTGCACACGTCACAGCAACATCCCAAACGCTGTGCGTGATGCACACAGCGAAAGCACACAACGTCGGCGCACACACCAAAAAGGGGGCGTGACACGGGGCGTAACATGCAGAATGGGGAACAACGCGTGAAAAAGAAGGTGTAACTGGGGAAGTACTGCAGGGAAATACACGGAATGCCACACGCATTCGAACAACACGTATTCATGGAATGGAATACGGGAAACCCGCGCACGCCAAAAGATGCGCAGAGGCGTCAACACATCCGCCACACGAAGGCAGGTGGAAGCGTCCCTGCGCGCAGTATAAAAGTATATACTGCTACAATGAATGCCCCATTAGTCGCAGCACTGATTGTGGGACACCACAGGAGGACGAGATTAGCCAGGCCCCGCATTTTATTGCCCCGGACCAGCCTTTTTGGGATGCCTGACGACCAGGTCTATGGCAGGTATAGGTTTCCAACTCGTATCATCCTAGACCTGGTCAGGGAGTGGGAAGATGACCTTACATCACCCACCCTGTGCTCCCAAGCATTGAGCCCCTTGGAGAAGGTGCTCAATGTCCTGCATTTTTTGGCCACTGGGTCATTTCAGCAGACAACTGCCATAGTGGGGGGTGTCACACAGGCCACGCAGTCACGCTGCCTACACCAGGTGTTGGCAATCATGACTGCGCGCCCCTCAGTCCGCAGGCACATATACATGCCCAGAACACCCTCAGAAAGGCAGGCTGTGGTCCAGGACTTCTACAGGGTGGCACACTTCCCCAAAGTGCTCAGTGCCATAGATTGCATCAGTGTGGCCCTACATCCACCTAGGGCCACTGAGCACATCTATCGAAACCACAAGCACTGGCATTCCATCAACATGCAGGTTGTATGCGATGCAAAGGGAATCATCACCTCTGTCTATGCAAACTACCCTGGCTCAACCCATAACAGTTTCATATACAGAATGTCCACCCTGAGCCAGCCATGGAAGCTGGGAAGCATGGCGACACATGGCTCCTAGGTGAGTACAAATGCCTGTGCACATGCATGCATTCCACACAAAGACAAATACACAAACCCAACTAATAACAACCATTATCACCTCCCCAGGGGACAGTGCCCACACTCTGAGCAACCACATGATGATGCCAATCCAGAACCCCACCACACCACCCCAGGTAAGATACAACACTGTCCATATTGCAACCAGGGCCATAGCGGAGTGCACATTCGGAGTGCTCAAGTCACGCTTCCGCTCCCTTGACCGCTCTGGCGGCCAGCTACTATATGCACACCCAGTAGTGTGCAGTATTATTGTGGCAGCATGTGTCCTGCACAATGCTGCAACACGGCGGGACATACTGGTGGACATGGTGGTGCCCCCACATCCCCAAACACATGCACAGGCACTGCCCATGGGAAGGGAAAGGGCACGTGGCGAGGCAGCCCGGACCCAGCTTGTGGCTACATTTTTCACCTAAACTCCCACCCCTGCAGAGTGCACACAGGCCTGGCACATACCAGGTGACAATCGATGATGACAAATAGACAGTCTACTGCCACAACCTTACCACCCTGAGAATGTTACCACAGAGTGCTACATTGTGTGCATATCTAGCTACTTAAACATAACCAATCCTGTGTGACCAAAAGGACCACATCCAAGGTGTGTATTACACCACCCCCTGCAAAACAGGCCATGACAATCACTGGTATGTCACCCAAAGCCTCCAGCCCATATCACCCTTATCTGCCACACCATGACATGGCAATACGATGTGACATGTGATTATTGGAAAGTGGCACGACACAATGACGCCTGACATGGAATCAGATGAAATGACTGACCAACAACCTCCCACACAAACATACACAAATGCTTTCCACCAGTGGTAGTATGAACAAAAGACTGAATGCCAGTTCACATGCACATTGGGCAAGCCAAAATGGCTACTCCCTAACCTGTGTGCTGTGTGTGTCTCCTGCAACACACTGCTCAGCACACAGCACAGTGAGCAGCCATTGTATTGGGGATACACCTTGAGCATCACATCAAAAGGACAAACAAAATAAACAACATACTGACGCATGTACACGATCCCCAAATGGCAATTGACCATGTGTACACCCCAGCATGTCAAACCACAACAATCCCCTGATACCTGAAAAGTAAATACAACACAGGAACAGCCATTGACCAGCAGAACATAGTACATAGTGTCCAAACAGTGTAGCCCAGGCTTACTGTCCAACAACAAAAGGCCCTCCCTCATTTACATATCAACATGACCTTTTGAACAACTGTGTCTGGGGTATGTAGCCTTCTCCCTTCTAATCTACCAGGCTACAGGATCCCTCTACCCCTTGGTCTTCATGTTCCACCTTGCATGTAAATAGGGTCCAGCCCCCTCAGAGGCCTCCTTGACTGGTAAAAATACCAATTTGCAGAGAACTCCAAGGAGCCAAACCCCCAAATCATGGAAAAATCCTCTAGGCACAGAAAAACCCTGGAAGAGTCTCCAGTAGATTACTTGAAGTAGCAAAAAATGCCCAAGCACATGTACAAGCAGAATGATAGAACTACCAAGGTAGCACAGTTCAACACAACAATGGTTCAACAGGGTGGGTACCTTTTTCAGGACACAATATACAATGAGGATGCAACAACTGATGGGTAGTGTCACAGCTCCGGTCTCCAGGCACAGGAGTGGCAGAAACCAACCACCCGTGGTCTGGGCGCCTGCAAGGTAAAACTTACACAGGCCTCCGAGACCGTTGTTTGGACAGGCATTGGTATTCATGATAACCGGAAAGAGGGGCATGAGAGGGGAGTTGGATTGGCAAGGGAAAGTAGGCAAAATACAAAATACAACTATTGACAACAACACATACTCAATCAGAGAAACCATGTTCTACATGCACATTGTACCAAATGAGTCAAATGCAAGACAAAGAGAGACTTATCTCCGGGTTGAGTGCTGGCCTCCTGCCTGCGCACTCACAGGTCCGGTAACAGGATCAGTTCAATGCTGCAAAGAGAGCGTGAGTTACTAATCTGTGTGTGTTTACAACACACACACACACACAACACCATTCATGCCCAAAAGTAAGTTACTTCTCCACAAACAAACACACTTGTCTGCTGCTTTGTACGTATACGTTAGCTTGCCCCATGATGGTTCATACACTGTCAATGCAGTAAGGCAGGCGCACGTGGCCGTGCGGCAAATGGAAGACCAATGCCTCAAGAATCACACATGATAGAATGGTCCCTGGGTGAGCTGCTAGACGCGTATAGCGAGGTGCGACTTCAGTACAAGTCGTGTTCTGGCAGCCGCGGATTTCAATAGGTAGTGCACGTGGCTATTTGCACATGAAAATGATATGCACTGCACACGAGTCTGTGCCTCGCTGGGTGTCCCTGTGCTCTGTATTAGTGTCTGGCTAGGAACGCTATTGCGCTAATAACTCTCTATGGAGCAAGGGGGACTCGAGGATATGTGCAATGGCCCCTGTGTGTGCCCCTTACAACTTGTAAAGCTACTTGGCATTTGTCCCTGAACACATCTTAGATGTACTGTGTGCTTCTACAACAATGCCTGGCCAAGCTCCCCAGCACTGGCTCTACTTAGCATGCATGTGCAAGTGGCCTGGTGGAAGGTTGGCTGCGGTGTGGCCCCTTGTGCTGCTCACCTTGCTTGGAGCTCCTGGAAACACGTCTGCTTCTGTCAGACGTCTGAGCACAAACCCTGTGATTCTGCTTGCGCACACATGCGCACATCTCCACCACCGAACGTGGCCAGGTTTCAGTAGTATTTGGCCCTGTGTCTGCTGGCAAAGGTAGTATGGAGGCTCATTTTCCTGCAGAAAGGGCATAAAAGATGTTAATAAGGCTGGAAGGTTCTCTGTGTATGTGTCTTCATGCTGGTTGTCACTGGGCCATGTTAGAGACCTACATCTGAACTCCTCCCACCATCAGTGTGACTTTGACAGGCAAAGGGTGCAGGCTACTGTCTACAGCATGAAGTGCATCAAGCACATATACAGGCATCAAGTACATATACAGGCAAGAAAAGAACATACATCACAATCCACATCAATTAATGGAGATATTAATCATGTACTCACCCAAATTGATTACAGACATGCCGTGGATAAACCCCACTCAATCCCCACTAGGGGTGTTAACACAAGTAGTATAGCTTCACGCTTCCTTTCAATCGTCGCATGTACTGACATCTCTAAAAAGAAGCTTGGGTCAAACCTCTCCTAAGAAAACATCTCTTTACCCCTCCATCCCAGGGAACTACCGTCTCATCCCTTTCTAGCTGAAGATCCTGGACAAAGCAGCCTACCTGCAGGTTCAAAAATGTATTGAAGACAACCACCTCCTTGGGCTACGCCAGTCTGGCTTCCGCCCTCGACATGGTACGGAGATGGCACTACTTGACCTAAAAAATCAAATAGATGACCTAAGGGACGCGGGCAAACCAGCTCTCCTCCTACTCCTTGACCTCTCTGCGGCCTTCGATCTGGTCGAGCATAAAACGCTATGCCACCATCTCACGAACTCAGCCCACTTCTCAACCAAAGCATGTGATTGGATCTCCTCTTTCCTTCAGGAGAGGGTAATGAAGGACTTTTCTCACTCTGCTAACGCGATGCCCAGCTCCATCAAATGCAGAGTCCCACAGGGCATAGCCCCCACACTCTACAATCTCTTCACGAGGCCTCTCTTCAGGATACTGGACTCTTTGGGCATCTCATATACAAACTATGCAGATGACACACAGGTCCTCATCCCCCTGTCAGGTGTCTATACCACAGACCTCGACACACTCAACAGGATTTACGCCACCATCCAATCATGGATGGCAGAGAACTGGCTCTGTCTAAATAGTGATAAGACAGAACTCCTGCTTGTCGGTTCCCCATCTACGCTGGGCAAACTTGACACTAACTACCAATCTTTCATCGTGGATAATGTTCCCATCAGAGTCTCCCAAACCATCAAAACACTGGGTGTTTATCTAGAACCCAGCCTCACCATGGACAGACAGGTCAATGCCGTCGCCTCTTCTGCAGCATATTACTCCTAAATCATAAATGCTATCAGGCCCTTCCTATCAGGGCAAAACTGCATCTCAATTGCTAGAGCCATCATCGGCTCCAGACTGGACTACTGTAATACGCTGATCATTGGAAACTCCCAAAAAATACTCACCAAACTACAGATTGCACAAAATAATGCCTTGAGAGCCGCTACCGGCACTTCACGCAAGGAACACATCTCAGGGATAAGAAGGCAGGTACACTGGTTCCCCATCAAAACCTTGGCCCTTACACATAAGTGTCTGCACAATCACCCCCCCCTATCTGACACAGAGGATAACCAGACAAAATGTCACCAGAGTAGCCTATGCTAACCGTATCACTGTCCGCACACGCGCAGAGTGCATGCAGGAGGCACAAGCTCCCCCTCTATGGCGGCGACGTTATGGAACAACCTCCCAGCTCAGATTAGATCTATTGATTCTCACACTGCCTTCCGCAAGGCTTTGAAAACCCAGCTCTTTGTATAAATTGCCCGTCTTGCCAGGTTTGCACCTCCACTGTATCACCTTGCATAGGACACTATCTGTTATGCCTCGTGCTACCCAGAAAAGATGATGATTAACTAAATGTAACTTTCGCTGTATATCCTCTGTAACCATGTAACTGGACTGTATATCATTTGTAACCATGTACTGTATATCTTCTGCAACCATGTAACTGAATCTACTTAAGTATACCTTTCTGGGCCGCTTATTGTAACCCCCAAGTAAGCCTTCTTTAAATCTCCTTATAGCGCCTCGTTGCCTCTGGGCTGTAGTGTTCTATACAAATACTAAAATAAAATAAATAAAATAAAATAGCAGCAGACAGGCCACAGATATCACGAAAGTACTAAGACCTTGTGTAAATGGTTATTACACCGAACCATCCTTGCGAGCCCATGGATAAGGGAAGCAGGAGTGGCCTATGTGAGCCAGAACCCCAAGCTGCAAACACATACACGAGACAAGCTTGAAGGGCCCAGCTGGAACAGACAGTGGATGCTTTCAAAAGCCACAAAGCACCACACCGTCACATGAATGCACAATAGACAAGCAATATTAAACTATATTAACTAATTAAACTAACTATAAAAAACCTATATTACCTAATTAAACTAACTATCAAAAACCATATTAACTAACTAAACTAACTATAAAAATCAAAAATGGCCACATATGAACTGGGGGGAAAAGGCACCAAGGAGGGGGGAGGTACAGGGTGTACCTCAACACCCACATGTGATGATGTTGAGACAAAAAAAAAACCTCCATGGGCTCAAAGCCTGCACAGCCCGACCTGTGGGGGAGATAACTCGTCGTCCTCATCACCCTCTGGCTGAAAAGGTTGACGTGGCACAGTACCCTGACCACGCCTAGGCGCAGCTTGCCCCTTGTCGGCAGCAAGTTTGCGGTATGGGTGAGCCTGGTTCTGTGCGGCAATGACACGTAGGTCAGCATGTAGAACCTCACGTATTATGCGTGCTTCCTCTTGCAAGGTAACACGTGTAACACAGAGTTCTTCCTCCATGGCCTGGCTGGACAACTGGTACACCTCCAGGCAAGCACGTAGCTCAGCCGAAATGGTACTCTCTAGCTGCTCCAAACTCTCCTCTGACTGCGTCCTCTGGGACATCAAGAGCAGAGCCAGAGTAGATTTGAGGGATTTATAGTCAACCCTCATGGCCTCCATGTGTGCGTCTGCGTGAGCAGCAATTGCTTGATGCAAAGACACCATTTCAGTCTGGCGTGCCCTGTCTGAGGCCGCCATACCCAGCCATGCCCAGCTTGAGCGAGCGGCCCGTGGACTGTGCCACCTGCTGCTGGAGTTCCACCTGCCCAGCAGGGGGTAGCACGGATTGGGCCACACGTTCCATGCTCTCAGCGATGTTATCAATTGCTGCCCCCTGGTATTCTGAATTGGCAACCATGGCTTGCTCCCACTCAGTATACCCCAGTGGCGCACGGCCCCCGCGTTGCTGGGGTTGACACCTGCGGGGCCCAAGGAGCTGACGTCCTTGTTGGGTTAGCACCGCCCGTGGCTGCAGGACTACATTCCTCCATTGACGTGATGCCACAGGCACATCAGCAACTGGAGTGGAGGGTGACCCGGTGTCCCGATCCACCACAGGTGGAGATCCCACCACCGTCTGGCCCCTCAGTGCATGTGTCGCAGACAGAGGAGCGTCCACATCAGAATCACTCACCCCTGGAGAATGGACCCGATGCACATCCAACTCGACATTGTCATCAGAGTGATCATCCGAGCTAGACTCATTGCCAGCCCTAGACAAGATGGTCTGTAACACAAGTGGTTTCTCGTGGCCTACCACCCCACGACCCACACTTGTACTGGGTTGCTGGTGTGATAGCAACCCTGTGCCTGGCATGACAACATCATCCTCTGGCTCCATTGCAACATCATCTGAAAAGTGGAGAAAAGATAATCATTAGTACACATGTCAGAAGCACATAACACACACACACATAGACATCACATAGACAGTCAACACATGAAGCAGGCATGTCACACACAAATGAGAACCTGGCATGAATCCAGTTGCCTTGATATGCAAACACATCCCAAAAGCAGAAATGGATGTGTCTAAATAGCAAAGCCTACACAAGTACAAAATGTAGTATAGGAACTCCATCAGACACCACCTCTGTCAAGCACATGTCACAGGCAGAAAAGACAAATGGCAACTAAGAGATGCAACACACCATAAGCATTTCTGAACTGCAAATTGACCACTGCTGAAAGTGAATCCAAACACACAATGACACAGGTAACATGCATGTAGACATGCATCACTAAAGCATCATCATCAATATAGCCACATCCATCTGCAACTCGGCCCATACTGGGTGGCATGGGGCATGTAGATATAGTGAATGTCCCAAGCAAAGCAAGGACCTGCAACCAGGCATGAGGGACCATAACGCCCAGTACCGTCCGAGCTGCAGTACATGAGGCCTCCACAACACCCCTCAGGGCCTGATTGAGCGCATTGGGCTGTGGATGTGCCCTATTACATCATTCCTTGTGGAAATCTCCTCGCCAAGGACCCACCATAGTAGCAAAGTGGGCCTGGGCATACACATACTGCACAAAAGTGAACCTTTGGGATCATGCCAGTTCCACATAACATGCGCAATGCAGAAATCTCACCAGCATAAACGTCTATCAACTACATATTAGTCAGGCAACAAAAAAGCTGTGGAAGACACATGTGTAAATGGACACTTTCACAAACACATAAGCGAGTACTCACAATGTTGCACCACAAAACATTGAAGCTGCTTGCATATGTACATGTGAAAGCATTTAAAAACACCCTTTTCCTCATACACCTGTATTGTGAACATGACCAGCATCCAATACACCAAAGCAAGCAGCTATAATGCTGCTTGCTTTGATGTATGTGGAAATGCACACATACACACGTGAAGGAAGCTCCACAGTCATTACAACCCAATTGGCAGGCTACATCCAATCAGTGCCCTATGCCGGTTGGTATAGGCCAAAGATTGACTAATCAACTCATCTAAACAACCACTAGGGAGTTCCAATACTGAGTACATATGTCACAGGATGCACATGTGCCCGTCGCATTCATGACAGAGAAGGGATGAAAAACTGGCCATACATACCAGGTGACTATGACATTGCATCAGTGAGTAAGCATGTAGAAGGGTGTAACACGGCTAAGAAGTGGGTTGATGCAGTGCAGAACAGGTGTACGTTACCACCTATCTACATGAACGAGTACATTATGATGTCTATCAATAAACATGAATGCAGTACAAGGGCAAGTTCAGGCCTCACATGCAATTTACATTCAATGGGTTGCATGGGTACAAGCAAACCCCCCAACCCCCTAAGTGAAAATGCAGGGAGGCATTGCATGTCAGCAAAAGGGTGACCAGAGACCTGTGGATTGGCAGACAGTGTTGACTAGCGTCAATTGCATCATCTGAATGAACTGACAACACAGCAGATGATGATGGGACAGTAAGCAGGACACATGATGAGCCCTCAGTAGTACACCCATGTGTGCAGAAGCCAATACACCAGTTGAACAGAGTCAGTGGTCCTAAAACAGGGTAAGGCATGTGCCCGACACAGACTGTGACACCCTAAACCTGTGTGTGATGCTGGACTCAGCCAGAGTGGGCATGGAATGGATGATCAAAGGCCATGAAATGTAGGTTATCCAGGACACGTACTACAATGATAATCCTGTCAAGGACAGATGGGGGCATGCATGGAATGCACATGGAGCATGAATGGGTACTCATGTCCCTGTGGAGCATCTGCCATCTGCACATTCCAAGTGAGACACCCTGCATGAAGGACAGAGGATGTACCCTACTGTATGTGTCTGGCAGGTTGGCTGGTGGAAGTTTGCATATGCACAGGAGCCTTGAACAGGCCATTGCAGTACGCCAACATGATGCACACCAGTGTCATGGTGAAAATGGGATACAGGGGGGTGGAGGGGAAAGGGAGCATGCCTACGTGGAGTACCCGCATGCAGGCAGAAGACATTTGCACGTCAGTCATGCAATGACATAGTCCTAGTGCTGAGATGAAAGACACCCCAGGCTACATGCAGAAGGGCCAGTGAGTTGGAACATGGAACGGAGGGCAGCCGGGTGAGTAGCATGTGAGTAGGGTGCAAGTGTGACGATGAGGATAGTCCCCGGCTGCTCTAAATGTCCAGCATCCTGCACAGCAGGCACACATCAGTGAAGCATTGCATGACTTGCACATGAGAACCATGTACACATGACATGTAGTGGCAGTGAAGCACAACACATCACACAAGCAAACCACACATGGACTCGACAAACACACAACAACACTCACTGGACAGGGCATCAAACTCCAGCATCTCTCCCACTCCTTTGACCATTCCTGCTGGTATGAACTCTGCAGCGGTCTTCCTCCTCAGGTGGTGGCCCACTGCCAGTCACCAGAGTCATGTTGTAATTAGAGGAACGCTTCGCCTTAGTACTGCGTTTGAGGTCATCCCAACGCTTTTTGCACTCTTGAGCCATGTGCACCTTCATGGCCGAATGCACTCACACAATCCGCAACTTGCTTCCAGTGGGAAATACGATGGGCAGCCGTAGTTTGACAATTCGGCCCCACTAGCATAGCAGGGTTGTGGTCCCGCACGTAGTCCACAAGGAAGTCCAGTTCCTGCTTGCAGAAAGGCTTCTTCCTCAACGTGCCGGAGGCCGGAGCTGTGTCTGGGGTCCCAGCCTCTAAAGCAGGTGCAACCTTCCTCCTCTTGGACAGTGGTCCGGACCCAGGCTGGCAAATGCCGCCCTGATCAGTATGGGCTGTGGCGCTGGTGGATTGAAACAAAGGAGTGGCAGGTTGTACAAGGACGGAAGCCCTGACTTGCATCAGTGGCTGCTGGGTGCCCTGGAATGGACCCTCCGTAGCAACATCTGATGTGCCAGAGTCATTGACTGGGACTGTCCTGGATGGTAGACTCACAGCCGGGGTGGTGTCGGCTGCGTCTGCCCATGCACTTGCCAACACCCGGCTTGTCGGGGCAGCAGATGACATTACTGCCCCAGGGACACGTGCCTCAGTCAGGGCAGCCCTGCATGCACTTACGGTGTGCCTCCTGACCTCCTGTAAATCTTCCAGGGACTCTTCAGGTGCCAACGCAGCCTGTGCTGGCAGACCCTGAGCCTGGGTGGTAGTGTCCACAGCTGCACCTGCAGCTACCACTACCCTTGGGCCCATGGCAGTCGATGAAACGGACTTCCATGTCACATGGGCGCCAGTGCCAGATGCAAGAACTGCATCTCCCAGAGCCGCAGGGGGTGGTGGCATGACTGCACCAACACATGGCACAACATTGTACTGAAGAGGCGCACCCCTGCCTCTTCCCCCTCTGCAGCCACCCTGGACACCCTGGACACCCTGGAGTCCCCCTACTCCCTGGTCACTCCGGCCACATCCCTGACTACACCCGCCACGTGGAGTACGCCCAGCTGAGGCTCCCCTCACCTTTCGTGGCCTCCCAGCCATGGCACAGATGTAGTAGTGCCAATGGGAGGTGTACTCCACAATTGTCCTGTGCAATTGTGGTGAAGGGGGTGGGATACAAGATCTTAACAGCACCCCTGCGCACCTGCAAGGCTCTATGTGACCCCAGTGATAAGATGATGGGTCACGCAATGCTCAGGTACCCCACAACTGCAGTAAAACCATGCACCAACCCCCAGTAGCCCAAGTGTGTCGAATTAACCTCCCGCAGTACGCCACGAAAAACACGTACACGTGGGACACGCAGGCTACAATGACCTTGAAAACGGGTATGGGATACACAGGGGAACCACAGTGGGAAAAATAGCTTGCGCGACTCACCGTCAGACTAGCGTGATAATGAAAAACACACATAGCCAATACCCCCGCCAAAAGAAGAAATACGTCCTTGATCCGCTGTGAAGTTGTTATGGCACGTGAAACAACACGAAGTAGCAACACACACGTCGGTCTCCATGAAAGGCAGGTACAGCGAACTGCTGGATTTTTTTGCACGTGTGTATGCACCTGTGCAGAGGGAAACGCCCGTGCGTATCACATCACATATGCGCTTACGCGCTAAGGGCCTCTCCTCGAATTACCCGCTGATGTGCACTTTTTTCACGTGCCAAATCACTCCGTATCAAGCTGGCCATGTACCAACACACGGAAGGCCACGCTCCTGCCAGAAGGCCATTTCCCTGCCCCCCAGAGCACCAAGCATGCTCCCACCTGCCATCTGCTGCTGCCTGCCTGCCTGCAACATGCAGCACGTCCGGAAGCGCTGGGAGGACTTCAGGTCCAGGACCCTCAGCAAGGCCCGCCGCCTCTTGAAGGCAGCGGATGCTGAGGGATGCCGGGTCTGCCTTACTGACAACCAGATGAGGGTCCTGGAACCTATACGGCCAGCGCTCCACCTCCAGGACCTTCAGAGGCAGACCCGTCCGGAGTTGAGCGGTAAGTGTTCATGCGTACTGATTGGACGCTGTGCATGTTGAGGTGTACCAGGAGTGTGCATATGTCTTGAAATGCCCATGTATGGATGTGTATGTACAGGGACATGAGCCTGCTGCATGTGAGTCCCCAGTCATGTGTGAGGCACATCAATGGTGTATGTGTTCAAAAGCATGGTGCCAAAATGCATGTGTCGGTGCACACATGTTTAGATTTCTGTGTATGTACTGTGGCATGGTTGTGGTGTGACACATGAAGGCTGGTTCCACCTTCATGTATGTGCACAATGTACGTGTGCATGTACATGTGCGTGTGTGTGTATTTGACATGTGTATTTGACATGTGTGCCACTGTTATACACCATGGATGCATGTGACACCGACATGTAGGAGGCTGATTGGCAGATGTGACCTGGATGCCGATGATTTCACTGCGACAGGTGGTGGAGATGTACAGATGCATGTATGTCTGGTGGCGCGTGTGCATGTGTTTGGCACTCCCCGTGTTGCATGTGACGTCAGGCTAACCTTCGGATGCTCATGCTGTTGAATGTGTACGGATGGTGCTGCCTGCTGCAACATTCCTGTGAATTTGCGCATGTGTGTGGGTTCAAATGATATGTATGGTGGGGAGTGTGATGCCATGTGTGAAGTTTGACACTGCCACTCATGTGCAACTGTCATGTGTGTATCATACCATTGTACAGTGCTCTGATGCCTGTGTTCTACCTCTCCCTGTCTGCGGTGTCAACTGATGAAGAGGGTGGAGATGGTGCTCTGGAGCACAGTGGCAGGGATTCCACCACCAGCCGGAGACGCAAGGCCCAGCTCCCCTCCCAGGTTGTCATCTCGTCAGGGAGTGAGGAGTCTGGTGCCACGTCCGTGGCCTCAGCTGCCGAGTGTATGTCCAAGAGGCGGAGGACGGAGGTGGACTCCTTGGCAGCAGAAAGCGCAGCTCAGACCCCACAGGGGCCTATGGAGGAAGAAGGCATGGAGTCATCCAGGTCGGTGTGGGGTTTGGTTGAGGAGGAGGCCGTGGAAGGGCCACACATGGGGTTTGGAGCGGGGGATTCCACTGGTGCTAGTGGTGCAGTCCAGGGGCAGGGACAGGAGGCAGCACAGGTGGCCGCGGAGGTGTCTCTGTGTAATCCGGTCCCCGATCGTGTGACTGCATCATCCCGCACCAGCAGGGATGCCTTCTTCCAGACCCGTTTTCTGGGAGAGGATCCGCTAACAACAACTGGTCTTCCTCTCCCTGTGGACGTGGCAATCCAGGACCATGTTGAGCGTGTCGTGGCTGGGGTGGCATTGCGTCAACGTGGCATCCGGGATGACGTGCAGGGTTCTTGTGAGGACTCTGTGCATTATTTCGGATGCCTCATTGACCACGTCGACCTAATAGGATGGGTCACCAGTGCTGCGTTCCTCCGTGTGCTGGACCTTCTACCGACCCCCTCCTCAACTGAACCCCCTATGCGCCAGTCGTCCTCCGTGCCATCTTCCTGGCCATGTATCACCTGGCCACCCTGTTGAGCTGCCCTTGACCCAGCGGCCACGCTGGTGGAGGACACATCACTGCCACAGTCAGGAGTCGCAGGTCCAGCAGGGGTGGCCACCCCAACAACTGGAACCCAGCAGGAGGAGAACGTGCAGGCATCAGGCTTGGGGCCATCAACATCAGAGGGGCAGGCATCGGCCGGAGGGCAGGAGGACGCTGGATTGGGAGTGTCTTCCGTGTGGCAGCGGTTGGGCCGGCAAATAGATGCAGAGCGGCGGCGGGTAGAAGAGGCACGGCTCACTATGGTCAGGGCGGAGAACTCCATGTGCAGGGCGTTGAGGCGGGCTGAGTGCCTCGAGGAAATTTGCAGGGAGTTGGAGGTGGA
The DNA here is from genome assembly GCF_040938575.1 of Ambystoma mexicanum. Lineage (NCBI taxonomy): Eukaryota > Metazoa > Chordata > Amphibia > Caudata > Ambystomatidae > Ambystoma > Ambystoma mexicanum. The sequence continues at coordinate 580,747,328 of NC_090925.1, forward strand.
CATGGCTTTATCCCTGTGAGACTTTGGGGCCAGGAACAGGCCCGCCTCCAGGACGTTGAACAGGAGTTCGATGATGCCTTGGCCCGGGAAATCAACAAGTGAGCCGTAGGACTTGCCCGCTGCCATTGTATATAGTTCATTTATTTATTTATTTAATGTGATACAGTCTATTTAATAAACTTTACACATATTAATAAGTAAGCACCATATATAGATTAAACTTCCGTGAGCAGAATAATAACAGTATAGCAATAATATAACAATATAATAATAATAAACTATTTACACATATAAAATCAATCTCAAAGTTCAAAGCTCAGATAGCATATGAAATAAAAATAGAGAAGGTGGTGAGAAGAAAAAGAACAAAGGGCCGGGGCAGTGACAGTCATAGGTTACGAGTACTGATTTCAGATCTGAATATTCAATATTTCTTCTATCTTAATCCAGATATTGAAGAGAGCTATCATTTCTCGCATGCTCTCAGAGTTCATGCAGTGATGCCAGAATAATGACGTTCCAATTGATGCTGGATTATGGGAAAACTTTCCCAGATGACAATGGATTACGTCAATCATAGTGCCACATTCTGTCAAAACATGTCTCGCTGACTCTAATACTTTGTTTCCTTCACACAGCCGACAGGTGCGTTGTTTCAATGGCAACTGCTGTCTTCTGCCCGTGACCAACAGAGTAGGCAGTTGGTTCATCCTTAACAAAAGGATAAATCGTCGCAGTTTTTTTGAGGGACATAGATTGAGAAACCCTTGGGGTTGCAAGAATGAGTACAACCTATACTGGACAAATGCGTAGCTTTTCAACGCGCTAAGGTGAGCAAAATTCTCTAGCCAATCCCACATTTCTCCCCTCTTATCAAGTGCATTTTGAACTTGCTTGGTATATGGGCCAGCTCGCCAGGTCCATCCAATGGTAGCAAGAAATTTTATCATTGTCGCAGATGGTGACTGAGGGTTTTGTTTCTTGCACAATTCTTGGAAGATGGTAAGCAGGAGAGGGTTAGCTGTTGTACTGCGCATTTTCAAAAAGTGCCCCAATCTCCTTTTCATGACAATAGCCTTCATAGAGGGTAGCCCTAGTTCTAATCGAATAATTGCCATCGGGACTCCCGGGCCCAGGCCAAGAATGCGACGCCAGAACTTCCCCTCGATGATTTGAAGCCAGCTAAGATCTAAGTCTAGAAGTGAATCTAGACCATAAGTCATCATAGGGATAAATACCTGCATGTATAATTGGCGCGTACCCCAGAGCGAAAATCCTCCTTGCTGATTGGTAAAGTTGGCTATTAAAGATGTTACTTGTGCTGCTCGCATTGTACGTGAGAGCTTAAGAGCCACATAGTCCCCATTGGGCTCAAAATCAATACCTAAATAACGGTAGAGTGGGGCGTATGAAATCAAGTTGTTATTCACCCTGAGGTTCACACGGGACACTTTTTTGCTAGTAAATCTCAATACCTTAGTTTTGTCTAGGTTAATAATGAGACCATTAGATTCGGCGTACTCCCATAATGCAATGGCTGATCTACGTAAGCCACTAATAGTGTGGTCAAAAATGACCAAATCATCAGCATATGCCATGACGGTACAGGCGGAGTCCCCGATTTTGGGGGGGCATTGATATGTCATACACAGCGATACTCTGTAAGATAAAAACTCTAAAATCCTCTAGAGCTCCCGGCCCTAATGGCCTAGCCAACATAGTTATCAAAGCCCAACCTGAGTTTTGGGCAGGATTGTTGACAATTATGTTCGAGAAAATTCTGAACCAAGGGGTGATACCTAAATCGTGGCAAACAGCCGTGTTGATCCCGGTATTTAAAAAGGGAAACTGGCTAGACCCGAATAATTACAGACTCCTCTCTATGCTGGACACGACAGGCAAACTGTTTGCCGCTCTGTTGCTCAAGGACCTTCAGACATGGGTAGATGAGGCCCATATATTATCCAAATTCGAATGTGGTTTCAGAAAAGGCTACTCCACCGGGTACAATTTGATGGTAATGAATCTACTAAGAGCAAGAGCCCGTAAAAGAGATGAGCCACCGTTGTATGCACTATACATCGACTTTAAAGCAGCTTTTGATCTGGTACCTAGAGAACGCCTATGGTCTAAACTGGCTGCTCTAGGCTGCCCTGCTGGCGTACTATATTTTCTCAGATTGTTACATCAGAATACCTCAGTCAGGTTAAAATTGTATATAGTTCATTAGTGTTAGGTTTCCTTTCTATTTTTCTTTCATTTTGGACGAATGGACTATGCCCCACCTTTTTGTATATACTTATTAATTAGTTAGGGTTTTTTGTAGGTTTCCTTTGGATTGTTGGGCTCATGGACCCTTGGATGTTCTTTTGTGAATACTTTTCGATGTGGATTTCATTTTCTTGGACCCATGGTGCAATACTTTGTTTTTTTTTAACTGTAATTTTTTATTTTTATGGATAGACCCATAGGAGCCATTTTACTTTGGATTTTATTGGCTGCAGCATTTATTTATTTTTTGATACATTTTGGAGTTCCGGACTTGTGATTTGGTTTCATTCATTTTGTTGATTCTTCAATACACTTATTTTCTTTACTTTACTTGTGCGGTCTTCTATCATTTGTTTTGTGCATGTCACAGTGTTGTTTTTCACAGTCATGTGTCACCATTGTGTGGGTCTGAGGGACATGTATTCATGGGCATGCTGGTTATGTATTTTCTATCATGACTTTGGGAATTCAATGTGGGGTGTTTGGGCTGGGGTGGCCTGGGGTGGGGTTTGGCTGGCCATAAGGCACATGGGTCTGGAGTGAGATGACGTGTCGGGTGGGGGACATGAGTCGGGGCCTGCTGGCAGGTGCCTGTGAATGGTGGGTGGGAGTTTTACACGCGATGGGCCTGGCGTGAGCGGGGTTCGTGTATTCCAACGGGTGTGCAGGGAGTTTTACACGCGATAGGCCTGGTGCGAGCGGGGTACGTATATTCCAAGGGGTGTGTGGGGAGTTTTACACACAATGGGCGTGGCGCGAGCGGAGTACATGTATTCTGGGGCGTGCATGGGGAGTTTTACATGCGTTTTCATGGTTGGGGGGCTGTATGCCTGTCCACTGGCCTTTGCGCCATGTACTGGATATGTGCTATTTTTATGGCGCACGGGGCGGGGTTGGGGGCGTAACTGGCACTGCTGCAGAGTCGCTGCGACACTCTGTGCCATGGCTGCTTATGGATGTATTAATCAATGAATACGCTGTGCGCCTGAATGGGTTTTGGCGCACGCGGCTGGCGCAGACTGCGCGCTCCAATTGTGCGCCGAATTCTATGAATTTTCCACTTAATTACTTACAATTATACATATATATTGATTTTTTTGACCATCATAAATAGTACATTGTATGTACTATGTTTGGTACAACATTAATGCACGGTACACTGTTGCTATATTAACACTTATTAATCATTGGGAAAAAACATGGAAGATCGGAAAAAACGTTGTATACACATATATATAACTCGTAATGAGGGCCATAGTTTCTAGCATATACATGGTTTTGAAGTGTACTTGTTGCAGAATGTATGTGTGTGTTTAAAGTAGTTAGATAACCTTCAGTGTATTATAACTGTATTGCATTTTTTGAGGTACTTTTGCACTACTATGTAAGTATAAGTGTGATGGCATGTTTGAAGTGTGTTACAATGAAGGGTATGTTCAAAGAAGTTAGATACCCATTGGCGCATTCTAACTCTGTATTATAGTCATTAAGATATCTTAGTGTACTTTAATGAGTTCATTTGGGTTGAAGGAATATTAAGTATGCATTTGTTATATTTGCTGGTAACCTATGTTTTGAGCAATGGAAGTGTTGTTACATCCAAACCAACCACTTATTGTTTTCACATATGCACTATAGTGGCCTGAAGTGGTTGTGGAACCAGTGTGGTATATTATGGCTACTGTTGTGAAGGTTGTGAAGGTTTTCTTGTCAAGAGATACTCTGCTGTGTGTAAAGCTAGTAAGCTTATAATTATTTTTGGGACCATCTGCATTGCACCTAAAAACATTTGGATCACATATTGGCAATTTGAATCTATTTGCATGCACAAACGATTGTCTGAATTGCAAAAAGAGCATAATATGCTATTATTTGCATGTTGCAGCACCTGGTGAAATGGAATGGATTCACAATTTGTTATGGATACATACACAAATTGTTAATTAGGGATGTGCTCTTGTGAAACATGGTTGCAGATAGTCACGATATGTGTCCACATGTATGAAATCTGGAAATGTTCATTTATAGGGATGTTTTTTGTTTCTAGTACTTGTAGTAAGTACACTAGGAATTCTTGTGGATCTTCCTTTCTGCTTATGTTGAATTTAATTATTCCTATGCAGTGGTCCAATTCTTGCCTTATACCTGAGACACTGTAGGTGCTGTCAGGGTCATGTGTGGCATGTCTATGATGGACAAGCATTTACAAGCACAACTGGTATGAGCTATTTAAGTAAATATTCTCAGCAATTCATGGCAATTGTGAGAGGAGATTGATTACTACATTTGTATAACAATTTACTCCAGTTGTGTTGCGAATTTGAGCGGACCAGAACATTTTGCCTCTGTATCCTTTGATGGGCCTGCAGTTGTATTTTTGCATGAGAAGATTTGTCTCAGTATCTTTTGCTGGACCTGCAGTTGATTTTGAACCAGAGAGTTTTCTGTTTGTACCATGCAAAGGACCTGCAGTTCTTTGGTTTTTGGCTGTGATTGCTGGGAGATCTGCCACAGCTTCTTTTTTCATTAGTTCTCTTTTTAAAGATTTTCTTTTTTGATGTGCAGGTAAATATCTAGATGAGGGGTGTACAGTGCACGTGGCCTTTTGTATTCTGGGATGCAAGGAATGTTAGCATTGACTTGGCTTGCATCAAAGCTAACTAGGAATAGAGCATCAAGTGTAAATGGAAATGAAAGTGCTACGTAACACATACCTTCTTTGAAAACTGTGCTGCTAATGTCGATCAGTGCTTGGTTCAGAGTTAGCCCTGGCACCTTTTGAATAGTGACTGCATATGCAAGCGACAGAATTGTTTTCTGCGCACCTACATACATGTCTTTGAAAAGAAGTTAAGGTGCTATTGTGCAGCCTATCTTTTAATTTCTGCAAGTTTTTCAAAGTGGATGTTGATACACTGAATATTATTCTCGTGTAGATATTTTTGGAAGGCAACAACTTTACCAATTGGTCCATTGACTAAACTTTGTTCTACGTCAATGTTAGGTTTTAGAATTACTTTGCAGTTTAGACACCGAGTTAACTGTTTTTGTAATCCAGCTGTGTTGGAGATACATTTTTCTAAGCTATTTAGTTGTGCAGCTACTTGTTGACAAATATGTTGTCTGTGGAGATAATGTGCATTATAGTTGCATTTCTTTTTTCAATACTGTATCGTTGAATTGACTACAGCCTCCAAGCATTGGCATTATGCACAACATTTTAGATGTTGGTGAGTTAGTAGTTCCAGGACATGAGGGGCACATGTCTTTTTGTCCATACAGCTCATGGATTACTCTGGTTTTTAAGGTGGATTTTGCATCTTTAATAAGCAGACCAGTTGTAATTCCTTTCAAATCTTGGCATATGTTATATCTGCAAACTGACACATGGTTTGAGTTAGTTTGCTGTAGCGAAAATGCTTCAGTTGATTTACATTCCCAATGCTGCTGAGTGTATTTCAGCATTCTTTGTGCCCTAATTTATTGAATATGGTTGGCCTTTTACTGGGGTTAACTGTACGAGGTCTCTGAAAACAATGACATGTTTTCCTCCAAACAGATCTTCGCAGTCGGTTATTAGGACTTCCTGCATTCTCAGACAAATTGAAGCCAGCATGAGGTTGGAGCAATGATGACTTCATCATCTAGAAGGACTTTCATTTGTCACACAATTCGGAATACTTCAGTAGCAGCTTCTGCTGACCATTTGTAGTATTCTAATTTGCTTTTGTGTTCTACTGGGAGAAGTAGTTGGTGTCAAGTTAAAACTTCTATGCATTTCCAGATCATTTTAATGAAGAAGATTTTGGCAGAACAAGCTCCACCACTTACATACAAGAGCAGAGGTTATAATTTTTACAGCTGCAAGTTTTAGTTTCATGTTTTCCTCCATGTTCAATTTGTTCAGTGACTTCTAGGTAAATGGTGAGTTGTTAATCATTTAGCTTTGATGTGAGCACTGACAAATCTTCAGAATGTTTAGATTAATGCATGTTTTTTTCTACCTCTGTCCTGGCTATGTTTGTTTCATTTTGAATGAGTAGTTCTCCAGGTGGTTGTTTGCTTCCTGTAAGAGATGTTTGACTGCATTCAGAAATGTCTTTATCTTGTAGAGCTTCAATGTATTCCTCTTGTTGTTGTTCATTGTCAAACATTTGTTTGTATTGTTTAAAATTGACATTTGTTACACTGTTTTCATATGCGTTGAATGCAGCTAATGTGTCATGGTCACTTAACAATTCTTTCTCTTGTCTGCAAGGTTTGAATAATTACAGTAAGGCCATGTAATACAGTAATAAATGCATTGGATATTTAAAGAATAACTTTACATGATTAATTAGGCAGGGCTTGCTATGTTTTACTAGGCTCCTTTCGCAAGTTGAGACAGAATATTTGCTGGTTGTCTCATCTGTCATAACAATATTTTGAAAGAGTAGTTTTGGGCTATATCTTACAGGCACATGTGTTTTCAAAGCATCACTTCTGTTTGAAGAGTATTGCCCTCATTACAAGTAAGCAGGAATTATGCTGGTGATTCCGTCATGCTGGTAGTACCATTTCTGGCTACCCGAGAGACGGAAACACTGGGATATTCCTACTGCGCAGGTGCGTGCACCACTCATTGCCAGAAACGTTATTACCAGCGTGACGGAAACACTGTAAACAAATTTGAAAATCCTGTGTTTCCATGAGTAAACATCTCGGTAACAGCGATTTGGGCATGATTCGTGACAGAAACACTGGCAGCATTGCATCTGATGACGGAAACACCGGCAATGGAACTACCGGCACCAGAAATAGCATCATCGCAGAAACTGGAAGTTTGCCAGTGGCCATTTTGGAAAAATAAATCCATTTCAAATTGGGAACTTTCTGTTGCCATCCATTGATGCAAACACTGGCTATGCAAGCCCTGCTTCAACGAGGTAGAACTAACACCCCTAACAGACAACGTAGTGGCCACTGCCAATGTGCTGTTTCGGAGTGACAATCGGTGAACAAGCCACCTGGTTCCTTTTTGGTTGCAGCTCTTTTTCCGCACTTAGCAAGCCCCGCACATCTGGTACCTTGCAGGTTGCCACTCTTTTTCCCTACTTAAGGAGCCCTCCAGCCTCTTTTCCTTTGCAGATGGGGAGCAGGTGCAAGTGAATCTAGGTCACCTGGCCAAAGCACCACCCTCGTTCTTAGCCCTGCCTCTTCCTTCCTGCTATTAACTCTTAGATCAAGGGCATCTCCCGCCCGGGCGTCCGAAGCAAAGGGCAGACAAAGAAAAGGGAATTCCTGTTTGGACCAGGGGGATCCAGGGTCAGAACCCCTGCTCAGACAGCAGGTAAGCATGCATCAACATGTGTTTACTCACTCTGTCCCCACAGGACATCCCCACCCCTCTAGTCCCCCTGTGATGTTCCCTTGTGTCCCCGCTTCTCACACACAGGTGTTGCCTATTTTGCTTGATTCTTCTACCCTGCTCCCCCTCCACACCTCCAGCCTGCTTCTGCAGGAGTCTTTCGTGATACATTCTGCTTTCACCGTCTTGTGGTCAATGCTGGATTTGACTTTTATGGACTTCATTGATTCACAATGTGTCACCCTTTCTCCTGGTGGCCCTGAAGCATGCTTTTCCCATCTTCATCGTGTATCCAAGCTTGCAACATTTTGTGTTACTACTGACGTCTGCAATTGTATTCGCTATCCCCTCTTGCTTCTGCACTCTTTTTGACTGCTTACCCTCTGTTCTCTCCTCCTCTTCCTTTCTCCCTTCTCCTATCTCCTCCTACCCTTACTTTCTTCTATGCACTTACTCTATCAGAATTGTCCCTGGACCTAGTATGATAGCAACCTTGTCTATCTCCTCACCCGTCCCCTTACTTGTATTCCCACCCCCCCAGCACTATCTGAAATGTTGTAAGGCCTAGTAGGAGAGTCAATTGTTTTGTTCCTCCCCTCCCTTTCTGCACCCCTCTCCTTCACCTTTTGTTTTCTCCAGCTCTACCAGAAATGTTGTCAGGCCTAGTACGGTAGTTGCCTGTCTGTTTCCATTTCCTTCCCACTCTCCCCCTCCCATCCTTATCTATGTCTTAGCTCTTGCACTATCTGAAATGTCATCAGGCCGAGTACGATAGTTAATTTCACATCCTTACTGTTCATGGCCTGTAAGGATGTCATTTTATTTTCCCTTGTGCCCTCCCTTGCCTTGAAGCGCTTTGAAACACATTGTGTATAGGTGCTATATAAATAAACTATGATATGATATGGGAGGAGGTGGCCCGCAAAGTCTCAGCAGTGGGACTCGTACCCCGTACACCCGAAAACTGCCATAAAAGGTGGGACGATGTCCACCTACAAGTGCACCATATCTTGGCGGCACACTGTAGGGAATCCCTGACCACTGGAAGCCGGGCGTCCTCAACCTGATACCGTGGGAAGACACCTGCAGTTCCATCATGCATCTTGAGAGGATTGAGGGTGTCGGATCTGCAGAGGCAGGAGCAGGGACCCATGGAGAAGACAGTGAGTACAAGCCACACCTGATTGCCTAGCATGACACAAATTGTAAATCCTCCCAACAGGTCAGGGAAATGTGTCCAAGGAAAGGGGTACAACATGTGACATCAACATCAAAATGTTCTGTTCACACATAGATGCCAGGTGTTGGGGTCGGAGTAACCCATGCAAATGCATTGCACACCAAATGCATTGACACACATGAATACTGGCCATGTGCACAATGACAGAACAAGACATTTAGCACATTGAGAAAGCATAGAAAACAACAAGAAACCGTGTCATAACAGCAAATGAAGTAGACTCACACCATACACGTCTGCATGCCCATATCCAAGCACATACAATGTGGTATTTGTGTAATGCATGCGTGTTGACATGACAAACAGGTCTAACTGCTTGCTCATCTCACCCTAACAGGAACATCCACTGACAGTGACACCACTGGACCCTCCACAACCTGTGCTAAATTGCGAAGGATGGCTCAACCATCAACCCCCACCACATCCCTGGGAACATCAGCTCCACCAACACTGCCAGTGGACCCATCCGCACAGCCTGCTCCACCAACACTGCCAGTGGCCGAAGCCGCAAAGACAGCTCCACAAACACTGCCAGTCTCCCAAGCCGTAAAGCTAGATCCACCAACACTGTCAGTGGTCCCAGCCACACAGTCTGCTCCAGCAACACTGCCAGTGGTCACAGCCACACAGCCTGCTCCACCAATGCTGCCAGTGGCCGAAGCCGCACAGCCTGCACCACCGATTCAGCCAGCAGCCAAGGCGCACATTCTATGCGCCAATTCCATACCAGCCACTGCCCTATAACAGCACCTTCACTGATGAGGCTGAGGCAGTGGATGGAGGGGAAGGCACCGATACCTGACCGGATCGCAGCCCATATCCTAAACCCACATTCAGTCCCTCTACTCTCCACAGCCCTCAACACCCATCTATGCCCATCATACAGGAAATGGATGAACCTATCCGTTCTATGGAGGCTCGTCACACAGAAATGGTGGACATGGTCCGGCAGTCACGTACTGAATCCAGGTTGATGCAGGACTACCTCCAGGCTACCAGCGGTGCTGTGAACTTGCCCTGGGCTGCACAGCATCTGCCCTCAAACTTCTTGCACTTAGGGTCCGGGAGGGCAACAAGCAGGTTTCTTCACTTGCAGAGTCTGTAGTGCAATCTCTGCAGGCTAACCAGGAGCGCATGGGGGCCCAGGGACATGACCCTCCTCCAGTGCGAACACCCCTGCAAGCTCACTCCAGAGCAGTCCAAAGTGCCGCTCCCAGTGGCTTATGGGCATACCCACCCATTACAAGGGCTGTGCCATCAAAAGGCACAGGCAGTGACAATGTTGACATGAACAGGAGACGCTTATTTTTTGGGGTTGTGTGGGGCCAGTGGGTGTGGGGAGCGGGTGGCAGGCATGGGGTGTTCTCTGTAGATTGTAGATTTCAATCAATACATTTCATTCAACACTTTCAGCAATGAGTGGACAGTCCTTATTAATCTGTTGGAATGCATTGAGTGAGTGCATCAAAAGCCATAATGGAGTATGGGCAGTGCACAGTGTGGGGGCCTCAGAAGAAGTTGTATATGAGTTCTTGTCAGACAATATCCCATACCTGCCATCTATGTGCGCATGCCTGTGGCTGGCTAGTGCGGGCTCGCCAAAATCATCATCATCTCTGCCCTATGGTGGTGTCATATCCAGGTCTGGGGCAGGTGTATGACACATGTACATACCACAGTCCAAGATTCGTAATGTACAAAACATCTGATGCAGATGTTATGCAACATGGCACAGGCCAGGACTATCTGACCCAGCATCTCTGGCCTGTACATTAGTGCACTGATGACCGGTGTAAGCATCTGAAACGTGCCTTCAGTAGTCCAAGTTCTGCTCAATGGTTGCCCGGTTTCGCATATGCGCACAATTGTATGCCATCCTCTCCAGCATCTGGGGATCTCTCAGAGGGTTCATCAGCCACGGCAGAAGCAGATATCTAGAATCACCTAAAAGGGGGGGATAACACAAGAAGAGCCATGTCATGCATGTTGCATGACTGTCCTACTCTTAGCATGCCTGTTTTGTACATTACGCATCTTGGACTGTGGTATGTACATGTGTCATGCACCTTGCTGCACCTTGTGACAGCCGATGTGTTTCCTCCATACTTTGCTGGGTTCTGCTCCCTGTGATCGAATGCTGGGGGTGCAACATAGCTTTCCACTGACTGGTCCTGCATGCGTATCCCCATGGTCTGGTGTGGACATCACCATGACGCTACCACAACAGTGTCTGCACACACAACATGACACCCGCACTGTGCTATGGACATTCACTGACATGCATTGATGCAGCATGATGGCTTACATGCACAGTAGGACCGGATAACCAATGACAAGTTGGCATAACTGAAGATGTCTGCAGCACTATAGGTAAGTTTTGGCCCTCTCCCTTTCAATCCCACTGACAATCCCTATGGATATGATATGATATGACATCTATAGCGCACCTTTACAAAAGTGTCCCACTTAAGTGCTGAACATCTACACAAGTGGCAATAGTGCACCACATGTGGCCCTTTGACATTCACATTGACAATTGGCATGCATGGAAGATGGCGCATGGCAGTGGTGTTGCCTGTGACTGCAGGTTCTACACAGTCAGTGTATGCATGCATGCCCCTCGCAAGGACATGTCTCTCATGGCCCTGGGTGGAACAGTCTACTGGTCCACTTGATTTGGTGGAGTGGCGACGTTGCATTCTGGTACCTGTAATGTTTTGACTATTGTTGTCCTCATGTGTTGGGTATGGAATTTTCATTGGCTGATACTTCTCCAGACTCGTCATACTACGGTGAGTTGTGGCCTGTTGATTGGGCATGAGATGGTTGGTCCTGCTAATGCCTAGTAATTGTGATCAGCCAACATCCAGGTCCTTGATCCATCGTGACGCGGCATGTATGCCGGCAGGTGCTCTTCCCAAGGACCATGGAGTCGTGGGTTGGTCCTGGGAAGCGGGGACAGCAGTGTGTGATGTTCTGGTCGGTGTCACAGGTCACCTGGACATTGAGGGTATGGTACTGCTACCGGTTCCTGTACACTTCCACTGAGGCGTGGGGGCCCACCAGCTCTACATGTGTGCAGTATAATGCTTTCAACACATTTGGCATGTCCCCAAGCACTTGTAAGAGGGCCTTTGTGGCATTTACCTGTGCATGGGTGGTTGGGAGTGCGCTGTGCTGGCCCACATGGCGCAGGAGGGCCTCCAGTACCTGCGCCAGCACTCTGGAGAAGGCAGGTTGTGAAATGCCATGTATCTGAGTCATGGAGTGTTGGAACGTGCCTGTGGGGAGGAAGTGTGGGACTGACTCGAGCTGCAACAGTGGGCACATGGCTGTCTGGATTCTGCTCCTGCTCCCAATGTCATTTTGGATTAGGTTCACAAGTTCATGTATTGTTATGGCGGCACAGCATGTGTATCGGGCCATCTGTCAGGGCACAGGTTGTGGCCCTTGTGCAGAAAATCACAGCATGCCTCCACCTCGCCACTTGCATCCTGGCAATCAACCTACTTGTCCTCCTCTCCCTGGAGCCCTGACAGCATTGGTGCTGCTCCAGCTGAATCAGCTGCACTGCAGTGTAAAGTGCCTCCATGTCCATCATGGTTGTGTTGGGGGAGTGTTCTGGGTGTGGGTCTTTTGTTTGGATCCTGTGTGTGTTGGGTGAAACTTGGAAGATTAGGTGCACCTTTGATCTCCTTTACCCCCACAGTGATAGTACCACTTTATTACTGGACCACAGCACTCGTAATGAGACCCTATGTGTCAGTTACATTTATTTTTAAATATATATCCCGGTTATTGGGTTCATTTGTGGTTATTGTTTCTATCTCTTGGTAGGATTTTAGTACCCTTTTTGTGATGAAGCTGGACCAAGGTTTTGCCAAAGAATGCTTTCCGATTTCCCATCTAAGGCTGTACCTGTCAAATGGTCTGCTGCTTCATAAGAAACATATTCTCTTTGTGACCGCATTTTGATACCAATGCTATACAATTTTTGTGGTAGTGTTTTGACGGATGAAATGTCTTCTAAAGGATCTTTTAGCTCTGTCTTCTCAGCTTTGGTCAGATAGGCTGTGACATATCTTGCAACTGCAGTAGAATTGTATGCAATGTATTGAATGTCTATATTTGCATTCCACAAGGATGCCTCATCTCTTTTAATGTTACAGGTGTTTTAGGAGATTTCCCATTCACCCAGTGCCTAACAGAAGACATCAAGCTATGCACTTGTCCTTTGGTGGAAACTGGTCTAGGGAAGCCAAATCAACATTTGGTGTAGTATTTACCTCTGTTTTTATATCTATGTCAGCAGTATTTGCCACACTTATGTCTTTTGAAGCATACAATTTGTGTATGTAGGTTACTATGTGTGGTTTATGAAGGGATGTCACAGGTAAGGTATTTTGGAATAAATTGTAAAACAGTAGCATCACTGTCATGGCCAAATTGTATCCACAAAAACATGTGGATGTGTCATGCTCCTCTGGATTGATATTCTTTCCTCCAAAATAAGTGCTCTATTTTTCCGAGTGGAGGGGTAGTTTTATTGCAGATGAAGTGCAGGGCAAATGAAGTGATGGTGAAAGTATCTTGAACCATTGACATAGTCAAAAGAAGAGATTTCTCCTGGAGTTTGTATGTTTATTCCCTCTTTATTTTGATTAGCAGTGTATAGGAAGTAATGCAAGTCATCCCATGCATATTCTGCACAACCTACTTAAAGTAACTCACTATGTGGGCATGACTAGGTTACTTAGCATACAACATATATTAGTGTTTTATTGAAACAGTATACATTTGTACCACGTCTGTTTGCCAAGACATTACATGACAACAAAACTTCATATTTTTCTATTGAAGGAGTAGCTGACATGTCTTTGAAAAGAAAGCCTGTTTTTAATGTTTGTGCAACTCCGCAACATAGAATTGCTTGTGCGCATTCGAACAAGAGGTAGAAAAGGTATTTTACCTTTTGTTTGATTCTTGGGTCTTCAGAATACATTCTTAAAGAATGATGTTCTGATGCACTAATTTGTGTGGCTCTTTCATCATATCTTTCTCCTTTTCCTGTAGGAGTAGAGAAAAAGAACATGCTTCTACACATTTCTCCAATAAGCTCATTGGGGATCCTTTGGAGTGACGCATTTCATATGTTTCTAATGCATCTTCTATGCTGTCTTTGGAATGTAGTTGGTGAATTGTACACTGCTCTAAAATGTTGGCTGCATTAAACGGATCCACATGTTGAACTTGACCAGTTTGTGGTGGATCTTCAATTCTTTGGGTGGTTTCTTCTATGCTTTCTTCTATGTGTATATCTCTGTAGTATTCATTGTTTTCTTTAACATATTCTCTGGCTTGTCTATCTTTGTTTAAGTGCACTAGTTGTTGCCAAATGTGTTTGTCTTTTTTTTGGGACACCATTACCTAGTACACTAAAAAAAATGTTCTAGGGTTTCTACATGTTTTTAAGATCTAATGGCAAATATACTACTTTGCCAAGAATGCCTTTCAGTAACTTAGATTGAAGCAATTTGTCAGTTTTGGGTTGAAGGCGTATTATAGTTTGAAATGGGTGTTCTAAGTTATTAGTGATAACCTATGATGGCAATTGGTTATTGGTTATTGTCAAGCTTTGTATTGCAATATATGATATGATAGTTTATTTATATAGCACCTATACACAATAAGTGCTTCACAAGGGAGGGAACAAGGGATAATACAAAAAATTCTTACAGGTCATGAACAACAAGTATGTGAAATTAACTATCGTACTCGGCCTAGCGACATTTCAGATAGTGCAAGTGCTAAGACACAGATAGGAAGGAGATGGGAACAGACAGACAACTACTGTACTAGGCCTCTTAACATTTCTGGTAGAGCTGGAGAATTACACAAGGTGAGGGAGAGGGGCGGAGAAAGGAAGGAGAAGAACAAAACAAAAGACTATTGTACTAGGCCTGGCGACATTTCAGATAATGCTAGAGGGGGAGGGGTGGAGTAACAAGTAATGGGGGAGACAAACATTTGTTACTATGATACTAGTTCCAGGAACAATTCTGATGGAGGAGGTGCCTAGAAATTTAAGGGAGGGGGGAGGAAAGAGAGAGAGAGGGGAAAGGAGAGGAGAAGAGAACAGAATAAAAACAGTGAAAACGTGCAGAGAAGCAAAGGGGAGAGTGAGTACAGTTGCAGAGGTCAGTGAAAGACAAAACGTTGCAAGAGAACAGCAAATGTAGGATTCAAGGTGACGATGGGCACAGCATGATTCAAGACCAACCTGAGTACAACATCCAGGGGAGTTCCAGCATGAGAGTTGAGGGGGTGAAGCACCAAGAGTAAATGGAGGTCATTCAGACCCTGACGGTAGGGGGTTAACGGCACTGGTAAGGATGCAGGTGCCGTTAACCCCCTACCGCCCTATTACAAGGTCCCTTAGCGGGTCCCACCAGGACTGGCTGGTTTTACCAGTCGCCCTTAGCGGGACCCGTTAAGGGACCATGGAGCTAATAACGGGCCCGCAATTTGCGGGCCCGTTATTAGCTCCTTCCCCATTCCCATTGAGCCCAATGGTGGCTCAAATGGGAATGGAGAATGGTTTTCGAAATGGGGATTTACCGGGTCCGCATAGGTCGGAATGTCTAGGTAAGTCCCCATTCCAACACCAGGGACCCGGACCCAAGTCTGGAAGCAGCCATGGTGTTAATAGCACCATGGCTACCTCCAAACTCGGAATGACCCCCAATGTGTCCAAATGTCAAATCCAAGCATTGGCAAAAAGTCATTGGGCTTCATTCCGAGTTTGGAGGCAGCCATGGCGCTTCTAGCGCCATGGCTGCCTCCAAACCCGTGTCCGTGTCCGGTCTGGTTGAATGGGGACTTACCGGGACATTCCGACATGGGCGGACCCGGTAAATCCCCATTCAACCAACCATTCCCCATTCCCATTTGAGCCCCCATAGGGCTCAATGTGAACGGTAAGGCGCTAATTACAGGCCCACAAATAGCGGGCCCGTTATTAGCGCCCTGGCCCCTTAGCGGAACCCGCAAATGACGGGTGACGTCCTTTGTGGGTCCCGCTAAGGAACTCATAATTGGGCGGTAAGGGTTTACCGGCACTGGGCTCCTTACCGATGACCGTTAACACTTACCGCCCAACTCGGAATCAGGCACATTGATGGTGACCCTTCGCAAAAAGTCATTGATGGTGAACCCTTCGTGACTCAAGACAACTCATGCAATGAATGGGAGGGGGGAGTGGAAGAAAGGGATAAGAGGAGGGGGAGGGAGAGGAGGCAGAAAGATAAGGGAAGGCGGCTGGGGCAGCAAGGGGGGCCAGAAGGGGGGCACAGAGAGACATCACAGGCACCAGAGGGGGGTACAATATCAAACACGGGGGACCAGAGTGGGGGTGGGGGCCCACAGCGACAACACAGGGGACAAAGGGGGGAGTGGGCCACACAGCAACATCACTGGGGACCAGAGGGGGTGAGGGGGCACACAGCGACAACACGAGGGAGCAGAGGGGGGCAACAGAGAAAACACGGGGGACCAGAGGGATGTGGAGGGCCAACAGAGACATCATGGGGGACCAGAGGTGGGTGGGGGGCCACAGAGACATCACAGGGGACCAGAGGTGGTGTGGGGGCCACAGAGACTTCAGAGGGTACCAGATGAGGGGAGCCACAGAGACATCACGGGGGACCAGAGGAGGGGTGGGGGGCCACAGAGACATCACGTGGGACCAGAAGGGGCGTGGGGGCCAACAGGGACATCACAGGGGACCAGTGGGGGCACACATCAACAATACAGCGGACCAGTAGGGGGCAGGGGGCACACAGAGACAACACGGGGGGCAGAGGGAGGAAGGGGGGCACACAGAGGCATGATAGGGGGGTGGTGGGGGGGCACAGAGACTACACAGTGGACCAGAGGGGGGTAGGGGGCACACAGTGACATCACAAGGGACCAGAGGGGGAGGGGGTCACACAGAGACATCACGGGGGACAAGAGGAGGAGGGGGCACACAGAGACATCACAGAGGACCAGTGGGCAGAGGGGGGCACACAGAGACAACACAGGGGACCAGATGGGGAAATGGGGGGCAACAGAGACATCACGGGAGACCAGAGAGGGTGGGGGCAACAGAGACATCATGTGGGACCAGAGGGTTGGTGGGGGGACACAGAGACTACAGAGGGGACCATAGGGGGGTAGGGGGCACACAGTGACAACATAGAGGACCTGAGGGGGCTGACCATTTCCTTCTGACTGTACCTCCGTCCACTTGTGCCCCCGCCCGTTTCCGCTCCTTCCAACTCCTAGCCCCCCTGCACTGGAACTCCCTACCTCTTGCAATCCGCTCTTCCCCCACCTTCTCCTCATTCTGCACCTCCCTTAAATCTCTCCTTCTCCACTCCCCTCCTTGAAACTCCTTCCCCTTCCTGCCTCCCCTCCCTCCCTCTCTTTCCCCTTTACCATTCCCCTCCCCCACCTCCCCACTCTCTCCCTTCCCCTTCCCTCCTCCTACCCCTCACCTGTCCCCACCCCACCTAGACCTACTCCACTATTCTCCCTATCTCCCTTCAGTTAATTGCTCTTCTTGCTGTTTTATTGACTGATTCATATTGTAACTTCGCTTCTACTGTTATATTGTTTACGTTTATGTTTTATATATTAAGTTGTTCACTTGTACAGCGCTTTGGTGTAAAGCGCTTTATAAATCAATAAATACAAATACAAATACAAATACAAATACAATACAATACAGAAACATCATGGGGCACCAGAGGGGGAGGGTGGCACACAGAGACATCATGCAGGACCAGAGGGAGGAGGAGAGCACACAGGGACATGGAGACATCACAGGCAAACATAGGGGGAGCACACAGAGACATCACTAGGGACCACAGGGGAAGGGGGCATACCGAGACATCACAGGACACCAGTAGGTGTGTGGGGGCAACAGAGACATCACTGGGAACCAGCAAGGGGTGGGGGCACACAGGAACGTGAAAAGCGTTATGGAAGCGGACATGGAGCAGATGGGCGAAATCTATTGATGGTGACAGTTATTTTGTATTTAATTTCTGCTATTAGATGTGAAGCTAATTGTAACCAATTGTATTCATCATTGTCTTGTATTTTGTAGGACATATCTACTATTTTTGTAATCTGTTTATAAAAGGTTCTGCGACTACATACACATACTTTGTCTGGTATTTCAGCAGATGCCTTTTTAAACTGTTATTTCAATCTTGTATGTGTTTGTAAGGAAGTTGCTTTTGGTGAGGGGTTCACTCATGTTTTCTAAAGTAACTGAATTTTCTAAGTCAACTTCAGTTCCAAAATATTTAGAGGGTAATTCATAGAAATTCGCACAAAAGTGGCGCACGCGGCTGGCGCACAGTGTCCCCGTGCGATACACTGCGCCAGCCGCGTGCGAAAAAATCCTTTTCATCGCACAGCGTATTCATGGATTTTAGCCTCCGAAACCAGCCGTGGCGCAGAGTGGCGCAGCGACCCTGCAGCAGCACCAGTTACGCCCCCAAGAACGCCCTCGCGCAAGGAAAAGCCTTCAAAATTCACAAATCATTGCAAAGGGCTGCGCTAACCCTGGACCAGTTCACAGGGCTGCCAAACAGAAAACGCCAAGCGGGGAACGTGTATTTCAGTGGTTTACGGGAAGTTTCAGACACGATTGTCCTGGGTACGTGTACATCAGGGGTGCGTGGGAAGTAACACACGCGATTCCATCAGGCATGTGTATTCCAGGGGTGCGCGGGAAGTATCACATGCAAAAACATCAGGGTACGTGCATTTCAGGGGTGCGCGGGAAGTATCACACGCGATTCCATCAGGGTACGTGTATTCCAGGGGTGCGCGGGAAGTATCACACACAAAAGCAGCAGAGTACGTGTATTTCAGGGGTGCGCAGGAAGTATCAGACGCGATTCCATCAGGGTACGTGTATTCCAGGGGTGCGCGGGGAGCACCACACGTGAATTGCACGTGTGGGTCCTCCCAGGTGTTCCCTCTACACCCTCCACGCCCCCTGCAGGCGGGCCACACCACAGGGGCCTACCCTGCACATGTCCCGCACGCAGCCCATCCACCATGCCCATGCCCCCCAGCCAACCCACATGTCACCTTGCCCTACTGCCCACCAACGCATGTCCCCCTGCACCCCCAGCCCCCAGGGGCACCCTCCACCAGGCCCCCACTCATGTCCAACTCATGTCTCCCTGCACACCCACCCCCCAGCATCCAGGGGCACCCTCCACCAGGCCCCCACTCATGTCTCCCATCACCTCCACCCCTCAGCAGTGCAGGGGCAGCCTCCACCAGGCCCCCACTCATGTCTCCCACCACCCCCACCCCCCAGCAGTGCAGGGGCAGCCTCCACCAGGCCCCCACTCATGTATCCCATCACCCCCAACCCCCAGCAGTGCAGGGCACCCTCCACCAGGCCCCCACACATGTCCCCCTGCAACCCTACCCCCCAGCATCCAGGGGCACCCTCCACCAGGCCCCCACTCATGTCCCCCTGCACCCCCACCCCCCAGCATCCAGGGGCACCCTCCACCAGGCCCCTACTCATGTTTCCCACCACCCCCACCCCCCAGCAGTGCAGGGCACCCTCCACCAGGCCCCCACACATGTCCCCCTGCACCCCCACCCCCCTGCAGTGCAGGGGCACCCTCCACCAGGCCCCCACTCTTGTCCCCCTGCACCCCCACCCCCCAGCAGTGCAGGGAACCCTCACCAGGCCCCCACACATGTCTCCCACCACCCCCAACCCCAGCAGTGCAGGGGCAGCCTCCACCAGGGCCCCACTCATGTCCCCCAGCACCCCCACCCACCAGCAGTGCAGGGCACCCTCCACCAGGCCCCCACACATGTCCCCCTGCACCCCCACCCCCAGCAGTGCAGGGGCACCATCCACCAGGCCCCCACTCATGTCCCCCTGCACCCTCACCCCCCAGCAGTGCAGGGCACCCTCCACCAGGCCCCCACACATGTCTCCCACCATCTCCACCCCCAGCAGTGCAGGGGCAGCCTCCACCAGACCCCCACTCATGTCCCCCAGCACCCCCACCCACCAGCAATGCAGGGCACCCTCCACCAGGCCCCGACACATGTCTCCCACCACCCCCACCCCCCAGCAGTGCAGGGCACCCTCCACCAGGCCCCCACTCATGTCTCCCACCACCTCCACCCCCCAGCATCCAGGGGCACGGCCCCCACTCATGTCTCCCACCACCCCCAACCCCAGCAGTGCAGGGGCAGCCTCCAACAGGCCCCCACACATGTCCCCCTGCACCCCCACCCCGCAGCATCCAGGGGCACCCTCCACCAGGCCCCCACTCATGTCCAACTCATGTCTCCCTGCACCCCCACCCCCCAGCATCCAGGGGCACCCTCCCTCAGGCCCCCAATCATGTCTCCCACCACCCCCACCCCCCAGCAGTGCAGGGCACCCTCCACCAGGCCCCCACACATGTCCCCCTGCACCCCCACCCCCCAGCAGTGCAGGGGCACCCTCCACCAGGCCCCCACTCATGTCCCCCTGCATCCCCACACCCCAGCAGTGCAGGGCACCCTCCACCAGGCCCCCACACATGTCTCCCACCACCCCCACCACCCAGCAGTGCAGGGGCAGCCTCCACCAGGCTCCCACTCATGTCCCCCTGCATCCCTACTCCCCAGCATCCAGGGGCACCCTCCACCAGGCCCCCACTCATGTCCCCCTGCACCCCCACCCCCCAGCATCCAGGGGCACCCTCCACCAGGCCCCTACTCATGTTTCCCACCACCCCCACCCCCCAGCAGTGCAGAGCACCCTCCACCAGGCCCCCACACATGTCCCCCTGCACCCCCACCCCCCAGCAGTGCAGGGGCACCCTCCACCAGGCCCCCACTCATGTCCCCCTGCACCCCCACCCCCCAGCAGTGCAGGGCACCCTCACCAGGCCCCCACACATGTCTCCCACCACCCCCAACCCCAGCAGTGCAGGGGCAGCCTCCACCAGGCCCCCACTCATGTCCCCCAGCACCCCCACCCACCAGCAGTGCAGGGCACCCTCCACCAGGCCCCCACACATGTCTCCCACCATCTCCCCCCCAGCAGTGCAGGGGCAGCCTCCACCAGACCCCCACTCATGTCCCCCAGCACCCCCACCCACCAGCAATGCAGGGCACCCTCCACCAGGCCCCCACACATGTCTCCCACCACCCCCACCCCCCAGCAGTGCAGGGCACCCTCCACCAGGCCCCCACTCATGTCTCCCACCACCTCCACCCCCCAGCATCCAGGGGCACGGCCCCCACTCATGTCTCCCACCACCCCCACCCCCAGCAGTGCAGGGGCAGCCTCCACCAGGCCCCCACACATGTCCCCCTGCACCCCCACCCCCCAGCATCCAGGGGCACCCTCCACCAGGCCCCCACTCATGTCCAACTCATGTCTCCCTGCACCCCCACCCCCCAGCATCCAGGGGCACCCTCCCTCAGGCCCCCAATCATGTCTCCCACCACCCCCACCCCCCAGCAGTGCAGGGCACCCTCCACCAGGCCCCCACACATGTCCCCCTGCACCCCCACCCCCCAGCAGTGCAGGGGCACCCTCCACCAGGCCCCCACTCATGTCCCCCTGCATCCCCACACCCCAGCAGTGCAGGGCACCCTCCACCAGGCCCCCACACATGTCTCCCACCACCCCCACCACCCAGCAGTGCAGGGGCAGCCTCCACCAGGCTCCCAATCATGTCCAACTCATGTCTCCCATCACCCCCACCCCCCAGCATCCAGGGGCGCCCTGCACCAGGCCCCCACTCATGTCTCCCATCACCCCCACCCCCCAGCAGTGCAGGGGCAGCCTCCACCAGGCCCCCACTCATGTCTCCCACCACACCCACCCCCCAGCAGTGCAGGGGCACCCTCCACCAGGCCCCCACTCATGTCTCCCATCACCCCCACCCCCCAGCAGTGCAGGGGCAGCCTCCACCAGGCTCCCACTCATGTCTCCCACCACCCCCACCCCCCAGCATTGCAGGGGCAGCCTCCACCAGGCCCCCACTCATGTCTCCCACCACCCCCACCCCCCAGCATCCAGGGGCACCCTCCACCAGGCCCCCACTCATGTCTCCCACCACCCCCACCCCCCAGCATCCAGGGGCACCCTCCATCAGGCCCCCACTCATGTCCAACTCATGTCTCCCATCACCCCCACCCCCAGCATCCAGGGGCGCCCCCCACCAGGCCCCCACTCATGTCTCCCATCACCCCCACCCCCCAGCAGTGCAGGGGCACCCTCCACCAGGCCTCCACTAATGTTTCCCACCACCCCCACCCCCCAGCAGTGCAGGGGCAGCCTCCACCAGGCCCCCACTCATGTCTCCCACCACCCCCACCCCCCAGCAGTGCAGGGGCACCCTCCACCAGGCCCCCACTCATGTCTCCCACCACCCCCACCCCGCATCAGTGCAGGGGCACCCTCCACCAGGCCCCTACTCATGTGTCCCATCACCCCCACCCCCCAGCAGTGCAGGGCACCCTCCACCAGGCCCCCACTCATGTCCAACTCATGTCTCCCTGCACCCCCACCCCCAGCATCCAGGGACACCCTCCACCAGGCCCCCACTCATGTCTCCCACCACCCCCACCCCCCAGCCGTGCAGGGGCAGCCTCCACCAAATGCCAAACACCCACCTGAGTATTGCATCCACCCACTTAGAAATGGCAAAAACATGATAGAACCCCAATTGCAAGTTTGGAAAAGAACACATGTCCCTCACATACACCCAATGGGTGTCAGTGGATGTCAAAACCCATATCATGATATGCATGAAACCAATGAGATGATACTACACATTGAAGTTTGAAGAAAAAATATGTATTAAAAGCAACATAAATTGAATCAAAAATAAACAAACAATAATGGAAATTAATAAAAAATAAACCAGCAGGTCCGTGAAATAATGCAAAACCACAAATCATAATCCAAAGGAAAGGTGTCCAAAGTCACAGTCCACAAAAGTAAATCCAATGGAAAATTAAAATCGAAAACCATTGCTCCATGGGTAAATCATAAAACAAAAGGAAAATCCAAAAGTCAACTATATACAGATAAACAATCCAGGGTCCATGATCCCAACCGAAGAAATGAAACCTATCTAATAACACTACCTAAAAAAAATATATATATATACAAAAATGTGGCCCATTGTCCAAAAGGTCCAAAAGAAATGCAAAACCAAAGGAAACCTAACACTAACTACAGAACTATTTACAAGGGCAGCGGGCTAGTCCGACGGCTCACTTCGGGATGTTCCAGGCCAGGGCATCATCGAACTCCTGCTCAATGTCCCGGAGGCGGTCCTCCTCCATGGCCCCGAGGGTCCGCAGGGCCGTCCACATGTTCACCCCAAACTCCCTGCGGATTGCCTCAAGGCACTCGGCCCGCCTCAGGGCCCTCCGCATGGAGTTCTCCGCCCTGACCATCGTGAGCCGTGCCTCTTCCGTCCGCTGCCGCTCCGCATCTATGGCGTGGCCCAACCGCTGCCACACGGAAGACACTTCCCATCCTGGGTCCTCCTCCCCTCCGGCCGATGCCTGCCCCTCCGATGTCGAAGGCCCCGAGCCATCATGGCTCCCACCACGTTGCTGTTGCTTCTGTGCCTCTGCCCGTGCACTGCCTCCTGCTGCCTGCACATCCTCCACTGGCTGGGGTGCAGTCGTTGATGTGGCCACCCCTGCTGGATGTCCGACTCCCGACTGTGGCAGGGATGCCTCCTCCACCAGCCTGGCCGCAACGTCAGAGGCAGCTCCACAGGGCACCCAGGTGACTAAAGGGTGGGAAGATGGCACGGAGGACGACTGGCGCATAAGGGGTTCAGTTGAAGAGGGGGTCGTAGCAAGCCCCATCAAACGGAGGAATCCGGCCTGGGTGACCTGTCCCAGTAGGCCGACGCGGTCAACGAGCCATTCAAGATGACGTGCAGTCTCCTCATGAAAAGACTGCAGGTCACCTCTCATGGCCCGTTGACGCAACGTCACACCAGTCAGGACAGGCTCAACCCGGACCCGGATAGCGACATCCGCAGGCAGAGGAAGGCCAGTTGTCGTGAGCTCATCCCCTGCCTGAAAACGGGTCTGGACGTAGGCATCCCTGCTGGTGCAAGATGATGCAGTGACAGGATCAGGGACAGGATTGCACACAGGCACCTCCGCGGCGACCTGTGCTGCCTCCTGTCCCTGGTCCTGCACTGCACCACTAGCACCAGTGGAATCCCCACCTCCAGACTCCGTCTCTGTTGCTTGCATGGCCTCCTCCTCCACCAAACCCCCCACCAACCTGGATGACTCCGTGCCATCTTCCCCCGTTGGGCCCTGTGGGGTCCCAGCTGCCCCTTCTGCTGCCGAGGAGTCCAACTCCGACCTCCGCCTCTTGGACCTCCCCCCGGCAGCTGAGGCCTGGGTCCCGGCACCGGACTCCTCACTCCCCGACGAGATCACAACCTGGGAGGGGAGCCGGGCCTTGCGTCTCCGGCTGGTGGTGCGATCCCCGCCGCTGTGCTCCACAGCACCTTCTCCGCCCTCTTCATCAGTTGACGCTGCAGACAGGGAGAAATAAAACACAGGCATCAGCTTACAATCATGATGCATGTACACTTACCGCTCGACTCCAGACGGGTCTACCTCTCAAGGACCTGGACGTGGAGCGCTGGGGATATGCGTTCCAGGACCCTCATCTGATCTTCTGACAAGTGGTCCCGGCGCCCCTTAGCATCCGCTGCCTTCAAGAGGCGACGGGCCTTGTTCAGCGTCCTGGACCTGAAGTCCTCCCAGCGCTTCTTGACATGTTGGAAGTCGCGGACTGCCACCCCCTACGCTTTGATGGCAGTCACGATGTCCGTCCAGATCCGAGTCCGTCCTTCCTTGTCGGCGTGCACACTTCCGAAGTGGGCATCATGCTGCCCCAGGACTTGCTTCACCAGGACACCAACTTCCCTGGCACTGAAGCTGGTGCCCCTCTGCCTCTCTTGCCGGGGGTTGTCAGTGGTGCCAGATGTTCCAGTGCCCGACATGACAACCCCAGAGGCAGGAGTGGGTGGGCAACTGGGTCTTGGGACTGGGCTGTGGAGCGATGGAATCCCAGTCGGGAGTCTTCGGTTGCAGCAGGAGTGGTCACAGCAACAGCACCCCTGGCTGATGTGCAGGCAGCAAATGGCAGGGCACGTGGGCAGCAGGCAGTCAGGCAGCAGCAGATGGCAGGTGGGAGCGTGCTCGGGGCTCTGGGGGGCAGTAAATCGGCTTTCTGGGCAGGAGCGTGGTCTTCCGTGTGCTTACTTGTGGCCAGCTTGATACAGAGTGATTTGGCACGTGAAAATCCTGCACGTCTGCGTGTAATTCGAGGAGAGGCCCTTAGCGCGTAAGCGCGTCTGCACGCATACGCAATTTCATTGGCCCAAAGGCCCCCATGCGCAGCTATGACGTCAGGCGCATGGCCATAGAGAATGGCACGTGTAAAAAAAAGATACACGTCTGAGTGTCAAAGCGTGTAATTGGTGGAAATGGCCTCATCGCGTATGCGCGTCTGTGACGTGTGTATAAAAGGTACGTGTAGAATACCATTTCCTTGTACGTGCTTTTCGTGGAGAGCGAGTGGGTGAAATCTGTACTTCTTGTCGGTTCATACGCGATTTACTTCACAACATTTCAAGTTCATACTCCCTGTTACCTCTGACAGCTTTTTCTCTTTTCCTCTTTTTCCTGGGCCTGTTTCCTCAAACAGCGTTCCCTTCTAATGTTGTCCTTTCTCAGACAGTGTACAATTCTTCTTTTGGCGGGGGTGTTGCCAACGCGCACACGCGCATATTTTTCCTGCTTTTGTTCCTGGCAGACGGTGAGTCGCGCACGTATTTAACATCTTGCATACGTTCATTCTTGTGTTTCTGGGTGCCACAGCATAGTGCAGGTTTATTTTTCCACACACGTGGTCTAGGAGGGGTTGCGTGCACCTTAATTCCCTTTTTGGGGTGCCTGTGCGTTGCGGGACCCATCATCTTTCCCCAGGGGTGACATACAGCCTTGCTAGAGCACTAGGGTACGATAACCATCTGGTACCCAACCTCTTTGACCCCCAATTGCCCAGGACAATAGTTCACATCGACTCCCATACGCACAATAACATCAGTGCCATGGCTGGGATGCGAACAAGCCGTAAGGGTGGCAAAGGTGGCCGAGCCCCAAGTGGTGGCCATGGTGGATCCGGTAGGGGACGTGGCCGTGACTTGCAGGGTGCCCCTAGCCCCCCATGTGTGGAGGAGCAGTCAGGGACACCCATGCCCCCCCCTGGTTGAGGGTAACATGGCTGACACCATCCATGCTCAGCCCTTGTTGGACCAGCCCACTGTGGAACCAGACCTGGCACATGGTGACTCCATGGCTAACTTCCAGGTCAGCAGGTCCAGGCCACGTGCGCCGGTGCACGTTGGTGTCATCAGGCCACGTGGATCAGGGGCAGCTAGGTCATCTTCTGCCCCGCGTAGGCAGGCTGGGGAGGCTGCAGGGGCAGCTGAGGCTCCATCCACCCCACCTCTCACACACCCAGCCAGGACAGTGTCGGTCCAAGTCCATCATGCTGACATTCCCCCTGACACCATCACACTTGAGCTAATGCCTGCACCAACTCCCATGCTGAGTGTGCAATCCCACACTCCTAGTACAGAGTCCACCGGGGCTCCTGCCCCTAGTGTCCAGAGCGGCGTAGGACACTCAGGATCCCCACCACCTTCCAAGCGGAAGAGGAAGAGTGCTCGTCCAGTAGAGGCTGATGCCCCAGACACAGCTACACAGTCCGGCCCGTCAAGGAAGCCCAGCTTCAATGAGGCCGAACTGAATGCACATGTAGAGTATGTGTCAGCACATGACCGCGAAATGGTGATTGTTGCAGGATCCAAGACCACACCTGCACAACGTCAGGCACACTGGCAGAGCATCGCGGACATCATAAGTGCCCTTGGAATCGTGAGGCGCACAGCTACTGAATGCTACAAGCGCTGGAATGACCTGAAGCACAGGGCAAAGAATAAGCTGGCCTCAAGTCATGCCGCAACTCTAGTGACTGGAGGTGGGTCTCCAGCAGAGGACATAGAACTCACTCCAGATGAGCAGGTTGCTGTGACCTACGTCACAGAGGAACAGATCCAAGGCGTGGGAGGACTGGCAGATTACGAGGCATTGTCCGGTGAGTGCACATGCATGTGTGTCATCCATGTGCATGGTGTGTGTGGGAGGGCTTCTGTTTGGGTGCCAGGTGAGGGTGTGTGTGCCTGAGTGGTTTGGGTCACCCATGTGCCTCATCCAATACATTCTGCGCACCAGCATTTGGGTATAGCAGTATCCCTTCTGCCAACATTAGACATCCAGCCCAACACCACGCCAGTTGCCCTTGAAGTGTCATCTTGCCACAACATTGTTGCTTATTTTCCTCTGTTTATTCAGGCAGATTGTTTGCATACCACCACTTTTACTCGGCATTTCTCAGTCCTATTGTCACATGTCTGACATGGCTATGGTACAGTGGACTGGCTTTGTTTCCTGGACATGATTTGTTTAGACATGTCCCGGTGCTATAGGACCATTTTGGACTGGCAGCTCCAGGTTAAACATTTGAACCATTTCAATGAAAAAATCAATTTCATGAGCAAACTGGACTGAATGAACAATTGGTGCCCTCCTCTCCCTCTTCACTTTATGGCTAGGGTACATGCCATCTGTGTGATGGCATGTGTATTTGACCTGCCAATCACTGGCCAATGTGTGATGCCACTGCTAGGCAGCATGCAGCAAATGTATTCATCTTCCATCTTGGTGTCATCAATGTGTTCAATCTGCCTACCCTTCACACGCAGTGACAGTGCATGCATGGGAGGGTTTTAGTCATGTGGGACATGTGTCAATCAAGTACTGTTTCTGTAGCCCCTCAGCCTTAATTGTGTGCCATAGTGCTAATGCCTGTTTCCATTTGTTTTCTTTTATGTCTTTGTAGGGGATGACGCACTTGATACTGCTGGGGTTGTGGAGATGGTGCAGTCCCAGGAAGGGTCTGAGGCCCGACCGACCACCAGTGTGGGACGTGGTGTGGTGGTGGGTGAGAACCCACAACTGCTGCAGGTCGTGCTCTCAAGGGGTGTCTCTGGCTGCACCTCCCCCGAGCTGTATTCAGGTGTCGATTTGGATGATGAGACCTATGTGCCGTCGCAGGTGAGTGTTCCTGGGAGGGATTCTGTTCTGTCCGACCCACCTGCACCAGGGTTAGAACCCTCAATGGGGATGTCAGTGTTGGCAGGTACGCCTTTGGTGGTTACGGATGCAGGGTCACACTCCGCAACATCTGATCCTGTTCCTGGGCCAGCAAATCAGAGGGGGAATGCAGTCCTGCAGCCTCAGGCAGTGCGGGCACAGCAAGGCGCAGTTCGCCTTGCCCCAGACAGGTGTGGTGCCCGCCGACGTGGTGGCCGTACGCCACCTGGCAATACCGCATGGGAGCAATCCATATACGGTATGGCAACCCAAGAGGCAGCATCATCAGAGTTGATGGCTCAGGCCATGTATAGGGTGGCCACTTCCATTGTCTCCCCCGAAAGGCTGATGGAGCGACTACAGCAGGCAACAGACTCCATCTGCCAGTCACACAGGGAGGACATGTTGGCGTCCGACAGGGACAGGCGGGCGGCACTGGCGACTCTGCGGGAAGCCATTTCCATAGAGTACCAGGGCCACAGGGAAGCCCTAAGGGTGGAACTCCTTCACCTCAGGACGACTCTTGTTGAGCTTCAGGCTTCAACAAACAGAAGGACAGAACAGCAGCTGGAGCGTCTCACACGTACGCTCTCAGCTGAGATGCAGGCATCTAGGGCGGAGGTCCGGGCATCCCGTGAGTTGTTGCATGGGGACCTACACACAATTATCCTCCAGAACGAGACCTACCACACCCGCATGCTTGCTGCCATGGAGGGACAGACTAGGGCTTTGCGTGGGCTGCCTCCCATAGTGCCACCACCTCCTGATGCAGCTGCAGAGGGTGAGGAGGGCGACAGCAGTGATTCTCTCACAATAGGGTAGCCGTGTAGGCCATGACCATGGAGGTGTTTTTTTTCCCGCAAGATCCACACAGGTGGGTTTTGGTGTGCACCCTGTCCTCGGACCTCCTGGGTGGCCTCCCCCACCCCCTGGGCCCATTCATGGCCATTTTTTCTTTTTTTTTTTTGGACAGTGTGTTGCCTTGTGTGGCTCCCGTGGGCATACGCTGTATTGTGGCTGGGCACATGCAGGCTTGTCATGAATTTGGTTCAGATGCTTGAGTTTGTGTGACACACACCCCTCCTGCTTCCCGTTTTCATGGGCTTGCA
The DNA here is from genome assembly GCF_040938575.1 of Ambystoma mexicanum. Taxonomy (NCBI): domain Eukaryota; kingdom Metazoa; phylum Chordata; class Amphibia; order Caudata; family Ambystomatidae; genus Ambystoma; species Ambystoma mexicanum. The sequence goes on from NC_090925.1 coordinate 580,776,603, forward strand.
AAGGGTGTGCCCAAGTGACATTGACGTACATGGTGACGTTGGACTCCCATTCGATGTGTGGGCAGTCTGTAGTCAATACTCAGGGCCTCATTACGACCCAGGCGGTAAGTTACCGCCTGGGCCGTGACTTTACCACCATGGCGTAAACTACGTTTACGCCATGGTGGTAGGGCGACTTACCGCCCCATTCCAACCTTGGCGGGGCGGTAAATCCCCATTTTCCCATTTTCCCTTCCCCATTCCCATTTTGCCCCATAGGGCATAATGGGAGTGGGGAAGGCGTTAATTACGCCACCGTAAATTACGGTGGCGTAATTAACTCCATGGTCCCTTAGCGCCATGGCGCTAAGGGACCTCGTACTCAGGCGGTAAGGGTCGGCGCTGTTTACGACGCCGTAAAACCCTTACCGCCTGAGTCGTAATGAGGCCCTGTGTATACATTCATAGTGCATATTGTTGTTGTATTGTACACTGCATGGTGTATACATATGTGCCTCTGCATCCATCTCATCCTCCTAATTTGTAGGTCCATTTCTCATGTCTTCACAAGGCGGTCCACCTTGGAACTGGAGTCCATGTTGTAAGCAGTGCACATACACTCTTGCGTGGCGCTAACACTGTATACTTGGAAGTGTTCGAAGTGCTGGCATCATCAGGTAGTGAGGCTACCAATTTTTTAAGTCTGTAATGTCATGTTTAAGGTAGGTTTAAGGTAGGTTGGAGGTTGTGTAGGTGATTGGTATTCTTGGTAAGTATTTGATAATGTGTGTTGTAGGTCCTGCATTACTGTGAGCATTTCATGTGTGGCCATGTTTCCATTAGGGACACTGTAGTTGGTGACACTTGGGGCATGTTGTGGGGATTAATTTGTTTGCTCTCACATTGCATGACATGCCATGGTGTGTTGTGTGGCCGTGCCGGGGAGAGGTTGGGTGACAGGGCACTGTTCTCATGTAGTATTTTGCAAGTGGGTATTCATTTCTGCAGCATGGAAGTGTGTCTTTTGATGACACTGCATTGGTGGTGTTTGTGTAGGTAGGTATGCACACATTGTGACACTTCCACATGAACAATCTCAGGCTGCTATGGTTCTGACAGTTGATTGTCCCTTTGTCCGTCATAATTGTCAGGTCGCGTCATCATTGCTTATCAGATGGTATGTGCCAGGGCTGTGTGCACTCCACAGGGGTGTGATTTCTATGTGAAGTAATTAGCCACCAGCTGCGTACGGGCTGCCTCACCCTGTGCCCTTTCCCCTCCCATGCGCAGCGGGCGTGCATGTGGTTGGCGATGTGGGGGCACCACCATGTCCACAGCCAGGCCCCGGCGTGTTGCAACATTGTGCAGGACACATGCTGCCACTATGATCCTGCACACTACTGGGGTGCATATAACAGCTGCCTGCCAGAACGGTCAAGGGAGCGAAAGCGTGACTTGAGCACTCCGAATGTGCGCTCCACTATGCCCCGGGTTGCAATATGGGCTGTGTTGTATCTTACCTCGGGAGGCGTGATGGGGTTCCGAATTGGCGTCATCATGTGGGTGCTCAGAGGGTAGGCACTGTCCCCTGGTTAGGAGGTGAAGGGTATCATTAGTGGGGTAGTGACATAACTCTGCATCTGACATGCATGCATGTGCAGTGGCATTCATACTCACCAAGCAGCCATGTATCGCCATGCCGCCCAGCTTCTAGGTCCCGGCTTAGGGTAGACATTCGGTAAATGAAGCTGTCGTGGGTGGACCCTGGATAGTTGGCATATACTGAGGTGATGATTCCCTTGGCATTACATACTTCCTGCAGGTTGATGGAATGCCAGTGCTTGCGGTTCCTATAGATGTGCTCAGATGCCCTGGGGGGACGTAGTGCCACATGGGTGCAGTCAATGGCACCTAACACTTTGGGGAATTGTGCCGCACCGTAAAAATCAAGGGCGGCAGCCTGCCTTTCTGCAGGTGTCCTGGACAGGTATATGTGCCTACGGACTGATGGGCGTGCAGTGATGATGTTCAAGACCTGGTGTAGGCATTGTGACTGCGTGGCCTGTGACACCCCACCCACTATGGCACTTGTCCGCTGAAATGATCCTGTGGCCAAGAAGTGCAGTACATTGAGGACCTTCTCCAGGGGGCTGAGTGCTTGGGAGCACATGGTGGGTGATGTGAGGTCATCCTCCCACTCACTGACCAGGTCCAGTATTATGTGTGGTGGAAACCTGTACCTCCCATATACCTGGTCATCAGGCATCCCAAAAAGGCTGGTTCTGGGAGTGAAAATTCGGGCCCTCACTATCCTCCTCCTCCTCCTTTGGTAACCCACGGCCACTGCTGCTAGGAACGGTATATTCATCCTGGCGTCTGAGCTTGTTTGTTGCTTGCGCGCACTTTTATGCTGCGCGGGTTGACGTACGCCTGCTTCATGCTGGCGTACGTGTTTCAGGATTGGACCATTTATTTTTCGACGCGCTGTAGGCGAACGTGTGAATCTTCCCGCCCACCTCAGGAATACACGTAACACGCTCTCCCAGACCCAGTCGCGAGTAAATATTCCCGCCCACCCCTGGAATACACATACCCCACTCTCACAGGCCCAGTCGCATGTGGAAGTTCACGCGCACCCCTAAATACACGTACCCAGGGCAATCGCGTGTGGAACTGCCCGCGAACCCCGTAATACACGTAGCCTGCTGGTATCTCATGTGGAAGTTCACGCGGACCCATAATACACGTACCCTGATGGTATCGCATGGGAGACTACCCGCGCACCCCAGGAATACACGTACCCAGGCAAATGGCACGGCTGGGGCGTGGGGGTGGTGGGAGACATGTGTGGGGGCCTGGTGGAGGCTGCCCCTGCACTGCTGGGGGGTGGGGGTGATGGGAGACATGAGTGGGGGCCTGGTGGAGGGTGCCCTGCACTGCTGGGGGGTGGGGGTGCAGAGGGACATGTGTGGGGGTCTGGTGGAGGGTGCCCTGCACTGCTGGGGGTGGGGGTGGGGGTGGTGGGAGACATGTGTGGGGGCCTGGTGGAGGGTGCCCCTGGATGCTGGGGGGTGGGGGTGCAGGTGGACATGAGTGGGGGCCTGGTGGAGGGTGCCCTGCACTGCTGGTGGGTGGCGGTACAGGGGGACATGTGTGGGGGTCTGGTGGAGGGTGCCCTGCACTGCTGGGGGTGGGGGTGGTGGGAGACATGTGTGGGGGCCTGGTCGAGGGTGCCCCTGGATGCTGGGGGGTGGGGGTGCAAGGGGACATGTGTGGGGGCCTGGTGGAGGGTGCCCTGCACTGCTGGGGGTGGTGGTGGTGGGAGACATGTGTGGGGGCCTGGTGGAGGGTGCCCCTGGATGATGGGGGGTGGGGGTGATGGGAGACATGAGTTGGACATGAGTGGGGGCCTGGTGGAGGGTGCCCTGGATGCTGGGGTGTGGGGGTGGTGGGAGACATGATTGGGGGCCTGGTGGAGGGTGCCCCTGCACTGCTGGGGGGTGGGGGTGATGGGAGACATGAGTTGGACATGAGTGGGGGCCTGGTGGAGGCTGCTCCTGGATGCTGGGGGGTGGGGGTGGTGGGAGACATGAGTGGGGCCCTGGTGAAGGGTGCCCCTGGATGCTGGGGGGTGGGGGGGGTGGGAGACATGAGTGGGGGCCTGGTGGAGGGTGCCCCTGTACTGCTGGGGGGCGGGGGTGGTGGGAGACATGAGTGGGGGCCTGGTGGAGGGTGCCCCTGGATGCTGGGGGTGGGGGTGGTGGGAGACATGAGTGGGGGCCTGGTGGAGGGTGCCCTGCACTGCTGGTGGGTCGGGGTGCTGGGAGACAAGAGTGGGGGCCTGGTGGATGCTGCCCCTGCACTGCTGGGGGGTGGGGGTGGTGGGAGACATGTGTGGGGGCCTGGTGGAGGGTGCCCTGCACTGCTGGGGGGTGGGGGTGGTGGGAGACATGAGTGGGGGCCTGGTGGAGGGTGCCCCTGGATGCTGGGGGGTGGGAGTGGTGAGAGACATGAGTGGGGGCCTGGTGGAAGCTGCCCCTGCACTGCTGGGGGGTGGGGGTGATGGGAGACATGAGTGGGTGCCTGGTGGAGGGTGCCCTGCACTGCTGGAGGGTGGGAGTGGTGGGAGACATGTGTGGGGGCCTGGTGGATGGTGCCCCTGGAGGCTGGGGGGTGGGGGAGGTGGGAGACATGAGTGGGGGCCTGGTGGAGGGTGCGCTGCACTGCTGGGGGTGGGGGTGATGGGTGACATGAGTGGGGGCCTGGTGGAGGGTGCCCCTGGATGCGGGGGGGTGGAGGTGGTGGGAGACATGAGTGGGGGCCTGGTGGAAGCTGCCCCTGCACTGCTGGGGGTGGGGGTGGTGGGAGACATGTGTGGGGGCCTGGTGGAGGCTTTCCCTGCACTGCTGGTGGTGGGGGTGGTGGGAGACATGTGTGGGGGCCTGGTGGAGGGTGCCCTGCACTGCTGGGGGGTGGGGGTGCAGGGGGACATGAGTGGGGGCCTGGTGGAGGGTTCCCCTGGATGCTGGGGGGTGGGGGTGGTGGGAGACATGAGTAGGGGCCTGGTGGAGGGTGCCCTGCACGGCTGTGGGGTGGGGGTGATGGGTGACATGAGTGGGGGCCTGGTGGAGGGTGCCACTGGATGCTGGGGGGTGGGGATGCAGGGGGACATGTGTGGGGGCCTGGTGGAGGGTGCCCTGCACTGCTGGGGGGTGGGGGTGGTGGGAGACATGTGTGGGGGCCTGGTGGAGGGTGCCCCCGGATGCTGGGGGGTGGGGGTGCAGGGGGACATGAGTGGGGGCCTGGTGGAGGGTGCCCCTGGTTGCTGGGGGGTGGGGGTGCAGCGGGACATGTGTGGGGGCCTGGTGGAGGGTGCCCTGCACTGCTTGGGGGTGGGGGGGTGGGACACATGTGTGGGGGCCTGGTGGAGGGTGCCCCTGGATGCTGGGGGGTGGGGGTGCAGGGGGACATGAGTGGGGGCCTGGTGGAGGGTGCCCCTGGATTCTGGGGGGTGGGGGTGCAGGGGTACATGTGTGGGGGCCTGGTGGAGGGTGCCCTGCACTGCTGGGGGGTGGGGGTGGTGGGAGACATGAGTGGGGGCCTGGTGGAGGGTGCCCCTGCACTGCTGGGGGGTAGGGGTGATGGGAGACATGAGTGGGGGCCTGGTGGAGGGTGCCCTGCACTGCTGGGGGGTGGGGGTGATGGGTGACATGAGTGGGGGCCTGGTGGAGGATGTCCCTGGATGCTGGGGGGTGGGGGTGCAGGGAGACATGAGTTGGACATGAGTGGGGGCCTGGTGGAGGGTGCCCCTGGATGCTGGGGGGTGGGGGTGCAGGGGGACATGAGTGGGGGCCTGGTGGAGGGTGCCCCTGGATGCTGGGGTGTGGGGCTGCAGGGGGACATGTGTGGGGGCCTGGTGGAAGGTGCCCTGCACTGCTGGGGGGTGGGGGTGGTGGGAGACATGTGTGGGGGCCTGGTGGAGGGTGCCCTGCACTGCTGGGGGGTGGGGGTGGTGGGAGACATGAGTGGGGGCCTGGTGGAGGGTGCCCCTGGATGCTGGGGGGTGGGAGTGGTGAGAGACATGAGTGGGGGCCTGGTTGAAGCTGCCCCTGCACTGCTGGGGGGTGGGGGTGATGGGAGACATGAGTGGGTGCCTGGTGGAGGGTGCCCTGCACTGCTGGAGGGTGGGGGTGGTGGGAGACTTGTGTGGGGGCCTGGTGGATGGTGCCCCTGGAGGCTGGGGGGTGGGGGAGGTGGGAGACATGAGTGGGTGCCTGGTGGAGGGTGCCCTGCACTGCTGGAGGGTGGGGGTGGTGGGAGACATGTGTGGGGGCCTGGTGGATGGTGCCCCTGGATGCTGGGGGGTGGGGGTGAAGGGGGACATGAGTGGGGGCCTGGTGGAGGGTGCCCCTGGATGCTGGGGTGTGGGGCTGCAGGGGGACATGTGTGGGGGCCTGGTGGAAGGTGCCCTGTACTGCTGGGTGGTGGGGGTGGTGGGAGACATGTGTGGGGGCCTGGTGGTGGGTGCCCTGCACTGCTGGGGGGTGGGGGTGGTGGGAGACATGAGTGGCGGCCTGGTGGAGGGTGCCCCTGCACTGCTGAGGGGTGGGGGTGATGGGTGACATGAGTGGGGGCCTGGTGGAGGGTGCCCTGCACTGCTGGGGGGTGGGGGTAGTGGGAGACATGAGTGGGGGCCTGGTGGAGGGTGCCCCTGGATGCTGGGGGGTGGAGGTGCAGGGGGACATGAGTGGGGGCCTGGTGGAGGGTGCCCCTGGATGCTGGGGGGTGGGGTGCAGGGGGACATGTGTGGGGCCTGGTGGAGGGTGCCCCTGGATGCTGGGGGGTGGGGGTGGTGAGAGACATGAGTTGGGGGCCTGGTGGAGGCTGCCCCTGCACTGCTGGGGGGGGTGATGGGAGACATGAGTGGGGGCCTGGTGGAGGGTGCCCTGCACTGCTGCAGGGTGGGGGTGCACGGGGACATGTGTGGGGGCCTGGTGGAGGTTGCCCCTGCACTGCTGGAGGGTGGGGGTGGTGGGAGACATGAGTGGGGGCCTGATGGAGGGTGCCCCTGGATGCTGGGGGGTGGGGGCGCAGGGGGACATGCGTGGGGGCCTGGTGGAGGGTGCCCTGCACTGCTGGGGGGTGGGGGTGGTGGGAGACATATGTGGGGGCCTGGCGGAGGGTGCCCTGCACTGCTTGGGTGTGGGGGTGCTGGGGGACATGAGTGGGGGCCTGGTGGAGGGTGCCCCTGGATGCTGGGGGATGGGGGTGCTCGGAGACATGTGTTGGTGAACAGTAGTGCAAGGTGACATGTGGGTTGGCTGGGGGGCATGGCCATGGTGGATGGGTTGCCTTTGGGACATGAGCAGGGGTGCAGGGTAGTCCCCTGTGGTGTGGGCTGCCTGCAGGGGCCGTGGAGGGTGTAGAGGGAACACCTGGGAGGACCCACACAGCCAAATCACGTGTAGCATTCCCCGGCACCACCGAAATACACGTACCCTGCTGAAATCGGGTGTGAATCTTCCTGCGCACCTCGGAATACACGTACCCAGGCCAATCGCGTGTGGAACTTCCCGCGCACCTGAAGTACACGTACCCAGGCCAATCGCGTGTGGAACTTCCCGCGCATCCCGAAGTACACTTACCCAGGCCAATCGCGTGTGGAACTTCACGCGCACCCCAAAGTACACGTACGCAGGCCAATCGCGTGTGGAACTTCCCACACACCCAGAAACACACACACATGCTAGTTTTCACACAGCAGGTGTCCGTGTTTGTTGGTACCCCGTTGCACCTCATTTGTCCTAGAGGGCCACTGTATGGACCATTCATCATGGCTGTACATGGGTGCTTTTTGTTAGCGCACATTTTGGCGCACATTTATTTCAGGCGCAGGGACGCTACCGCCTGCTTTATTGTGACATACTTGTTTGGCCCTTTGCGCGTCTTTCACGGTGCGCTGGTTTGCCCTATTCGATTCCATGAATACGGGTTGTAGGCGAGCGTGTAGGCATTCCGCGCACTTGCCTCCTGTACTTCCCCCGTGACGCCCATGTTTTCACGCGTTGTTCCCCATTCCGAGTGTTACGCCCCGTGTTCCGCCTACTTTTGTGATGTGCGCCGCGCTATGTGCGATTTCACAGTGGCCGTGGCGCACGCTCTTGGATGACCTGAGCACTTTTTCATCGCACATCCAATGTTTTTCTCGCGCACGCACTTCCTTGAATCGATGTGCGCTGGTTTCCCTGCGATTTTCGCACTTGCACTGCGATTTTCGCACTTTTACTGCGAATCGCACGTTTTGGCACCTCTGCGCGGGAATTTTCGGCGCACATTAATTCCATGAATCGACCCCTTAGTTTGGATGTGTTCTAAATCTCTAAGGAGTTCTCTGGTTGTTCTATTTAGGAGAATGTTATTACATTTTTGGAGTTCTTTAGCAGGACTTGTTGCATATTACAAGCTACGGACAAGGTTTTGCATAGCAGAATGGTGTGTTACTAACATGTTGATGTGATGGAAGGTGCTTTTACAAGCTGTTCCAGAAATGTAGGCTAATGAATTTCCTTGTAGTCCAGTGTGGATGCGTACGGCGGGAGTCCATGGTTTGCAAAGTTTTGATTCTACTTTTGTCTGTTAGTTTGACATAGTGATTGAGGAATTGTCATAAACATTTGAACGACTTTTAGTGCACATTACATATTGACCTGAAGGTCCATTTGTAGACTAGACAACTTGTTTGACAAAAGGAACATTTGGTTGAAAGTTTGTTGGGGAAGATTTTTCTGCTACCACTTCACAGCCTCGCCCATTATTGTCTAATTGGATTTTTTTTGTTTTGTTGTCTATAAGCCTTTTCATTGAAATATGGTTCTGTGCTGCTGGTGTAAAACCATTCTCCTGCACAGAAGTTTGAAAAGGTATCTATATTGACATTGCACATGTTTACAAATAGTCTTTGTAGTGTTTTGATTAATTTAGATAGTGGTTTCATTCTGTTTAAAATCAATATGAAGAATGTCGTCTTTAGTTTAAATGTGCTCTTCATCAGAGCTTCAAGGACCAGTTTTCTATGGTTGTTTTTAGGCATGGAATTTAACTTCTCAGATATCATTATGAGATTGCCAAAAACTCTATGCTGGAAAATCTTTCAAAAAATCGATATTTTAGACATTTTTACTGTGGCTACATTAACATTGCTAGATATAATGTGAGGTTCATCTTGCGGTGTAGCTTCCATTAACATTTTTTTTTGTTTTATTTTTTGAAAGCGGGGCCTTGTTTATTTTAGAGCTGACTGGTTTAGTTTGGTTGAGTCAGGTTACTAGATCTTCGATTTGAATGTTTTCTATCAAATGTTTTAGTGGTCTGGAGCATATGATTTGTCTTTATTTTTATCTGCTCTATCTTTTCATTGTTTTCTACAGAGTTGCTTTTTAGTAGGCATTCCTTTGTGTCTTTTGGAAAAAAAAGAAAGTGTGTGTTTTAAAGTTGTGGAATGTGTGAGTGTGTTACTGTATAACATTGATGGGTTTGTGGGTGTAATTGTAGAGAGTTAAAAAGACTGTTGTGCGATTGTAAAGTAGGATAATAGGTGGGTTGCGAACCTTGTAAGAGTTAGAGGTAGTATAGGTGTGGTGGATTTTGGTAAATTTGACATTGAAATTGGGAGGTGTTTTGTGGAATAAGTATGTGTATGTGATGGGGAATGTGTAAAAAAGTGTGTATAGTACTATGTGTTTCAGAGGTGTTAGTGAATAAAGAAAAATATTTTGCTGTGGTGAGAAAAACAGCGGTTGCTGTAGTGATGAATTTTACTAGTGGTGAGGAATAGTGTATGTGTGGTGATGTGTGTTAGTAGTTCGGAATGCAATGCAATGTGTGTGACCGTTTTTTGGTTTGGTTTCAGGAGTTGATGAGGATAGGGCTGTGAAAGAATAATAAAATGAAATTGTGCTACATGAGGTCTATTAGAGAAAGTTGTGTTGTTAGGCAACACAAGACTGCTGGTGTATTGAATAAGGAGTAATGTTGAGATGTGATTGGAAATACTGTGACTGGTGGAATAGAATGAGTAAGAGTGTAATACAATACTGTTGAATGGAAAGGAAGGCTTTAGGATAATATATAGTGAATTGTGGGGATGACAAACTCTGGATCAGTTGGGCGCTGCTAGGGTATGGTGGCCCAATGGTCGCTTGTTGAGCGATTAGATCAATTATATGGTCAAGTCAGGTCATAGTCATTAGTTTGTTTATTTTTGGTTAGTTGGCACCAAAGAAAACATCATTGCAGAAATGAATGACATGTTTTTGACGTGGTAACTCGCTACACAGCCGACGTGCGTTTCAACCTAAGTCTTTTTCAAGGCTGTGATTTGGTGATGTTGTGATGTGCACCGTGAAGTGACATAGTGATAACCATTGTTTATTTATAACATATATATTCCATTCAAGCATGTATTTATTAATTTGTTCCAGTCATGAGGAAAGGAAGCACATTGTGGTAGCAGATTGGTAATTAGCAAAACCCATGATCGTGAGTGGTGGTGACGGGGTGAATAACAGGGCAGCACATGTAGCAATGAATGGTTACATTTAGGCATGATAAGATGTATAGTTACAGTGTGAAGTCAATTGAGACAGAATAAGAGACAATGTACCAAGGGAGACAAAGGAAAAGGAGAAGGAGAGTCAATTAGTTGAGTCAAGGGCCAAAAGAATTTGGTAAGATAGCTTAGTTGGGTAATTGTGGAGGAAGAGGAGTCTTATCCCATTGAGTTGAGGGGTGGACTTCAATTGCAGTAAGCTGATCCTCCCAGATAAGGGCGCCAGGGGGGCTGGATAGCCGATCTGAAAAGTAGATAGATAGGGTTCTCAGCAGGGATGGGACCCATGGACGAGTGGCCGATGTTAGATACATGTCAATCGGAGAATTGGGGTGCTAGGTAGTAGCAATTGGGCAGGATGCTGGGGAGGGACCAAAGTTTGACAATATACAAGGAAGTAATTCCAAAGGAAGTTCCCCAGCCAGCTCTCTGGCAACATCGGACGCAGACAGTGAACCAGAACAAGAAACTGAAGAAAATGAAGACTGTGACCAGGTACCCGACACGCCACAAGCAGAAACCGAAAGGTCAGCACCCCACGTAGAGAAGGAAGGGGCTGCATCAAGATTGTCCAGACAACATGAACTTAGCAGAAGCATTGGCTACAATTTCCTGGACGAGATTCAACGCTAGAGGAAAGGAAACCGAGTCCCACAACAGCAACAACAACAACGAAATAATAAACAGGTCCATTTGTTAGACCCTACCCGGGGAAATATCCCACCAAGATTAGAGCCAAGAGAGGCAAGAGAGCAGGGGCCAAGAGACGCTGAAGAAGAACAAGAAAGTGCTATCAGACTAACAAGATCACAAACACAGCTACAGCAACGAACGCCAAGATAACATACTTAGTGACAAATTTCTCCAAACACATCCTCTCAGAGCATGACTCAAAAATCCTAAACAAAGGTCTCTCTTTTGCTCCAGCTAACCCAACCAACTATGTGAATGCCCAGATCGACCTATTCAAATACAGCAGGGAACTCAAACTCAAGAAATTTTTCTCAAAACAAGTCAAGTGGAAACAACCCAAACCGGTACCAGTACCACTGAGCACCTTAGATATGGAGCATCTTGAGTGTACACACCTCCTGACAACCCTGGACCAGTCACCCAACAAGGAAACACAGACCATGCACCAGACCATGCAAGAACTGAATATTGAAGAAAGCAACTTGAAGATACCAGAAAAGAAACCGAAATCCAAATTCACTCCCAACCTACAAGGGGACAATGCAATAGACATTTTCAGCCTGGCGGTCACAAGAGACCTCCAAGCGTTACAAGATTGCATGAGAATGAAGCATTCAAGAAGAGAAGATAATATTACCAGTCAAGAACGACTCGCACTCAAGAGATTACAAGACAATCACCAAATCAAAATCAAGGAAGCTGAAAAAGGGGGCAACGTGGTCATAATGGACAGATCTGTCTACGTCAAAATGGCCCTCACCCATTTACTACACCTGGTTGCTATGACACCATAAGGAAGAATCCAACGAATGAAGTCCGAACGGAAGCTAGTAGCCTGCTGACCAAATGGCACAAGCGCAGACTTTTGTCAGATGACGAAATGAAATATCTATACCTACCACACCCTAGGATGCCGATGATCTACTTTTTGCCTAAAATCCACAAGATATTTGACCCCATACCAGAAGGATGCCTAATACTGAGTGGAATAGGATGGGTCATTGAACCTTTGAATAAATACATCAACAACGTCCTGGCACCTGATGTCCCAAAGATACCAACCTTCCTATGTGACACAATGCACACCCCACTAATGTTGCAGGATATCGTGTGGAAGCAATACTACACCCTGGTAACTCTGGATGTTAAAGCCCTTTACACATCCATAGACCACTGACTAGCCTTAAAGGCCATTGATTTTGCCTTCACAAAAGCATCAGCTTCATTCTGGTCACATTTGGAACTAACTAAAGAACTTCTGGAATTCTCACTCAGCAATACGATCTTCCTATTTGACCAACAATACTACAGGCAAACAAAAGGCATAGCCATGGGTGCAGCTTATGCACCTTCAATGGCCAACTTATTTATGCACCATTATGAACAAGTACACGCCTTCACCAACCATGACTTCAACGATCTAATCCACACTTGGATGCGATACGTTGACAACATCCTGATGATCTGGCGTGGTACAGATGAATTACTTGAAACATTCAAACGCTATTTGAATGAGAACAATTTTGGGATCGAAATAACGGGAACCTCAAGTAAAGTGAGCATTGACTTCCTGGATATCACTATCACGCCAGCTGTCACAGAACTAATGACCTCAACTTATAGGAAACTGACAGAAGTCAACTCAGTCCTGCATGCATCCAGCTGCGACCAAAGATCTGTAATCAATAATATCCCCAAAAGTGAATTCCTCCGAGCCAAATGGAACTGCAGCACCTGGCCATCATATGGAAACGAATGTGCAACACTTAGCAGATGCTTTTATGAGAGAGGATACGCAGACCAATCAATACAAGCAGCCATAGCCATGGCTAACAGTATAGAACGCAGCTCGCTTTTGACCCCCAAGGTACCCACCAGTAAACAGGTAACAAATGACAGCCCAATAAGATACATTACCCAGTTCTGCAGTGATAGCCATCAAGTACAGAAGATTCTGAAGAGACATTGGCATATCTTATCAATAGATGAAGATATCAAGGCATGGATCCCAGACAAGCCAATCCTAACCTATACCAAGGCCAGAACACTCAAAAACATCCTTAGCCCATCATTCATGGTGCCTATTCCAACAACCGATGGAAACTGGCTCATCAGCAACAAACCAGTGGGCTTCTACAAGTGTGGAAACTGCTCCATGTGCAAATTCGCTACAACGACCAAGACTTTGACCTTTAGTACCAGTGGCACACATTCAATCAGAGAATACATCAACTGTAGATCCAAATTTGTGGTTTATGCTATTAACTGTGTATGTAATCGCAAATACATTGGGAGTACTAAGAGAGAACTCAGAACAAGGATCAGGGAACATCTCAATTCCCTACATTCCCAGGACACCAGATATCCACTGGCATTACACTGGCAGGAAGAACACCAGTGGGACAACAAGGAAGACATCTTCGTGGGACTGGAGAAAATATTAACCGACATATGGGGCGGAGATAGAGAACTACAACTACGCCAGAAAGAAGCAAAGCTGATATGCCAATATCACGCCGTTACTTTTGGATTAAACAGTGACCATGATTTCCATGTTTTCCTGTAAATCAGCAGCACATAAACATGCGATAGTTTCTGCCCATACATGCATTATGGATACAATTGTGGTAACTTCCTTCCATGTACCAATCCTGGTCAGGCTCGGTTCGGGTAATTCCCCTACATTCTATTCTCGTCCCTATGACGTAAACCATGACAGGTTCCATCCCGCAGGATGGCCATTTTTAGACCAATCACACTACTTGATTAACCAACCAATCTGTGCCATGCTACTATAAATTCCCATAAGCAGGGCTGATCCACAGCACACGGATTCCCGAGAACGCTCTCACGCAACGAACTTGCCGGACCCGGCCAACGGTAAGCCTCCCACCAGACGCCCCCTCTCAGGCATTCCTCCCCTGCCTCCTGCCCAATTGCTACTACCTAGCACCCCAATTCTCCTATTGACATGCATCTAACATCGGCCACTCGTCCATGGGTCCCATCCCTGCTGAGAACCCTATCAATCTACTTTTCAGATCGGCTATCCAGCCCCCCTGGCACCCTTATCTGGGAGGACCAGCTTACTGCAATTGAAGTCCACCCCCCAAGTCAATTGGATAAGACTCCTCTTCCTACACAATTACCCAACTAAGCTATTTTACCAAATTCTTTTGGCCCTTGACTCAACTAATTGGCTCTCCTTCTCCTTTTCCTTTGTCTCCCTTGGTACATTGTCTCTTATTCTGTCTCAATTGACTTCACACTGTAACTATACATCTTATAATGCCTAAATGTAACCATTGATTGCTATATGTGCTGCCCTGTTATTCACCCCGTCACCACCACTCACGATCACAGGTTTTGCTAATTACCAATCTGCTACCAAAATGTGCTTCCATTCCTCATGACTTGAACAAATTAATAAATACATTCTTATTGAATGGAATATATATGTTATAAATAAACAATGGTTATCACTATGTCACTTCACAGTGCACATCACAACATCACCAAATCACACCCTTGAAAAAGACTTAGGTTGAAAAGCTCGTTGGCTGTGTAGCGAGTTACCACATCAAAAACTTGTAATTCGTTTCTACAATGATGTTTTCTTTGGTGCCAACTAACCAAAAATTAACAAACTAATGACTATGACCTGACTTGACCATATAATTGATCTAATCGCTCAAAAAGCGACCATTGGGCCACCATACCCTACCAGCGCCCAAATGATCCAGAGTTTGTCATCCCCACAATTCTTACATTTTTGGGAATCCCAGAGTTGGTTCCTCAACAAACCAGGATCCAGGCTGCTGGTCTAATTCGGCAACAAGAAAAGAGGAGGTGCGCAGGAGAGAGGGAGTCCCGCCACGATCAACTCCACTTCTGCTAAAACTAATATATAGTGAAGTTTAGTTATTTGAATTAGAGAGCCATAAATGCTATATTAATACACTTACTTTGTAGAACATGAAGAGTTTTCTTTGTTCGGTAGCAGTTTTTGTCAATCTTTGTTTCTGTAATTGTAAAAGAACATTAGTTCGGTATATGTATTAATGTTCAAGTAGTTTCAGTATCAATAGGTTGATATTTATTATCGTAGGAGCAGTTATTAGAAAAAGGGGTGAGTAAAGGTTTGTTATGTGTGGGGTACTGAAGTATGTTAACTATGTGCCAGTATATGGCATCTTATAGTAGTGGTTGGAAAACACTAGTACTTTATATTTAAGGAAAAGTGTTGCCTCTAGGATTGCCTCTTTTTAGTAGAAATGTATTGAAAGGCAAAGAATACATACATGCATTAGGACTTCCACCATCTCCCTGTGTTTCTGAATTAAGTAACAAGCCTGTGCAAAATATTTTACTGTTTTAAGTGGCACTTGTTGTAACATTGTACACTATATGGAATGTGGTAGTACTGGGTTTAAAACACTGTACCTTTTATATGTAAGGAAAGCTGATGTGTTTTAGTAATGGCTACTTTTACTTATATTTTAGTAAGAAACATACAGTCTATAGGTAGATAAGCAGCGCCAACATTTTGATATGCCTTTAAAGGAAATGAAATGCAGTTGCTAAAAACTGGTATGGTAATATTAAGTCACAACTGATGTGAGCAGGTTAAGAAGGGTGGCACTGTAAGGGAACTGATAGCAATGGTTGAGAAACATTACATTTATATGTAAGGAAAAATGATGTTCTTTTTAAAGATTATCTTTTAACAGCATTTCATTGAAGGTTACAAAATGCATTGGTGCATTAGGAGCTCCACCATTTGTAACTTTTTTACAAGCGAGTAAAATGCACTTGCAAAATATTTCTACAATACCGTTAACTGGCAGTGTGTGTAAGCAGGTGCAATATGTTGGCACTTCATGTAATCTGGTAGCATTGCCTGTAAATTAGTGGAGCTTTATACGTAGGCAATCATGCTGCATTTTAAGGATGGCTATTTTTAATAGAATCTGAGTGAAACACTTAGAATGCATACATGCATGGGCAACAGTAAAACACAAATGATTCTGTAAAATTAAAAATAATGCACTTCTGAACAGTTTTATGGTACAATTAACAGCCACTTGATTTGAGCAAGTAGAACATGTTGCCAATAAATGGCATTTGATAGCAGTGGTTAATAAAAGTGCATATCCTTAGGGATATGCTATGATAGAGTCTGTGGTAGCGACCATGAATATGTCTTTAAAAAGGAGGTGAATAAATTACTTTTAACAATGCAAGCATACCTGTACTATGTCTTCATAGACATAGATATTTACAGGGTAATTCATGGAATAAATGTGTGCCGACACACGGCTGCTGAGCAATCCCCGTGGTGGGGGATGGGACTGAGGCCTTCGCCCTGCTAACGTGCTTCATCCTGCTAACATTGCTGGATCCCACTTTCCCTTTATGGAAGCTGAGAGGACCTCTACCTACGCCCTCCACTCCTCTCCAACGAGGCTGCACTCCGCTTCTTTCGCCCGGCAGACCGGGAGAAGCAAATTCCGATGAAGACTTGGCTGTGTGTGGTCTTGGCGCTGCGGAAGGCGAGCAGCAGCTGAAGTCGCTCGCCTAATTGATTTGAAGTGAGGGAATCTGTCTCCTGTTTGCCTGCAAGACCCACTCTATATCCTTGAGCCGTGACAGTTGGGACTCGGAGGGGCAGCTGCTGTGGGCGGGCCTCTGCAGGCCTGCGACTTCCCCATCGGGCACCCCCACCACCGCCAGAGCCTGGTGGGACTGCTGCTTTGTGCCGGGGGGTGCCCAGCTGATTGGCCACCACATGTCTTGTACTTTTTAGAACACAAACACATACTAACTTCTCCAAGATGGTCACGCCACCTGCCACTATATACACATTATATAGATGACATCTTTGGAATCTGGACGGGTCCAAAGGATGAACTTCAGCAGTTCTTATCCATGATGGATCACATGAATCCTAGAATTAAATTCATAACATCGACCAGTGAATCTAAAATCAATTGTTTGGATGTTGAAGTTTATGTAAAAGATGGAAAGTTAGAAACACGCATTTTCACAAAGAAAAAGGGCAGGAACAGTTTGCTCCTAGCAACGAGCTTCCTACCACAAAGATCTATGGACAGTGTATCACTAAGTCAATTCCTATGCTATAGAAGGAATATCTCCCACAGAATATTCAAGGCAATCATCTACGTTACAGACTAAGTTTATCGAAAGGGGATACAACAGAAGTCTGACCTCAGAGGTAAAAGAAAAAGTGAACATCATTCAAAGGGAAACCCTCCTGATACCTAAGCTGACCAAAGATCATCAAAAATTAGTATACGTGACAACACATTCAACCCAGAGTAAAAGGATAAAACAAATTAATTCAGAAACATTGGCCCATATTGCAAATGGATCCAAAACTACAACTTTTCCCAGAAATTCCAACATTTGCTTACAGGAATAACAAGTCATTACGTAACAGTCCTATCAGAGCAGACATAATAACCACAGGAAGAGGAACATCTACTCACAAAGGAACTATACTGTGCTTGAATTGTCAGCATTGTATCAATATAATAAAAGGGAACACTATCAGACATCCACACACAGGGAAAACCATCCCCCTTAAGCATTCCTACACATGCGACTCATCTAACGTCATCTATGGTCTAAAATGCCTGTGTGGCCTATTCTATGAAGGCATGACCACTAGAAAGGCAAAAACACGCTGGACAGAGCATACATCAAATATCAGAGTGAAGAATCAGAAATCGCCAGTTGCAATGCACTTCTCAGAAGCTAGACACTCAGTAGCACAACTTAAATGCATTATACTGGAACAGGTTAAACTGAGCCCAAGAGGTGGGGATATAGTGAGGAAATTACATCAGAGGGAAATTGTGTGGATTGAGTTACTTTAATGCTTTAGCCCTAGAGGCATGAATATAGACTTTGATTTGATGTGTTATGTTTGATAAGTTATACTTGATCCAATGTGGACTCTGATTTGATGTATTATGTCTGAGTTATATGCTAGGGCTGAATATTGAGCCAATGGAGGCTTAGATTGTGAACGTCGGCTGCTATTTTGCGGTAATTGGAACCCAACGACGGCAGGAATATGTACAGAATGATGAAGGTGACCAGTTCTTACATTTGGTACTAATAACGTGAAAAGTGTAATACGACAGAGGTCGATGGAGGATCACGGCCTTCTGAGTTTAAGGAGGATGTAGGGGTGGATCCACATCCTGGCAAAGACACAGCTTGACTTATTGCTTTGCTTCATGGAGGCTGTTGCCTGGGGGACCTAGGCACCCCAACAGACAACGTCTGTATCATCCCCACTTACCTGGACAATGCTCCTTGTAACACAATCCCCTACACGAGTATGGATCTAGTATGTCCGACCAAAAAAGGTGACAAAAATGCACCTACTATACAGAGTGTGGATGGATGAGCCCCAATCCACTATTACTAGTGTCTTTTCGTAAGAGCAAGAAGATCACTTAAGTCATTAAATTCCTGCTCTACAATTAAAGATCATACTGGTGAAATGCAATACTCTGCTAATACGTTACATCCCTCGACACATGCAATCTGAATTTGCGTAACGCTTCTATACACACAGATCAATTACCTACATATGTAGATCAGCCACACACTTTTGAGAAAATAATTGGTTCACTTTCTATGGACCCCCGAGAGGGACTACCTGCAGACATTTGAAACACTGCAGTTGCTTCACAAATAGCATGCAGAGATGTTAAATAGAGCAGATACACATGCGCGCAGGAGATACGCTTCCATCCAAGGAGTGCGATTATACTGCAGACGCAACTGGTGCGCATGCGAAAAGGAACAGTGGTCCTTTTCCAAAGACTGCGTTGTTTTCTTTGCGCATGCGCCATTGACTAAATAGAATGTAATAACAACATCCCGGCTTAAGTCCATTATACTCATGCCGGACGTCAGAAGCCCCACTCGGCTCCCAATAAGAGGTAAGCGATAATACTTTAACACCTATCATGGGCCCTACGTGTACTCATAAGCCGGCGTATTTAGCAACTGTGAAGTAGTTATACTTGCATGAAAGAAGAAGTCAATGCATGACTGCCTCGCAGTCCCGCAACTAACGTAGCAGTTCGATTAACTCTTGATACTAATTTACAGGACACTCCTCCACTTGGGAGAATATAGAGTTTAGCTAATTTCTTTATATACTGAGCACAGGATATCTACCAAGGATGGTTAGGTGGATTACTATAAATATAGCATAAAAATTACGTGGGTGCAAGTTTGAGAGCCTTGATCTTCCTGAAGTTGTAATTACCTTACACTTCCCTTTGCCTCTACTTTAGAATCCTGTTTCTGAGTTTGCCCGTTTGAGGTGGAAATCGCCACACACAAGTGCAAATGTGAGCAGCCACATCCTAACATGAGAGTGTGTTTAAAGATTGGAGCTATAGATCCCATCAGTATAACTATGAGGTGGGTTACGACTTACTATCTTGCTTGAATTGATTGACTTAATTTTAAAAACAGCAGTAATAGCTGGCCCTTCCTTTTCTACATTTCCCCATAGGGATTGAAGGCATGGATACACCCAAGTTTTGGAAACAGTAGCATTCAATGCCTTGAGGATGGACCTTTGTAAAGTCCGAAACGTGTTGGCAGCACAGTGAATGAATGGTGCTATTTGGGATTGGTGGCTTTCAACCAAAGGATTTTGTTTCTTTGTGACTAAAAGTGGACAGTGTATAGGCCAATGATAATTTTCATAATTGTGCCTATGAAACGCTTTTGTATGAAAAGACGTTGTCAAAAACAGGGCTTTACACTGTTGGTTCACCAGGTGAAGGCGAGTCTTATGTTATCTCATGTTATACACATAGAAATGCGAAATATGTTTTGAAGAGATATTGTTGCTTCAAGTTTTGCTTTGTAATAGGAATTTTGAAGTGTTTTGTTCTTTTTCCTTCGTTTTTGAAAATATAAAAAAACCTGTTGTTTTAAGAAAAAAAAACAGTGGGTATTCTTTCTTTGAAAAAAAAGTTTGTGTCATAAAATTGTTTCTTTAAACAATATTGGGTAAAATTGTATTTAATGAAAACGCTTGAAATTGTGAATTTATAAAATGTGAAATGGTTATACTGAAAAACATCCAGCAAATCAACTACCATGCCTGGGAGTATACTTTGACCTCCCCGAGCTAAGTACAACTATCCCTTGAAAAGAGATTGAAAATAAATATGATACATAGAAAAAATTGCAGGCAGTAGAGCCCATGTTAGACTCTGTTAACCTGCCACACTGACATAATTGGGATCTATTTCCCCTTGGAGTGCACTGTTGGTTGGAGTGCAGCAATACACGTTCTTTTTTCTACAAGTATGCTTTGGTCATGGAGGACAATATACAGAGTTTCTCAGTAACTCCTGGGTGACCTCGGTGCAGAGTCTGCTGAGGCTAGTCGGGAGAGAGAATTAATCGGACCCCAAAAGACTAATGTTTCCACCGAGAGACGCAAGGTCCGAGGCCATAGAAAATTCAAAAGGGTCGCCCAGCCTCTACAAGATCTTCCAATGACTAACGAAGCTCTGGCTGCGGCCCAATCTACCCTACAGGGTTGGAGGACTCCGACCTGGACCTGGTTAGCACGATAACCTTTGTGGGGTCCTTGCAATCTTGTTCACTCACGCCTTTCTTTCTACATTTTGGGCCTCGGCCGGGGTGGGAGGAAGGGTCTGATGATGCTGTCTTTGTATAGTTCTGGGCGGGGGCTCTCAATGATGATGATGGTGAGATTTGAAGCCCGGAAGGGGGAGACACAGTTGGCCTGGCCTAGTGACAATGCTTGCATCGATTAAAGCCCAGCCACACTGGGATGGGGAGGGTGGGGGGTGTGAAGTTCTGTTCTGCTTTGTTCAAAATGGTTGTGTTTTCCTACTGCCAAGCCATAGATGGTGTTGCAAGGGTAATTGTCTTTCTGTGTGTAACCATTGTTCATGGAAGCACGATGGGGAGATGGATATCGCATGCTCCCCAAGAGGGGCCGTTGGAGGTTTTCACCCCCCTGATGGATGATTTGATTCACGCACTGACTGTGGGGTTGTTAAACGTGCATGGGTTAAACTCACCTACCAAAAGGTTGATAATGGTGAGAGAATTCAACAGGCTCCAGTTGCACTTTCTTTTAATACAGGAGACTCACTGGGTTAAGGGGAAGGAGCCAAAGCTTAAAGCTCAGACCATACAGCATACATTTTACTCACCATATTCAGCAAAGAAATGTGGGGTTGTGCTTTTGGTATCTCCTAAAGCTCATTTCTCACCTAAAGCCCAACGCTCCTACCCTGAGGGGCAATATATCATGGTTAAGAGGGAAGTGAGAGCGAGGTTGCTTACAGCAGTTTGTATATACGCCCTGAATGAGGCCCAGGATCTCTTCTGGGAGGTAATGAAAGAGAAAATGATGGCCTTTACAGAGGGTATCCTACTGGTGGGAGGGGATTTTAATATGGTTCTCAACCCAGAGAGGCACAGTAGGTTAGTGAACCCAAATATTGATACGCATTTACAGAGGAAGCTGGCGCCACATTCCAAAGGGTTAACAGGGAATTGGGCTTATCTGACTCACACTCACCAAAGCAGGGACACAACCCATATTTCACATTCTTCTCCAGACCCCATGTAACCTTCTCCGGGATAGATTATATCTTGATTGACACCTCACTCCGAGAGCACATTTCCGATTTCAATGTCGAATCTATTCTGTGGTCGGACCACGATATGGCTACGACCCGCATAGGTGTCCCCAACCCCCTTACAGGTCTCGCTGGTCATGTAATGACCTCCTGCTGCAAGATAAAGAATTTGTCCAGACCCTCTTAGCCGCCAGAAAAGAGTTCTTTGCTATTAATGATAACGGGAAAGTAGGCGTAATGGGGATCTGGGAGGTGTTCAAAGCCACAATCAGGGGTACTCTCATGGAGATGGATTCGAGGAGGAAGAGGGAAAGGGACAGTGAGGAGAAAAAGCTAAGAGAGTAAATAAGGGCTAGCAAACCAGGGGGGAAATTAAAATCTAAAATGTTCCCAGGCAAGTGGGTGAAGCTTCAACAGCTTAGGACAAAGCTTGCAGCCCTCTTTGTGGGCCAGACGGAAAGGAAACTTGCCTTCCTAAAACAGAAGTATATGGAGAAAGGGGAAAAGGCGGATAGGATACAAGCCTCGAGGTTGAGGGAATGTAGAAACACTAGGAGAGTAGATTCCATCTGTTCTTCGGAGGGGGGCAAATTCATAAGCAATGCTTCAATAGTGGAACAATTTTGCCAATATTACGAGCACCTGTACATGTCAGGATATTCTGGGGACGGTACCAACATTGAAATGTTTTTAGATTCCTTGTCCATTCCCCGTCTCCCTCCGAAGTGGCTGACCCCTTCGAAATCCCCATTACGCCACAGGAGGTACCATTACCACTCTGAAGGGAGGCACCACTCCAGGAGATGATGTCTTCATGGTCCGCTTCAATAAATCCTTCCGCTCTACTCTGGCCCCGTTCATGTCCAAAATGTTTAATGCAGCCCTGGAAACAGAATCTCTCCCACCACTCAATGATGTTGGCCCTCATTGTGGTAATTCCTAAGGAGGGGAAAGACCCTACCCAGTGTCAATCTTATCGCCTCATCTCACTCCCGAATACAGACATTAAGATCCTGGCCAACCTCCTCGCCAATAGGCTACCACGTGCACCAAGTTGGTTTTGTCCCTTGCAGACAAGGTGCAGATAATCTAAGAACGACTCTGGACATCATGCATGAGGTTTCAAATCGTGACTTAGAGGCCTTCCTCCTCTCATTGGACTCAGAAAAGGCCTTCGACAGGGTCAAATGGCCCTACACCTCTCTAGAGGTACCCGTCAGGGGTGTCCCATTTCTACCGTCTTATATGCCCTGGTGATGGAGCCCCTGGCCATTGCTATTAGGTCAGACCACAGAATTTCCAGAGTTCAGTGTGGCGAGTATGACTTCAAACTGTCTTTCTTTGCAGACGACATATTGGCTTACTTGACCAATCTCTGTGACTCCCTACCGCATTTGCTCAAGATAATTTGTAGCTTTGGAGTCTTCTCTGGTCTCAAGAATAACTTATCTAAATCGTGCATAATGCCTATGGGGGATAAGGACTACGAAACCAGAGGGAAGTGTGAACTCAAGGGAATGAGAATAGAATGTGGAGCCACCCCGTACTTGGGAGTATCCATCCCTTAGGGACCTAGGAACGCTATTTGAATACAATTTTACCCCAATCTTGGCGACGATTAGTAAAGACCGCCTACGTTGGGCGCTGTTAACCCTCTCATGGTTTGGCCGCATGGTCACAGTTAAAATGAATATTCTGTACTATCTCGTCTACCTCTTCTCGGCCCTTCCCACTATCATGCCAGAGGCTTTCTTTTGAACACTGCATGCTCGGGTTCAGCGCTTCATCTGGAGTGGCAAAAGGGCAAGAATTAAACACTCAATCCTAACCTTACCATAATCCTGTGGGGGGCTTGGGCGGCGCAGCTTCGAGTGATGTTGGAGCACATGAGGGACGACATGGACACTTATTGGACCTTTATTGAAGACATTCACTCCCACTCTAAAAAAAGTTAGAGATCTCTTATTGGCCTCTCCCAAATCCCTTCTGTCCTGTCTCAGAACACACCTGACCCTGGCTATGCTGTGGGCGTTCTGGAGGGGAGACAAGGATAATAAGTTACTATCCTCCTGGTCATCCCCCTGACCTCCCTGTTGGGACCCCCTTTAACATAGGAGCCAAGGAATTCCATGATACCCATTCATAGTCAGACATGAGCCTGGAGAGGGCAGCCCAACTCTTCCGCCAGGGTGTCTTCATTGAATATGACCAACTGTCCACTGCAATGGGAGACAACCAGCCCACAGTGTTTGAATATCTGTGCCTTACTCACCCCAGATGGTTAGCCAACTTGACCCACCCCCTTAAACCCTTTGAGAAAATCATGGTGGAATCTACTACTAGGAGGGGCTCTCTCTCTAAGATTTACAAAACTTTAATTACGGTGAACCTAGAGGGTAGACAACCCTTCAAGCGAATTTTGGAGGTGAGGCCGGGGATGGCTCTTGAAGAGCAAACATGGAGAGCGATCTATAGATATATTTTCTCAGGGTCCCTGTACACCTCGGCTATGGCTTCAAGATGATACACGCTTGGTACCGCCCTCCAGCTATCCTGGCCAAAATGTTCGAGGAAACTTCGCCTCTTTGTCTTAGGAAGTGCACACAATGTGGAACCTGGTACCACATGTGGTGGGAATGTCCAGTGGTCTGGGTCTTTTGGTCTGAGCTACTTAGTTGGATCAAGGAGATTTTGGGCACTGGGCCTTCCCCACACCCCCTGGAGATTCTCCTGTGTACGCCAACTACAGACTCTGATGTGAACGCCTTCCCAAAGGTGGTCAAGGTTATGCTGAGTGCCAGAAGACTAGCCCGCACTCAGAAATGGAAGAGCCCCTCCACTCCCTCCAAAGCTGAGTGGCTTACATAGCTATGGGCCATTTTTACATAAAACAAACTATCAGCAATAACCAATTACAAAATGGACTCCTTCCTGTTGAAATGGTCTTTGTTCTCCTGAGTGATGAATGTGGTGCTCTGAAACTGTAGCTCGCCGGAGCTGAATGAGTCGCAGCATCTTTACTTGTTTTGCCTATTAACTGTAACCTACCTTATTCGTTGATTGAGTTGTCGACCTCACTATGTCAGGTGTACTAGATTGTCTTGCAAAATGGTTTGTTTTCCTATGCTATCTGTACTCAATACCCGGTTGGGCTTGGTAATGTCATGAGCAAGGGGGAGGTCACGGAGGGCGGTTGGGGTTGCAAATTGAAGTTTAGCATTCACTTACTGGTTTTCTTATGCTTGTTGCCAGGGATCACCTGGCGTCCTTTGTATGTTAAAATGCTTAATAAAAAATAAAGTTAAAACAATTGAAGCACACCTTGCAAATTGCAGCCAGGCACACCACAACACAAAGCCTCCACTCCCTCAAATCCAGGATTGGCAGGAATGCCACTTTTCTCTGCATCGCAGTGCAGATCACTCACAAAGCAATCTCCCACCATCCACACACAGGCCCTCCCCATCTCTGCAACCACAGCCATCTTCACTACACACAGCAATGAAAAACGTATTACCCTCTCTTCCTATAAAGCACAACCTCAACACCTGATTGGCCAATCCCCACAGTCCCATTTCCATGCAAGTCATCCTGAGAAGACCCGGATGTGGCACACCCTGTGTGTGGACTACCATGCTGTTGGCGGACCCCGTAACGCAGGGGCAGCACTTCTTCCCTTTACACTTCACCCTTTGCTGCACTCCCTCATTGGTTACTGTTAAGCAGTCACATGCCCATCCACCCATCACATCCAAGAACTCTCCATCTAACTCTCTCATCTCAGTTCAACACTTCAGATGTACTGTGCAACACTCAGAGTACAGGTCTCCTGGAGTTCCCAAGCACATGCATCAAAAAGTATATTACTACTCTCCAAGGTTTCTTTTTCCAGAATCACCCACATCTGCATCCATCAACACAAACTGCAAGTATGCATATATTGTGTAAAGAAAACTTCCCACTCTTTTCCAAATGTATTTCAACAGGGTTCCTGCCACTTAACCTGCATATCCTTCTTGGTAATCATACTCTCATTTGTCCCATCTCCTGACATCAAGTGGTGATTACTTATAATGCTCTGTGCTAAGAAAGGTTTCTTTTAATGAGCACTTTCATAACAGTTTCAAAACACATATTTCAATTTCAGCAGCACTCTCTGCGATATTTTTGTAAAAAGATTTAAAAAAAAACACATTGGAAACATTTCCACAGAATTTTAAAAGCTTTGTGACACTTCAATATTTTACCACGACATACATGCTTGCCCACATTACCCATTCTCTTCTCCCACTAACAAAGCTACCCTAAAACTCCCACAATGCACACGCAAAAAATAAAACTGGATGCATTTTACGAAAGTATGCTATATGCATGGATTGAAAAATGACAAAATCCAATGTGTTTAGAAGTATTAATTGCAGCACCATTTAAAGAAGACCTAATTAATGCATGTGTACATTTACAGCAGTGCTGTGCATAATTTTTAGTAAATCAATCAAAGAAAATGGAAACAATTTCTCCGACATATTGCAATAGCCCCCACATAACAAGCATGCATGTGTGGGAAAGTTACTGAAATTGCACACAGTAACATTCTAATTTCTAATCTGAACATGTTTCTTGACATCTCCATTTTTCTCACCATACTAGCACTTGCAGTACTCCATTTCCAATACAGAGTGCACCAAGTCTCATAATTTCAAAGCTCCAGCCAAATAGAGCATACTTATCACAGAACCACTGACCCCAATACCAACAATACTGGTGCTCCTATGCCCACATTGCCATACAGTGCGATGCATCTGGACACAAATAGAAACTAACATTTTCCACCACCTGACTTTCCAAGCCAACATGATCTGTAATGTCCTAGTGACACTGGGAAGGCAGCTGCCAACAGATTATTAGGAATCTGGTGGCAACCCGTCATGGCAACAGCAGTGTTAAAACAGTGTTACAACCACACTCATGATCATGTGTAATAACAACTCATCCTACAGTGTACAACAATGTCTTCTTGTATGACAATTACTTTGTCATTACCACACATACCCACTCATTTTCTTCTTTCCCAATTGCAGTGAAGAACAGCCTCTTGAAAGACAGCAATGTCTCCCTTAGAAAATAAGAACCGGAAGAAACTACTCTTCACGTCCTACAAAGTAAGTGCACTAGTGTACTAGTATTCTTTCTGTTACTCATACAGTGCAGGGTAACCGTATTGTAGCCTACAAATTCTATCCAAACCAACATAATTTACTTCACTCTTAGTCATTGCACCTCAGCAGGTACACTCTTTCTATACTCATCTGAACACCAGTATGGTAACACCCACTACTATTATGAAAACATCCTAATGTCCTTATTTATTCATGCACAGTACACTGTAGTACGCACTCAACCAATCCACTCACACATTTACAAACACAGCTACTATTACAACCTTCTCAACAAGAACGAACAGCCCATTGCACAATCACACAGCCCTCTATTTATGCCTGTCCTGATATTCACACACTCATGCACAATGCACGCAAATACATTGCACAACTTTCAAATCTACACTATTCTTTTTCTCCAACAGACTGCCTACCAAAAAGCAACTCTGTAGAAAACAACAAAGAAAGTAGAACAGATAAAAATAAAAGCATGCAAAATACGCATCCACCTGTAGCTGAATGTGTAGTAAATGTTCAAACGTAACAGGTAATACAGTCAATCAACAAAACTGAACCAGCTAGCAGTAAAAAAACTATAGCCCTTCTTCCAAAAAGTAAAAATAAAGAGGAACATATTAAGAAGAATAAAAGTTCGAATAGCACTAGCACTACATCTACCATAGTTAAGCATGCCCAAAAATTAATTTTACAAAAAATGTTCCTCCACACTGTTCCTCCACTGTACATTGTGAAGTACATTGTACTTCACAATGTTATCAAAACAGCAGAGAAATCAGGCTCAACCCTTAAAAATTACTGCAGAAGACTACTTCTGGGAGCTCTCTTTGACAGTGCAATGATCCTCAAAAGAAAATTGTTTATATTAATTTTAACCAGAATTAAACCACTAACAAAATTAATCACTAAACTACAAAAAGAGCTTCAAAACATTTGCAATGTCAACAGAGATACCTTTGCAAATTTCTGTGCAGGTGAGTGGATTCGCACAATTAGCACCAAAACAAATTTCAATGAAGAGGCATACAAACAAGATCAGAAAACACCAATTGCCATACATAGCAGTGGCCGAGGGTATGAAATGGTAGACAACACTATTATGGCAGAAGAAACCCTCATTGAAAATATGTCCCCAACAAACTTACAATCAACTATACAATCCACCAAACCAATCCATCCAGTCTACAAATGGCCCTGCACCTCAATGTGTAACTTACGGAAGCAATTCTTCAAAGCTTTACGCCAATTCCTCAATCACTATGGGAAAGTAAAAGAGAAAATTAGAATAAGAACTTTGCAAACCATGGACTCCTTTCCAGTACACAGTTACACTGGACTGCAAAGACATTCATTAGCCTGAATTTCAGGACCTGCTTGCAAAAGCACCTTCAGCCACATCAAAATGTAAGCAACACACCATTCCACTCTACAGAATCTTGTCCAGAGACTATACTACACAGAAAATTCCTGCTTTAGATCTGCAACATTTTAATAACATTATTCTATATGGCACAGTTGAAGAACTCCTTGAAGAAATAGACCACATCCAAAGCAAATATTTTTGAAATGAAGATCACTTAGAAAATCCAGTAACTGTAGAGAGGAGTAGCGAAAACTTTACAAATGCCAATCTTTTAATAAAGACATACAAATAAGAAATAGCAAAGTTTAAAATCACATCTGCTGAAGTACCAAACCAAATATATGTGTGTTGTTGAAGATCTTTTTATACGAAGAACTCCAAAACTGTAGATATAATGTACAAAATAGAAGACAATGAGGAATCCCAATGGTTCCAATTAACTTTCTATGTTATAGCAGAATACAAATACAAAATGAATAACCCCTCAATACTTTACACATACTGTAATACAAAGCTTGATAATAACCAAATGCCTTCACGGGCTATCAATAATAACTTGCAAATATTCCTACTTCCAAAACCTTTCCAACAGCTTAATGTGTATGCGAGCATTATAATCCAAACAGTTCACCCATTTCAAGCTATAATATGCCATCAACTCAAAACAGCCAAGTTGCCTCCTGCTGAATTACTGAAAGGCATTAGTGGCAAAATAGTTTATTTGCCATTAGATCTTCAAAAGAATGTAGACACTCTAAGAGTAGAACGGCCAACAGATCAATCTTTGATTATCCTGGTGAATGGTGTTCCAACAAAAGAAAAACGATTTTGACAACAACTAGTAGACTTAAACAAAGTTAGAGAAGCCCTTCAATATCTTAAATAGAACAATAAGTACAACACAGAAATCAACATTGAACAAAACCTAAGAGAAACCACTGAAATAATTCAGGATTCCTCAGCAATTGGCCAATTTGAACTTGTAGATCCTATACGGCACCCAAACCTTTAGACCACTATACAATTCACACACTGCACTCCAAAGACACCATGTACGATGCACTAGAAACATATCAAATATGTCAAGCCAAAGGATCTTCAATCATCATATGGGAAAAAAAGTGTAGAAACACAAGCCTTTCCTCTTCTCTTTCCTACTCGAAAAGGGGAAGGTATGATGAAAGATACACATAAATAACAGCTTCAGAGTACCACTCCTCACAAATGTATTCTGTAGAGCCCGGATTCAGACAAACATTAAATACATATCCCACCACCTGTTTGGAAGTGAACTAGCAACTCTATGTTACATAGTTGCACACACATTGAAAACAGGTTCCAATTTTTCAAAAATGTCTTCTACCCAACTACTTCAAAAGATAGAAGACAAATATTAGGTTTTGCAGTCAAGTATCACAAAACTCTTGTGAAACATGTGTGATACAAAAGAATATTGGTTCCGACGTCATGCTGATGTACCTTGTGGGTGGGCTACGGAACCTTAGCCCACCCACAAGATTTGTCACATTGAGTTGTACAGAGTATTCATGGGAAGACTTGCACGACTTCCTAAGCATAGCAAACCAAAACAAAGAAGGTATAGACATAAGAACTCCAGGAGAGCTCTGCTCTATTGACCCTGTAAATGTATCAAGATACTTTCACCACCGATTTATTGCCATGCTGCACTTCATCTGTAATAATGTAACACTTCTTTTGGAGAAAAGAAAATCAAACCAGAGGAGCACCACACATCCACAAGCTTTTGTGGCTAAAAGATGCTCCTAAATTTTGTCAGGACAGTGGTGCCACTGTTTTGCAGTTCATTCACAAATATGTAACCTGCGACATCCCTTAAGAAAGCACACGTAGTGAGCTACATTCACAAATGTTACGCTTCCAAAGACATAAATGTGGAAAACATTGTTGATGCAGATATAAAGATACAAAGGCAAATACTACACCAAATGCTGCTTTGGGTTGCCTAGACCAGTTTCAGCAAAAGGACTTGTAAACAGCTTCATGTCTTCTATTAGACACAGTGTAAAAGGCAAATCACCTAAAACACATACTGCATCAATACTTACAATGCAAAAAAAAAATCCCTTCTTGTGGAATGCAAACATAGATATACAATATATTGCAGACAATTTCACTTCTGTTGCAAAATATGTCAGAGCCTACCTAACCAAAGCTGAGAAAACAGAGCTGAAAGATGTCTGGGATGGCATATCATCTGACAAAAGACTGTCACAAAAATGTTACAGGTTTGGCATAAAAATGCTGTCCCATAGAGAATGTGGATGCTTTTAAGCTGCAGATCAATCAACAGGCACAGCCTTATATGGCAAATCTGAACACATAGTCTGGCTAAGCCTTGGTCCTGCTGCATCCAGAAAATGAGTGCTGAAATTGTACCAAGACATAGAAACAATAGCCCAAAATGATCCCAAATGCCAGGACATTTTGAAAAAAAAAGTGTTAGACACATACTACCCAAACAAAAGTACTGCTTTGGAAAACGTGATTATACCACAGAGCCCAACATTTCTCATACAAGAATGATATTAAACCAAATGAAAAAAGGTAAATATGCTTTCCAAACTTGTGAAGACAGCCTTGTTAAACATACTAAATCAAGCCTAATTAATCATATAAAGCTATCATTTAAAACTCCTCAACATAGAGAACTGTACTACATGTCCCTACTCCAACTTTTTAAACCAACGAAAAAAGAAGAAAAAGTATTAGGCATCCATGACCCAAAATGCTTTCCATGCAAATAAAAGCAGTATAACAAATATCAATTTCAAGCAGTACAAAAACATGTTGGACAATGAACGCCAACAAGATCAAGAAGTTCAAGCACAACTAAATCAAGACACTCCTGAGGGCAGTCAACTTTCTATTACTGGAAGCCAACAATTACTTTGAGAGCCACTCATAGTAAATGAAGCAGAATTAGACATGACGGAATTAGAAAACACCATGTCTCAATATGAGGACTCAGAAGAAAACTTGACTCTGCTGAAATGACAACTCAATGATGAGCAATGTAGCATTTTCCTAGAAGTAACTAAAGAAATTGAACATGGTTTGCAGCATGAAAGTAAAACTTGTAGCTGTCAAAATTATAAACCTGTACTCCTCTATGTAAGTCATGAAGATGGGTCAGGCAAAACATTCTTAATAAAAATCATCTGAAAATTCCTCCAAAAATTAACAAACAACAAGCTTTCAGCTGTTGTAACAGCCCCCACAGGTTTAGCTGCCTACAACATAGGAGGTGTTACTTTACACCGACAACTGCTCCTTTCAGTAGAACACCAAAACAAATTAGATTACTGCAAACTTTCAACTGAAGCTGCTATGGAGCTACATAAAATGGTAAAACAAATGAAAATGCTGCTAATAGATGAGGTGAGCATGGTCTCCAACCTAATGTTGGCTTTGCTTCACGTCCGATTGCAAGAGGTCATTAAAAACGACAACGAAGAACTCTTCGGAGGATAACACGTTATTGTTTTCAGAGCTCTCCTACAATTAACACCAGTGAAAGATGAACCTATTTTTAAAACCTTAGAAAACAAACTGTGCCGTAAAACACTTGGCAGCATAGGAAATGTAAATCTCTGGCAAAATTTCCAATACAGAGAACTAACTAAAACATGCATCAGTCTGCAGATATCACCTATGCTAACATTTTAAAAAGCATTTGGATTGGTCTTCTTTCTAAAGATGCACAATCTATCTTAAATAGTAGACTCATCCATGAGTTATATGGGCATGACACATCTGCTCCTGATGTGATGGAACAATTAACAAACACAAATGTGAAATGCATGTCCTTAATACCAACCCTAGCAAGCTTTACACAATTCAATGAGACAAGGTTAAAAAAAGAAATGCAACTAGTAAATATTAACTCCATAGACAAACTGGAAGTGCATGGCATGACACTCCCTATGTGTCAACAAGCAACAGCACAACTCAATAGCTTAGAAAACCTTATATCCAGCACAGCAGTTTTGGGGAAAATGTTAACATTGTGTTTAAACTGTAGAGTAATTCTGAAACGTAAACTGATGCAAAATACAAATCATGGCATATTATGTATTGTTTGCAATTCAGACTATCGTTCCACCTTACACATAAACTCACATAGCCTATATGTAATAGTAATGCTTTTAAGGTACAACGCAGATGGTACCATAAACAACTGCAAGCTTTCTAGCTTCACTAACAACTGCAAGCTTACTAGCTTCACACACGGGCAAGTGTCTCTTGGCAAGAAAACCTTCACAACCGTAGGCATAATGTACCGTACTGGTGCCACAACCAGTGCTGGTCACTATACTTCATACATTAAAAAAAGATGTGGTTGGTTTGAATGAAATGACACTTCCATTACTCTAAAACATAGATTGCCAGCAAATCTAACAAATGCCTACTTAATATTCCTTAAACATAAACCTAGTCACTGACCTGTAAAACTATCATAAGCTACTGCACGATAGACACTAACAGGTATGTAAGTGTTAAAAAAAATACCCTTCAGAACTGTAAAAGTATAAAAACGTAGCATACACCAACTGGTCTGTGAGTACATCCATAACGCGACAATTCTGTTTACGAAATGGAAAACAGGTTCAATATGCCAACAGATGTGCACATTGTAAATTTTTCATAATGTTATACCGTTTTCTCCCCAATGACCCAATTATTATGCACACAGAAACAACAACTGCGCAAAACACGTACTAACATTGTTTCATCCATAGTACGTAAAATGTATTCATTATGAGGGTCTACAAACTCTAGTCACTAACCTGTAAAATGATCAACCGTTGCAATGTTCCAACTGCTGCCTAACTGCACCCATAACACTGCAATGTTACTTTCCATCTGTAAGTAGTTGGAATCCACCATCAAGAGAAAAAGTGCTTCAAAACAGACCCTTCTAAACTATAAAACTATCAACCGTTAGAATACACCAACTGGTATCTAGCTTCACCCATCTTACTGCAATATTAGTTTCCATAGTGTAAAAATTGCTATCTCCAAACGGAATTGAAAGTGCTTCAAAACATACCCTACACAACTATGAAACTAGCTAGCTTTGTTGATTAAAATGATTTGGTGGGGATTATTGGCTGGGACAGGGGGAAAGGGCACAGGTACAAGTGGGGCAGTGGTAGCAAACATTGTCTGTAATATATTTTTTTTACAAATGTCATCAACTGTGCATATTTAGCGTTTGGTTCATCCATTTTTGGTAGAGAGTCAATAGGTCATGTGCAGCATTTGGACTTTGGCCCTGTCTGTATCCATCTCCTTGCTTATTTATTGGTATCTCTGGGACACTTTCTTAATTTACACTATGTACTGTTAAAAAGAAAACCATGTTTTAGTGACATGTGAAACAATTATTTTCAGAACAGTAGTTGCTAAAATATTGACATATATATGATGTATTATTAATAGTATACATAGCTCAAGTTATCATCTTCATTGATTAAACCATTAATGACAACAGCAGAGTCTGCATTTTGAGATCAATAAATTCTAGAAATGAATCAGTACTGAATGATTTTAACAAAGAATAATTCAAAATTCCACTGTACCATAATCTGGCTTCCAATTTGGTTCACACAATTGAGACAACAAAACAGATAGATGGATAGATGGATAGATAGATAGATAGATAGATAGATAGATAGATAGATAGATAGATAGATAGAAAGATAGATAGATAGAGATAAATACATAGATATCAATATCTTAGTGCAGGTTAAGCAAACCACACATATGAAGAGAGTGTCAAATGTCAACAAAAATGTGTATACTTGTATTATACCCTCACAATCTAAGAAAATATGTAGAAATCAGGCAACGATAATATAATATAATGGGATCGGCAACGATGAATAAATATGTCCCCCAAATATATTCTGTTGCCATCAGCTGCAGTTGGATTCGGTGATTTAAGTTTTTGAAAGTAAAAGGGATGGGAGGGTAAATAAGGACACAGTGAATGCTCCTGGCTATGAGAGTTTTAGAGATGACATTGGAGCTTTGCACTTGCATTTTCAGTTACTCAGTGCCCTGCTTTTCATTTTGCTAGAATACAAGCGTCATTTTAACACAATATTTTATTAAATGAAAAATGAGTTCATGACCTTCATTTATTCCATCTGTGTCTTACAGCAAGTCGCAAATAACAATCAAAATACAATCACATTGCTTGATGTACTTTAAAAGGAAGCATTTTTCTAAATGTTGGTATGTAGAAAGAACCTATAAGAAACATGCAGTGTAGAGAGAAAAAGAACAGCATATACAATGGATGTTGCTTCTAGTATAAAAACGCCATCACAAATATTGAAAAGTAATGTAGTCCTATTCCACAGTTGGCTTTAGTGTCATCAGTGCACATCTGGCTTCTGCAGCAGCAGTGACACACCTTTGGAAGGCTGCATCCTCCATTGTACCTCTGTGAGTTTTCAGATGCAGGAACCTGGCTTTTGTTGGACGCACAGTGCCCTTAGAAGGAAGGTTGATTGTAGGACTGAATGTGCCCTAGGGGTGAAACCATCAAGGACTCCAGCCAAGGACTCCCCTTTTGGTGACCTCTTGGTTAACAGGGGTGCATGGCTAAATCATGGTTTACGGATGACATTCAAATCATCATCCGTCTGGACCTTGCCAAGTCGGACACTGCGGCTCTGCTGCAGGGTTGTCTGATGGCAGTGAGTGACTTAATGGGGAGAAACTGGCTGAAACTCAATGGGGACAAAACAGAGATCTTGGTGGTAGCTCCTTCGGCTTCCCCCCGTGGCTCTTTTGTTTCTCCTCCTCCACCGCTCTGGTCTTCTGCTTTTTGGCCCTCGGAGTTGAGCTCCTGTCCTGTGTCTAACCCTGCAAGCAGGAACTCAGGATTCCTATTTTCTAAATCTCTCTCTGCCACAGCCCAAGTCAGCTCAATATGTAAATCTGGCTATTTCCAACTGAAAGTACTAAAGTTCTGCCTTTTCATCCTGAGAAACGTTGCCCTCTGGTAGTGTCGTCTTTGGAACTTAGCCAGCTCGACTACTATAACTTTCTGTTCCTGATGCAGCCAGCTTATATCATCCACCGGCTTCGGCTGCTGCAGAACTCAGCAGCCCGTGTGGCCACACACACTGCCTAGGGGGCACATATTTGCCCAGTCTTGCAGTCACTACACTGGTTGCCAGTGCAGAAGCAGAATGTTTGTAAGTCCCTCTGTATTGTTCAGCTTGCCTTCTATGGGCTGGGACCGGAATTTCTGCAGGAAAAATTCCAACACTACGTGCCTGCATGCTCACTAAGATTTGAGAAAGCTCGACTGTTGAACATCCCTCACCCGAATTTGTGGCCTGTCATTCGCAGTTGCTGCGGTCAAACCATGGAACGATCTACCATTCCCGATCCGGGCTACCACTGACCACTTCAGTTTCTGCCACATGGTAAAAACCTTTCTGTTTTAAAAATCCTTTCATCCTGATGTTCTTCACCGACATGATGCTTTTGCAAACAAGCGCATTACACAAGCCAATAACATAACATAACTGAACCACTACCAATGTGGCTTAAAAATTAAAAAAAACAGATATTTGCTTTGAATACTGTCCCATACATAACAAACATTACCATTCAGATCATTTAGTATTACATTAAACGAAAGTGCACGATCAAGTGAAATTTGAGAGCAGCAGCTGTGCAGAGGGTCTCATGCTGCTTGTTGCACCTTTTGAATTTTCAGCTGTGGATTTCTTCAATTGCACTTTGGTGGAGATGGGTCCTTGAAAACTCCTCCTGCGTGCGAAAGTGCATGATCAAGTGTAGTTGGGAGCAGCGGTTGTGCAGCGGGCCTAAGGCTGCTTGTTACACCTTTTGGATTTTCGGCAGTGGATTTCTTCAGTTGCAGTTAGATGGAGGCAGGACATTAAAAAAAAGTTCATCTGGGAGCACCAACACAGTTTGTTCTAGGGTTCTACCCCCGCGGGAGATGTGACCGGTAAATCAGTCTAAAGGTTTGGAGCTTTGTTTATCAAAAGCCCCATCAAGACCAATCTCATGGGGTACATATTCTTAGTTTTCTGCTCCATTCTGTTTCACTTATCTCTCTTAATTTGGAAGTAGGTTCAGTCAGGGACAGTGCATTCGAATTGCAAAAATCTGTCGGATTCATTATTAAATTCCTCTTCCCTTTTGTTTTCTTTTCCCGACCTTCCACACCTTCTTCCCAATGGCATATTTAATGGACTATACCTCCTTAACCACGCTAGGTACATCACACACAGATGCCGACAATTTTGGGTCCAGCCACCATAGCAATTCTACACTTTTTAATTATTTTGTCCACTTGTAGAACAACATTTTTGAGGTGGTGAAAGCCTCAAGTTTCATTGGCCCATCTTATGAATGCATTGTCAAATATGGAGTCCTGCCGTAAAATGGCTCGGTGGGTGGATAAGAGCAATCCACCTAAGGTAGATTCTGTTCTTGATTTAATGGGCTCCAGGAATGATCTGGAGCAAGATCCCATAGAAGGGGTGTCCAAGTTGAACACCCCTCACTTGGAAGCCTCAGCAATTTCAAAATAACCGGTTCAAGTGCCACAATGGGATCTTAAATAACAGGCAATGTAGGAAATGAAGAAGAAAATAAGTATCATTCAAGATTCTCAAATAAATACTATGCAACAAAAGAAACCTAAAAACATGAACAATCTGGGTACTACTAAAAAACAGGGGATCCAGGAATGTTTTGCGTTTATTTTCCTTGTTATTTTGTTCTCTGGATAAAACACGAATGGCAAAACGAAATGTTGTCAGAGTCACAAAAACTGTGGATTTGATTAACAAAAAAGATGAGAGTTCTAATCTGCAATTTCTTGCAAAGGCCAGTGACTTAATAGAACCTGAAATGGAGAATAGGCTTAGATCCCAGTTGGACCAAGAAATAATGACTCCGCTATTGCTATCATGTCATTTGAAAGAAGAGTCTACAGGCAGAGATTCTGCGCAGAAGTCGCTTTCAGAAGTTGAACCTTTCCCAACTATTTCAAAAAGAGTAACTTTCAAAAGTAGAACACAAACAAAGCAATAGGAGGAGGGCTTGATTTATTTATCCATAGCTTCACAAAATTGTAAAATGAAATCCTCACAGGGGGCTGACGGCTGGTAGGCAGAATCCAGGGCAGTTCCCTTAGGGAGCACTACCCCAGATTAGGACTACAGGTGAGAGCAATAAATCCCCTTTGGTATCAGTCTGTAAAACAAAGATTTAGTTGGTAGCTGTGGCTGAGCAGTCAGACTTATCTCAAGAAGGAGATGAGCAGTATTCAGGGTTGACACAATAGGTAGTATAGTACTATGGAGCAAGGAAACACTGAGCAAAGTTTTGTATTAAAAAGAGAATATATATTTATTTTATACACTTCTAAGTCAACACATAGATCACAGTTAATAAAGTAAGTTAAGGTTAGTGAAAAGAAAAGCATATACAACTCCCTATTCAATTGTAGACAAGTTTGCGGTATAGTGAAAACGGCACCGTGAAAACCTACTACAAATGGCACTCTACCAATTCAGCGAAAGGGAGGGAAAGTACAAGTTAAACCGAAATATCTTCAGACACCCCCTAGCAACACTTCCCTGAAGTTTTGTGAACAAGTAATGCACAGTAACACTTTAACCACAAGACAAGTGAATGAAAACTGAGCAAAATGGCACTCCACAAGTTAAAACAGTAGGAAGGAAAATGGATTTAGAAGATTTAGGTGCATCAACACATTTCTCATTGTAAACTAATCTAGTGAGAGCAGATCTAACAAATCAGCCAGGGTAAATAGGCCTGAGCCAGAGTCAGTGGTACAGGACCAAGAGTTTAGGAGCAAAAATGTTCTTGTAGATGCAGTCAAGACTTTAGTAGAAAACTTTTGAGAGTTAGATGCAAGGCGAAAGACAATGTTAAGAGAGAGGGCGGCCGACCCCACAAGTAGTTAAAGGATTTAAAACACCTTTAGGGCTACCACGGAAAAAGGGCGGCCTGGCGGAACAATGTACTTTAAGCATGGAGAGATGGCTCCTGCAGTGGCGATTGTTCCTGGTAGTTCCTGCAGGTCGAGGGGTCCAATAGAGGAAGAGAGGCTCTCATCATGGAGGAAGGTTCGAGTCGCTGCACTACCCAGGGATGAAACCAGCCACGGTGCTGCCAAACGAAGTTCAAAAGGTATGCTCCTTTTAATCGTGGTCCGGGTCGATAGCTGCCTGGCTATGCGGTCTTCAAGTGCGGGGCACTGTCGAGTCGACCAAGGCAGGTCCGAGGATGCAATAGGTGAACTGGTTGACCCCACCAGCTCAAGGGAAGGAGGCTTCTCCGTGAAGATCTCCTCTCGTCGTGTGGAAGAAAAAGTGGTGAGACGATCCGGCAGGGCTTCACCAGTGGTGTAGATGCTAAAGATGTCTCTGGCTTCACTTCCCTTCGGTTCCGTAGTTCCAGTGGCGAAGTCTTGCTCTTCCAGTCCTCAGGACCCTGCTTTTATGCAGAAAGAGACCCATTCATACAGCCTAGCTGTCACTCAAACAGTGGAGTGGTCATCTTGGCGGGAGACCCCCCAGCCTATCAGGTTAGAGTGTGACCTGAGTTGCGGTTGCAACTCTGTCCGGGGGTTCTACTCCTCCTCCCAAACAACAGACCCCCCCAGACTCAGTGGCGCCGAAAGGAGGGCTTCTTGGCAGAAGCCCGCCAAAAGGACGAACAAAGGATCCCTGACCTGGGTTAGGAAAATGGAGTAAGACTCGAGAAAGAAGTTTGATCAAAGTTCTGGCAAATAAAACCTACCTGAGTAAAGTTAATAAAAAAATTGACCAACGGTATATTAGAGGTTGTCAGTAAAAGTGGTAGCCTCGAACAATGGGAAAACCCCATAGAGAAAAGGTAGTAACCACTGCCACCAGCCAGAAACTTTGTAGAGGGGGACTTTAAGGTACCCTCTCGAAAATGAACATAGGGGAAAAACTATTAAGATGGGGTGTACTGGTTAAGTTAATAAAAATCGACTAGTATGTCAATGGGGACTTTACATGCCCTGGGAGACAGTAGTCAGTCCCAGGGTATGGAGTCTATGTTTGGGGGTCGCTGCGACACCCCTGTGTCATGGCACAGTGGGTGCTGTGTAACACATGTTCATAAAGATGGTTCCTATGGCTGAGAGAAAAGACCCCATAGGCATTGAACACAAAAATAGCCTAGAACACACATATCAAAAATGCCTAAGAGTGGGGAAAAGAGTCTCACTCTTAGCAGGTAAAAAGAAATAAACCCTTCAAATCCAGCAAAGCTGCTGGCGGACTCTATAGGTAAGGGAAATTAGCCATAAAATGAGAATTCTCCCTAACAATGGCCTAAACTATTTGGGTTGGAGTTTATAATAGGAGGCACTGCTCACATTTGTTAACACATCCAATGCCTTAGCATTGTTGCATAACATTCCTTGCTTGAGAACTGTACATTCTAAACATATTGACCTAGTAGATGTTTTGGACAGCAAAAGAACTGATTTTGTGAAATTTCACATTCGCTCACAGATGCTTTATGTTTTATTGTTGGCAGAAACAGAATCGTTTCTGCACTAGGATATGAGTTATTTGCATTTGCCAAGACCTACACTCTAGTAGAATGTTCGGGCAATGGGTCAGGTGGGACCTCTAAGAAAAGCTACAAGTACTTTCATGTCTGCACAGTTATAATATAAGAATATCATCAAAAGAGAAAAGCTATTCCTCTGGCAACACATCTGATTGGTCTTGAGCTCCTGCCTACCATCTACCTTGAATTCTTCTCTATGTAAGAAGTCTTGCGATAAGACATGCCTTTAAGGGATGTCACGTTTTTCCTCATTATGTTGAAATGTGCGTGGACATTCTTTTTTTATTAACCAAACAAATGAGGGGTTGGAAAGGTTTAGAGCTTTAATTATAATGTTGTTGTAGATGTGGCTATGAGAGACGCCCTTTTTTTGGTGGCTATACTGTATTCCTACATGCAGCTCAAAAGGGCCCAAAGGGACGCCAATATGGTTGGCTCTTTACTGCTATTAAAACAAGCATTGGCAAAGCCAACAGTTTGGGCTTTTGTATAAGTATTAAGCAAGTGTCTTTCGCATGTCTACACAAAAGCCCAAACTGTTGGCATTGCCAATGCGTGTTCACTTAAACGTATTTTGATATTTGTATAACGTTGTACAATATCAGTATGTGTTGTCTTTTATATTTGTAAGTATTTTTGATTTTTTAAAATGTGACGTGGGTGACATTCACCATCATTTTACAAATGAGAGTAAAGTTGTTAAGAATAATGGAAGCATTGCATTGATCATTAAACTGCAACTAATGAGTTGTTACTCAGACTTGAGGTCACAGTTCACTCTCTTACCAAATCAATACCTTAGAAGTTTCAAAGCGCCTAAAGGCGAAGTGCTTTAATTGTTTTTATAACTACCAAGCAAGAACATTGAGCTGCAGTGTGTGTGAAGGTTAATCAGCTCATGCCATTAGACTGTCAGCTCAGTGTGGCTGTTGGATGTGTTGTCCTTTGAAGCTGCATGCCGTGTCAGAGCATCTCACTGATTGTCTTCTCCAGGGTCAAGCAGCGAAACAGGGAAGGACAATGTCGAAAGAACTCCCTTGACATGCTGGATTTGTGGGCCAGTTTGATGTCATCTTGTGCTGCAGTGGTGTTAGTTTTGCTCGTCTGCACCATTTGCTAGGCATGACTAGAGTGAGCCTACGGGGCTTCTCAGGCAGTTTGTTGACAAAAGTTAGGATTTGCAGGTTAATGTGGTCTCATATTTGTGAGGGGGTGTTACCCTGGTCATCTGTGAGGCACAAAGTGAAATTATGCAAGTCATGCATTGCA
Organism: Ambystoma mexicanum; assembly: GCF_040938575.1. NCBI lineage: Eukaryota > Metazoa > Chordata > Amphibia > Caudata > Ambystomatidae > Ambystoma > Ambystoma mexicanum. The sequence goes on from NC_090925.1 coordinate 580,817,553, forward strand.
ATTGGTTAGAGGAGCATTCCCTGACCTCTCTAACCAGCTGCAATAGTTTGCTACAGGCGTTTGTGACATAAGTGTCTACTGCAAACAAGTTCTGAGTCAGAACTCCTTTGTAATTAGAACATAATGGACAGATTTTTAAATTTAAATATTACAGATGCTTAAGCATTATATCCCAACAATGTACTTCATGGGGGTACATTTTGCTTTCAAAATTATAATGGGTTTTCTGTCAATGGATGCCTTACATTTAGAGCAGTGTTTTGTTTTTTTGGAAAGTACAGCTGCCTCCGAGCTAGCAAATGAATGCACCTGCGCTTTTTGTCAAGAGAAACGTGCACAACTCCCAGGACTGCGTCAGACACCAATGAGCTTTCGTTCCAGCAGTCATTAATAGTTCACTGACATCACAACTGGAGAATTGTAACATTATCAGGAAGTTATTATTTCATATTTGAAATATTAGATCATGGCTTTGAACAAATCGCAGAAACTACATCCAGCACATCCAGTTAACTCTCTACTAGCGAAACGTGTGGACTACTCGAGTGCAGGATTTTGCCGGCTCTGCTGTAAACATTTCTCAGCAAAATCACATTTGCATATTCTTTTTCAGCAAAGCAAGCACACAATTTAAGTAGTATAGTATTGTTGCTGATTCCTTCCCCTCCAGTAACAGTGAGTGAAGGGCTGCCTTTAAATGCAGTATGGTTGGGCATGTGATGTGGGCAGAGGGCTGATATCTGTGCACAGGGTTGACCCCAGCCAGTGATGTGACGGGTAAAGAAGTAACGGGCGCGTGCCAATCACTGATGTTTTCAGAAGGGGATTTGCACATTCAGTATAACTACCTCAGCTTGCCAAAAAACCCTTCTAGAAGCTGGGTCATGTGCACACACAGATGTATAGTGCACAATGTATAGCATTAGGGAAAGCAAAGTTTACTTCATTTTGTTTTGCATCTGAGTGTATACATGTTATCATGAGCTGTGCCAGGAAGCTGTTTATGTCGAGGGGGAAATGGTGGAATTTGTGGTGGGGCGAGAAGACAAAATATGCCGGGAGAACCAAAGTATGAAACAGTGCCACGCCAGTGCTACTTTAACATCTCAATTTAGATGTTAAGAAGTTACTTTTCCACAAATCCTGCTGTCCCGCTACACACTCTGCCCAACTAAAGTAGAGAGGGAGGCTGAGAGGCCGAGAGCAATATAGGCAGCAGTGCATTGTTTTCCTCCCCACTGCGAATGTTCTCTCTTCGCTCCAGAGAATGGCTTGATTTTGCCCATAAAAGCCATCACTGTATCCGTGCAGGACATTTGGCAGTCACTTAACGTCCTGTCTGGGATAATGATTTTAATTTTACATGAGGTCTGCAGTTCTCAGTACAAGGGTCTTCACTGGCCTGTGAATGTCCCATGAGAACCGGAGTGATCCAGGGCTAGGTGCCTCAAAAGTTGCCAAGATGAATAACCTTTTCAGGGCTTTAATTTGCAGCATTGGCCTTATCTGCCCAGACAAGTTGATGAATTTTCATATTCACCGAGGCACAATATGAAAATGTGTTCATCCTTATCTCCGGCATGAAGAGACCCTTCTGCCGCGTTTGAGTTAGTCACAACATGTGTTTCCCTGAGCACATTGGACAGCCATACACAGTTGACAGCACAACGCAAGGTGCCTCCTTGTTTTCTTGGACAGTTTTCTGAAGGCTACCAAGCATGAATGGAGACTAATTAAAAGTAGCCTTCCAAAGGTCGCGTTCACTCACCACAGCCCATTGAGCTCTGCTCAGCTGCAAACCAGGATTCGATGTAATAAAATGGCTTATTTGTACAATAAAGCACATACTCTACACCCAATCACATCATACTGACCTCACTAACATACTGCACGTGCAATCAGGTACTGCTTACATCAGAAAACACAAATATCTATAACAGTAAGTTGTTTATTTTTAATATAACATAAAATACAAAATATATTTCATAACTTAAAAATACTAATATACATTTTTTAAACAAGACACATGTAAAATAAACTTTTTCAAACATTAGCATATAGCGGCCGTCAGTTTTGAAGTAAAAATGCATGCCAAATTCAGCACAGAATACAAATGCAGGTGAAGAATGCAAAAGTGGTGTGGTTTTGGGTTTGGATGGGTGGGCATGGGTGGAACATCAAATAGATTTGACTTAGAAATAGAACTACATGGGTGGGCACATAACCAAACAACACCAAAAGCCTATACATCCATCCCCATTTGTCATCTCCATTGAAAAGCATTACAGACCCTCATTCCCAGCTCCTATTTGAAGCTCTTGTTTTAAAGCTCTTATTAGAATGACAATAGTTTTGGATTAAAAGTAGCTCTTTCAGTGCCACCTAAAAGCCAAAACTAATGAAGAAAGGGTAATGGCTAAGCAATGAAAAGTAGACAATTTTTGGAATTCTTTGGGTTTTATGGCGAATGTCAGAAGATATTTTGTTACTGAATTAATATTGGAACCCACTGGCGTATAAAACTGATATACATATGTCTGCAATTTCATATATCTTAGTTAGTTGTTTGGTCTCTACAACTTCCCAATCTCATAATGGTGGGTGGCCTAAAATGTCAGTGTATACATTTTCCAATGAAGGAACAGCATAGAAAACACCTCAGAGAACTTAGAAGGGGATCTGGGAAGTCTTGTGATTATGTCTGGGTGCATTTGATGAATAGATAAAGCCTATGCAGACTAAATGGTATTTTTGAGGCTGATGTTCCACCTAAATCATCATGGCATAGTGACCACTTAACATATGCTTGGATTATATTTATACTCTCTTGCCTTTATTTAATCAGTGTAAGGAATTCCACATCATAATTCTGACTCAGGTAAGTGATCACTCATTGGTATTTTGGAAATGTTAAATTAATTGTTCTTCATCTAATGCTTCTCAGGGTCCCCACTCAATCATCAACCAGGCAGAAAATAGTCTGGAGTGGTATGCATGAGCAGTAGTCGGATTTAATAAACAGTTGGATGAATGTTATAGTTCTCATCCAAATCCTCTGAAAGTTGATCTCTTTAGGTAATGTAACTATACATGTATTGAATACATTAGTCCCTATAGGTTTGATCAGATAATTCAACAGAAAGAAACGGGAGCTGAGGTGAGCTTTAAGAAGACTGCAAAAATATTTTTCACCAAGCAATGTGTTTATTCAGAAACAGCTAAAGCAACAGCATAAACAAAGTGCAACTTCTACGAAAGGATTTTGGGCTAATGTTGCCTCTCCTGATGCAAAATAGCATAGCAGATTTTTAAAACCTTGCTAATGATCCCGCAAATGTGCACATTGTTTTGCAACTAAACATGTTATCATCTGATGAATGGAGAACCTACTTCCTTTACCTAATGCTAGCTGTATTAATGATGATAGTTTTGCCATGGCTAGGCCCAAACAGGGGTGGAATCAAGATTTTCATTATCAGTTCATTCTAAATTGTGTATATAATTTGCAAGATTCCTGGACAGCCTTGAAAATGTAAACTTGAACATTTTTCCTGAATGTTGTGCAAATAGTTTGCTGATTTTATTCAATAGTTTGCTGATTTTATTCAAGCAAATTATAAGATAGGGTTCAGTACTAAAATCGTGGAATCGTATGTTATACCAAGTTTCAAGAAAGTGTACAGACTAAAAGTGGTAAATGATATGCCTTTAGCCCTATTAGGTATTCCTGGTTCCTGATTTTCCACAGCCCTTAATGGTTTGGTTCTCAAAGTATTACAGGGGGATGCTTGGAAAAGGGGACAGATGTTCAATGCCATGTTTATCTAACTGCCAGTTATGAAAAGATAAACAGCAATTATATGGAGGACATTCTCCAAGTGAGGTATCCTGGATGGGGTTTTGGGACCCCTAGAACACTTGCATAAATAAACTAGCTTGCAGTTCTGCCTCAATCATTCAGGCATGATGTCTAATGAAATGTAAACTTTTAGAGGTCTGCTGTAGGAATTTGTTCTTGCCACCAACACTTTTTTTTAACCAATGCAAATCCAATTTGGGGGATTAGTTAAGTTAATGAAGTCCTTTCCCCAAATAATTGGTGTAAGAAAGTGTATGGGAGGAAGGAGCTGTTTTGAGTCCCCCTTGACTCCAGGTGAAGCTTATGTTATGCTCATTCAATTGTTGGCAGTACACCCTCGACCGAACCCCGATTATGGGTGGGAGCTAGCCATTGAATGACACCTAACCAATGTGTTTCGCAGGTCCCCGGGAAATCCATTTTGTATTTACCACAACTTCATCTTTTACTAGGCCTCATATGAAACTCTCAGGGGCAAGCCTGAATCTCTCCCCTGTGCAGCGCAGCGCAGAGCCAGCCTGACAGCCCCCATCACCTTCCCACTGTCTGTGCTGCGGCTGTCCTGTTATCACGGAAGCTTGGACGTGAATTGTTGCAAGCTGACATTGTATCTCTCCTCTTCCTCTGAGATCATTGCCCTGTGTGTGAACCGGCCGGAGCCTGGCCCTGGAAAACCATTCGTCTCCACAAAACTGCCCATCCTCAAGCAGCCCCCACCATTAAGAGGTACTGGCTGAATGAACCTCAAGCCCCTCACCTCTTTGATGTAGCAGTGGTGGGACCCCTGGCCATGGACCAGCCTTAATTGCCCCAGTATAATTAGTCCAGAGCAGACATATTTTCTCCATGTACTAACAAATCCCAACACACTTGTTTGATCCTCGAAGCATCTGATAAATGTCCCCAGAAATCACACACAAGATAAGGCACCAGACCACCGCACAGCTGCCCCACTCTGGTCCGGTTCAAGCATGCACACCTTGTGTTACAATTTATCAACGCTAATATGTTACGATGAACCTTGTGTGCCATATTAAATCGTGCATGCCTATGATTACTGTGAAGTCTAATTTAGCCAGAATTATAGTTGTGTGGACCCAACGTAACCTATCGCCCCTCCCTGATGAGCCCAGCTGCCCCACACGCCTCAAGAAGTAACAAGTTTCAGCTCCAGCCAACCAGCACCAGCACTATTAGATATTGTATACTGTCTTATGTTAACTTGTTCAATGAAAGCATGTGTGTATCCCTTATAGAGCACGTCAGGCATGACGCATTTTGGACTTACCTGTAATGATGGCAGAGCGCTCTCGGAGTATCACAGTCCTATGCGTGCCCTATTTTATCTTTATATAAAGAATACCTTTTACTCACTCGCAAATTCTCCTGGTCTCATTCCCTACCGGGGTGTGTCCATTGGTGTCCATCCATGCTATGTTTTTTATTATATTTATGGGAATGACCACTTTCATTTGGTGACCCGACGCGATAGCGTTCTTTTTCTCTTTGATGCGAGAAGTCCCCCGGCCACAACGGCGAGATATGGGGTGCCCCCATCAAGGCTGCCCACTTACGGCAATTGGTAACCTTAGAAAATGTGTACGCCACTGAGAAGGTTCCACGGGTACCGGCTTTGCGAATACCCAGCCCTACCGCTCGCTGGAGCCGGGTTTGGCTCTTGATTGTGGGGCGGCACCCTGATTGTGGGTCGACCAGGCACGGAGGCTCTCCGATCAATACGGATTTGTGAGTATCGATTGCGAGTGATCATACAGGAAAGGGAAGGGAAAGGAGTCAGATTGTGGTTATTGGAGAGACAGTAGGTGGGTCTGAAGCTAGGTGTGACTCTTCTTTGACTGTTATTTTCTGCATATGGCCATTAGGATATTACGAGAGGTGATGAAGTAAGAGGTGATACGGGTACCTAGCTCCGAAAGAGGGTGGAAGGTGGTGCCACATAGTGCTATCTCGACTAGTACTTAAGTTTATATAGTGAAGAAAATACATAATTGGGAGTCTTGTATAAGGAGAAAGGCTCGGAAACTTAGATGTGCACTTTTCTTTTTCTTGTCTGTGTAAGTGTCTGTCGGTCCAGAAGGGACCAGGGTAGGGTGAAAGAGGGGAATGAAAAGTAAAGGGGGAAAGCCTGAGTTCAGGGAAAGGGGGCAGTAGGGGAGTAGGAAGGTAGTGTTTATGTTCTATGTTATATGGTGTAAGTAGAGTGTGTCAAATTGTTATGTTCAATGTTACATGGTCAGTGTTTTCATCATTTCATTGATGGTATCAAGGTCCCATTTTTTAAAACGTTTTTGGGAAAAAGGTATGGTCAAAAGATTTTGTGAACAATTATATGAGCAAAGGTTCTTGTAGTGAATATACTGTAACAAGAAAACATAAAAGTTTGCTTTAGAGTGTACACACCTCCACGCATGCACCCAATAGCGAAGAAGAAAACGCACGATGGGGGCAGAAACACTGTTCATGCACATATGTCAACACCTCTCCGTGTACAGCAAGAAGATAAAAAATACCATGAGCAATGGTTAATGGAAATAAAAGGGGATGGGAAGTCCCAAATATGGCCAGGGGGCGGGGGGTGCTTTGACAAGTCAGTATTGGACCTAATAGCAACTTATTTAGCAATTAAATATAAAGGTAAGCAACTCCAGAATAAGAGGGAAGTGCTAGATTTGTGGAGATTGTTTAAGGAAGTGCCACAAATTAAAAGTAACAACAGAGAACAACCACCCTAAACAATAAAGGGGAGGGAGGAGAAGGGAAGGAGTAGGGTAAAGAACCTAAAAAACTGTACCCATTACTAACTAAGACCGCCGAGGGATATAGTGAGCCCATATATGTGCCCAAACCAAGCTCCCCCACACCGGTAGTGGCTCCCACTCCACCTTATGATCCAAAACGTTGTACAGGCCAACATGTGTACCCCCAGTGAATTTAGGGCATTTAACACAAGATTTGGAAACTCAGATAACTATGACCCAAGCTGAATTGACTCGGTTAAAAGAAATATGCGGGCAAAGCCAACTCCTGCCCGGGGGCAAACAGACACTCTCGCCCCCGCCCTGACTACCCCAGTAAGCCCAACAGGAGATGAATGGAAGTCTGGGGACTTCCTGTTGCGTATTGATAAGACACCCCTAAAAGTCATACGAGTGAGCAGAGGAGAAGAGGAACAGGCAAATAGGGCACAGGGAAGTTTAACATCTGACAGGGAGGAAGAATGTTGAAGTGACATAGATGAGTAAGAGGAGGGAGCAAGAGCAGGTGGCATGAGTACACCAAGACGACCACTGTTGAGTGATGAAGGAGAGGAGGAAGGGTGGCACCCTGGAAGGTTAAGAAGTAGGATTGGGAGAATGGCCCCAGCAAGGAAGAAAGGGACGCAGGTGAGTAAAAGTAAAGGGAAGTTAACTTTATAGATGCCACTAATACACTAAGGGGCGGGGAGGCCTCAATATGTTCCCTGGGCACATATGGATAAGGCCAATTTACTGAAAACATCGCCCCCGCTCTCAGGGCGGGTGAGTAAGTGGATATATGCTTTTGATAAAAATACAGCGGGTGTCCCATTGGTGACGTCAAAAGTTAGTTGGTGTCTGCAGTGAGTGACCAGGCTAATGGAGTGTGGGTGAAGGCCGGGTTCCCAGCAGTGACACTGGACTGTGACCACCATGACAAGGTGTCATTTAACAATGTGAGGGCACAGGTGTGGGAGGCACTGAGGAGCACCTTCCCAGATATGCCCAATTTACAATCAGTGATGCAATGCCTTATGGGGGTGGACAAAGATGCTGCGTCATACATTCTTTGGGTGCAGGATATGTGGAAGGGAAAGACGGGCACGGCTTGGGACCAATCTACATTCCTCTTTTAATTCATTATTAAGAGAGGCCTCACGAAGGAAGTGCAGAAAGCTCTTGATAAAATTGCTGGGATAGACGCCAGGGGCTGGCCAGAAATACAGAGCATTATAGTACATCACTGTAGGAGGATCAAAGAGAGGGAGAAAGAGTTTGCACAGAAAAGGCTGGCAGATGAAGCAAAGCTTGTACAGACTTAATTGGTGAAGGTTGCGGGAGTAGCAGCCACCCTCCCCACGTAGCGGCAAGGAGAAGGGGAGGAGGGACCAATAGCAATACAAGCAAGAATGGCACCCACCTGGGGGGCAAATAGGCAGGAGCAATGGGCCGGAGAGGATCAATATGGAGGGCCCCAATGGCAGGGAAGGGCTGGAAGAAGAGGATGAGGTGGGTACCTGGGACAACGGGGAGGGTATGGAGGACAAGGACCCAGAGGGGGAGGGCAAGGAACATGTTGGTCGTGTGGTAGATGTGGCCACTTTGCAAGGGAATGTCACACCCGCCCCATGGCATATTTTCAGAATGAACAGTATGGTCACCCCCACCCAGGTAGCCCATATGGCTTGCTTATGGGTGGATATGGACAGGAACAAATTGACCCCCGTTATGAGCAAGAGATGATTCACACGACAGAACGACATGGTAAACATGCGCAGTAATCTATTAGTTACCACGGCGAATGGTGCGCCGGCGCCGTTCAGAGGAGCAGCAGTGGTGGGAGACAACGTTTTCACTCACCCGGGGACAACTAGACACCCAGAATAAGACAGCCCAGAGAGAGCACTTGCATGTCCAATCCTATCGACAACCCTTAGCCCAGACACGGAACCAATGGTGGGGGCAGAGATAGAAAACAAACAGTTTATCTTCAGGGTGGATTCAGGGGTGGAAGAATCGTGTCCAAAGGAAGGCTGCTTTCTGCTCTCGGACTGGAAGTTGGAAACGCAAGTATTCTCTGGGGCGGTGGTCACGGTTTCCTTTACTGAAGAATTGGATGTAACAGTGGGGGGAAAGACAGTGTGATCACCCCTCATGTATCACGAAGAGTCACCAATAAATTTACTAGGGAGGGATCTCCTCAGTAAGGTTAACATGACCATCTGCTTTACAGAATAATGTGCTCAACGCCAGGTATATGTGCCATGAGAGCAATGATTTTGATAAACACAATTGCCAATGACATAACAGTTTGGGGAGTGCCAATCGGCCCAGACATGTTTGTACAAGGGATACAAGTTCTGGCTAGAGTAGTGCCAGAAATCACACGACAAGAATGGAGAGTGCCTTCTGAATTTTTGTTTCGCCCCTTAGTTGCCCCTGCGGTGGTACCAGGGTCAATATTGTCCATAGATCTACAAGGTGCGCAGGTATCCGTGCAATGAATAGCAGTGACAGGATTGGACATGCATGGGTTTGAGTGGTGAACAGTGCTTTGTGTAAATCCCAACAAGCTGCTGCGTGACCTAACAGTGACACTGATGGGGAAATAATAATGGAAATATGCATTCCATGTGACATAATGATTCAGAACAGACAAGTTACAAACCCCCTCATGGCCATTGTCAGTGCACCGCCACCATTTTCGATGACAACATGAAACAGGTGCCAGCCAAGTTATGGATGACCAATCCCCATGACGTAGGGCTCTTTCAAGAAGTAACCCCTGTTAAGATAAAGCTCAAACCCAGTGCAGTGCTGCCCTGAGTAAAACAATACTCCTTGTTGTTAGGGAGAATTCTCTGTTTAGGCTGAATTTCCTAACCTAGTGAGTCCCCCAGCAGCTTTGCTGGATTTCTGGAGTTTGTTTTTTTCCATCCTGCCAAGAGTGAGACTCTTTTTCTCCCACTCTTGGACATGTATGTGTGTAATTCCTTGAATGTCAATGTGTTCTATGGGCTATGGGGTCTTTTACTCCATAGGGTCTCATATGTTTTTCTATGTGTGTTACACCGCACCCTACGTGCCGTAACATTGTGGCGTCCTAGCGGACCCCCACCATAGACTCCATACCCGGGGACTGACTACTGTCTCCCCGGGCATGTAAAGTCACCATTGGCTTTACTAAACCTAAATTTACTAACAGAACTAGTACACACCATCTTATTGTGGACGTACTAGTAGGGGTAATTCGATTACTCCTGGATCTGTTACTCGAGGGGGCACTATCCCATCCCCCCTCGTCGAGTTTTGGCTGGTGGCAGTGGAAACTACTTGTTATGTTCGACCCCGAACATAACCCTATGGGATTCGTCCCATTGTTGGAGATTGATACTTTTTCTCGTTAATCTCTAACGTACCACCGGTCTACTTATCCTAAATAAGTTTATCGGATGGTATTTTCTGCCAGAACTCGGTTTTTAAAATGGCGTCTGTGTTCGTCTTTGTGACTCCTAAATCAAAGGTTGAGCCCTTTGTTCCACTTTTGGCGGGCCTCTGGACAGTGGTGCCATTCTGTCTGGGTTACCACAGGGGTGTGGGAGGGGGTTTAGGCACCCTGGACCGAGTTGCCTTGCCAACTCCGGTCACACTCTGGAGTGATTGGCCCAAGTGGTGAGCGTTCCCGCTCACCACTTAGCATGTGTTGATTGACAGCTAGGCTGAATGAATGGGGTTTTTCTGCATAAAAGCAGGGCTTTTGGGACTGGATCTTCAGAAGTCGCCACAGGACCTAACAAATCCGACGAGGGTAACGCTGAGCCGACCTGCACGACAACACCTCCGGTGGAGCCTTGCGGATCCGACTCACCACTTCCCGACGACAGAGGAGATCTCCCTGCCGGAGAGTCTCTTCCCCTGACTGGTTGGAACAACCAGTCACCTTTGCTTTTTATTCGCCTCAGGACGCAGGGGTCGAATTGCCCATGCAGAGCACCTCGGCAACCGGATAGCCACTACCCCTGTACCACGACCAAAAGGTGTTGCCTTGTGACGGAGCACTCCGCGGCTGGTCTCTTCCCTGGTCGTGCACCGGACTTCACTTTCTTTGAGATCATTTCTACTCTTGGCAAAGACCTGACGTGCATCCACCACCAGGAACAACTGCCCCCGCCGGAGCTGCCCTCCACAACAAGGTACCGTGTCCGCCTGGCTTCCCTTGTGATCGGATTGAGTGAGGTGTCTTAATCCTCTCCTTTCCGTTGGATCGCCTCCAAGCTTTTCTCCTTCATTGTTCTGAACTGGTTCAATCTGCCGATAACAATTTGCTACAAAGACTTGAATGCATCTTCGCTAGAGACTTTTTGGGACATCGTGCCTTGCCTCTCTCCGAGTGGGCCTGGCCTCTGAACTTTATGCTCTGTTGTGATTCTTGCCTTCTTGCCGTGCATTTTAACCGCAAAGTATTGAACCACGTTCATTTCATAACCTGCCTGTCTTTTTCTCTCCTGTCCTAACTAATATTCGAGTGTCATCTAGGTTGAGGTATACACCTCTGTCTGAAAATATGTGGTACCGGTAGAGGCTAGAGTTGTCGAGATATTGCTAGGGGGATTGATCGTTTTCTTTTCCGTAGAGTAAATGCGTTTGATTTGTTTGCCGTGATTTGCCTTAGTGTTTTTCATAGATGTTCTGTTATAAATAAATACCTTAATATCTTTACACTAAGCTTTGTTGCGTGTTTGCTTGTCTTGCTGTGAAGAATTGCCCTATTTTGTATACTCCACATACTGCTCAACTTTTCTTGAGAGAAGTCTGACTGCTCAGCCACAGCTACCACGTGAATCTGTGTGGTGCAGACTGCTACCAAGTGGGTTCACCGCCAACGCCTGTAGTCCTAAATCTTTTGCAGTGGTCCCAGAGGGAACTGCACAGGTTTCCGCCTAACACTTGTCAAGAGAAGCAGAGTAGAGGAAAAAAGAAACCATACATGCCCTTCTGGAACAGGGGATAATTGTACCATCAAACTCACCTTGTAATACGACAATTTATCCAATCAAAAAAGCAAAGGGCAGGGCTTGGAGTATGATACAGGACCTACGCTCACTTAATGACATCATACAGAAAGAATTTCCACTTGTCCCAAATCCTGTGTCAATTTTATGTAGTATCCCAAAATCAGCATCTTGTTTCACAGTGGTGGATTTGAAAAATGCATTTTTCTCAGTACACCTGGACCCAGACTCACAGTGCCTGATCATTGCAGGTTGCCCCAGGAATATTCTGAGAGCTCAAGCATTTTCAGTAGAATACTGCATGAAGACCTTGGCAACATAGACACAAAGAGCACAATAATACAGTATTTAGATGACCTTTTAATTTACAAAGAAAGTGAAAAGCAATGCAGGTCAGCTTCAATAACACTGTTAAAATTACTGGCCTACAGAGGGTACAAGGTAGACAAACAAAAAATACAGTACTGCCTAAAAGAAGTGCTGTATCTGGGGCAACTGATATCAAAAGATGGTAAAAGGATATTCCCAGACAGGGCGGCAGCAGTACAAGCAACTATCAGGCCTCATACAGTGAAGGACATGCAGAAGTTTCTCGGCATATGTAACTATTGCGGGGTATGGATACTAGATTATACAGCATATACCAGACCCCTGTTATGAGTACTAAAAGAGGCGCAGAAAGAAAGATCAGGGATCACATGGACTCTAGAAATGAATACAGCATATGACACATTAAAAGATCTCATCTTCACAGCACCAGTTCTGGCTACCCCTGACTATGACCGCGAGTGCTTCTTATTCTCGCACTGTGATTGAACACTTATGACAGCAGTGTTGACACAGAAAACATCTCTAGGTCACAAGCCCCCGGCTTACTACAGTGGCACACTCGATGCAGTAATGCAAGGGCACTTCACGTGCGAACAGGCTCTCCCAGCCACCACGTTCGCCATCGGAAAAAAAGAAACCTTTGTAATGGGATTCTCAGTGACATTGTTTGTGGAACACTCCTTGTTTGCCATTCTTGAAAGGTCAAAATCTACACTGACAACACAACGGGCCACAGCATATGAGATAATATTGTCCAGTTCCAATATACACATGTGTTTTAAAACAGTAAATCCTGCAACATTCATTACAGAAGCATGCACAGTGAAAGACATGCAAAACCATGATTTTGCCACATATGAAGGGGAAGGTGATGACATACCCAAAGCAAGTGAGAATGCCCTGGAGGAGGGAGAAGTGTATTTTGTAGACGGGTCAGCATCCATTTGTCCAGAAACAGGAGAGAAGCACGTAGGAGCAGCAGCAGTAGTGCAGTTGAAAGATGGAGAATATGAAACAACAGTGCAAAAAAGATTACCAATGCATTTTTTAGCTCAGACAGCAGAGTTAGTAGCATTGATTGAGACATTTCACGCAGCAAAAGGGTGCACGGTAACAATGTAAATGGACTCAGCGTACATGACCACAATGGTACATGCAGGGTTGTCAAGGTGGGGGAGGAGAGGATTTAGAAGAGCAGATGGGTCTCCAGTGCAGCATGCAGAGCTTTTAAAAAATGTAATAGAGGCACCAGCAGAACCCTCTGTAGTGGCTCTAGTGAAATGCCAGGCACACACTAATATGAGTGACATCATCTCATTGGGAAACGCGGCAGTGGATGCCCGAGCGAAGGAAGCCACATACTTTAACACAAATATAAAGGGAGAATTCATACTAAAAGGAAACGAGGAGGAGGAAAAAGAGACATGGTATAACTCTATGTCCGTATCACAGATAATTGACCTGGAGAAAAAGGCACCCATTGAGGTACAAGAATTGTGGGCCAAGAGACACTGTACACAATCAGCAACCAATCTCCTTTGGCACCAAAATTGCACAGGGAAAGTGGTAATACCCCTAGAATTGTTACAAATCACATTCCAACAATTGTACTTCCCAGCACACACAGCAAAGCAACATATAGTGGCAGATATACAGGAAGACTGGTTTGTCCCAGGGTTGCAGGATCATGTGGCAAAACTGACAAACAAATGTACCACATGTCAAACATATAATTCACGAATTACTCTAAGAACATTGAGAGGAACACTGCCTCTCCCCATCGGACCATTCTGTGAACTGCATATTGACAATGCAAACATGGGAGAAAGGTGCAATGGAGCAAGATATCTCATTGTGATGGTCTGTTCTTTTTCACGATGGGTGGAAGGAGGGCCCTGTGCCCACCCAGACGCAAAATGTGCAGTGAAATTATTAGTGAGGGAGGTTTTTCCACAGTGGGGAATTTGTGATGTCATACTCTTTGACAATGGAACGCATTTTGTAAATGACTTGTTTAAGGCAGTAACATCTTTATTGGGCATCAACCATAAATTATGGTCGATGTATCTGCCACAAGCGAATGGGATTGTAGAAAAGATAAACGGCCTCCTCAAAATCAGATTGTCCAAATTGAGTCACATCCTAAAGAAACATTGGGTGTATTGATTTCCCCTAGCATTATTTCAGCTGAGAACACAGCCAAGCAAAGACCACCACTTGTCGCTGCACCAGATAGTGACAGGGGGGCGCATGCACACTCCAATACCTCCAGTTAGGAGAGAATCAGACAGCCACAATACACAGTAAATGCCTGGAGAGATGGTGTATGTGCACAGTTTCGTGAGACGATGGAATGCTCCACGATTTCATGGCCCATATGGATTAGTGCATTGTACACCAACAGCAGTAAAAGTGAAGGGCCTGAAATACTGGATACATCTCTTGGACATACGAAAGGCATATGATAGTGTAAGAACTGAGGGAGAGCAGCATGAGGGGCACAACATGGCTATACCATGAGGTGATAAAAGATACATAAAACAAGTATGCCAGAAAGTAAAAGTGTAAAGATCACATAAAGGAGAAATAATAAATGTGATTACAAGCGTGCAAAGTGAAAATGTGTTTATAAATATGTAAATCGACAAGTCTCTCTCTCTGCCTCTCTCTCTCTGCCTCTCTCTCTCTCTCTCTCTCTCTCTCTCTCTTTCTCTCTCTCTCTCTCCCTCTTTCTCTCTCTCTCTCTCTCTCTCTCTTTCTGTCTCTCTCTACTTTCACCACTATCTACTTGTTTCAGCCTTCTATGAACTTGGTACTGAAATGTTTTATGACAAATATGAAAAAGTAGATGATAAAGATGCATGTGTACTTAACCCAGTATATCTCACTCTGTAGGTACAAACATGGCTGAAAGGAGGGCCCTCAATACCAGCGACACAGCAATAGGGGAAATGTTAGTAGTACTAGAGCCTACTCTTATGAGTGTGGCTTGTATATTGTTGCAATCGTTTTTTCTACAATGCTATTGTGCCTTGGCCTATACTGATCAATATCTTTTATTTTGATGGGTATAAAAAAAGGGGGGGGTTTAATTGTACAAGAGGGCACGCACCTAGTGTGGGATGGTTTTCAACTAATTTTGTCCCACAATGTATCCACAAACCTCACTACACTACACACAAACAAAACTATCAAACTCCCACGGGTTGAATAGTCAGAAATTGACTCCCCTGAACATGATCTCAATGTGCACGATATGAATAACCCTAATGCTGATTCATTTATGTTGCCACGTATTAATGTCTCTACCTCAACACAGCCTACCTCAAGTGGTGATTATATGTAAGATTAGGCACAAAGCCCACCGCAGGTCCTGACACAATGTATTGGCAGCAGCAACTGTAATATTCCCCATCTGTTACCAAAGGTTACTAAAAGCTCAGACTGGTCTAGGGGGAGCAGGAGATGGAAAAGGGGGGGCAGGGCAGAAACGGTATGGCACATATCATGTCCTGGGTCTTGATGCAGTAGAAGACGCGCATCACCCAGATCAATCAAACAAGTGGTATGCATATATGAGCAACATGGCAAAACATGCAACTAATGAGAGTTGCTATTTGTGCTACTTGATACCCCATGCATCAGGAACCCCAAAAGTTTTATTACCCCCAAGAGGTGCTTATTGCTGAGGCTCGGTGTCTTATTCATCTTGCACTGTGCAGAAGTAAAAGCACCCTACCAAGCACACACAGTTTAATTGCAACTGCTACAGAATGACAAAACCTGCCACTGCAAGCCACGAGGAGGGATCTGCGTCAAGGAGCCATTCTTTATTATTAAGGGGACACTGTTCATGGACAATAGGTGGTAAGAGGAGCAAGTTATGTGCAGAGCAGAAGCATTGTGAGGGCTGTCGGAAGAGAACTTTCAGTGGATTGAGAAAACATGCACTCCAATCTGGTCCCAGCACATTGCCTAAATAACATGGGTAACAACTCTCAAAAAGTCAATCAAGATGCAACGTGAAATACCATATGAACTTTGTTTCCATGGAGAAGGGAAGGTGCCCTTGGGCGCAAATAAACACTGCAATAAGACACTCATATAGCCTGACATGAAGAAAGGAATGGCAGCGTTAATGGACACTTACTGGGTGTGCGGCAAACGGGCGTACTTGCACCTCCCGCCATCATGGAGAGGCACTTGCGCCCTGGCCACGCTGCACTCAGCCCTAATGGTAATTCCTGAAAGCCACGTCCAAAGGGAGAGGGTGCCCGCTGAGATGTCCCAGGCACCCAGTCTTCAACGAGGAACCCCCAACATATGATATAGTGTCAGAGGAGCAGCTGCAGAACAGAGTATCACGAAAACAAAGGGCATCAAATTATATATCCTCAGAATCTTCAGAACTCTTAGCACAAGTTCCTGACAACTTCAAGCTGTTCTATAGAGCAGAAAGATTTTTAGCATCACTCATACCAAGTATCCAGGCTTGAGCAAATGCAAAATGGCTCCAGATTGTCTGGTTTGAGCTGATCCAGTTGGCCAATGACACTGAGGAAGGATTCAACGTTGTCAAGGTAAAACTTAGAGCCCTACGACTGATGAAAATGCAGAACTAGTATGTGCTGGACCCATTGACAGCCATGGACGGTGGCGTTTGCTGAAAAATCGGGGGTGCATGTTGCACGTTCATGTCTTCTGCCGATGCAGACAACGGGACCCTGTCACATGTGATAGCAGCAGTACATAGTCTCTGTGAAAGGATGAAGGAAGAGGGTGGCATACAGCCAAACACATGGTTCATGTTCACAACCTGTTTGAGTGGGTCCCATCGTGGCTAGGGATGGCCATGAAAATGCTGATACCATTCATCGTCTTTTTTCTGCTGATTTTATGTGCATGCCAGGTGGGACTGAGATGCTGTGCAAAATCAATTCCTAGCAGTGCAATGATGATGGTGACAATGGGCAACACAGCAAAGGTGCTTCAGTTCGTGCGGGATTCCCAAGTCCAAACTGGGGAGAGCCCAGACCCAATTATCAAATGACTGCAGTATATATGCCCACCGCATTGCCACACTCTGCCCCAACTTCCAGTGATATGCTGATGGCACTCAGCTCATTTTCAAGCTTCCCTTAGCCACCTCCTCTCCCTCTCTCATCTATGACTGTCTGTCCGCCATCCAATCTAAGAGTGGTGTGCCGCCAATGATCTCGGCCGTAATGCCAGTAAGACTGAGATTCTCCTCATCGACACACCCACTCCCTCCTTTCCTGTCACTCTCTGGCCAGTCTCACTTGGCCCTCTTCATGCTCCCACCTGTGAGTCCAAATTCTCGGTGTCATCTTCAACTCCACACTCTCCTTCTCTCCTCACATCTCTGATATCTCTAATAAGTCTCACTACCAGTTGCACCTCTTCAGAGGTATTCTTCCTTTCTTCTCCTTACCTCAGAAGCTCACCGTCTCCAGAGCTCTGGTTCTGTCTACGCTGGACTATTGCAACAGCCTCTTTCTAAATCTGCCTGCTTCTACTCTCGGCCCTCTGCAACTCATCCAGAACCGGACTGCAGGAATTGTCCTTGGCCTCAAGCCCAGGGATCGTATCCTTCCAGGAATTAAATAATTGCATTGGCTCCCAGTGGCTGTGTGGAATAAGTTCAAAACCCTCTGCATTGTCCACAAGGACTTCTGGGGCCTCAATACCTTCAACTCTCCCTTCCTAAATGTCTTCCTTCTCAAGCTCTTTGCTCATCCACCTCCAACTCCCTCAGGGTCAGGCGCTTCTCCAAGCAACGAGTTGTTGGTAGATCTCTTTCTTTGGCTGGGGCCTCCCTCTGGAACAGCCTCTCTGCCTCCCTGAAACTTGAGGAGAATCATCTTCGGTTCTCTTTGTGCTTGCTTTTTCTCCTCCTCTCCCCTGCTGACTTCCTGGCTGATACTGAAACCGCACTGGTTACCTGGCCTCCCTCTGGTCTTTGGCCCAGACCCATTCCCCCACCAGTCGCACTCCTGCACTGCCATCCTGGCAACCTCCGCACTTGGGGACTCTTTCTGTACTCCTACCATCCTTTTTACCAGTACTTGATACCTGTTGTCTGCACTTACCCTTGCACTTGCCACCTGCTGGCTGTACTTTTTACTTTGTTATTTATCATTTTATCCCATGTCCTGCCCGGTCCCTTCCCCCCTCCCCATCTGCACTTCCCTCCTTCCCGTTCCCATGCACTTGTGTGATCTGAATGACACCTGGCCTAGTAGGATCGCTTGTCTGTCTTCCCTCTGTTCCCCCTCCCTTGCCTCGTCACGCCTTGAAACACTTCTGTATAGGCGCATTATTAATGCCATATCATATCATATCATATCATATCATATCATATAACATGGGATACAGGGTAGATGACCTTTACCACACCACAATAAAAGAACCCTATGAATTATGAAGAGGTATGGGTGGATCTTGATTGAGATGGTGGGTGCATTTACATGACCTGCACCCCGGATCAATATGCACGGAGGGGTGAGAGTCTCAGATCGGTGTGCAGGGCTTGGATCACAATTAAGGGTACCCCGGCTTGGGATGAAGCAGTGGCTGAGGCGGAAGAAGGAAAACGTTTGAAAGCCCTAGCATCTTTGTTACTTTAGTAATGAAAGGGGGGAATGTATGGGGGAAGGAGCTGTTTTGAGCCCCCCTACATTCCAGGTGTAGCATATGTTATGCTCATTCAATTGTTGGCAGTACACCATTGTCCGAATTCCGAGGATGGGTGGGAGGAAGCCATTGAATGACACCTAACCAATGTGTTTTGCAGGACCCCAGGGAATCCATTTTGTATTTACCACAACTCCATCTTTTACTAGGCCTCATATAAAACTCTCAGGGGCAAGCCTGCATCCCTCCCCTGTCCAGCGCTGTGCTCAGCCAGACTGACAGCCCTCACCACCTCCCCACGGTCTGCGCTGTGGCTGTCCTGTTCTCACGGAAGCTTGGATGTGAATTGTTGCAAGCTGACACTGTATCTCTCCTCTTCCTCTAAGATCATTGCCCTGTGTGTGACCGAGCCAGAACCTGGACCTGAAAACCATTTGTCTCCAGAAAACTGCACATGCTCGAACAGCCCCCACCATTGAGAGTTACTGTCTGAACGAACCTCAAGCCCCTTAACTCTTTGATGTAGCAGTGGTGAGGCCCCTGACCATGGACCACCCTTAATTGCCCCTTAATTGCCCCCGTATAACTAGTCGAGAGCAGACATATATTCTCCATGTACTAACAAATCCTCACAGCCTTGTTTGATCCTCAAAACATCTGATGAATGTGCCCCAGAATCACACATGAGATAAGGTACCCAGACAACCGTACAACTGCCTCACTCTGGTCTGGGTCAAGAATGCACACCTTGTGTTACAATTTATCTATGCTAATGTATTATGATGAACCTTGTGTGCCATAAAATCGTGCATGCCTATGATTACTGTGAAGTCTAGTTTAGCCAGAATTATAGCTGTGTGGACCCAACGTGACCTATCACTCCTCCCTGCCCCACATGCCTCAAGACGTAACAAGATTCAGCTCCAGCCAACCAGCACCGGCGCTATTACATATTGTATACTGTTTTATCTTAACTTGTCCAATGAAAAGCGTTTGCGTTTCACTTATAGAACACGTCATAGATGATTTGTTTTGGACTTATAATGTGTCCTACCTGTAATGTTGGAAGAGTACTCTCGGAGTAGCAGAGTCCTCTGCGTGCCCCATATTATCTTTATATAAAGAATACCTTTTACTCACTCAAAAGTTCTCCTGGTCTCATTCCCTACCGGGGTGTGTCCATTGGTGTCGATCCATTCTATGTTTGTTATTATATTTATGGGAATTTATGGGAATGACCACTTTCAAAATGTATGATGTTGTCTCTAAGCAAATCATGTATTCTTATTCCATTAAACCCTGATTGGGTTACAGATGAGTTTAACTATTCATTTATTTAATTTGTGCTTATTTCAAATACACAATTCATTAAACGCAAAAAATAAAAATGCAATGCATGAAATAGCATACAATTCATCAGACAATTATGCAGTTCCAGTCTTGTTTTTTCTAATCATCAATGCAGCAATGAGAAAGTGACCCAATGCCCAACAGCCCAGTGGATCCTAAGCTTGCATCAAATAAAAGTTGGTAACAAGGCGTTGATCACAATTAAGAAGTCTTAAAATTAATGATAAAAGGTCGACATGCAATAGAGTACCAGTCACAAAAAAATTACATATGCACATTACTTTCAATTGAGACATTATCACATATACACAATTTTGTAGTGTGTTTGTTCCAAGCTTGAGTATTCACAAATAGCAATAATTGGTGAAACTGCATGCACATTACTAATGTCCTTGCTTGGTTATCTAACACAAGTAATGAATAGTTCAATCAGAAACAATAGGATGAAAAGGCAGATAAACGTGCACGGAAACATTACTATCACCTGTATGTGTAAATGTAACATCTGATTTACTTTTAATTGCCATTTTTAGTTGATTCATATTTCTCCAATTTATCATTTCCGGTTGATTCCACTAAATCATCTAATCTTTTCTTGACAAAATGTAACCACAGAATCTCTAGTGCTTGCTCTAATTTTAAGATATCATTTAAGATTACCTTTTTAAGAATAGTTTTATAATTTTCCCAAATTGAAGTTCATAATCAAGGTTGTGCATATCGAAGTCTCTACAAAGGAGGGATTGCACCAGTATCAAGATAGACATTCCAAGCACAGATTTGAGAAATGTGTGCTCTATTAGGGCAGCCTTACTCAGATTTGTCATTACCCATACACCTACACCATAAAGTGAAAAACCCACAGATGTTGCCTCATAGACCACTTTTGTGAAGAATTGCACATTGAAGAATACCCATATTGGTTTGTTTCAACCAAGAAGATACATAGTCATGAGTAGGGCTGAGCAAAATTGTGAAATTCCATTCCACTGGCCACAGAAGCGAAATCTGAAATATTTTGATCAGTTTTCTCGAATTCCCCTGTTCTGCCATACCTGTGTATTGAAAAGAGTGGCGCAAAGTTTCTCATGCTGTCTCACGTCCCGAAATGAGCCACGCAAGGTTGCTCATGCCACTGTGTGAACCTAGCACAAATCAAAGAGAGTGGCACACAGTTTCTCGTGTTGCTGCACAAACCTAGTACAAATTGCAAAAGATTGGCATGACGTTTCTCATGCCGCTGCTAGAATCTAGTACAAATTGAACAAAATGCTGTGCGAAGTTCCTCATGCCGCTGCACAAACCTATCACAGTTCAAAAAACCTGTGCAAAGTTTCTAATGCTGCTGTATGAAACCACAAATTGAACAAAAAAGCTGCATAAAGTTTCTTGTGCTGCTGCACGAAACTACCATGTATTGAAAAAAGACACGTCCAAGGTTTCTCATGACGCTGCAATAAACTAGTACATATAGAAAAAAGAACTGCATGAAGTTTCTCATGTCACGAACCTAGACCGGATTGGTAAAAGACTTGCACAAAGTTCCTCTTGTCGCTGCATGAACCAATCACAAATCGTAAAACCACCCACATTTTCTCATGCCACTGCACAAAACTAGAACAGATTTTAAAAAAGATAGTTTGAGTCGCATGACACAAAACTAACATGAGAACGAAACACCACGCACCGCCCAAAACCGCATGAAAAAGGGGGGAATTTCGGTGGCAGTGGAAAAGTAATGCTGATTTTGCTGATTGGGCAGATACTGTCATTCACGTCTAGTCATTAGAACAGGCTTGTGCCAGAGCCACCCTATTTCTTCTTTGTTTTTATGAGTCAATAATAAATCTAATTTGCCCACACGACATTCCTTTGTGAACCAACTAGTTATAGCATTATTCCTGTTAACCTTTAATTTAAACTTTAGACCTGTACAGCAAAAGCCATGGAGATTAATGTTAGAAAGACCACAATAATTATCTTTTTGAGAGCATTGAAGCACATTTCTTACATAAGACATTACTTACTGTTAAATTAGGATATGTTCTGCTCCAAAAACCAACGCTTTTACCATCTTTCAATAGATTAAGTACCAAAGCCTGTGCCTTTGGCCCCCTTATAATAACACACAATCATACATTCGGTACGACAAAATGAAGATTATTCTAGTGCCTGTATATTGTGTGGAAACTTTTATATTTTGAAGACATGTAAATATAGGATAGGATTGAAGGGATGATGTGAAAACAAGTTTTAGGTTTGCTTTTATATGTTCTTATTTCAGCTATTCGGTATGAACCTGGTCTAATATGAATCCAAGCCATAATTAGCTGGAGATATTTAATGTTATATAACAAGATCTTGGAGACAGTAGTTCAATACCTGTTTGAAGATCTTAAAAGGGAAAGAGAGTATATTTCCTTACCTGAATTTCAGCACTGGTCTCTAAAATGGCGCCTACTGTTGGAGTTTGGGATATTTTACCAAATTAACTTGTCTTAAATCCAGTTGCCGCCAAAAAGAAATGTATCTTACCGTCTAGTCTATTACAAAGACTCTATTAACTAAGTGCTCTTTGCTCGCTCAGTTTAACTTGCAAGAAAACACATTGGTTGTGATTCTTCCATATTTGATTACCTTTCTGCATCCACTCTGGAGTACAAAATTGATGAGGATTTGTTTTAATCTGTTTGATACTTTGGAGATCCTAGATCCTCGTCAGTAGATTCCGAGAGAGATTGTAGACTATAAGGTGGTACACCATTGGACACACTAGAGCATATTTTAGTACACAGTCATGATTTAGCCTTATTCAGACAAAGGTCTTTTTTTCACAATTTTTGTAATACATCAGAATTCAATTTGTGGATGAGAATCTTAGCCGGTAGAGAGGTACAGATGATTTTAGCAACAATTTGTTTTGCATTATTTCTGATTTCTGAAATGAATTAAGGAATTTGGATTGAGTTATAAAGTTGAATAGAATATATTATAATTGATAATAGGTGTTAATCACGTGTTCTTATAAATTGTATTTAATTAACTGCATGTTATTTATTATTGTATTTATCTATGCAATGATGTATGCATTAATGTATGTGTTGTATGTGCCACCTCTGTTGTGAGCATATGCACATTAAATAAATAAAATAATAATTAAAATACAGTTAATTTGCATGTGGTCCTAGAGAAAACTTGGGTGGGAAACTTTCAGATTGCCTTGGGGGAGGTCCAAAATTGCACTCATGACTGGTTTGTCTTTGATAAAGGGCTAGAGAATATCTTTAGATACTCACTGCCTTTATACACATGGAGACTTCAAGACAGAGGGGGTCATTACGAGTTGGACGGCAAGGGGTTAACGGCGCCGGTGAAGGTGCCGGAGCCATCAACCCCTTACCACCCTATTACGAGGTCTCCTTGCGGGACCCGGTAAGGACACCTGGTTAAACCAGGCATCCTTAGCGGGTCCTGCGAGGAGACTAGCATGCTAACAACGGGGGGTTCGAATGGGAATGGGGATCTACCGGGTCCGGGTTACTTGATTGAGGAATAACCGTGCCCTCCAAGGTTGGAATGGCCTGGTAATTCCTTATTTAAGGAACCCGGACCCGGTACCCGCTAAGGGGATAGCCATGCCGCTTCTCACTGCGGGTTTCACTTTGCTTTTCTTTCACTTAGTTTGTAGATCATAGTTGTTCGATTGTACTGGGATTTTACAAGACCTCCTGCATGACCACTTTGACCTCTTTCAGCAACTCTCCTACGGCCTTCTGGTACGGTAGTTTCACTCAGATGGTGTTTGACCAGAGTCTCTTCAATTAGCACCCACGTGGTGCCAGTTTTCCTTCTGCAGCTGGTCTACCCTTAACACTGTTTACAGTTCATTTATAGCTCATCGAACTTGGTTCAAAACTTGCTAATCTTGGATCTCACTGTGTGAGCTGATCATCTTTGTGAAAAAGACAAGCTACCCTCATATGCTCTTCTAGTTACCATAGACAGGATACCGTCAAAGTCCTCTAAGCACAAATACACTGGCTATCTGATGCCATCTTCTATGCGTGGCAGACAGGTTGCCTTAAAATCTAAGGTGATAGGTTTTTCTAGCATATTAGACCAGCTACCCTTGTAGTTTTACCCTATATCTTCTAAGTTCCATAATAGGCTCCCATCAGGCATCTTCTCATGGAGTATCAAGGATACCTACATAAATCATTGTGTTACAATGACTAACTTATAGATCTCCTAATTGCAATGGATATGTTACCATCATATATCTTTCAACACAATAAACAGGTTAACATTATATGGTGCCGTTCAAAGTGTCCACTACCACATCTTTGCAGGTGCATTACATTTACTACCCTTCAATCCATCTAACCTTCACAGATCTTCTGAGTGATATACATGTGCTAACCATCACAATTTCTTCTAGAGCCGTTCATGTGCTAGTCTTCACAGTTCTTAATGTGCAGTTGTCTTAGAAGTCGTTGATGCTTAGGTCATCTGTAAAGGCTGCGTTATTTCTAGATTGGTACAGGGCATGCAGGCCTAATGTATTTTGTAATCATAATAGACCGGTTGTCGTCCTTGAACTTGTGATTACAACTTTGAGAACGTTCTGAGCTCTTTATCAGCAATCCCCTTAAATGTAATGTTTGACAGGAGATGGGCTACCAGCATCGGTCCTGTAGGTGTGCAGTCGAGGTGGCGTGCAATGGACGGCAACAGTGTGCATATTTAGTGCCCTGGGTGGCTATCCTAAGACATTTCTTTGGTAAAGTGCTGGCTACCATCAGACTGTCGAGAGTTGCATACAAATAGCATGCGCGCACAAGTCAGTGCAAAGGAGGCCAGGTGGGCTTATGTCTGTTTGTGTACAGGTGAGTGGTCTGCAGGTGGAGTGTGTAGGGTGGGCTGCCGTGACAATGGCTGGCATCCGCCTGTTTGTTCATGTACAAGTAGCCTGAGTGCACAAATCAGAGAAGAGGAGGCCAGGTGGGCAGATGTGTGTTCGTGTACAGGGAGTGGTCTGCGGGTTGAGTGTGTAGGGTGGGACGCCATGACAATGGTTGGCATCCGCCTGTGGGTTTATGTACAAGAGGCTTGTTGGTGTTTTGATGTATGTAGGGCTGGCCACAACAAGAACAGCCGGCATCTTCCTATAGGTTTGTGCACACGTCACTTGTTGTTTAGATGTGTGAGGTTGATGTATGCGAATGGGGCCCATGGCGGTAGAAATAGAGGCGAGGAAGAGGGTTTCAGGTTTCTGTAGAGAAATGCCAACTTTGAAGGGCCTTTCTGAAGGAGAGGTAGTTATCAATGTGGCTGATGTAGAGCAGGAGCGAGTTCCAGATGGTGGGAGATTGGATGGAGAAAAATGATCCTCCCAATCTGGTGGAGTTGTAATGGGGGATAATGACAAGACGAGCCAAACAAGATCTGAGGTTCAAGGTGGGCTGATAGTGTGTGAGCTTATCCTAGATGAATTTGGGTCCAGTGTTGTGGAGGGCACAGTGAGTGATGCACATGGCTTTAAAGTCTTTAAAGGTAGGCCATCAACCTATAGGAAGCCAGTGCAGCACGCTGAGTTTTAAAGCTAATGTTTTCTCTTGGTGAGAGGCCAAGGAGGAGACAGGAAGCAGAGTTTGGGATTCTTTGAAGTTTGCTGAGCAGGTATGCCAGAATGCCTAATTCAAGGGAGTTTACATAGGCTGTGCGGGAAAGGATGATGGCAAGTAGATTCAATGTGGGTATATGAGATAAGGGAAGATTCACCTGAGGATGCGCAGGTGGAAGAAGCAGGTTCCAGAAACAAAGTTGATGTGGCGTGATAGTGATAAATTCAAGTGCAGTGGGCATCTGATATTTTTTACAGAAGTGGATGTTGCAGCGAAAGGTCTGAGGGAGTGAGGCCAGCAGATAGGTTGGGAAGGAGAGTGGATTTGCTGCATATTAGTTTTTCTGTTTTGCCAGGGTTAAGGAGGAGGCGGTTGATTGTTATCCAGTTGTCGATATCAGAAAGGCAGGAGGAGAGGTCAGGGCAGGGGGAGGCTTGCGACTTGGGGATCTTGAGGATGATCTTGGTGTCATCTGCGTAGTTGTAGCAGATAAGGTTATGAGATTTAATGAGTGCAGGGAGTGGTCCTAGGTAGATATTCAAGAGGAGGTGAGACAGGGAGGCTGCCTGCGGGACCCCTTTAAGCGCAGGGTGAGAGATGGAGGAGAAATACAGGAGGAACATAATTTGCGAGTGGTTAAAGACAAAGGAGGAGATCCATTTTAGAGCAGAGTCTTTAATTCCTAAGGTGTGCATCCTGTCTGTGAGCGTGGATGAAGCTTCTTCATCCCTTGCCCATCCCTGCATAATTTGACAGATTTATAATGGAAGTGTGTCGGACTGTAGCTCTGCCTCTACCTACCAAGCACACACCCATCTGCTACAGCATTGAACCATGTGGCTCAAACTGCTTCTTTAGTTTATGTTCAGTGGAGGGAGATGGTGCAGAGCTACACATGCTGCTAGCTCAAGGCTGGTGTTTGTCTCCTTTTCCCACCCATCCAGAAAGAATCTCGTTATCTACCCGCATCAAAAAGGAGGAGATCCCTTAATGTCACTTGAGGGCATGAATTGTGGCAGAAGTGGCCTGCACCCACCGGCCCAGAGCTTTCTGATCCCCATCTGAGATAATTTACCTGCTGCTGACTGGCTGTGCTTAAATGTGCCTGGGGGAGGCCATCCATCAGGCTAATTACTACCACAGGCAGCTCAGTTATTTAATTGGGCAATAACTTTGATCCTGGTGCAATGACTTTGACCGTGGCCAGAAGGTAGAATGGAGACTAGAAGAAAAACTGCTCATATCAATTCTGGCCTCTTAAATCAGGATTGCAAATACAGAATTATGCAGTGCTTTCGGATTTCAAATTAAAAGAGGTGGAAATTATTTGATGTCATGGTATGCAATATTCTTTACAAGTATATTTGTGATGTCATTTTTGATGTCCTGGGTTTTTAGTCTTAGCAAGCATGGCGGTGATCTGAGTTATGGTTGCATAGCTTACCATAACTGGCGAATTTCTTTGGTTTTTGTTAGTGCAACTTAACCATAACAACCCTTTAAGAACGTTTTTCATTGAATTTCAATGATTTTTATAAGTGAACATTTTTCATGAGGTTACATCACTATATATGGGTTATTAAGAATTCTCTTTTAACATATATGAAACGACTTAAACCTCCTTTAACAAACATATTTTTGCAGCGCATACTAATGTGTGACATTTTCAGCAGCACATGCTGGTGATGTATGCCATGGTTGAACTGCCTAGGGCATGAGGCTGGACGATAACGCAGCCCCAATAAACCACCCTCATTATACGCTGCACCTAACCTGCATGCAGGTCCAGTGTCTACTATAACCCCATAATGTGACCAATGGCATGTGGTCATGGTTTACAGCCATGGTCACTGTCCACAATCCATAGGGCATGGGCTTCAGTCATGCATCAGGCTCCAGTAAGCAAAGCAGAGCATACATCTGTCCTTGCTTGGGGTCAGGCCCATTGCCCAGGCACCAAAGTTATATCACTATTTGTTGTACCTACATTTTGACACTTTGGAAAAGAAACAGCACAGATTTGCACGAGCATGTTTTCAGGTCGGTGTTGATTCCCTTCCTACAAACCTGTCCTGCACTTTGGCAATAGCTGCAAGCAGATATTTTTTTTCCCATTCAAGCCTATTCTGATTTTGAGAATTTTAATAAACATAGCCGGTCCCTGGTGGCCATGCTCATTTTAATCCCCATTGACGGCCCCTGGTGGCCATGATTGTCCGGGGCATGGCCGAAGAATCTGCCCACTGACCACTGTCCACTTTAACCACATAGCGGTCCCTGGTGGACATTCCCACTTTAACCCCATAGCCGGTCCCTGGTTGCAATGGTGGCCATGGCCAGTGGCCAGATTGCCCAGACAATCTGGCCAACTGCCACAGCCATAGGCCATGCCTCAAGCACCAAAGTAATATCACTTTATTGTGTATCTACATTTTGACACTTCAAAAAATAAAACACAGGGCAGACTTTGATGTCCTTGCCAATACTCCTCGCACAAGATTCTTCCAAATCTGTCCAACACTGTAGCTGCAAGCTGAATTATTTTCTGATTCAAGCCTATACCTTTTCGAAAATGTTGGGACCCAGTACAATGTTGCCCCCTCTTGACAAAATCTCTTCAAACTTTGCACACACTCAATGGTGGGTCTATAATAGGTAATCAAACATTTGCACAGATTATTCAAACAACACTGAACTTGTAAGCAATCCAAAAATGTTGGGACCCCCCTCTCTACAAATACTGCTCTTCCTTTGGATTGAGAAATGTAAGGATAACTACAGGGTCACTGCTGCAGACCCTGTAATGTATGCAGTGAAAAAACCTTGGTTAAGAGAGAGTTAAGATGATCAGATTTAACACAATACCCCTGAAATTCATCAATCACATTTCAAGCAAGTCCACCTTAACTATGCACCCCATGTTGCGCAGCGTATGACCACAATGATGACATCATAGATGGCATTACTGGTGACATTGCTAATTATATCATACATGACATCACAGATGAGATCAATATTTACATCAAATGTGACAATACTGATTAAATAAATTATACTATTTGTGATACATATTTTATTCCAATATAACAGTTTACCTTCCAAAGTACATAAATACTTACATAGTATAGTTCTTTGTGATAATGTTTGTATGTACGTACAATTGTATACCACATTACAATTAAAGGAACAAGGGTAGAATGCACTGTATTGCATATGTATGAAACGTGTACATATATGTTTTGTTAAAAAGCAAAGTTATCATATTTCAAAACATAATTAATCAAACCAGTGACATCGGCGATGTGATGCATGATATAACTAGTGACAATATCAGTTATTTCATCAGTGATGTCATGTATGATGTAGTTGGTGATGTCACCATGATGCCATCAGTGAAATTATCAGTGATTTTGTTATTGTGGTCATACGCTATGCAACCGGAGGCACATATTGCTGACCACTGTACATTTGCAACAATCGGTTTCTTTGGGGCCAACTAGCCATGGCCTTTGACCGTGGACACTGTACATGTTTCACCAATAGGTTTCTACGTGGCCCACTAGCCATGACTGTGTCCACTGTATATGTTGCACCAAAAGGTTTATTTTGGGCCCTCTAGCCATGGCCTTCGGACATGGCCACTGTACATGTTGCACCAATAGGTTTCATTGGGGCGCACTAGCCATGGCCTTGGCCACAGTGATCCATTACACCCTAGGAGATATGATCACTGCATGTGTAAAATTACTCTTCCCATTCCCGCAGGATTCTCCTGATATTCCCCCGATAATGGCAACGAACAACACATACAGCAGCATTGAACTACCCATGCCCGCCTGATTGCTCCAGTATTCCCCCGATAATGCTAAAAAATTGGCATCTCTTCCTTGTGCTCGCAGGCATTCACCAAGTGCTCCTCATTTTTTCCATGGTCCCTCCACTCACCTCAATTGCATTTTTCCTCCCTTGCCCTCTCCTAGCTACTACCCCCTGTCACTGTTTGGTTCATGTGGTATATTTTTGTACTCTGAGGAGGACTAGATTGAAATGCCTTTGCTGAATTTCAGTGGTTCTGTTGCATTAAATCTGATCACCTTAACTCTCTCTTAACAAATGGTTTTCCACTGAATTCCAAGGGTTTTACTTTACCTTAGATTACTCTGGGCCTATTAGCCATGGCTTTCATCCATGGCCAGTGCAAATGTTCTACCAATAGTTTTCCTTTGGGCCCACTAGCCATGGCCTTCTGTCATGGCCAGTGGCCACAGCGGAACATGTTGCATAATTTCTTGAGGTCTCACTAGCTAAGGTCATCAGCACCAATATCTTTCTTTGAGGGCCAATAGACATTGCCACTGGCTATGTCAAACCATTAATTTGTTACCAAACACTCATTGCCCCATGCCCAGTATATGTAGGCACTGCAGACTTTAAACCTTTCTTTGTTCCAACTCCTTATTCCTGCGATAATTTCACCGTAATCATTTTCAATTACAGACATTTCTGTGGTAGAGTAGCGGTTCGCTGATTCCCACGAAAATGGGAAAATTGTTACGAACGAAAAAGTCTTGTCCTTGCAGGCAACTCAACATGTGTCCCCTTCGTTTTTCCAGGGGCCTCATCACGAGTTGGGTGCCAGTGTTAATAGCCCTACCGCCAACCCCCCCGGCGCTAATAGCGACGGATCACGGGTTTGGCGGAACGGGTATTGCCCATTCCCACTGAGCCCATTCGGGAATTCCCCATTCCCATTGGGCTCAATGAGGACTTTTCACGCTCTTACCGCCGGCGGATTTCCCGCCAGCTGTAATAGCGCAAAGTTTCAGCGGATTTCACCCCAGCTCAGAGCTGGGGGAAAATCTGCCAAACCCGTGATACGGCAGACCCTTAAATGCGGCGGTAATAGCGCTACCGCCACATTTAAGGGTTACTGCCAAACTCGTGATGAGGCCCCAGGTGCTCTCACTCAACTAAATTGCTTTTTTCCTTCCTGAACTCTCTCCAATTACTTCCTATCACTCATCGCTTCAGTTTACGAACAATTCTTTCTGATCATGTCTTGCTGCATTGTTGCAATAATCTTGTGAGAGTCCCACGGTCTTATCCGGATGAACCAATGATTTTCAACCCTTATCTGGCTCCCCAACTCACCCTTAAATCCCCAACTTCATATTGAGTCTTCTTTCCCACTTCCAACCTCTAGCCTTATCTGATTGCTATTGTTATTGCTATTCGATTTTATATAGCGCCAGGCCATCTAAGTGATGTGGTTCAAAACAATGAATGTTCCCGTGGGAATGACTACATAAACAGAAGAGTGTTGAATCTCTTTCTGAAGTCGAGAACGTTATTAGACTCTGTAGGGTTGAGGAGGAGTTCAATCCAAAGTTTGATGGCATCCTTGTCCTCCTCCAAATAGCATTTTGAGTTCTTTCATTTGTGGCTTCTGCCGGTTATTTTGCAGGAATCACTTACATTGAGCAACAAAAAAGGCACCGCTTTTTCCGCTATTACTGTTAAAAAACTGTAAAATGCACTCGCAAGATGGCCGCCGGCAGGGGAGGTTGCGTATAGATCGCACTCCCGCCAGGCTGTAATAAAGAAGCACCACAACAGAGCGAATCCCGAGCGCTCAAGAACCGGAGGCACGGCTAAACACCCGTGGATGTGAACCACAGCCGTGAGCAAAAAAACTGCAGCATAGATCACCCTGGGGGGCAGGCTACGTGGGGTGAGGGATCCACCCCTCCCCCCATCCAAGGAAGGCCCGGCGTGAGAGACCCGGCGGAGGAGCCTGGGGCTCGCGTGGAGCTCCGCCCCAGCCTGCCGTGGCAGGACAAGCAGGCTGGGCGGCGGAGGAGGAACGGGAGCGCGGAGTGCTGCGCTGCTTCAGCGGTCGCGGCCGAACATTGGAAGCTCCGCGGCGCCGGGAGAGGCGAGCGAGACCAAGGAGCGACTGGGGAGACAGAGTGGACGAGCCGGGACCCTCTTCGCCCCTCCGCCGAATCCCCCGTGGATGTGGGCGGCATAGATCGCCCCGGGGAGCCGGTTCAGGGGGTGTGGGAACCACCCCCCCCATCAGAGGAAGGCCTGGCCAAAGAGACCCGGCGGAGGACCCCAGTGCTCGCGTGGAGCTCCGCCCCCGCCCGCCGCGGCGAGATAAGCGGGCGCCCCATCCAGTGCACAGGGGGAAAGCGAGCAGCTGAAGGTGGAACTGCGGAGGAGGCATTGGGGCGGGGAGCGCTGCACCACTGCCCCCACAGCCGCGGACAGGCATTGGAAGATTTGCAGCGCCGGACGAGGAGAGCGGGACCCAGGAGCGACTGGGGAGACGGAGAGGAGCACACGGAGGGTGGGGGACATCAGAGGTGAGCAAGACGGTGGGGGCCCCCCGTAGCCTACCTGGATGAGGGACCTGAGACTCCCCTCCCCCTGTTTGCCTACACCACAGTCAAAGGAGTTAAAGCGGAGGGGGGGCAGTGGAATTGCGGGGGCGACCCAGCACAGGCATGTGACAGCTCCCGCGGCTGACAGCCGCCCCCACACTCAGAGATGAAAGGGGATCGCCCATAGGAAGAAGCCTGCAAAGAAAAGTGCTTAGAGCAAAGGCACGGAACCCCAGCCAGTAACCGTACACCGGCTAACATCGGAGAGGCACCCAAAGGAAACGCAAAACCCCCCGCAATCTGTCAAGATGTCCCGGTCGAAGGGGAAGGGGGGAGCCTTCCAATCTACACCCCAAACCCACAAACAGGATTCAAGTCTCCTCCAAATGTGGTCTTCGGATACACCGGCGCCCCCAAAAGACGGGCCAGGGGAAGCCCTCACAATGGGCACAAGCACCTCAGATCAAAACACTCTCCATCCGCCGTCAAAGGACGATATGCAGGTCTGGTTCGTGGAGCTCCAAGACAAATTTATGTCCACAGTTCAGGACCAATTTACCTCCCTCAGGAATGAGATGAAACAGGCGATACAGGAGATGAAAGTGGATGTGGCAAAGTTGGAGGAAAGGACGGATACGGTGGAGAAGATCGTACAAAATCTAGATGAGGAAGCGAAGCAGATTAGTGAAACTCAAGAACATCTGCTGAGACTCACTCACAATTTAGAATTACAATGTGAAGATCTGGAGAATCGCTTCCACAGATCCAATATTCGCATTAAGTTTGTGCCAGAATCTGTCTCGGACAAAGACCTCAAGAGCGCAATACAAGAGGTGTTCAGAGATATAGCCGAGGCCCAAGAAACACAAGACATAGGGATAGACAGAATCCACAGGGTAGGCCCAAAAAGAACAGGCACCCCAGGGGAGAGACCAAGAGACGTTTTAGCGGCACTGACATCATACCTGCAAAAGGAACTGATCCTGAGGAAAGCAAGGCAGCTGGATCACATAAGGATGAACAGGGTGGATATACAACTCTACCAGGACTTGACCTCTGTGACACTCTTGAAAAGAAGGGAGATGGGCCCACTGGTGAGGGAACTGGTGAAGAAAGAGATCAGATATAAATGGACATTCCCATTTGGCCTACTATTTGAGTGGGAGGGCAAACTGAGAAGAGTGACCTCGTATGAGGAAGGCCTCCACATATTGAACATGCAAACAGATGAAATGGAAGTGAGAACGGCGAGGTCAAATTGGGTCCCGCAAAAGAGACTAAGTGGATGGGAGGGGGCTCGCCAAAGGAGGAGGAAGGGTGGAGGGGGGAGGGCGACGTCATCATCATCAGGGGATCACCAAAGAGAAAAGTGATGACGGGTAGGCAGAGCGCACTGAGGGGAAGGCCAGAAGAGAAAGTAACAGTAAACCTCGGAACACTAAAATATCAGGCCCTGCAGGGACTAGGGATCGGGAGGCACCCCGCTGAGGTCGTAGGATGGACTGGGGTTTAGGAATCCCCGCACAGTTGATCCTGAGCTATGAGAGGGCAGGGAGCGATAGGCGAAACGCCCTAGCAACCTTAGGGGCCCGGGCCCTCCTCGGGATCGAAGTTGTATTTTGGTTAAATGTTGAGGGGAAGTTGGAGAGTTGGGGGGGAACCGGGTGGGGAGCACAGGAAGAAGGAAGAGGCAATGGTATGGGGGAATGATGCAAGAAATGATAGATCAGAAGAGATGGGGAAGATAAGAATATTCTCACAAAACATAAGGGGCTGAACTCTCCGGTAAAAAGGAAAAAAATGGAGGCTATGGTGAGAAGGGAGAAAGCGGACATCTTGCTCCTGCAGGAGACACATATAAAGGCCCTAGATAAGAAAAAATTAGCCTCAGAGGCTACACGATTTGGGCGCAGGCAAATGCAGGGGGAAAAAGAGCGGGAGTGCTGATAGCAGCAAAAGAGGGTTTGATGGCAAACCTAGT
Source organism: Ambystoma mexicanum (assembly GCF_040938575.1). NCBI lineage: Eukaryota > Metazoa > Chordata > Amphibia > Caudata > Ambystomatidae > Ambystoma > Ambystoma mexicanum. Next base: position 580,851,505 of record NC_090925.1, read on the forward strand.
GGATACCCGAGTGGACAGGGAAGAGAGATTCGCTTTTGTCAATATATCAGTAGAGGGCCATAGATTCACCTTAGCGGCAATATACGCACCAAACTCAGGGCAAGACGGATTCCTTAGAGACACCCTGGGGAAACTGGAGGATTTTGCGAAACGTGAGATAATAATGGGGGGAGATCTGAACCTGGCCTGGTGCCCTGGCCAAGACAGGAGTGCGGGGGGACCACTAGCACAAGGGGCCCCATCCAAGCAACTTAGGCAAAGGATGGAACAGATGGCATTGAGGGATGTCTGGAGAGAATTGAAGGGACAAGAAAGCGGATTCACATATTACTCGCACGTGCACAACACAATGTCGAGGATAGATTATTTCTGGGTATCAGTGGGATTAGTTGGGAAGATCCAGGGAGTTGAAAAGGGATCGATAGCGCTGTCAGATCACGCTCCGCTGTGGATCGATCTTCAAACCCCAGGCAATGGGAGAGGCCTTTGGAAATGGAAACTGCCCTCCTACATATTAACAGATCAGGTTCAGGGGGAGGAACTAAGGGACAAAATAATAGAATTCTTTGAACACAATGACAATGGAGAAGTCTCACTGGGAACTGTATGGGAAGCCTTTAAGGCGGTAACAAGGGGTCATATAATAGCGTTAAAAGCCGCCAAAGACAAACAGCACCAGGAATGGGAAAGGACACTCGAGAGGAAATTGACAGAAATTCAAGGGGAGCTCATAATCCATCCCACAAAAAGCCTCAAGAAAGCTATGAAGCACGTGCAGGGTCAAATAGAGATGCTCCGCAACAAAAAAGCAGAGAAATCCCTCCTCTACCTGAAGCAGCGATACTACATCAAGGCCAACAAGGCGGACCGATATCTGGCGAGACTACTCAGAGATAAACAGAAAGCAAGGACGATATTGAACATCAAAGATGCACAAGGGAACCCACACACAATCACTAAGAAAATCGGGGACGCCTTTAAAATCTTCTATCAAGGACTATATGCAACAGAGAACCCAGATGAAACGAAACAAGATAGGTTCCTGCGATCCATCTTTATACCGACCATAACAGAAAGGGATAAGCAGGCCCTGGAATCAAAGATTACGGAAGAGGAGGTTAGAAGGGCAATCAAAAGTCTCCCAAGCTCAAAGGCACCAGGTCCGGATGGCTATACAGCCCCGTTATATAAAAAATTTGCAGATATATTAATTCCGATCCTTACCAGGCTACTAAATACATTCAAGGACAGTGGAAATGTGACTCCATCCATGAATGAGGCGAAGGTCCTCGTGTTCCACAAGGCAGGCAAAGATCCGTCTCTCCCGGGCTCATATCGCCCGATAGCTTTAATAAACCTGGACGCAAAAATATACACGAAGGTACTGGCGGCCAGACTATCACCCCTCCTCCCGACATTAATTGACACAGACCAGTCAGGCTTCATCCCCGGTAGACAAACCTAGGATAATTTAAGAAGAGTAACCCACTTGATAGAAAAAATAGGTATTACCCACAAATCTGCAGCACTACTCTCCTTAGACGCCGAAAAGGCATTTGATCGAGTAGAATGGTCCTTCCTCTTCAAGACACTGGGACACATGGGATTCGGGGAGCAATTCATAAATATGGTAAAAGCCAACTACAATCCCCCTGCGATCAGAATAGCAGTAAATGGAGAGGTCACAGAAAGGGTGAAGATTACAAGGGGTACGAAGCAGGGCTGCCCCCTCTCGCCACTATTATATGCTATATTTTTGGAGCCCCTTCTAATTAGGATAAGGGAATCACAGGGGGTGAGTGGGATAGAGATGGCGGGCAGGCAGCACAAGGTTATGGCATATGCGGACGACATGCTGCTAGCCTTGGAGCACCCAGTGCAATCCTAGCAGAGAGCCACAGAAATACTTGAGGAATTTGGGGGAATCTCCGGCCTAAAGATCAACAGGGAGAAATCAGAAATTATGCTCCTTGCAGGGAACAAAGAAGCACTAAAAACAGTGGTGGGTACGCTAAACCTGAAAATGGTAGAGGGAGGCATCAATTACCTAGGGGTGACACTCATGCATAGGGTAGACATGATCTATCAGAATAATTACATACACCTACTAGGTAGAATCAAGAAGGATCTAGATAGGTGGAGCCCCCTAAGGATCTCATGGTGGGGAAGAATACAATCCATAAAAATGAATATACTACCAAAGGTGCTCTATTACTTCCATGCCCTCCCAGTCTCGGTCCCAGATTCATTTTTCAGAACTCTATCCAGGACCATTTCACAGTTTGTGTGGAACAGGAGTCCTCCGAGGTTAGCTAGAGCCATCCTCACGGCACCAATAAAGGCAGGCGGAATGTCCCTACCCCACTTCAAGAAATACTTTCAGGCAGCCCAACTCTGGGTTTTGAGGGAACGGTTGGGGGAGAACCAACAGACAATCTGGGTAACCGAGGATAGGGCGGTTGCTAGAACCCCCCTGGAGGATCTGCTGTGGAAACAAAAACAACACAGACACGAGAACCTTCGAATCAGTGAAATCCTGAGGACCACCTTGAAAGCCTGGGACGACCAGACCAAGAGAGGAACTATGACCACCCCACTGGGCCCCTTCACTCCCATCTGCAGGAACCCACAATTCCCCCCAGGACAGGAACCAAGCGGATTTGAGAGGTGGGAGGCGGCAGGATGTAGAAAGATTGGAGAAATGTTCATAGACAAAGAAATAAGATCCTTCACAGAATGCAAATGTATGTGGAAATTAACGGAAGCAGACAGATTCAAATATGAACAGTTAAAGCACTGGCTGAGCACACCAGAGGTCTCCCAGGGGGACACGAGGGACCTCACACCATTCGAGACGTATATTGTGACCAATCCAGGGGACAAAAAGCTAGTGTCCACACTGTATAAATATATTAACACACAAGAGGAAGAAGTAAAATGGACCTACATGAGGAGATGGGAGGCCACGCTGGGGGAAGAAGTGACCAGGCAGCAATGGGAGGAACTGTGGGCGGACATCCCCAAACTTGCCAGGGCTGTTCAAACCAGGGAAATGTGGTGGAAAATAGTCACCCAATGGCACTATACCCCAGCGAGGCTAAAATCAATGTACGTGGACACCTCAGATCTCTGTTGGATGGGATGCTCGGATGTGGGCACCTGGAAGCACATATGGTGGGAATGTCAGGGAGTGAAGGACTTCTGAAGTGAAGTGCAAAAGGAAATTGTCAATATAATTCCAGAGGCTGCCCAGATGGGGGAGAAAGTGTGGCTATGCGAACTCAAAGACCCACAGGCCAAGAAACTAAACAAATCCCAACGGAGGAGCTTTAAGGGCCTGGTACTCGCGGCCTGGGCAACGATTGCACAAAATTGGAAGAGACGAGACCCACCACTGGTATTCACCTGGCTGCAAAACGTCTGGTCCCAAATGACTATGGAAAAGATAACGAACCACTTACAGGACCAGAACAACACTTTTACGAAGGAGTGGGGACCGGTACTGGAATACCTGAACTCCGACTACATGGCACAATGGTGCCCACACAACATCAGAACCTCGGACATATACAGCATGTAAAGTTCCCGAAAGGAAAACACAAAAGATCAGAACTTCCTCCGTTGGTGGAGGGGGGTGGGAGGGTGGGGGAAAGTTGGGGAGATCACCGATGTTGATGTTATTTTCCGAATAAAAATATATTTAAAAAAAAAAAACTGTAAAATGAATCTGAATATGCTGAAAACAGTAGATACATGTTGTCTTTATAATGTTTTAATTTTCAAATGAATTGTTCCCAACATTTCCAATTTAGTGGGGCTCTTGACGAACTTTCTGTTTGGAAAATGTCGTCCAGTTCCGTCGAACAAGTCAAAATATATTAGCCTTGCTCACCCTCTCTGCTGTAAAAAGCACCAATGCTGATATAAAGGTTTTAAGGAGCAAGGGAAACACCCGTCTCTGTAAATTATTTCAGAAACTACTGAATGGATTTATACCAAACCGGTCAAGAAATGTAAGTCCATGCTTTGTTTCCAAGTTGTTTCTTGTTTGGTCGAAATCTGAGCAGTGGTGTAAGTGACTTCAATCCAGCAATCAAACTAAGTCAATGCTTAGGATGGGATGCCCAATGGAAGCCCTTATTGATATATTTTTATGTCAAAGTTGTTTGAATCTGGATGATGAACCCTTATATAACGCCCCTCTCTTTGGATCCCCGTGAGCTCACTGAGCCAAGAAGTAGGTTTGTTTTGCAAATTAAAAGATTTATTTGAAGAATTAAACAATATATATATCACACTTTTATGAACAAAATAATATTTGAATAGCACACTTATGAATATGGACGGTAATCAACAATGGATAATATTACAAAAGTAACAATCTCTTTAATCACTTTTGGAGTATGGATATGAAGGATACTGTAGCAGAGAATACTTAATGTGATTCAAGGAAATGCAATAATGGGAAAGAATGCAACACAGAAATAGACTTGATATGATTTCAATCAAAAGACATATGGTCACTTGTCCCCTGTGACTGCTCACTCCCCCCCTATGCAGTATGAATAGGTGGAAATGAGGGCACGCAGGTTTCAGGAATACAATCAAGAATGCAGTTCAATTCCAGTTCCCCCCAGCAAGATTAGAGAAAACAGGTATGATTTTAAAACAGGCAAAAACGCTTTAGAAAGTGATTGCAATGGATGGGAAAATCTGCTAAATTGATTTTAATTTACTAAAAAGATTCAGGATGAGTGATAGTTACTTTAGATTGGTTCAGGTCAACACTAGCAATGATCCATGAATGATTATCAAATTGGAAACGAAATTCAGCAGTGGAAAGCAAGAAGCAACTATTTTTACAAGTGTTGAAATGGAGCTAAATTGCAATTCGCAGCAATTTTTCCGTGTGCGTAAATCACGATTAAGGAAAAACTATAATGATTTGGAATGTCGTTTTGGGTTTGTTGGAAAGCTTAGGATCTTAGCTTCTAAATTTCGCTTCTTGGTACGGTTCAAAAGTTACAGATGTTTTTGTGAAGGTAGATTTTGCAGAGCTAAAATCAAGATTTCAGAAATGACAGATGCACCTTAGAGATTTACCAACAACAGGATGGACACAAGATTCTATAATGCAGTTCTGGATAGGTTGACATGAATGGAATAGGATTACTTTAAACTAAGAGATTGGTTCTGTACAGTTCTAGACTAGATACTCACTCCTAGTTTTGGAATGGAATGCGCCTCGTCAAAGATCTGGTCAAGGGGTTTGGCTTCACTCTTGCCACCGGACAGGCCAGGCCCTCTGGGTTCTGCTCTCAGCAATGCACGGCGGTCTGGGTCTCTTGAACTGGATCTGACAGGTCTGGTTACAGCACTGCTCTCTCTGAGTCTGGATCTGGGTTCTAACACAGGGTTATTAGCTAGAAGCAACACAGCTCAGCAAGGCTGTTGAATGGTTTGGTTAGGCCCCGTAGACGTTTAGGGATTAGAATCAGGTTGCAAAAGATTCTGAAGGCCTGCTGAGAAGGATTCAGCTTGTGAATTAGGCCTTTGCTTCAGGGTTTTAGAGCTTGGTTCTAGAGTCTGGATTCTAAGTTCTGGTCTCTGGATCTAGATCTGGAGTCTCTATCTGGATATTATCTGGATTTGGTCCGACAGAGTGCTTCGCAGGAGTCAGTTGAGTAGTGGAAAGGTGTGTCCCCTCTCTGTCCTAAGCAGTCTCTATTTATCTGTTTTCAAAGTTCGTGTGAAGGCTGACTTTCTATGCCCAACCCCCTAAGGATTTGATAGGTCAGAGAATCTCCTGTCCCCTGACTGGAGAAAATGATCAGCGTGTCATGAGGTGTCATCACGATGCTGTGTATATGGCTTAGCTGAAATCCCTCCCCCTCTGCTTTTACATGGAAAATCAATTTTTCCCAAAAAACATATTTCCCAGATACACAAGTTGTTCATAATACATACACACATCACACATTATTTAAGGTACATCTCTATTCAAGTCCCATGTTCCTACGAGCTTGGGTTCAGAAATGATAACTTATTCACGCTTTTGGTGGGTTTCGCAATATTGGTTCTGCACCAAATTGTACACAGACATACACACCCTCTCTGAGCATATTACTGTAAGTTCTTATGTTCATAGCAAAAACACTACAGCTGCAATATTAATAAATCCCAGAGTTTGGTCTCAGAACATCACACGACGTCCAGCTTAGTCTTAAATTGTGAGTGAATTTTTCATTGTCACAATCTCAAAGTTGTACATTTTTGTCAGCTTGTTACAATATTTTAGAACCATTTTCCTTAAACATATATTTGGTGCAATGTTAAGAGCTGGATGAGTCAGATGGTCACATGGCCTGCCTTCCTGCTAGAGCAGTTGTTGACCAGTCACACCCAAATTAGCATTTTCTATTCAGTTAAAAGAATCTATTGTCTCTTTTTCCTGCCAGCAGGGGAAATCTCCTCCTCTCACAACAGTTCTAACTAACATGTCCATGCAATATCCTCTCCTGTTGGTAGGAAGGACAAGGTGTGAAGGGTTCCCATGGACAGAAACCCTCTTGAAGTTTTAACTAAATCAGATTGCAACTTAGTTCCTTGTAAAAAAAAAATACATTTATACACTCACAATATGCAACATATCTTTAAATCAAGTCTTTTCCAACAATGAAATCACTGTGTGGCACTCTATATGGCATTTTTATAGAATTCTCTTCTTTGGCATAGTTTGGATTCAGTTGTTCAGTTTTTCAAAGAATATGATTTTAAAACACCGGCTTCTGGCAGTGGTGAGTACCGGTATTGCACCCATTTTTGACAGCTGCCTTTACATCAGTATCTTTAAAATGGGATTTAGCTTGATAGCATATGATTCTTGCTATCATTGTGTTGATGTGGATTCTTGCAGTAGAATAATGTGGAACACCCAACAAGAAGGTTGGATCTTTTTGGTGATTTGTGAGCCATGATTTTAGCATATTTTGACAATCAAGAAAATGAATTCTCAAACCGCTCTGTGTTGCTTTTGGCAATCAGCATTGCTTTTTCCAAGTGGTTTCAGGCTGCTTTGTGGATGGCCCAATGTTGGTTTTAGGCAGTGATCTCCTGTGCTCCCTAAGATAGGCAAAAGTGGATGGTAGCCTATCTTTCAGATTTTTACTGCACATTTTTGGCTGGTTTTGAGTGAGCAGTATGCTTTCTAGTGGCCATTCTGATGTTTCTGCTGCCAGCAATGCACAGTACTGGTGCAGGGCTTGGATGAGTGGGTTGATGCGTCCCACAATGGGGTTCGCACTACGGCTTTTGAAAAACTGCAAGTTTTCTCTATGGGAAATTTACACTTTTGGGCCGGGTGGGGGGGCCTTAGAAATATTTTTGATTTAAAAATGTCATCCGAATCCATCCAGCAAGTCAAACGTTATTAGCAATAGAAGTTTAGGAAAAAATGCCTGTTTTTTATCTCTGAAAAGCCTCTCAGGCTCTCTGCTGCACAGCACCATGGGAGATATAGTTATATTTTTGGGAGAAGGGGGCACCATCTCCGGTTCCGGAAGCACCTCAAAACCTTCCTCTTTGCTTCTGCTTTCTCTCTCCCTCTCCCCTGCTGAACAGCTAATTAATTCTTCACTGAAACTGCACTGATCCTGCAACTGGACCACTCTAAACGGCCTCGGTCCTGGGCCCAGCCACTCTCCACTTGCACTGATGCCCTGGAACCCCTCTGAACTGCGGGACTGTCTCTGTATCCCTACAGCCCCCCCCTTCCCCAGCACTTGTTCTGCACTTATCTTGCACTTGCCACCAGCTGGCCCTATTTATTTATTACTTTACGCCACTTACCTTGTACTGCACTTCCCCCTCTCCCCTTCCCCTTGCACTTTTCCCCCTCCCTCACCCCTGCACTTGCGCGATCTGAATGACACCTGGCCTAGTAGGATCGTTGTCTGTCTCCCCTTGTTCCTCCCCTCCCTTCCTCGTCGCGCCTTGAAACACCTGTGTATAGGCGCGTTACAAATACCATATCATATCATATCTGTCAAATATTTGAAAAACTACTGGACAGAATAACCCCTGAACCCTCCCGGAAATCAAGTCAACACTTTATGCCCAAGATGGTCCAATTCTGTCCACTGGTTTCGGATATGCGCTTAAGCAAAATTTGGACTTTCACTCTATGGCAAAATTACTGGAGACTAGGCCAAAACAGATTTTATTTTACTTTCCTAACACATTTTTTTACAGCTCTTTCCCAAATTGTACAATCTGCAGGAAGTGGTGAGGGAGAGTCTGGGGATGGAGGGGTGGCAGTTTGGGGGAGGGCACATGTCAAACTTATTAGCAAAATTTCAGCCAAATCCGTCAGCCAAATCCGTCATGTGAGTCAAAGCTTTTAGGTTTCCTATGTACCTTGATACTCACATTAACTCTATTGCCACACTATAAATATAGAGTGATGATAGCCACCCTATTGTTAATGTGAGTCGGACTCCCATAGGAATCCCATTCAATTCTATTGTTAATAACTTTTGATTCGAGTAACAGATTTGGTTGAAATTCTGCAAGTGATTAGGTTCCCCCCCACCCACCAAAGTTCTTAATTTATTAAGAGGACAAAAACAAAAAAAGTTGTGGCCTACTTCCCATTCATTTTCCCATAGACAAACACAATACATTTTTGTCAAAAATGTAGCTTAGTATACTGGATAGAACTTCATAATAGAATGCTATGTGAATCAACACATTCCTTAATGCACTAATTAGCTCATGATATTTATTTCAATGATCCTTGACACTTGTTTGTCAATATTACAATAAGAATCCCTTCTACAGAGTTTTCATGAAAAGTAAATGCACATGTGATGTCATCAGTGATGTCCTGGGTGTTAGTCTTAGCAGTGCACGGTGGTGGTGCGAGTTATAGTTGCTTATCTTACCATAACTGCTGAATTTCAGGGGTTTTTCGGTTTTACTTTGAACCATAACGTCCCTTTAACAATGTTTTTTCACTGAATTTCATAGGTTTTTAGTAGCGCAACTTAACCATAAAGTCCCTTTAACAAAGTTTTTTTACTGAATTTCATAGGTTTTTAGTAGCGCAACTTAACCATAACGTCCCTTTAACAAAGTTTTTTTACTGAATTTCATAGGTTTTTAGTAGCGCAACTTAACCATAACGTCCCTTTAACAACGTTTTTTTTACTGAATTTCATACAATAATAACTTTGACTTTATGTACATATAATATGGAACATACTGAACCCTTTCTACTGAATTTGACGGTCCGCAGACATGTTTGGACAACAGTACCACCACCTAAAAACTCTGGGGAGGTATGTCTAATAGTTATATCATAACATAGGAACATTTAACAAATTCACAAAGCAGCACACATACAAAGTATATGTAGTAATACTTAAAAAATGTTACCCATATATGTAACACACTAACCATTCATGTAAATGCAATATGTTTTAAAATGGAATATACCAAAAGAAGATAAAGTGGCTTCCACCATAATTACCTCACAGACGCTCCACAACCAACAGCAAGACCAGACGTATACACTACTGATTACATATCTCACCAGACATAGTAAGTGCACTTCTTTTTACTCATATATTTATAAACTTTCTATATTAGAAAAACATATTTCTTTTTTGTTTTCTCACAGAAATGTGTAGTACTCTCGACTGGCTAGAGGAGCATTTCCCACGAGAGGAAATGTTAGAAAATAGTCCATCTAATGGTACACACTTTACTATATAAACCAATTAATAAATATTATTCTGTATACATTTAACATATACATTTTTTTTATTACAGACCATACTAAAATTCCAAGCATCTCACAACAACAATCAAGGATATCACTCTACAGCAGATTAATCAATAAATGGCGACCTTATGCAAAATTTTATGGATTTGAAAAACTTTGTGGAAAATTATGTGAAACCCCCAACAGCACACCATTGTCCAACCTGCACTTGTCCCCCCTATCCCATGCAGTCAACCCCAAACCCTGTCTATGGACCAAAGCATTTTGATGAGCTTTCCTTCCCTTCTTCACCTGATCCCAGTTATCTAGAAATCCCTAATTCTCCTGTTTTTGTTTCCGTTTCTGCCCCACCTTCCCAGTCATAATTGTATATATATATGAAATAAAGTTACTTTTCTTATATTGTGTTGTAATTACTTTCAGTTCCTTGTGGTAAAACCAATTTAGGTGTCCACGGACACCGCAGTTGTTTGGAAATGTTCGTAAAAAAACGAAAATGTGACTGTCCTGAGGACACTACATCTGTCCGTAATGTTCTCATGCAAGTTGAAAATGTTCTAAGAATACTCGTAGTGTCCTGAAATGTTCGTAAATAAACGAAAATGGAGGTGTCCTTAAGAACACTATGCCTACTAGTAGTATTCGATAGCAAACAGAAACTGTCTAAGAACACTCATGGTGTCCTGAATTGTTCGTAAATAAACGAAAATGGAGGTGTGCTTGAAACGCTATGTCTGTCCGTATTGTTAGCAAATAAATTAAACTGTGCTAAGAACAAACGGCTGTCCATAACTGTTTTACATGTGACGCACTTTTAATTAGTTCAGGACCCGTACACTGTCCGCAGAACATCAACACGCATGCGCAAAACAATGTCCGTACATTGGGTGTCCTGCGGATGACCGCTACCTTAGTGAACATGCTCACAAAACAATCATGTGACCGCGCCCGCGCTCATCTCGTGCTCTAAATGCGGACACTGTTTGTGTCCCCGACCAGTTTAAAAGCACATTTCCAAGTAATCCACAATATTTCTCATTAAAAAATCACTATACCACAAATCCCACATACTAATCCTAACTTTCCACATAGTTTTTGTGACTTTTTGAACCTTTTTTGATGTTCGATCTGTCTTGCGGACGGCGCGCATGTCCGCGACCGGCGCATAAGCGACCCCGATTTAAGACCACGCCCTAGAGCGCATTCTCATTGTGTTTCTGACTATTCCATAGAGCACACTGCATTTTGCTGCATACTTTGCAGATTTTGAGATTTCCATCTCCAAGCCTATGACATCCATGGCTCGACTATTACCACATGGTGCTACATCTGCCTCAGCAACACCCCCACCCCCTCCACCACCACCATTTCCCCAAGGGCCTGAAGAGGGGAACAGGAGTGAGGATACAGAGGAGGAAGAAGAGGATGACGAGAATGAGGTAGAGGAAATCCCTACTACCCGCCCTCGGCGTGAATCTTGGGTGTGGCGGTTGTTTACCGTTCATGGAAATGGTCCTAAGTCTCATGCAAACTGTGTCACCTGTAATGAGTGCAAAATGGTACTCAGTCGCGGGAAGCATGGTTCGTATAGCTTTGGGACCACTACCATGAAGCGACACCTGCGCTCATTCCACACTGGGGCATTCGCAAGGTTGTACCTTGCGAGAAGCGTAGTAGGTTGATTGCCTCTACTTCATCCTCCATTCCTGATCCTGTCACCACAAGGAACACCTCTGTGGGACAGCGTCTTCCTCGAGCTGCCTCACAGGCCATACAGAATTCTGATGACCCTTACCTTTCGAGGGTCACAGTTGTATGTGTGTACTGTGACACAGTACTCTGCAGGGGGGAATGACTTCGGAGTGCTTTTGAGACGATCGTCTCAGAGCACCAGAAGACCTGCTCACTACCCAAATAAAACCCACTCTACATCTTCCTCTCTCAGCTCACCCTTTCTTATCCCTGTGGTTGGTGTCCCCCTCCCTTTACCCTCCTTTCCCTCCTCTCCTAGTGTGTCGTGTATAAAAAAGACCAAAAAGAATACAAAATAACAAAAATCAAAAAAAAAAATAAGGCTCTTTTCAGAGCCGCCTTTCACAGTTAAAAAATAGAAGTGAAGATACATAAAGCATAGCCATTTCCATTTCGTGAAAGTCTGCGGACGGTCCGCGAACAGAAAAACAATTGCATTGCTACCCTATTGAAACCAATGCATTTTTCTCTAACAGGAAGTGGTGGCTCTGAAAAGAGCCTTTGGGAGGTGTTTGAATGTAAAACATTATAACTACGTAAGACGTACTTCAAAATGAATGCTGTATTTCTAAAAAAGGTCGCAATGCATTTTGTACATTTCTCAGAAAAATCTGATTGCCAGCATAAGTAAGATGGACTCCATCTTTGCGAAAAATGTATGTACTACGAAACAAAATATTTTCATTGTTAAAAGAGGACATGCCAAAATCTCTTAGGAAGGCACAAACAGCCTTATTAACATTACGGCTTGCTTTCTCCATTTGTGGACCACATGAGAAAGAACAAAGCCACACTTGTCTCTGCGCAATCCGTGGAAAAATTATTTTAGAGTTTGGAAACATGTCCATTATCTTCTGAAGTCCTTCTTTCATTGCAAATTGCAAAGAAATTCCAGACACATGTCCTAAACTGTTCCCTCCACAATGAATTACAATTATGTCTGGATGTTCCTCTATCTTCAAAGTTGCACAGAGAGGTAGCAAGTCCAACCACTTCATTCCACGCACTCCATGCCAGTGCACTTCTACATGTGGGAATCCAAGATCTATAGGTACTCCACAGCTTTCTGCATGCACCTTCAACCAATGAATCCACGAGTCTCCCAAATCCATACAATCTGTGTTTTGAAACACTCAGCCATAGCTATCTGTTCTTCTCTCTGCAAAAACAATATTTGAGAAAACCTCTCCTAGTACAACACACTCATTAACTTTACTGACCAATCCCTTGCTTCATCCAATCTCATTTCCATACCTCCGCTCCCCAAATTCCCCGGATGTAATACACGGTGTCCTAGAACTACCGCCACGTCCGTGAACGTATCGTAACATGTACAGCCCTTCTACCATTTCGATTTCACTCTCTGTGCCATTCCCTCATTGGATGTAGCTAAGCAATCAAATGACCATCCACCAATCAAATCCAATAACTCTACATGTAACTGCATCATCATAGTGCAGCACTACAAATGTACGGTGTATCTCTCGGAGTACAAGTCTCATACCATTGACAACCACGATCTACGACAAATACTATACAAAACTCCAATATTTCTACTTGCAGCTTGGTCCCCATCCATATACATGAACAGAAAGTAAAGGTATGCATATTTTCTACACAGTACATGAGCACATTTTCTAACCGACTTTTACCTTCTATAATCTGAAAAATGAATGGACGATCATTGTTTCATTGTCCTAAAATGATCTGTCACTTACAAACCTTTATATCGTTTAATTTCTTCATTTTTTGAAATAAAATATATACACGACATATAATCACACTAAATAACATACACACTCTATGATCAAATCTCAAACAATAATATTTGTACAAACACATAATTGGTTTTATTTTTTTTCGTTTATATAAGTACTTACATACATTTATATAGGACAAGCAGACTATGACATTCACTCACTGTTATGTGCAAAAGCAGGCTATGACACATAGCTCTCAACTCACATGCTTTTGGCGGGTGTCACCCGCCTTGTAAAGGACTGACTCACCCGCCAAGCCTCCTGCACGCCCATTCATTCCAATGGGCGTCTCACCCGCCAAAAAGAAAATCAGGTGATTTCACCCGCCTTTGCGACACACATGGTTGAGAGCTATGATGACAATGACTCACTATTATGTGGAAAAGCTTAGTTGCAAGAATAGTGGTATACGTTGGTAGATTATGAATTCCACAAACATAGTAAAGATATTTTCTTTCCTACTCTTAGTCATAATATAGTTTTAATGGTTTTCAGGAAGGCGCTGAGCATTTCAATTAAAAAAAATCTATGTCTAAAATAAAAACAGTGCTATATAGCAACCAAATTACTCATTTCTTTTTTTTACAATTGCAGTGAAAACCATTCTCCTGAATAGAAGCAGCCGATTTTGATTTACAAAGAACAACTAAGAAGCAAACTACTCATTTTTGAAAAAAAAGTAAGTAGATTGTTACCATATTATTTGATTTATAACTCACACGCACTGTACGGTGCATTCATGGTATTTCTGTGCCTAAAAATAGAGATTCTGCACCATTCTGACCAAAAATCCCCCCGTCTTAAACAGTGATCTCCTGTCAGAATGGCCCTCAAATTCCTATTTTTCGGCACACAAATTACCCAACTCAGCCGCAAGAATGTAGATGTTGTAGAACAAACAACTGTTTTAATTGTATAGCTTTACCTATATTATTTATTCTTCTCCACACCACCGGCTTACTTTTTTCTGTCATCTGTCATCTGAACCCCAGTTTAGTAACACATTAATTGAAGAATACCCATCCCTGGGTTCAACTTCCCAATTCACAATCACACACCATTGCATACATCTTTATCATTTTACTCAAACAATCATGCACACAACACACATGCATTGCAGAAAACCCCAACCCATACCTTCTGTATTTTTTTCAACAAACGCTACAGAATGCCCACAATGAAAAGAAAAGTCTCCAACATAAACATCCATCTATAGCAGAATTTGTAAAAAACATTGAAACACAACAGCTAATAAAGTCATGTTGTGAAACAGAAGAAGTTTCTAGTGCAAAGACTTTGCCTCCTCTATCACAAAGTAAAACAACCCAAAAAACTATTAACAGAAAATCAACTATCACTACAAATAAAACGTCTTCTATAAATCTTGATATAGTACAAAGTAAGCATACCAAGAAAAGTACATTAGCCAAAATGTTCTGTCACAAAGTCCTTCAAAATCTGATAAAAACAGGAGAGTAACCAGGTTCAACACTTTAAACCTATCGTAGGAAAGTAATTTTAGAAGCGTTGATAGACAGTGCAATTCTTCTCGAAAGAAACTTATTTATTGTTGTGTTAAACAGAATTAAACCACTAACAAAACTAATAACTAAACTTCAAAAAAGACTTCTCAATAAACGAAATGTGAACAGAAATAACTTCTTAAATATCTGTGGAGGTGAATGGAGTCACACTACAAGCACAGAACCATACTTTAATGAAGAAGAGTACAAACAAAAGCAAACAAATACAATTGCCATACATAGCAGTGGTCGAGGTTATGAAAAAGTTAATAATACCATAATCGAACAAGAAGTACTCCTTACAAAAATATACCCTGAAAACCTAGATTTACCCCTCCATTCGACTGAATCAGAACATCTAATTTACACATGGCCATGCACGTCAATGTGTAACATTCCCAAAAAAATGTTCAAATCTTTACGCCTATTCCTCAATCAATATGTGAAAAGCAAAGACAAAATCAAAATTAAAATACTGCAAAGTATGGATGCTTGTCCAGTACGCAAGCACACAGGACTGCAAGGACATTCGTTGGCCTGCATATCAGGAGCTACTTGCAAAACAACCTTCCATGATATCAAAAGGATATCAACACATCATGCAAGTATAAGAAATCTAGTTTATAAACTGTATTATGCAAAGCGTCCTGCTTTAGCACTAGCCAATTTAAATAACATTCTTCTACATGGTACACCAAAAGACCTACTAGAAGAAATCGAGTATATACAGAAAAAATATTTTGGAATTGAACCCCATTTACAAGATGAAATAGCTGTCAGCCAACTTCGTAACAAATCTGCACATGGCAACCTTTCACTACACACATACAAAAAAGAAATACTAAAATGTCAAAGCACTTCAGCTGAAGTACCAAACCACGTGTGTGTATGTTGCCGCAGGACGTGTTATAAAAGTAACGCAAAAACTATAGACCTTTCATACAAAATAGAAGACAATGAAGATTCTAAATGGTTTGAATTAGCTCTCTACCTTATAGCAGAAAACAAATACGAAATAACTGACCCCATAATACTTTGCAGTTACTGCACTACCAAACTTGACAACAACCAAACTCCTTCACGTGCTATTTCAAATAACTTGGAATTACATCCACTACCAAAACTCCTTCAACAACTTAATTTATATGTGAGCATCATAATTCAAACAGTTCATCCATTTCAAGCAATAATACGCCTTCAACCAAAAACTGCAAAATTACCTCCCTCTGAATTAGTTAAAGGTATTCATGGAAAAGTAGTGTATTTACCATTAGATCTAAAAGAAAATGTGCACACTCTAGGAGTGCAAAGTCCAATGCAACAATCTTGAATTATCTTGGTAAATGGAGTACCTACAAAAGACAAAATAATTTGGCAACAACTGGTAGATTTACATAAAGTTAGAGAAGCCCTGCAATATCTCAAAGAGAATAATGATTATTACAAAGAAATTAATATCAAAGAAAACTTGAAAGATACAACTGAAATAAATCAAGAGACACAAGAAACTGGTCAATTTGAGCTCCTAGATCCTGCTACAATAGCAAACACTTTAGACCATTATACAATTCACCCATTGCACTCCAATGACACCATAGAAGATGCACTGGAAACGTACCAAATGCGTCAAACAAAAGGATCACCAATCAGCATATGGGAAAAAAGTATAGAAGCACATGCTTTTCCTTTACTCTTTCCTACTGGCAAAGGAGGAAGATACGATGATAGACCTGTTCAAATATCAGCATCAGAATATCGCTCATTACAAATGTATTCTGAAGATCCCAGATTTCGACAAAATGTGGAATACATATTCCACCTACTCTTTGAAAGTGAACTAGCAACTTTATGTTACGGAGTTGAACACATATTAAAATCAGGATCACACTTTCAAAATATGACAGCCACACAATTATTACAAAAAGTTCAACAAAAAGATGAGTTTTTACAGACAAATCTTACAAATCTATTAGCAAATATGAGAGGTACTAAAGAGTACTGGTTTTGACCCCATGGAGATGCACGTTGTATGATCAGAAACCTTGGCCCACCCACTTGGTTTGTCACATTAAGTTGCGCAGAATATGCATGGGAAGATGTACATGCTTTCCTACGCATATCAAAAGAAAACAAAACAAACATAGATATACTAACACCTGGAGAACTTTGTTCTCAGGATCATGTTAATGTTTCTAGATATTTTCACCATCGCTTCATTGCTATGCTACATTTTATTTGTAATAAAACTGTTCCTCCCCTTGGAGAAGTGCAACACTTCTTTTGGAGAAAAGAATACCAAGCCACAGGAGCGCTACATGTCCACATGCTTTTATGGATTAAAGATGCTCCTAAATTTGGTCAAGACAGTGATGCCACTGTTTTACAGTTTATTGAAAAATATGTCACTTGTGAAATTCCGTCAGAATCCACAAATAGTGATCTTCATGCAAAAATCTTACAATTCCAAAGACACAAATGTGGCAAATATTGTCGACGCAAATACAAAAACAAAGGGAAATACTACACCAAATGCCGATTTGGTTTCCCTAGACCAGTTACAAATACAGGTCAAGTGAACAACCTCATGTCTTCAGTTAGACATAGTGTTAAAGGTAAGTCACCTAAAAATACATATTGCATAAAAAGAAAAGAAGAAAAATATATCAATGATTACAATGCAATCATTGCCCACTTGTGGAATGCAAAAATAGATGTGCAGTACATTGCCGACAATTCTACTGCAGTTGCACGATATGTCACAGCATACTTAACCAAATCAGAAAAGACAGAGCTCCAAGACCTCTGGAATGACCTGTCATCAGATAAAACAGTGTCTCAGAAATTATACAGCTTGGGCATAAAATGCTGTCCCATAGAGAATGTGGATCCTATGAAGCAGCTGCTCGATTAACTGGTACTGCATTGTACGGTAAATCTGCAAATATAGTATGGCTAAGTCTTTGTCCAGCTAAATCTAGAAAAAGAGTTCTAAAATCATATGAAGATATAGAAACAATAGCCAAACATGATCCCAACAGCCAAGACATTTTAAAAAACAATTTATTGGACACATACTACCCAAACAGGAGTACCACTTTGGAAACCATGTGTCTATACCACATAGCCCAAAACTACACATACAAAAATAATATAAAACCTGATGAGCAAAACCGTAAATACAAAGTGACAAACTGTGATGGCAGCTTAGTAAAACTCACCAAACCAAATTTAATTAATCATATCAAATTGTCATTAAAGACTCCTCAACATAAAGAAATATATTACATGTCCCTGCTACAACTCTTCAAACCATGGAGAAAAGAAGAAGAAATACTAGATACCTATGACTCATATGAAGACGCTTTCAAAGCCAATGAAAGCAGTATAACTGATGTAAACTTTGCACAGTACAAAACAATGTTGCACAATGAATAGCAACACGAAGAGGAACTCCAGGCCCAACTAGATAAGGACACTCCTGACAGTAGTCAACCTTCTGTCACAGGAAGCCAAGAACCACTGGGAGAACCACTAATAACAAATGAGGCAGAATTAGCTATGATAGAAGTAGAAAACACCATATGTCACTATGAAGATAAAGAAGACTTAACTACACTACAATCAAAACTGAACAAAGAGCAACGTAGCATTTTTCAAGAAATAACAAAAGAAATTGCACATGGTGTGCAACATGAAAACAAAGAATGCACCTGCCAAAATTACAAACCTATACTATTGTATGTCAGTGGTGAAGCTGGTTAAAACATTCCTAATCAAAATCATCAGTAAGTTCCTTCAACAATTGACAAACAACAAACCGTCAGCTGTTGTCACTGCCCCCACAGGTTTAGCTGCCTACAACATAGGTGGTGTCACTTTACACTGATTACTACTCCTGCCAGTAGAACACCAAAACAAGTTAGATTATTACAAACTTTCTGCAGAAGCTGCAATGGAAGTACGCAGAGTATTGAAACAAACGAAAATGCTACTAATAGATGAAGTGAGCATGGTGTCCAACCTAATGTTGGCTTTGATTCACCTCAGATTACAAGAAGTACTCAAAACAAAGTATGAAGAGCTATTTGCAGGAAAACCCATCATTGTTTTCGGAGATCTTCTTCAATTGACACCTGTAAAAGGTGAGCCTATTTTTAAAACATTAGGACACAAAATCTGCCGTAAAACTGTTGGCAGCATTGGAAATGTCAACCTTTGGCAACATTTCCAATACAGAGATTTAACAGAAAACATGCCAACATCTTAAAAAGTATCAGAGTTGGTATACTTTCTAGAGAAGCAGAAGCAATATTGAAAACCCAGCACATTCATGCACTTTATGGTGATAATGCATGTGCTACAGATGTTATGGAACAATTAGCCCACAAAAATGTCAATTGTATGGCTTTAATGCCAACTCTTGCAGGCTGATTCAAATTCAATGAAATAATGTTAAGCAAAGAAATGCAACCAATTATGAATATTAGCGCCACAGACAAACTAGTTGTACATGGAATGACACTACCCATGTGTGACCAAGCCACAGCAAGAATAAATAGTTTAGAAAAATCAATCTCAAACACAGCAGGCTTGGAAAAGATATAAAAATGATCCTTAAATTGCAGAGTAATGCTTAACGTAACCTTGATGTGGACCAAGGACTAGTTAATGGAGCACTGGGTACAGTTGTTGGCTTTCAAACATACCCACGTGACAACAAAATTCAGTTTGTCAATATTCTCTTTGACAAACTTTCAGAAGTAAAAAGAATAGGACACTCAACAGCTCGATTCCTTCTCTTCAAAGGCATGTATGTACGCAGAGAACAATTTTCTCTAACTCTTGCACACGCAGTCACCATTCATAAATCACAAGGTCTTACTCTAGACAAAGCAATGATAGACATTGGTAACACAGTCTTTAAACAAGGCATGAGCTACGTAGCACTGTCACGCCTACGTACAATTGACGGTCTATTTCTAATAAACTTTGATGCAAGTAAAGTAAACGCTGATATTCCTTGCATTGTAGAATACAATAGACTTTGTTCACTATACAACCCCCATCTACAAACATATCCTGTTCCACAAAAAGGAACATTTTCTAAAAGAAAACTAAATCAAACAGAAGTGCAACAGGATGTCACTGCAAATCCTCCAAAGAGACTAAAAGAAACTAAAACTTCATCAAGTACCACAAGCAAAAAAGAATCAATTGGGGAAAGTAAACCAGGTACTTCTTTAAAGAAGGAAGACAAACTCCAAAAAAAGCAGTTAGATACAGAACTACCTGGACCATTTAAATTCTCAAATATAGTTGGTGTAAGTTGCCACGCAAATGTAGCAATGAATATTCTATTTCAATTACCACCAATTGTTGACAACATTTACTTACACAGTACAGACCCATTGTGTTTGCAAATGTTAGTAAATGCAGCAAACAATCCTGACAACACGTTTAGTGTTTTTGGAATAAGACGACAATTGGACTACTGTGCTGGAATGGTGAAATTCACTATAAACTCACAGGAAGATCCACAAGAATTTCTAATGTACTTACTATTAGTACTGGAAAACAAAAACATACCTATAAATGAAATCTTCCAGATTTCATACATGTGGAAACATACATGCACTCTCTGCAACAATGTGACACAAGAACAAATCCCCAATGAGCGCTTTGTCTATATATCAATACCTAATTGTGAATCCGTTCCATTTCAGCAACTTGTACAAAATGCAAACCACGGTAGATTATGTTCTACCTGCAATTCGGATAATCGCTCCACGTTACTAATACAAACACATAGTAAATACATAATACTAATGCTTCTACGTTACAATGCAGATGGTACGAAAAACAACTGCAAGCGACTGGATTCACACATGGTCAAATTTCACTTGGTAGGAAAACCTTCACAACAATAGGTATAATCTACAACGCAGGAGCCACAACCAACTCAGGGCACTACACTGCATATATAAAAAAAAATGTGGATGGTTTGAATGTAATGATAGTACCGTTACTCTAAAGCAGAGATTACCAGCTAATCTTACAAACGCGTATTTAATGTTCTTAAAACCAAAATTTGATAACTGAACTGTACTTAAACCTTAAGTACACTTGTAGTAAAAAAATATAATCTGTCACAATATTTGAAAACCTATCTAACTGCCCAAAGATTCTACAACAACTAATCAGATAAATTAATACCACCCAAATAGAGCAAAAAATAGACAGTTAGAATACGCCAATAGGTATCTAACTGTCCCAAAATTTACAAATATGCAAACAGATAAATCAATACCACGAAATTATATCAAAACATAAACAGTTAGAATACGCCTACTGGTATCTAACTGGGCCAAAATTTTACAATATCCAAACAAATACCTAATATCTTACTGCTCACAAAAACTGGAACAATCCAATGCATAAAGCATTAGGCAGAAAGAACAAGTAAATGCGGAAAACAAACAAATAAATAAACTGTAGCATAACAGAAAAAGGGTTTTTTTTTAAACCAACATGGATTTTTTTTCTCCCACAGACCCAATGATTTTAGCAACAAACACAGAAACTTTGCACATTGCACAGTACTCTGGTTTGTAATCTACTAAATATGAGGGTCAATAAAAAGAAGAAAATATTGATTGTACAATGTAATAAGTCATTATAAAATACTAATACTAACATGCTATTTTCTTTTATTACAGAAATGAACAAGACAAACATGGACTCCCGTTACTAAATCAAATAGTACGTATAACAAGATAAATACAACCATCGCAGCATATCACACCCATACAAGCTTATAACATTGTTCCTTATAAATTAGTTTTTGACCCAAAGTTAAAAGCCACTATGGGTGTGATATGCTGCGGTGGTTGTGGCCAGGGCATACACTCTTGGGTGCATGGCCAAATGGCCATGCACCCAACATTCTATATCCTGGCCACAACCACCGCAGCATATCACACCCATAGATGCAAACATTGCAACCATTGTTATGTCCGCGGACAGGGGGAAGGTCCTAGGACACATTCAACTTGCCAGAGGACAATACAAACAGCGTCCTCAGGACACCCCCATTTTCTTTATGTACAAACATTTCTGGACAACGCGATTGTTCTTAAAACATTTTCACCTTGCCAACGAACAATACAGACAACGTCTCCAGGACACCCCTGCAAACATTTCAAGACCCCACGAGTGTTCTTAGAACACTTTCAAGTTGACACCAAATCCATTCTGTTTATTTACAAACATTCCAGAACAGCCGTGTTGTCCGCAGACAAATCGAACACAACAAAAGTGTCTAGCACATAAATAAAATACAACTTTGAACCTATCTCATACTCTCCCATCCTCCCCAAAGACTTCTACACACCAACACACTCTACTAAATACACATTTTGAACAAACTTTCACCGCGCTGTCCGCGGACGTCCGCAAATGCAAGATGGTGGGCGCAACAGAAAATCTGACGCGCATCACGCACCACGCCGCCCAATCAGCGAACACGTTGCATGTCCGCGGACATGACGCAAGCCGCTGGACCAATCGGGGTGCTATCCGCGGAGCGAACAGGGAAGTCCGTCCGCGAAGCGAACACAGATATCACTAATTTTTTTGCCTTACATTTTGGTCATTTTTAAAAAAACTACTGGATGGATTTACACCAACTTTGTAAAAGCACGCTTTCGGGACCAGGCCGCTGCTCCTGCCGCAAATTTGGTGTAAATCCATCCAGCGGTTCGGGCTGTAGCCGTGCACAAAGTTTTTTCCCATTGAGTCTATGGGAAAAAAAGTTTTGGGACCCCCCCTATAACTTTTCCCCCCCTGGACGAATCCTCACCAAACTTTGCAAATAAATTCAGAGTGGGCCATATACTTTTTTTGCAAAGTTTTGGTGAGGATTCGTCCAGGGGGAGCGAAGTAATAAGCCGCCCAAAAAGTGCTCTTCCTATGGAAACACCAACTTAACCATAACTACATGCCCGCTACCGCGTCCATGTAATACATATATATATATATATACATATATATATATATATATTTTTTTTTTTTACAGCAACTGCAGGTCCCTGCAGTAACTGGGACAAACCCTGCTTAGTTTCAAAGCAAGGAAGGGGTCAGTCCCTTAAGGCCATCTTTCCTGATAAATGAGCCAACCTTACATGACCACTTAGAGAAACATGGCCTAAGGTGGCTGGATCCTTCTTCGCTTTGAAACTAAGCAATGTCGGTCCACAGTCCTGAATGCTGTGTGTTTTCATAGTCTTAAAATATCTCATAACACATGGCATCCACATATTTTTTTTTTGTTTTGCCTTTTGATGAATTGCATTCTAGTATTTGTAGTCTCACAGTCAAGATGGGAGGAATAATGCCACAATTATACACTTTTGCCTAACCTGGTTCTATAAGGATTTATATATTTGAGTATGTGTACTTTTCAAGTTAGCTTTTAAAGCAGAGTATTGTTGAAAGCAAGACATGAGCTGAGGAGGGGAAATGATGAGAGGGCAAGCAAGTCATTAGTATTTGCCCATGATGTGGCAAGAGAGTTTGCAATCCTGGACACTGCTGCAGTTATTTCCCCCTAATTGTGGCTGTTTTTCAGTGCACAAAAAAAGGTCACATGTGGGTCAACAGCATAACTTTACTTCAGAGGGTGGACACAACCCTTTGTTTTTTGGGGTTGACAAGCTTGCTCAAGTATTTGGCTACCAGGATTTTACACAGGTTGTCATGTTCTCAGTACATACTCTTACTCACAAGCACTTGCTTCATATTGGGATTTCGTTTTTCAGGGATAATTTCACGACAGATTACTGGGTTTAAAAGGTGAGCACATTTTATGCTTCACCAGCCTATTTACTGCAACATTTCCACCCCCAAGTTATTTTTCTGGTGTTCATTACTTTTTTTAAAGTCCAATGCTATTTTGTCTTGCGCACCTTCATCTAAGGAGTAGGTCTATTGAACTATATTTGTATATTTCACTTTAAGATATATGTCCACTTACTGTGCATATGTTCATGGGTACCAGATTTATTTTAATAGTCACTGTCGGGCAAAAGTACCTGGGCATATGTTATTCTTGCCGCTGGTCATTTTTTTTCCCTTTTACGTGCTGCTTAAATGTGCTTCGTTGGAGTTGTGTGATGGATCACAACAGTCACCAAGGGACTGGCCATAAAACAAGGGGCACGTAGCACACTGCTTAACCAAAGTGTGTGATCCTTATCAAATAATTTAATTGCACCAGGCATTAACTAAAAGCATTGGAAGTTATCAAAGCCTATAATCGTTCATACATTATTAAAAATAGATACTTTTACAGCTAGAGTGACATCAGGGTTCAAAAAGCACTGCTGACATGGCTGTCCCATCTATGCAATAACCAGGACCAACCCTGATTAGTTTCAAAATGAGGAAAAGACCAGCCCCCTCAGGTCATGGTGCCTAATAAGTGAGGCAAAGTTACAGGACCACAAACAGCTACATAACCTGAGGGGGGCCACCTCTTTTCTCAGTTTGAAGCTAAGCATGGTTGTTCATGGTTACTGCATGGATGGGAGACAGTCCACAGTCTGGTGCCATTTTTCTTCATTTTAAACATCTCATAACACACTAAGAAAACACATGGCACCTGCTTTTTTTTCAAACATGATACTGTCAGGTCTTAAAAGTATTGCACTCAGAGACCATTTTTTTTGCCTTTTGCTGAATTGCATTCTGGTATTTGTATTTATATAGAAAATGCAGTCTTAAAGCAACCGGTGGTGAGTCCTGTTTGAGTAATAAGGATGATTGTAGTCAATTTGTCTGCAAAATGAGATATCCAAGTATTGAGACTGCCCAATATATAGGAAGTTTTGTAATGAAAGAATTTGCGCCAACACAATAATTGTCCCAGAAAGTGGTTACGTTATTGTTGGGAGTTTTTTTATTTTGCTGTGATTCATTTGAAATTGTGTCTTTAAGTTTTATGAGGTCATTGACACAGGTTTGCCCACTTGACACATAGTGGTTCGTCAGAAGGATTAGTCATAGATCGACATTAGTTGGTTTTCAATTTTGTAGTTCAAGAGGACTAAATTTCCTTCTAATTTGTGATTATTTGTGACTTTAAAATGGGGGGGTTCTCGAACTTTTTGTCACCCTTCTTTGTTCTCATGATTTGTCCAAAAAGGTAATAGCCTGGATTCCATTGTCCTTGCGTCTGCTGTGTTTTTTCAACACTGCAGAAGCAAGGACAATTGAATCCAGGCTATTAACATTCTTGTATTTATAGTGTTCCAGTCAAGAGGGGGGGGTGATAATGGCACAATTGTGCACTTTTTGCCTAACAAAGTTCAGTATGGATTTATATATTTGAGTGACACTATGGAATGTGTACTTTTGAAGTTATCTTTATAAAGCAGAGTATTGTTGAAAGCCAGACATGAGGGTGAGCAGGGGAAATTATGAGAGGACAAGTAAGTCATGAGCATTTGCCCAAGATGTGGCAAAAGAGTTTGTAATCCTGGACACTGTTGCAGTTATTCTTTTCTGATTGTGGCTGCTTTTCAGGGCACAAGTAAAGGACACGTGTGGGTGAAGAGGGTAACTTTTTTTCAGAGGATGGCTGCAACACATGTTTTTTTTTTTTAGGTTGGCAATCTTGCTCAAGTATTTGGCTACCAGGATTTTACTTGGGTTGTCATGTTCCCGGTGCAGACACTTACCCACAAGACCACAAGCACTTGCTTCGTATTGGGATTTTGTTCACTAGGGAATATTATACCACATATTGCTGGGTTTAAAGGTTGAGCACTTTTATACATTGGCAGCATATTTATTGGAACATTTCCTCTCTCAGGGTATTTTTCTGGTGTTCATTACTTTTTTTAAAAGTCCAATACTATTTTGTCGTGAACACTTTTTTCTAAGGGGAAGGTCAAATTAACTACATTTGTATATTTCACTTTAAGATATATGTTCATTTACTGGGTGCATATTCATGGGTGCCAGCTTAAATGTGATTAGTTGGGGGTGTGCAATGTATCACAACAGTCACCAAGAGAACGGCCATAAAACAAGGGGCTTGGAGAACGCTGCTTAACCAACGTGTGTGGTCCATGGCATTGCCTAAAAACATTGTGAGTTCTGAAAGCCTGCAATCTTTTATACATAACAATACCACTGCAAAAACAGTAAAAATCAGTTTGTGATTGATGAACGTCTTTGAGCGATGGGATGCAAGTGTTTTAACAAAAGGCCTGGAAGCGTTCTAAAAATCTATGGACGTTAAGAGGAGCATTATTGATGTAATCAGTTATAGTCAATCTAACCAGTGATGGCATCAGTGATGTGATGTGTGATGGCATCAGTGTTCTCATACAACATGTACTCAGTGATGCCATGAGTGGCTTGCTCTGTGATGTCATCATTGTGGTCATAGGCTGTGCAACAGGGGGTGCAAAGTTGAGGTGGCTTTAGCTGAATTTCAGGGGTTTTGTTGCACTAAGTTCTCACCTTAAAGTCCCTGCAACTGAAGTGTTTTCCTTGAATATGTGTACAAACATATAGATATAAGAATAATCCATTTGAGGCAAGTCACACACATGCCACAGGGCCACCTAGTAACCATTACTGGAAGTTTGCCTCCGGTGTAGCACCACATCAGCAGGGACATGTGGCTAGGCAAACTAGCCCGAATGGAATTCTTTTTTTGTATTACAGGGCAGTGCTTCTTTATATATTGCTTTATCAACTAAAGACAAGCACTTCTCAAGGCTTTGGACAACTACATGCCTGTTTTCACCCTTATTAGAGATCATCAGTGCAGTATAGTCTTGACAGCATTGTGGTTGGAGCATTGGGGCATGGTGGTTTAAAAAAGGTTTTAAACACCTTTCACCTGAAATGTGAAAGTAGAATAATCCATTTGAGTCAAGTCACACTTGCCATACTGTTTCTGGAAGTTCATCTGCAGTTCAAAGCCACACCAGCAAGACATTGTGAGTATGGAAATTAGCCGGAATGCAAGACATTTCCTCTAGAAAATGTATTCATGGGGCCTTTTTCATGGATTTAAATGCGTGCTGATTCCCCCGACAAGATGATGCACGTTCAGATCCAAGAATATGCATGGTACCTCAAAGTGCTGGGCTTGTGATTTCTTTGTGCAGGCCGTTTGCTCGACATGCCCACTTTACACATTGTTCTGTGTGGATGATGGGTATTATGCATGTATTATGAATGTTCTGCCCCCCTGTTTAACTCTCTTTGCTGGCCCTGTCCACACTCTGTGTGGAGTCTCATGCAATGTGCTCGACTGCTCACAGAGACGTGCTGGACATGCACAAAATCCCTGCAAAATACTGAAAAGTCATGCAAAGTCGACTCCATGAATCAACAGGGGGGGTTTCTGCATTGTTTGGCACATAGAGTCCCTATTTACAGCGCAAAGAATTCCATGAATCAGGCCCTTATACTCGAGCAAATTGCAGGAGTTCATAGAATCTTAAAATAAAGCCAGCATCTGCTGGAGAAGTATATGAACACCAGTTGGTTCCTGTGTATAGGGACTCCACTGACCACTGTGAAATCCCTTTTTTGTCCAACGGCTTCCCCAAAGTAATGATCTTGTAAAAGATCAGTGGTTGACCAAATGGGAGCAAACTTAGGAAACACGTATCTGATAATTCCTTTCCTGATGGTTTTCTTCCTCACAATAGAGTTGGTAGGAACAAATTCACTTTTCTTTGTAACGTACGTTCTTAATGCCACCCTCTCGCATAAACATATTGTAGTTAAATGCTGCTTTGTTTTATGTAAAGTAAGGAGTTAAGCTGTCGGTATCTTCCTTATGTTTCCTTATGTTGCTGATCATGTTGTGTTTTGGGCTCTGTTACCTGTTGCCATTCTCCACCTGTGGGTAATTTGGCAGATATGTGTAGTGATATCCCCAAAACCGATCACATACAACTACGAAATATGATGTTACACGTACTAATTATCACTTTAAAATTACATAATTTTCAAGGAAATGCATAACATATAATGTCCTATTAATGTAATGCAAATATGTCGGCCAAAATTCCAGACAACTGTTTAACATGTAATATTTAGTGTGCATGCAATGTGCAAATAAAGGGTCTGATTCATGGACGCAGCAAAACGCACAAACTTCACTACACTGCAACAACAAAAGAAACCGCACATAGACCTGCACAACAGCAGACGACGACTACCGACCGTAAAACACCCCAAGCTTAGCCAACGGACCCACTGGGCTGAGGCTGCCAACAGCACATCACTGCTTTCTTGCACATGTCCAGCTCATTCCCACTAACTCACCCCCCCTCCCTGTTTCAGAGCCGCCAGAGCACCAGGGGACCACTCCGGTGGT
Organism: Ambystoma mexicanum; assembly: GCF_040938575.1. Lineage (NCBI taxonomy): Eukaryota > Metazoa > Chordata > Amphibia > Caudata > Ambystomatidae > Ambystoma > Ambystoma mexicanum. The sequence goes on from NC_090925.1 coordinate 580,879,729, forward strand.
GATAGTGCACGGTACAAATATCCTTTAACATTAACAAGGTTAGATAGTTATGTATAGACATGTTGCTCACTACACCTTTTAGTGAAGTGTCCCATTATTTTTTAGCTGATTGCGCACCAAATTTGGTTAATACCAGTAATGACATATTTGCTCAAATTGAAAATAACAGAGTACCCAAAAAACAACAAAGAAAACAGCTAAATATATCGTTATAGTGCCAGTCATCTCTGCTCCAATGTATCATGGGCAATTACATTTATCATATCATGTAAATCCATTGTCATGAAATTAAACGTACTGGTAATCAAGGCCCTTCATACTATGGCCTGAAGAACTCCCAGACAACTAACGTCTTCAGGGTCATGCCAAGGCAGTTAGATGATGTTCAAATAGCACATAACATACAGTCCACGTACCATATGAGCAATTGTCTTCTAGGAGAGATTGAACTGTGGACATCTTTGAATTCAGAAAACTGATGGCATATTCAGGACTACACCATCTCCTTTTAGCCAGCCTGCTCGGCACAAAGGTGTGTGCAACGTTTTAAGTACCTACTGTGTACTACATGCGTATTGATGATAACTCTATGTGGACAGAACCAGTTAATTGCATAGTCTAAAAATAGTCAACAGGGAGCATCGTTGTTTTTTTTTTTACATTTATCTTGGAAAATGATATTTCTAATTCCTCTTGTTAAGGAGTATTATTAACAACAAGACATGTCCCTGTCTAAATGTCATTTTTACATGTCCAAAATGAAAGTAAATAACCAGGGAAGATTGGCGATGAGGCTTGATACCTGCACTCTCGGCTGCTTGGTTCAAGCTTGGGCTCCAGGTGGGTGGTTGTCTCCCTCCATTGCTCTGTATCTGAGCTGCACCTGAGTGCTTTTGTTCCTGTGCATGTACATTGTGGAAAAGGAATAACATCATAGGTGAATAAACTAATTATGGGTGACATGGAGACACCTAGACAGGCTCCCCCCTGCATGGCAATATCATCTGTGTACAGGGGATATTTAAAACCTAAATGTGTGCAACATTCGTTGATTAAATGGATCTTTTAGTTATAAAAAAAGATCATTATGTCCAAATGGCTCTCTCAAGCAGAGTATTAGTTTCATGATACAACCTGCAGTATGGGAAAAAAAAACATGTTCAGTAGAGCAATAGGCTTTTGTACAAAAGAAATAGGATTATAATAACCGAGGCTATTCTCGCAGAGAGAAGGAGAGAGGGCATTGTATAATGAGATGATATGCTGCCACATCAGAATCACGCCAACACTATTGGTTTTACCACCAGTCCACATATAGATAAAGTAAATACAAGTCCATTACATTCAAAATGTTCCACTATTACATTCACAACAAATGATGTTGGTAGCGTCAGAGTATGCCTCGGCTTTGGAAATGATTGATAATCAGTTGGAATCCTTACATCATCATCATGGGCTCTGCACTTTGAGATATTTACCACACGACTGCTCAATATATCATGTCACATTTCTTTTCTTATTCCAGAATCAATGGCCCTATTTGCTCTGTCTTCATTGCAACCAGAATTCTGGCTTCTCTTCTGGAAAGGAAAGGCTTTGCAAAATTCTAAAATCAGTAGCTTCCCCTTTTGGCTTTGAAGATTGTTGGAGACAGTATCATGAACTGATTAAAGGAGCTGCACAACATTCTAGACTTACAGTGAATTTAAGACGCAGGAAATGTTCCCATTATCAGAAATGACTTTTCGCCAGCTTCCCTTCATCTCAAAACTCTATTTCTTTCTCCAGGTTGCCCGTTTGTATTGTGTTTTGCAGATCATGCTGTTTCCTGATCCACAAAAAAATTAGTTCTGGTTCTACTCCCATCTCTAGTCTGACTATGTTGGAATGTAGCCTAAAGTCATTATTGGCCAACTACATTGCAGGCAGGGGCAAGAAGTTACCAGACACAGCCAGCAGGGTATTTGCTATTCTGTGCAACTTTCCCAGAAGCCTTGCACATCACTGACTATGACAAAATTACTTCTGCTCTGCAGGAGTGGAAAGATGAGTAGTGGATACACCACCTACTCAGCCCCCACACTTCTACAGAACACTAATCCTATTCATAAAGGTAAAGCAGGAGCAGCTAAGAGATATATCTCCTTTGTCTTTTGGGGTAATTGGGCCTAAGGAAGGCAATACTCTCAGAAGGAATGTGAATGTGATCTAGAAGCAACCAAAACAGCAAAGTACAACAGTTCAAATAAAGCAACTTCCAAACAAGTTTCTACCAAATTCATTGAAGTGTCTCCATTGCTGAAATCTGTTGGGCACATATGGGCTTCTCCAGGGCATGTTTGACAGTAAGAGATGTCTATGGAAACATCTTGAATCTCTGTTGTGGTGGTACTTGCTGCAATATGTTATTAATTGTGATGTGTTTTGATCCATTCGGTTCAAATGGGTTTAGTATCATGTTTTAGTGAGTGCTATGTATGAAACAACAATAAGCCAGGGGTGTTGCTTCCTGTCATCTCACATATTGAGGACTATGATGAGAAAGAGGGGTGTTGTGGTGAAGACCTGATAACCTACCAGTAATCCTTATGAAACCTATCTTCCTCATTGCAGACCATCTGTCCATCCACCTCCGGAAGGTTGCAGATGTGTACCCATTCCAGATGCTGTCATGTATTAGGAACATGAATTACAGTATGTCCTGCAATAGAATTGGGCGGTTAGAAAAAATTGAAACCGATGAGTGAATATCCCTGTGTTCACAATCACCAATTAATGTCTGAGACCAGGAAAATCGCCTCAGTTCCTCTCTGTATGCCGGCTTAACCAACCACTCAAGAAATTCTACCTTCCGTTCATAGGTGTGCCCTCTACCTGGCGAATTATATATACCGCTACTCACTCCGCAACTCTCGGTCTGGCGCCCTTGTCCATCTGTGGGTCCTTGCCAGCTAGGTGTACCCACTCACTTCCACACTTTCTACCTCTTTGCCCCCTCCATTTCAATTCCCTTTCCCTGACATAGAAAACACCGTCAAACATGTATGCATTGAAGTCAACTCTGCAGCTCCATCTAATCAGAACCCATCCAGCTTCTTAAACTGTATTACTGCCTTCTGAAATCACTCCAATACCACTCCGTTTATCGTCCTGGACCTGTACATATAACAATTTAATAGGCTGTACATAATTCCTGTTCATCTTATGGGCCTGATTCACAGAAGCGTTTTATAATGGTGCAATCCCATTGGAAAACGCTCTGTGAATCAAGCCTTATGTTTTTAATAAATGTTGTGTTCCTCCTGTCATCGCCAGCAGGTTATGCCCCACCAACCCAATGTGCAATTAACTTGTGTAAGGTATCTGGCAACAGGTCTGTCCAGTCTATTGGGTATCACTCTGTAAATGTTTCGAAGTGTGTGTCACTAATATCCTTGTAACTTGAACTTGGGAATTCCAGGAACTTAGAAGCAAACAAGAGGGCAGGACTTAAAGGTCATGTCTGTGCACAGAGCCTGTGCTGCTGCATTATACTCCAATATAGGGGACTTCAGAGTTGAAATAAAGGCAGACTCATTTTTTAAATCACAGAATGAGACAGTCTGAAAAGATGTTAGGATGGTTTTCCTTTCCCTGCCTGCCATTAAACGGCTTCAAAACAGCGTCTCAATAGATCTTGCATTTGGGGCTGTTTGTCTGAAAAGCTTCTGTTTTGTCATTCTTAAATTGGACCTCTGGAGAGCATCTTCCTTGAGGCCAGATGGATAATGCACAATAGGCAGCGGAATTTGCAATGCTGCAGTTGAACGCATCTCCAAAGGACAAGTCTGTCAAACCTTTCAGACATATTTGTGAGCTTATATTTTGCTGCTTAATCGCGTCACAGTGGAGCGGCAACGAAAAGGACAAATACACCGTTTGATAAAAAGACACGGATTCAAGGGCTTGCAGGCCCACAATAAAGCAATCGATGGAATAGGACAGGATATCCTCAATCCAGTATTGCTGACTTGATCGCATCTGTGCCGTTGTTATGATGTAAGTGTAAGTTAAAACAAGTTCATAAAAATGTATTACCAGCTCCTAGTTAAACATTGAGCTGCACTATGAGCTCACTAAGTTCTAAGAATGTTATTCTAAGAATGTGGATGAGAGACAGTAGAGACTGCAGGGAGAGAGCCATGTTGGCACTCGGCTCTCATAGGCCGCTGTTGCTGTAATGAAATAAATTACTGTTTCTTCATCACTGCTGCCTGGAGCCCTTATTTTCTCATTGGCGACGAGGATGGCTCTCAGCAGTGTCTCCCTACTCCTTTGAAGTCTCGTCATAGCGCGGCCTGCATTATTCCACACTCCCGTGCGACAGCAGACGCTGCAGGAAGGTCAGGAGGAGCGGAACAACAGGTCAGCAGGCACATCCCCCGGGGGGGGGTAATCTTGCCTTCCCCATTACTGTATTGACTCTGTCTCAAAGCAACAGTGTTTACTTTCAAGGATCCCTAGCATTGACATTATCGTTGCTGAGCAACCTGCCCATGCAGTTCTGTCAAGTTTCAGGAGCCAGCCATTATGACATGTATCCATTCTGTGGATGAGCAGCCATCATGTTCCAATTCAGACTGATGTAAGGAGGATTGTGACATCATACACAAGGGATTCTACTCATACAAGACTGATCCCTTTGTCTGCAGAGCACAGCACTGTCACTGCTCTGTCTGTGCATCCACTGGGCATACTTGAACTGATCCAGAGTCTATTGGTTGCATCCAGCAAGCCCACTCTTTACCACCTTTTTACCGCTTAAGACATGGCAGCTTCAATACCTCCGCCAATGTCATTTTTGAATGAACCTGGACGCCCCCAAGCTAGGTGGGACAGGTGGAAAGACATGTTTAAAAACTACCTGGTGGCAATGGGAGGAGAGAGATTCAGCTCAACTCGCAAAAAGGCATTATTACTTCACAATCTTGGTGTGGAAGGCTGTGCAGTGTTTGATGGGTTAGGCAGTGCACAAGCTGGTGAAGCGGAGGACACAGATGAATATGCCCTTGCGATTAAACAACTCAAGGATCATTTTGAGCCTAAGAAAAATGTTACATTCGAGAGGCACAAGTTCTTTCAGTGTACGCAGGAGTCCTCAGAATCCGTGGAATCGTACATAGCCTCATTAAGAACATTAAGCCACTCCTGTGAATTCGAACATCTATCTGACTCGTTAATTAGAGATCAGTTAGTGAGGTGCACAAATACTATTAGGATACAGGAGAAATTGTTGGCAAAAGACATGAAGTTGGATGAAGCAGTGGACCTAGCCAGAAGCATAGAACTAACCTCACAATATGTCAAAGAACTGAAGTCTGACAAACAGAGTACCCAAGCTGTGTGCGCAGTTGATCACAGGAAGAGACTTAATGTCAATATAAGCAGGAAAGGAACATGGGGTGCGAAGTGTACCAGATGTGGCAGTGTCAAGCATGGTCCGAATTACCCTTCGTGCCCAGCAAGGAATGCTGAATGTTTCAAGTGTAGGACCAGAGGACATTTCGCTAATGTATGCAAGAGGTCATCAATAAATCTCTTAGAAACCAGAGACAACCAAGAAGAAGGTGCTCACTCAGCTTACAACATACAGGAGGTGTACTCCTCGCAAGACAACCCCAGACATGTCTTCGAGATTTCGACCATTGGAGGAGGAGACAGCAAAGGTCCAACAGATGTTTTTGTAATTGATGGTCAAGAAATACTCATGAAAGTTGACACATGTTCCCCATGGACCATCATTTCTAAAGAGACATTTAAAGATGTTCTAAAAAAAGATGTATCAATGCTGGATCCACCAAGACTTCGGCCCTGCGGCTATGCGGAATCCCCGATTGAGATGCTGGGACTGTTTACTGCAAGTGTGCAATACAGAGGTGGAGAATGCATAGCTGACATTTTGGTTGCAAAAAAGGGAGCCTCCCTTTTAGGTTGGGAGGAACAAAGGAAGTTGAGAGTCAGGGTGCAAGCTAGCGCCACTGAGCCTGTCACCATTGCCGAGATTGATGATATGTGGTCAAGAGAGTTCCCACCGAAGGTCTGGGCAGACTCAAGAACTTCAAACACCATATTAGACTAAAGAAAGAATCTCAGCCTAGTGTTCATAAAGTGAGACATGTGATGTTAAACATGAGAGCGCAACTACGCAGTGAACTCAATAACTTAGTAGATAAGGGTGTCATTGAACCTGTTGAGGCCACAGAGTGGTTGTCCCCCATTGTTTTAGTGGCCAAAAATAATGGTAAATTAAGAGTGTGTGTAGATTTGCGCAGTCTTAATCACAATATTCTGGTGGAGAGACATCCCCTACTCAACATTTCCGAGACACTCTCTACTCTTGGCGAACCCAAATTGTTCTCTGTCATTGATCTCTCTGCTGCCTATCACCAAGTTTCCCTTTCCCGAGAATCGCAACATCTCACTGCCTTTATCACACCTGAAGGCACTTATAAATACAATCGCATGCCATTTGGGTTGGCCTCGGTCGCATCTGTGTTCCAAAAGGTGATGGAGGAAGTGTTAAAAGGGTTGGAAAATGTTAAGGTGTTTCAAGATGACATTCTGATTTTTGCAAGTAATGAGCATGAGCATGACAGAGTACTTAGGGCAGTACTATGCAGACTGAAAGAGGCTGGGTTAACGGTCCAAAGAAGCAAATGCAAAATAAGTGTTGAGGAAGTGGAGTATCTGGGACACAAAGTTTCGAAAGAAGGTATTTCTCCCAAAAAGTCACTCATAGAAAGCATTAGTAATACTCCTCAGCCCCAAGACAAGGACCAACTACGTTCTTTCATGGGACTAGCAGAATATTACCATAAATTTGTGAATGGCTTTGCATCCATCTCATCTCCATTGAGGGAGTTACTAAAAAAGAATGTGATGTACACATGGTCCAAAGAGTGTCAGGAAGCATTCTTGCAAATCAAAGATTGTATAGTCAAGGCCCCATCCTTAAGTGGATTCATGTTTGGCAGTAAAATGTTGCTTTCAGTTGATGCTAGTACCCTTGGCTTAGGAGCAGTTTTTGACTCAGTTTGACTCAGGTAAAACTGAATACACAATTGCATTTGCATCCAGGCCACTTAGAGGAGCAGAAAAAAATTACTCGGTCATTGAAAGAGAGGCACTAGCAGTATTTTGGGCAGTCACGCACTTCAAGTTCTTTCTATGGGGTCGAACTTTTATTGTCAGATCAGATCACAAGCCTTTGGTTCAATTGATGAACGGTTCTGAGTGGGCCAAAGGGTCTCCAAGAGTTTCGAGGTGGATGGTAGAACTCTTGGGTTATAATTTACATTCCCGGGAGGGAGAATGTGGTACCAGATTGTTTATCCAGATTACCTGTGTGTGATGGTGAATTGGAGGGAGCACCTGAATTTCAAGATGTGAGCATTGCAGAAATTGAGCATGATGCCATTGATAAAGAGATGTGGATAAGAGCTGGTGAGGAGGATTTAATATTGAATCAAGTTATGATTTGGACCAGAGAAGGATGGCCTCACACGAATATTGTGGGAAAAGAGTTAGACAGATATTTTGGTGTGAAGGACGAGTTAAGTATGTCTGAGGACGGATGTAAACTTAGAAAAGGAAATAGGAAAATACCCCCCAGTGGAGTCAGATCTCATTTAGTGAATATAGCACATCAAGGTCACCTGGGCATGGGAGGAACAAAGAGATATTTGCGCCAATATTTCTGGTGGCCCGGGATTGACAGCGATGCAGAGAAGTGTGTTAGGGCTTGTAGAGAGTGTGGTAAGAGTGACAAGACCAAGATGGTTAGAGAAGTACCAATAAATCCTGTCAAAGTACCGAGTGAACCATGGCAAAAACTTGCAGTTGATTTGATGGGACCATTACAAAACCTTGACAATGGGTATAAATACATTGTTGTGTTAGTAGACTACCATTCCAAATGGATTGAATGGAAGGCTTTGCGTGAGGCAACCACTGCAGAGATGGTGTTATTCTTCGAGGAAGTGTTTTACAGGGAGTGTTTCCCGACAGAATTAATCACTGATAACGGAGTACAATTCTGTTCTGAAAGGATGTTAACATTCTTGAAGAAATTTTGCATCAAACACACTAGAACTGCTTTATATCATCTAAGGGCCAACAGCCTCGTTGAGAGAGCCAAAAGGTTCATAGAGGGTGGTTTACAATTGGCCATGGCTTCTAATCTAAGATGGTTTGGTGTAGTAAGAGAAATGATATGGAACTACTGTACCACACCACACTCAGTTACAAATGTATCTCTGTTCATGTCATTGAAAAGGAGACAACCTGGAACAAAACTATGTCCAGGGTGGATGGACTTAGCCAAGAGTTCCAACATCGATCGCGAGAGAATTATGACTCTCATCAAAGAAGCACAGGATGTGTACAAAGAAAGATTTGATGAGGACAAGAGTGTCAAAAGTAATACCTGGAAAGTGGGAGAGTGTATTCTCATAAAGAACCCTAGATTCACTCCCAAATGTGTAGAAAGCAAATACATTGGTCCCAAGAAAATATCTGCGGTAAGAAACAATGTAGTAATTGTAGAAGGGGGGGGAGTATTGGTCAATGTCCAGAATTGTGAAATGTCCAGAATGCATGAAGGACAATGCCCATGATAAACATGACAATGGTGAACATGACAATGGTGAATTTGCTAATAACAGTATCAGAGACTCTAGTGTCAAGGATGACAACGATTCAAGGTCTGCAGCAGAGACACATTCAAATAGAGTCAAGAACAAACCCGGCTGGTTTAAGGATTATTATGTGGAGTAAACAGCTGTATGCACATAAGGGATGAGATGTGTTATGATGTAAGTGTAAGTTTAATCAAGTTCATAAATAATGTATTACCAGATCCTAGTTAAACATTGAGCTGCACTATGAGCTCACTAAGTTCTAAGAATGTTATTCTAAGAATGTGTATGAGAGACAGTAGAGACTGCAGGGAGAGAGCCATGTTGGCACTCGGCTCTCATAGGCCGCTGTCACTGTAATGAAATAAATTACTGTTTCTTCATCACTGCTGCCTGGAGCCCTTATTTTCTCAGCCGTCTTATTTATTTATACACTTTATGAGCTTGGGGGGTGGGAGGATTAGCTGAAGGGCAACGCTCCTGATTTGGGAACAGAACAATGCCAAGATGTTCCATGGGTTCAATATTCCAACTAGGCCAATTCAGCCCTTCACCCAGGCCCGGCTCTAGCATGGGCACCAGGGGGGCAAGGCACCCTCAAGGCCACCCTCTGGCCCCCCTAGAAAGTAGGCCATGCCAGTGGGACCTGAGGGAATATGGGTGTGGGGGTGGATTTCACTCTACAAATGCAGCAGCAAC